>NW_027555736.1:246351274-247063774 GCF_003287225.1 Phascolarctos cinereus | reverse complement strand
GATTAAAGTGTAAGGAGATTGGAAAGGTAGGATGGGGCCAGGTTTTGAAGGGCTTTACACGTCAAATAAAGTTGCTTCATGTGAAGAGTACTTAGGGAGTTCAGTGAACTGCAGACTCAATGAGAATCAGCAGTGTGATATGGAAGCTGTAAGAAGATAACATTCAGAATGACAGAAGGGACATAATTTGGAATGTGTCCCAAGTAAGATGGTCAGGGTAGCAAGAGGACTTGAAACGAGCCTGTGGGTCGATTGATTAAAGGAACTAGGAGTTCTCATCTTGATGAATGGAAAATTTAGAGGCTTCTTTTGGACATTTGGAAAGTCGTCACATAGAAAAAGGATAAAATAAGGAAATAACTTCCTAATTCTATTGAGCAAACATGAATTGCTTACTGGGTGAAAGTCCCTGTGCTTCTGAACAGTAAAATGCAATAAGTTGCCCACAGAGGTAGTGAATTCCCATGCATTAGCTATCTCATAGCAGAGGTAGAGGATCATTTGTCAGGGAATTTGCAGACTGTCTATATGCTTTGGGCAGTGAACGGCAGCTAGGCGGCACAGTGAAATAGAGCACTGAGCCTGGAGTCAGGAAAATCTGAGTTCAAATGTAGCCTTAGACACCAGCTGTGTGACCATGGATAAGTCATTTAACTGTTTCCCTCAGTTTCCTCAACTGTAAAATGAGCTGGGGAAGGAAATGGCAAACCGCTCCAGTATCTTTGTCAAGAAAACCCCAAATGAGGTCATAAAGAGTCAGACACAACTGAAATGACTCAACAACAAAATTGTTGGAGAATTGAGAATCAAGCTCCTCTTATAGCAGCATGTGAAGTGATACTAGTGAAGATGTTTAAGAAAGAAGGACTGACCTGGTGTCTTTAGGCAATTTTGAATGCTTGTAAGACAAGCAAGCCCCAAACATTTTCCAGAGTGTGGTATCTATATCATCTAGATGTAAAGAACAGAATTTTCCCTCATGTGAATGGGTTTTTTTTCTCACTCTTACTTAAGCTGAAGAGAGGCTCTGGAAGGTTTTCAGGTATGCTTGTCCATTTTTAGGATGTCTCACGTCAACATGGTACTATCCCTGGTGGTAAGTCAGTTTTCCAATAAGGAATGAATGTATCATGTATGAACTGATACAAAGTGAAGTGAGCAGAGCCAGGAGAACAATTTCTACAACAGGAATAACGTTGTAAAGGCAAACAGTTTTGAAAGATTTAAGAACTGATCAGCACAATGATTAACCACGATTTCAGTACTTATGATGAAACACACTATCCATCTCCTGACAGAGAAATGATGGACTCAAGGCACAAAATGGGATATATATATTTTTGGACATGTCTAATGTAGAAATTTGTTTTATGTGACTATGAATATTCATTACAACAAGGATTTTCTTTTTCTTTTTTAAATGAGAGGTAGGAGGGAGGGAAATGGTTTTTTTGTCAAGTAAAAAAATAAATTAAAAAAAAGACAGTATAATAGCTTTGATTATAAAATAATTTTGGGACATTCTAGGCTACACTTATGAAAAGATAAAAGTATGATTATCTGATCCATCTCTTTAAGGACTTATTAGAGAACCTAGAGAGATAACGTCTTAGATGAAACGATTCTTGAGATCCCTCTATTCTATTTGTATTAGGCATGCATTGAAGATAGGAGATGAAAGGTAAACCCTCTCTGTTTGCATAGGATGCATGGGAAGCTGAAGGGTTGAATGTATAGGAAGTAGTGAGCAAGAACTTTTGGATTGGGCACCATATGAGACAGTGAGAAGCTGAGGATGTCATATGAAATAAGGGTAGTGCCAAGTGAAGATTTCCAAAGATATGCTAATAGAGTTTGGACATGAGGCCAGGCCTGGACTAGATCAATAAAATTGCTCCTCACTGCTGGTTCTTTGTTGATAGGGATGCTGGAGAGAGCCAACCACCAGAGGCTGAGAGATGCTGGCAGGAATGTTTCACTAGCTAAAATGACTCGCAATTTCACTTGTAATATAGGGACTTCATTAAGTAATTTTATGAATTTGAGGAAACTAAGCCCAATATTTTGGAGGAATGGGGCTCATGGGAAGGGATTTCCTAACTGCTTTGCTAAAGGCTATATTCATTGGGCATTCCATCTCATACCTTAATGCCTATGAATAAGCAACCCTTCTATGCCTGAAATTCACTTTCACCTTACTTCTATGTTTTATAATCCATGACTTCTTTCAGGGATCGACTCATATGCCACCTCCTATAACAAACCCTTCCTGATCCCGCTAGTTATTAGTGTTCTTTCCCTCCTTGTATAATCATGCAATACTTCTATGTTTCTACATTATTTTTCCATGGTGGAATGTAAGCTTTTTGAGGCCAGGAACTGTTTTTCAATTTATTTGTGTCCCAAGTAACCAGCACAGTGCTCCAAGTGAATCAAATTTTTAATAAATGATTATTGGATTGGATTATGTGCTTATCATTATTACCTTAGGTAAACCTGTCCTATGCTTAATAATAATAACCAATAGATAACATATGTGTGCAATGCATATATGCATGTGTATATAGGTATATATCAATATGCATTTATGTATATATGTACATACATGTACGTATTAGTTAGTATATATATGCACATCAATATACATATCTATATATAATCTATTTATCTCTATCTATCTACATAGCTATATATATGCCCACATAGCTTTAACATTTGTATATTTGTGGTCTTATTGTGAAGTAATTGCTATTATTATTACTTTTTAGAGATGAGGAAGCTGAGGTTAAGACAGGTTGCAGGGTCATATAACCAGTAAACAAGTAAGGATTCAAATAGAGGCTCCAAGTCAAGCACTCTGCGTCACACACCTGTACATGCAAGTATGCTTGCAGGGGACCTGAGGGCCCTTTGAGAGATATGAGTCAGATGCTAAAGTTTCTACCAAGTCCCAGTAGGGGGAGAAGGGCATTGCCCATCAAAATTATTATTAGAGACAACTGAAATTAAACCTGGTTCACTGTGTCAGAGGTGAAGGATTCATACTTGGGAGGATCACTGCTTTTTTTGGCAGATAAGGTACATGAAGGTACAGACCCTTGTAAGCATGTGGCAGACACAAGTCTAGGAAGCATTGAACAATTATGTGTTGGAGGCAAATAGACATCAGGGATGGTTAGTCATTGAAGAGCTCAACGTTGGTATTAGGAATGGAACTTCACCAATGACGATTGTAGGGGTGTCTCTGGACTGTGATGAGGTCATCAATTAAAAGATTAATAGACTTTGCTGTGAGCTTTTTGAGGAGGTTATAAGTATTCAGGAAGGACAATACTGCTCCTGTCTTGAGTGAGCTTCATGATGCCATAAAGCTTTTCCAGATCCACAGAAAGATACCAGGAAATGTCAAGTATTTGGAAATTAGTTACTAAATCTAATTCTGGCCGAGACTTAGTAAATATGGTGAAGTGCCTAATATAGCAGGAAAGATAAACTATGGAAAATGGGAAGGAACTGTAGCATCCCATCATTTCATCCCTCCCTTATGTTTCTGAATAGCCAGAGGCAATTATGGTCCCACAGCTCTTCTAGGGCTGTCTCCTCTTATACAACTCCGGTATACTTAATGGTTAAACTGAACACAGTTCAAGTTGGAGTGCTGGCCTGAAGTTAGGAAGACCTGAATTCGAATGCAGCCTCAGACACTTACCAGCTGTGTGACCGTGAGTAAGTCACTTAATCTCTGCCTCAATTTCCTCAACTGTAAAATGGAGATGTAATAGCACTTACTTTCCAGGATTATTGTATCAAATGAGGCAATAAAGATAAAACACTTAGCAGAGTACCTGACACATAACAGGAGCTTAATAAGTATTTATTCACTCTTCTCCCCTTCTCCCCAGCAAGCTTTCTAAGGCAGTATGGTTACAATTCTACCTTTTTCATCCTGAGTAGGCCTTACTGGTAAATTTTTAGAAAACCTTCCTGGGCATGCTCCTGAATTCCATCATCCCATTGGTGATGTGAAAGCGCTACCGAAGCAGATTCCCCGCCCCCAAAACCCCAAACCTTATTTAAACCAGGTCCCCTTTGGATTTTTACCTTCTTGGAGAGCACATCTTACACTACTCACCCACAGCCTGCGTCCCTTTGGGACTATGGAGGCAAGGGAGGTTACATGTGACTCTATCACTGAGTGGATTACTGTATTCTCCTCTATGATACTTAGGTGTGAATATCGATGGACCATTCTAACCCATCCCAGTGTTGCTACATGCCATCAAATAAAATCTGTCACAACCTTACATGACAGCCTCACTCTTCCTAAAACTAGTTCAGCTAGGTGGTGTAGTAGATAGAGTGCTGGATCTGGAATTAGAAAGACCCGAGTTCAAATCCAGCTTCAGGTACTTCCTATCTGTGTGATTCTGGGCAAGTCACTTAACCTCTATCTGCCTCAATTTCTTCAACTGTAAAATGAGGATAAGAATAGCACCCATTTCCTAGGATCGTTGTGAGAACAAAACTGAATAACGTTTGCAAGGCCCTTTGCAAACTTTAAAGCACTATATAAATGCTAGTTATTATTACTATTCCAAATATCAACCTAATAGTTAACCTGTTGAAAATCACACTGTCCTCTATTCTTGAACACCTTGCCCTCTACTTGACTTGCCAAATTCCAACTCTAGGTTATTCCCACCGTCCATCTCCTCTGTTCCTATAGGTGCTGCTAGGCATAACTGAAGGAAATACTACAAGCCATTATTAGATCAATCAGTAAGTCAGTCCACAAGCATTTATTAAGTTCTTACTCTGACAAATGCTAAAGACACAAAGAGAAGATTCACAGGGTTTTACATCGTTGTATCACATCTGGGCCCTCATGGCAGTGCACTGCATAGAGTATTGGATCTGGAATCATGAAGACCTGAGTTCAAATCTTGCTTCAGACCTTTATTAGCTATGTGACTTTGGGCAAGTCATTTGACCTTTCAATCTCAATTTCCTCACTGGTAAAATGAGGGTAATAATATCACCTGCCTCATGAGATTGTTGTGGGGATCAAATGAGATATGTGTAAAATGCTTTGCAAATTTTAAAGCAATATATAGATGCTAGTTATTATTATATAAATACTATTACAATCTTTTTACTCCTTAATTAATTCTTTATCCCATTCCCTTTAGAAACAGTTCCAAAGAATTACTTGAGGTGTGGGAATGATAGAATGTCTTTTCCTTGACCATTACAATTTTAAATAAATCTCTTCTAAGTTTAATGCCATTGATTGCTTGCAGGAAAGCTGAGAATCATTTGACAGACATCAGCTAATTTCATATACTCTATGTGGAATCTCTCTATGGGTGCCACAGGCCATCAAGAGATTATTATTATTAGACAGAAACCCAAGAAATTGAATCTAGTCTATTGAGACTGAGGTCAAAGTTACACATGGGTTTCATCTTATTCTATCATTCTTTGAAAATTCATATGAATATCCTCATGTCTTTACTTGATATGTTTAATGACCTACGGTGTTTCATTATCTTTTCCTACTAACATAATAAAGAGTCTGACTTGCCCCTCCCCACATAATTTGTGAATCTTTTCTTTTGACTTCTTCAGTCCTAGGCATAAGAAATGGACTTTGCCTACAGAAAACAATGACAATTGTTTCCTTCAATTGCAAGTATAATTCATGTATGATCTGGAGTGTGATCTGGCCTCATTTCCTTCATCTGCAATTTGAAAGTTGAACTGGATAAACTCTAAGGTCTTCTCTAGTCCTAAAACCAAACCAAACCCCTGTAATTCTGGGGTTTTATTTCATAGAGTTGACCATTAATATCTTCCTTCTTTGATAGGCATTCTCTTTACCTTCCTAATTCTTTTGTTGGCACTACAATTCTCCTAGTCACCCAGATTCAATTGATACCATCTCCCTCTCACCTTCCACATGTTACCAATCCTCTACAATCTAACATCTGTCCTCCATTTAATTCCTTCTGCCACTCCTCTCTGTCAGGCCCATATGACATCTCCGTTGGATTATGCAACAAGCTTGTAACTTTTCTCACCCCAATCTCTTCCTTTTCTCATACATCCTACATATCCTCGCCAAGTAGGACTTCCCAAAGCGTAGGTCTGTTTAGCTCTCTCTTTCTCTGAAAACTTTTAATAAGTACTCATTGCCTAGAAAACAATTTTTCAAATGGTGGACTTTCTTGCAGTCATTGTAATTACATGGCAACCAAAAAAAGACTCACGTGCTTTTTATTGTTCAGTTGTTTTTTAGACATGTACAACTCTTAGTGATCCCATTTTGGGTTTTCTTAGCAAAGGCACTGGATTGGTTCACCTTTTCCTTCTCTAGGTCATTTTACAGATGAGGAAACTGAGGCAAACAGGGTTAAGTGACTTGCCCAGGATCACACAGCTAGCAAGTGTCTGAGGCTGGATTTGAACTCAGGTTTTCCTGACTCCAGACCTGGCACTCTATCCACAGAGCCACCTAGCTGCCCATGTGATCTTGGTCTGCATTAAAAGAAGTACAGCCTCCTGGAATGTGAAGGTGATACAGTCCTACTATACCCTGTCCTACTCCAATTACACCTGGACTATAGTTTTCATTTCTAAGCACCAAAGTTTAAGAAGAATGTTGGTAGAATATATAGCTTCCGGAAGAGAACAACCATAATGGTGATTGAATTCATATCACACGAGGATAAACTGAAGGAATTAGGATATGGTATGTGTAGGATGCTGGGGGATAGGGGAGAATTCAATTGTCCAATTCCTTGTCAGTGTGAGAATTACTTCTACAAGATAAATAACAACTTCTCTGTACTAACAGTCTTTACAAGCTGCTTGAAGCTGTAGGATTTGAACTCAAGTCATCCTGATTCTAAATTCAACATTCTATTTACTATACCATATATATAGAATAGAATTCTGTTTACTATACCACATATATAGATCTTCTGATTTCAATAATTATCATTAAACATATTACAGGGGGCGGCTAGGTGGTGCAGTGGATAGAGCACTGGCCCTGAAGTCAGAAGGACCTGAGTTCAAATCCAGTCTCAGACCAAATACTTGACACTTACTAGCTATGTGACCCTGGGCAAGTCACTTAACCCCAATTGCCTAAAAAAACAAAAAGCAAAAAACACACAAACAAAAAAAAGCTCATTACAGAATCACAAGATCTTAGTGTTGGAAAGGACTCAAGAGTCAAGTTCAACCTATCATAGAACAGTAAGTCAGCTCTTTACAGAGTCATTCAATCATGAAACAATTATTAAGTACTTACTGTGTTCTAAGTGCTGTGCTAAGTGCTAGGGATAAAAAGAGGCAAAAGAAGTCTGTGCCCTTAAGAAGCTTACAATCTAATGAGGGAGACAAGCAAACTAATATGTACAAAATAGCTACGTGCAAGGCAAATAGGAAATTATTTAAAGAGCAAAAGCACTGGAATTTAGAGGGGTTGGGATAGGCCTCCTGTAGAAGATGGGATTTTAGTTGGGACTTACAGGAAGCCAGTAGGGGCAGATGAGGAGGGAGAGCATTTCAGGTATAGGGGACAGCCAGAGAAAATGTCCCTAGACAAGAGATGGGGTGTCTTGTTCATGGAATAGTAAGAAGGCCAGTGTCACTGGATTGAAGAGAGGAGCACTAGGTTATGAAAGGCTTTAAACGACAAGCAGATTTTTTTCTTTGATCCTAGAGGTGATAGAGAACCATGGGAGTTTATTAAGTAGGGAATTGACATGGTCAGATCTGTGATTTAGAGAAAATCACTTTAGTGGCTTAATGGTAGATTGAGTGGAGTAGAGAAAGACTTGAGGGAAGCAGACCCATTAGTAGGCTATTGCAATAATTTAGGTGAGAGGTGATGAGGCCCTGTACCAGAGTGGTCTTCAAGTGGTTATGGAATCCCTGCTTGAAGTGAGCTGATTATCACCCGAGGCAACTTATTCCACCCTGAGAGAACCCTGTTAGAAAGACGTTTCCCTTATTGAGTTAAAATATACTTCTCTTCAATGTTTATCCATTGTCACTAGCGCTCCTTTCAGCACCAAGAAAAACAATTCTTATCACTCTTTCGTGTGACAAACTTTCAAATCTTTCAAACACTTGAGGATTGTAATCAGGATAGACCAATCAATTACTATAGACCTCAAAGCACCAAATACTAGATGACTATTGGTCAGGGAAATTGTGGAGGGGACTCCTATTCAGATACAGAAATTACAAGATAATCTCTGAGATCCTTTGGCTAGAGCCCAAGCTTCTTTGCTTCTTTATTCCTTTTCTTTACTCTTTTTTTCTTTTTCCTTTTTTTTTGGGTGGGGCAATCAGGGTTAAGTAACTTGCTCAGGGTCACACAGCTAGTAAGTGTTAATTGTCTGAGGCTGGATTTGAACTCAGGTCCTCCTGCTCCAAGGCCAGAGCTCTATTCATTGTGCCACCTAGCTGCCCATTCTTTACTCCTTTTCCACTAAAGCACTCTTTACTCACCTGTGTTGCTTAGAATCTCTGATTTCCTCCCAAGCCATCATGGTCTTTCCTAGTGAGTACCCAAAGAACCAGGTATGCCTGCTACATTTTATAATTTCATAAATTAATTATCAACTCATGTTTCAAACATAAATTGGAAACCTACATTTCTTTTTAGTTTTCAACATTCACTTCCATAAGATTTTGAGTTTTAAATTTTCTCTCCCTTCCTCCTCTTTCCCCTCCCCAAGATAGTATGCAATATGATGTAGCCTCTACATATATAGAAACCCCCATTTCTAAAAGAACCTATCTGTGGTAGGATCAATATTCAAGCCCCTGGTCCTATGTAAGTTAGGCTACTCTATCCATAAAAGGTATTGAATCTATCCTTGGCAATTGGTTGGTTCAGGGGATTGAAAGCTCAGGCTGTTGCTGTCATTTCCTGCTCGCCTGAGTGCAAACCAACCACAAAGAGCTCCAGGTGGGCACTCTGACGTTTGGTTGGTGATCACCACAGACAATTCAGGCAAGACAGCCTTGCTCGGTTGATTCAATTCGGGGTGTATTCAATGTCTGTCTTGGTTGACTATCTTCCTGTTATAGCTAAGTAAATCTATGTCTGTTAACTATTGAATGACTCACCAGGGTCTCCCTGAACTACAATATTGAGTGTAAACTAGCTGGGGACTATCTGAATCAGGCTTAGCTGAGAACACCATTCCACAGAAGAAGACATAAACAAATCCATACTGAAGAGTGAAGAGCTGCTTCGATGGAGAACCCCAACTTAGGGGAAACTATTGAACTGTGCTCTTACTGAGCTTCATTAACAGCTATTCTGAAAGTCTTTACAGCATTAGACTTTCCTTTTGTCCCTGGACACATCTGCAGCTGAGCTTCCTTTCAGCTTTGGCCCAGCCACTTCATTCTTTCTGGAACTACTTGCAGTTGTCCTCTGCCTTTCCCCAGTAATATGTTGGACACCTTCCAACCTGAAGGGCTCATCTTCCAGCGTCACATCTTATATCATTTTAATAATGTCCATGGGATTTTCTTGACAAAGATACTGGAGTGGTTTGCCATTTTCTTCTCCAGTGGATAACCTTTTGTCAGAACTCTCCATAGTGACCTATCCATCTTGGGTAGTAACCCTGAACAGCATAGCTCACAGTTTCATGAAGTGGAAGTGGTAAATAAACTTAAGTGATTAGATATGGTAGATAGAATTCCTGAAGAACTATGTACAGAGGTTTATAATATTGTACAGGAGGCAGAAACAAACAAACAAACAAAAACAAAAACAACAAAAAAGAGCAGGAAAGCAAAACGGATGTCTGATGACCACTGAGAAACAGCTGAGAAAAGGAAAGAGCAAGGTAAAGGAGAAAGGGAAAGATGTATCCAACTGAATGCAGAACTCCAGAGAATAGCAGGGAGAGAGAAGATTTTCTTAAAAGAGCAATGCAAGGAAGTAGAAAAAACAATAGAATGAGATAGACAAGGATCTCTTCAAGAAAATTGGTAGTGACAACAGAAGTAGAAGAGATTAAGAATGGGTGGCAAGAATATACAGAAGAACTATACAAGAAAGATCATAACATCACCTATAACCATGGTGGTGTGGTTACTGATCTAGAGCCAGACATTCTGGAAAATGAAGTCAAGTGGGACTTAAGAAGCATTGTTAATAATAAGGCTAGCTAGTGGAGTGATGGAATTTCAGCTGACCTATTTAAAATACTAAAATATGATGCTGTTTAAGTGCTATGCTCAGTATAGCATCAAATTTGGAAAACTTGACAGCGGCCGGTGAATAGGAAAAGAACAGTTTGTGTCCCAATCCTAAAGAAGGAAATGCCAAAGAATGTTCAAATGACCAAAGAGTTGTGCTCATTTCACACACCAGCAAGGTTATGCTTAAGATTCTGCAAGCTAGCTTTAGCAATACGTAAGCTGAGAATGACCAGAACTACAGTCTGGTTTTTAAAGAGGCAGAGGAATTAGACATCGAATTGCCAACATTCACTGGATTATGGAGAAAGCCAGGGAGTTCCAGGAAAACAAAATAAAATATCTACTTCTTCTTAACCGACTTTATTGACTTAAAACCTTTGACTGTGTAGATCATGACAAAATGTGCCAAGTCCTCAAAGAGATGTAACTGCTAGATCGTCTTACTTGTCTCCTAAGGAACCTGTATGTTGGTCAAGAAGCAACAGTTAGAACTGAACGTGGAACACTGAAGGATTTAAGATTGGGGAAAGAATACGACAAGCCTGAATATTGTCACTTCATTTAACTTATATGCAGAGTACATCACGCAAAATGCCAGCCTGGATGAATCAAAAGCTGGAATTAAGATTGTGGGGAGACGTATCAACAATCTCAGATATGCAGATGATATTGCAGACGATGGCAGAAAGGGAAGAAGAATTAGGAAGTCTCTTGATGAGGGTAAAAGAGGAGAGCGTGAAAGCTGGCTTGAAGCTTTACATCAAAAAAGCTAGGATCATGGCAACTGGTTTTATCGCTTCTAGTGAACAGAGGGAGAAGAAATGGAAGCAGTGTCACAGTTTGCATTCTTGTGCTCAAAGATCACTTGCAGATGGTGACTGCAGCTGTGAAATTAAAAGATGCTTGCTTCTTGGAAGGAAAGCTATGACAAATCTGGACAGCATGCTAAAAACAGAGACGTTACCTTGATATCAAAGGTCCATATAGTCAAAGTCATGATTTTTCCAGTAGTAATGTATGGCTGTGAAAGTTGGATTATAAGGAAAGCTGAGTGCTGCAGAACCGATGCTTTCGAAGTGTGGTGCTGGAGAAGACTTTTGAGAGTCCCTTGGACTCTTCAAGCAAGGAGACCCAATCAGTCAATACTTAAGGAAATTAATACAGACTACTCACTGAAAGGACAAATATTGAAGCTGAAGCTTAAAAGCTTTGCCCATATAGTGAGATGACAGGACTCATTTGAAAAGACCCTGATGTTGGGAAAGATTGAAGGCAAAAGGAGAAGAGATGGCAGAGGATGAGATGCATAGATAGTTTCATGCAAGCAATGAATATGAGCTCGGACAGATTTTGCAGATAGTGGAGGATACAGAAGCCTAATGTGCCACAGTCCATGGGGTCATGAAGAGTTGGACGTGATTAAACAAATAAACAACAGCCTTCTGAAAGTCATTGAATTGTAATAATTCGATACATTTGTTGAACCTCTCTGTTAAATACAATGACCATATGTTTAATACTTAGATGATTTGTACCTCCAAGCACTTTTTCAAAAGACCATTGCCTGATAAGGAACTATGCTAGGTCCCTTTAACTATAGGGTAGTGCCTATTATGTTAAGATATGCAATGTTCTTAGATTTTATAACATTTGTGATCAGACAGAAGAATATTTTCTAGTTCTTTTGAGTAAGATACATTAACAATTTTTAAAATTTTATTTATTTTATTTTTAATTTATGAAATAAAACTAGCATTTCCATAGCATGGTAGAATAATAAAAAGATGGTTGCTTGTGAAACTGCAAATCTATTATGCAAAATCAAAATGGAGATAATTTTTTGAAATATAAAAAGACTAAAGACTATTTCATTTGTGTCTATGTATTCCTTGCATAGCACCTAACATATAGTAGACATTTAATAAATGCAGTGGACTGACTGATTGACAGCCCCTCAACCTTTCTGAGGCACTCAGTTATCCCACTTTTTCAAGAAGGGGGGAGGGGCTACTTTTTGGGCCTTCCCTCAGAGTTTCATTGCTTGTTGTTATTCCTCAGGAGGTGTGACATTTATTCATGTATTTTTAATGAGGTTCATGCTAGCTTTTTTTTTTCTTGGCCGGATGGAGATTTGTGAGAGATTTATTAAGTTCTGGGGAATAGTGCCCAATATCATTACTATTGTGTCTGGGGCCTTTAACAGCTGTGCCTTCAATCTGAAATTTTTAATATATCCCTAATAGTCCTGCCCCCAATCAGAGGCACTGTTAGTTTTTGTGGTTCCCAGCTTTCCCTTTGAGCTTAAAGCCAAGTTAAGTAGCTGACTGAATTCATTTTCTCACTTTTTTTTCAGAGATAACGGAAGGGCTGATATCCTTAACAAACAATATTACTTTTTTTTCAGTGACAAAACTCTTCCTACCAAACCACACATTAGAGTTATGGTTTTCAATTTCACTCTCAAAGGTATGTTGCTCATTTCTGCTCCTCTCCTTTGCATGAACTGAAAGACCAATGAAACCAACTTCTGAAGACCTCTTTTTAACTTAGTAGCCATTAAGCAAAGCAGTCACCCCTTTTTTGATGTACAGTGATGTTTTCAGGAAAGTCGATCTGGTTAGGGGCATTAGCTTTCTTTGCCTTCTCCTACCATAGATATCTATCTAGAAGGAACCTCTGAGAGAGTCTAATTTTCCCCTTCATTTTACAGATGAGGAAACTGAGTCCTGGGGAGATTGACTTGTCTAATATCATAGAGCTAGTAAGGATTTGAACCCAAGTTTTCTGGGTTCAAGTCTTTCTGACTCTAGAGCCAATTTTACACCCACCCTCATACTTCATTCTCTCTTTGTTTTTTTTTGTTTTGCTTTTTGGTGAGGCAATCAGGGTTAAGTGACTTGCCCAGGGGCATACAGCTAGTAAGTATCATGTGTCTGAGACTGAATTTGAACCCATGTCCTCCTGAGTTTAAGGCCAGAGCTCTACACACTGTGCCACCTAGCTGCCCCTATACTTCATTCTCTTTCAGTTTTAAACACCTTTTGTTAGCCAGAAGGTACTAAGAAGTTGTTTATTTCACTTGCATGGATAAATTTTTAATAAGGATTTATATAGTGTCCACTATTGTACCACGCACTGTGCTCTTTCACAAATATCTCATTTGATTTTTGAGGTGCTGTTATTAACTCCATTTCCTGATGAGGAAACTGAGGCGGACAGAGATTAAGTGACTTGCCCAGGAACATACCCCTAGTAAGTGTCTGAGACTGAATTTGAGCTCAGGTCTTCCTGGATTCTAGGTCCAGCACTCTATAAAATGTGCTTCTGGCTTCTATGCTTGAGTACCACTGAAAAGAACTCTTGAAGTAACCTACTCTTCTTTTGCTGGTCTGGAGAAGTGCCAAGAAGGAGTACTGATTTCTCCTCACCCTAGTCTGCTTCCTGAAGGGATCTGCTTCAACAAAGTTTCTGATGGAAATGTGTTGATACTATTTCTCTCTCCATGCATTTCGTTAAATGCTTTTACTTTGGAGTAATTGCATGCTCTTATAGACTATTAAAATAACAATAATAGGTAGCATTTATACAGCACTTTAAAGTTCATAAATCACTTCATATGCTATCTCATTTGATTCTCAGAAAAACCCTGTAAAATAGTGCTATTATAATAAAAAAAGTGCTTTCATGATACCTTCCTCTTTTTTTTTTTAACAGATGAAAAAACTGAAGCCAATACAAGTTAAATGACTTACTCAGAGTAACACACCTCATAGTTTCAGGACCAGCCCTAGACTGGAAATCTCCTAGATACCTGGATTTGTTCTGGAACTGATCTAGGAATGAAGTCTGCTTGAGGATAACTCAGACTTTGATGCCAGACCCTGTCCCAGGAGGATCTTTGATCGTGTTGGCATAGTCCCAAGAATTTTTCAGGGTAACAGTGATCCTGTTAGTTTGAGCTGAACCAGACTAGCCACAAAGGAAATGAGATTGAAATAAAGGTTTCCAGGGCATTTCCCTGGGGCTCTTTGACCCCTGGCACGTGACTGCTCAATTTTGGATTTCTGTGAACTCAAATATTTACCCTGGCTACTGTATTTGGGTGGTAAGGTAATACATTTCCCTTCTGTGTCTACATCTCTGATTCTTTCACAGCTTTGAAAGTCCCTTCTGCTGTGGAAACAATGATTATCGTATCATAATTTTAAAGCTGGATATGACCTCAAAGATCATTTTGCTCCATCCTCTCATTTTACAGATGAGGAAACTGAGGCCCAGCGAAGTTAAGTGACTTACCTAAGATCACATAGCTAGTAGATGTAAGAGTAAAGATTTGAATCCAATTCCTCTGAACTCAAATATAGTACTCTTTCCACTATACTGTGCTGCCTCCTAGTGGTACTAGAATGAAATTTTTTTTTTAAACAGCTTGACATGTGTAGCCTTTACTCTGAAGGGTTTGGTGTGAAACATTGATATTACCTATCATTCTATACAATTACTTCCCGTATTGCTTCACAAGGAATATTCACTCTCCCGGCCTCAGTTTCCTCATCTACAAAATGAGAGGATGGAGCTAAATTCTAATGCCACTTTCAGCTCTAAAATTCTATAAATTACTTCTGATGTCAGACAGAAGGAAATATCATTCAGGCTGATTTTTCATCATGCAACCTGAGCACCAATATCTTCAGGGATCTGTTAGCCCTTGACAAGTCCTTACCACTTGGTTTCTTGTTATCGTCCTTGTCTTATGAGGATTTGAGAATAAATTCTTGGTTGGCGCTACACAAAGAGCATGGACGCCTGAATAATTGCTTGGTTCTACATGTTCTCCAAAGGGACTAATTTTTCAGAGTGGATTTTTCATATTTCCAAAACATTTTTTCTATCTTTTTCTAACCTTCTATACTAAAGCAATTCAGTGCTTAATATGAAATTGCTGGAGGGGATATGTAATTTTTACTTAGGACAAATAAGCTGTTTATCAGTTCTCCTTTTCCTATTCCAAGCATTCTTTTTTGGCACCCTGAACCTCAGGTAGTCAAATGTCTGCAAACCACACAGGAGCACTAACTGAATTCATTTGCAGTACAAAGAAACCTCCAGGATGAAATGGCTTAATTAGCCAGAGATGTTCAAGGTAAAATCTTTACAAAAGTGCTAACTGTGCTCTTTTAAACAGGGATAAAAAAAAGATGAAAGCTGTCATTTCTGGGCCTGAGACTATGCTTACGTTTCTTCAGTCTCTGCTATGTTGTGCTCAGTTGCTGAATCTACATTTATGATTTGTAGGAGGCAGTGTGTTTTAGCGGAAAGAATGAGAAGCCAGGAATCTGGACACCTGGATTCTCATTCTGGTTCTTGAAAATCTTAAGAGATTTAAGAGTCTAGAGTTACTAATTAGCTGATTGATTTTGGACAAGTCACTCAAACTCACTGTTCCCCAATTTCCTCATCTATAAATATGGAAGAATAAACACTTAACTCATAGAATTGTCTTGAGAATCAAATGAGATAATGAATATGAAAATTCATAGAAAGCATTATTAGATTTTAAATTCTTTGAAGGAACAATTTCCTTCCTTCCTTCCTTCCTTCCTTCCTTCCTTCCTTCCTTCCTTCCTTCCTTCCTTCCTTCCTTCTTCCTTCCTTCCTTTCTTTCTTCCTCACTTCCTTCCTTCTTCCCTCCCTCTCTTTTCCCCTCCTTCCATCTTTCCCTCCCTCCCTTCATTCCTCTCTTCTTCCCTTCTTTCCTTCCACATCTCAAAACCGTGGCAGCAAAGTAAAGCCCATCAATTAATGAATGAGCCAAATACATTGTAGCATTAATATAATGCAACAATGTTGTACAATAAGCCGTGATAAATAAGAAGCCAGAAAAATCTTTTTTTGATTTATTTTATTTTCAATTTATGTAATAAAACAAGTATTTCTATAGCATAGCATAACAAAGAAGATGATTGCACATGAAACAGCAAATCTATTATATACAACTTGCTATTCCTTTTAAATATATAATAAAGGTATGTAAATTTCTTTTTTTCCCTTTTTTCCTTTCCTCCCCTTCCCACCCTAGAGACAGCTACCACAAGACACAAATAGGTGACAGTCAAGTGCATTGCCTATAATCATGCAGCTAGCATATACCAGAAACAAAACTTGAACCCAGGTCTTCCTGATTCTGTGGCCAATCCTCTACCCACTGCATCATGATACCTTTCAATGAGGCTAGTAAACTACGAAAGATAAATTTTAAAAAACGATAAAATCCCAACTGCCATTCTAATGGAGTGAAGGGCAGGACTATAGGGAAATAGATACACTGATACCAGGTTGGAAGCAGTACAAATTGATTTAGTCTTGCTGGAAGGGAATCTGGAAATATGTGGCAAGAGCTGTAAATCTGATGCACAATTTGATCTAAGAATACACCCCAAGAATATAACCCTTAAGGGATAAAATATGTACAAAGATGAACACAGGGTCATAATTTACAATGGTCGCATAATGGAAACAATTCAAATGCCCTACAGGGGGAAACTGACTAAGCAAAATGCACGATATTATTATGATGGATTACTACCTTACTATAAAAAACAACAAGCATGTAGACCATGTCAATACATGGAAATATGCATATAAAATAATATATGAATATACCAAGCTCTGTGATTGAAACTTCCACTAACTTAGTAGATAGTCCCCACCCATCTATGATTTAAGTAGATAAATCTTAGGGAGTGAAACATAGAGATTAAGCAATATGGCTTCAGGGTCACAAGGTAGTTTAAAAACAACAGCAGCCCCAATAACAACAATAACAATAGCTAGCATTTATAAAGTACTATAAACATTCCTTCATTTTATCCTGTCAACAACACTGAGAGGCAAATGCTATTGCAATCTTTATTTTGCATCTGAGAAAAGGAGGCCAGCAGAGGTTAAGTGACTTGCTCAAGGTCACACAGCTAGTCAGTGTATGAGGTCACATTTGGATACAAGCCCAACAAGAATTTCTAGAGGAGGGGCAGCTAGGTGGTGCAGTGGATAGAGCACTGGCCCTGAAGTCAGGAGGACCTGAGTTCAAATCCAGCCTCAGACCAAATACTTGACACTAGCTGTGTGACCCTGGGCAAGTCACATAATCCCAACTGCCTAAAATAATAAATAAATAAATAAAGAATTTCTAGAGGAGCTACAGAAAAAAAGATTTTTAAAAGAGCAAAAAAATTATTTCAAAGTAAAATAAGAGGAGTGGAGGAAAAATTGGGAAAAGAAGTGAGAGTTATACAAGAATATCATGAAAACAGAACTAACAGCTTGGAGAAAGAGACTAAAAAATAACTCCTTAAAAATCAGAATTGGCTAAATGATAAAAAGAGGTCCAAAATGTCACTAAAAAAACCCCAACACCTTAATGATTAGAATTGGTCAGTTGGAAGTTAATGATTTTATGAGATATAAAGAAATTAGAAAAAAGTCAAAAGACTGAAAAAGTAGAAGAAAATGAGAAATGCAATTGTTTGTTTGTCCTTTGTGTTCAGAGAGGACCAAAATGGTATTACAACATTGGGGTCAACGTACAGTGTGTCTAGCTGTGACTGATCATACCAGTATGAGCTTGGATGGCTCTACCACAGGTCAAGCACAAATAGTCCATATGACCATTTGAGAGGAAAATATCTCCTAGAGAAAATAACCCACCTGGAAAATAGAACAAGCACAGTAATTTAAGAATCATTGAACTACTCAAAAGCCATGAAGAACAACACAAAAGAGCCTAGATGTTATATTTTTAAAAATAATAAATGAAAACTGCCTAGGTGTCATAGAACTAGAGATTAAAGTAGAAATTGAAAGATTTCACTAGTCACCTGAAAGAAACCCATAATGAAAACTAGCCAAAATCCAGTACTCCCAGGTCAAGAAGAAAATATTGCAAGCAGCCGGGAAGAAATAATTTGAATGCCATGGAGACATAGTCAGGATCACAAAAGATTTAGCAGCTATCAGTATAAAGGGGGGAATATTATATTCTGGAAGACAAAAGAGTTAGGATTACAACCAAAAACAACTGATCCAGCAAAACTGAGTCCAATCCGACAAAAGAAAAAAAAATGGAGATTTAATGAAATAGAGGACTTTCAAGTATTCCTGAAATGGGAAAAGAGCCCCAAACCTAATATTACTAGATGAGGTTGATGAGGGTTGGATCCAGTGGGAGTCACACAATATCTTCCCAAAAGGGACCCGGGGAATAAAATCTTTACATTCAGAGGCAGCAAATATAGTCAATAGAGAGCTTCTCTCAGAATCAGGAAGACCTGGGTGGCAGGGAGCCAGACAAAATTACTGTGAGCTGTCAGGTGGGGTAAAGATCTATGAGCAGATGGAGTCTCTGTTTATTTGGTGCTCATTCATCTTAGATGAATGAATATCTTGAGACAGAATTATCCAACCAGCTTGTGAGTTCAGGGGATCTCGATCTTCTGTCAAAGCATCTGAAGTTCCACCAACAACTGAAGAAGGTAGCAGAGTCTGCCACAGCAAAAGAAAAAAGTGATTTAGGATAGAAGCAATACTTGAAGATAGTTATGGAAAGCCCCTAAGCCTGGTAGGGGCTTCAGGGATCATGACTCCCTGTTACAGAGAGAAGTGCTGGCTTGAGATTCTAGGAAGGCACTGATGCTTAGAGTCTAGCACAGAGCTACATCCAGGGATGCGCTGGTAAATGTTTAACAACTGATTCTCTGAAAAACAAAATGTATTTATGACACTGTTAAGTTTAATCTGCATTATTAACATTTTCTCTATCACTTTCTTAAGTCAAGTCAGTCAGACAAAAAATAAATAAAGCCTTGATTTGTCATATTAGATCATTTCCAAAATGTAAATGCTCTCATTAAGAATTTAATAATTGGCTTTCATGAGGTGGTATGAGATGGCTCCAGTACACGTCTGGTTATACATATGGGAAAATTTATGAGGATGCCACAAAGAGAAGAAAAAATACTTTATGTCACTAGGAATTACAAATTACTCCTTTACCATGTGTGTTCTATCCAGAGAACTTGTGTGTACAAAGGGTACAAGTATAACCCCTAGTTGGGGGGCGGGAGTGGAGAGTACTTTTTTAACATCTATTATTAATATGCCTTTTAAGTAAATCCTTTTTCTAAAAGCTAATAGAGTTCTATTTGTTGATTGATAAAGGAGAACATGCAGGATGGGGGCTCAGGAGCTATAGCACTGGAAATTCTTAGCCTTTCAGGATTACTCCTAGTACTCTGAAGGGAAAAGTAGTCAGCTACTGTTTGAGGACTCAGCCCACCAATGCAATTGGAACTGGGGGAGTAGTCCAGAGGTAGTGCCACAAAATGAGCATAGATATAGAGACTTTTAAAAAAAATTTATTAATTTATTTTTAGTTTTCAACTTTCACTTCCATAAGATTTTGAGTTTTAAATTTTCTCCTCCTCCTTCTCCTCCCCACCCCCCAAGATAGCATGCCATCTGATATAGGCTTTACATATACATTCATGTTAAGCATATTTTCCCATTAGTCACGATGTAAAGAACAATTAGAACTAATGGGACTAACCATGAGGATGAAGCAATAAAACAAAACAACAAAGAAAAAGGAGAGCAAATAGTATACTTCCATCTGCATTCAGGCTCCATAGTTCTTTCTCTGGATGTGGATAGCATTTTCCATCATGAGGCTTTTGGAGTTGTCTTAGATCCTTGCATTGCTGAGAAGAGCCAAGTCTATCAAAGTCAGTCATTGCACAGTGTGGCTGTTGCTGTGTATAATGTTCTCCTGGTTCTGCTCATTTCACTCAGCATCAGTTCATACAAGTCTTTCCAGGTTTTTCTGAAGTCTGCCTGCTCATCATTTCTTATAGCACAATAGTATTCCATTACATTCATATATCAACTTGTTCAGCCATTCCCAATTGATGGGCATTCTGTCAGTTTCTGATTCTTGGCTACCACAGAAAGAGCTGCTATATTTTTGTACATGTGAGTCCTTTTCCTGTTTTTATGATCTCTTTGGGATACAGACCTAGAAGTGCTATTGCTGGGTCAAAGGCTATGCACAATTTTATAGCCCTTTGGGCATAGTTCCAAATTGCTCTCCAGAATGGTTGGATCAGTTCATGATGTGGAGACTTTTGAGGTCATTTAATTTGAAATGCTCATTTTATGAGAGAGATCAAGTGGCTGCCCAAGAAGGCAGTGAAGATGTAGGATTTGAACCGAGGTCTTCTAACCCCTTTGCACCACAATAAGTGGTAAGGTCTTTCAGATCCTAAGGCTACCTTTCTGTCTACTATCCTATGCTATTTTAGGAGTCTCCCCATGTCCAGCATTAAAACCAGCTAGGAAAGTAGCCTCGGTGGGTCTTCTCTGCAATCACACTTTGCTTGTCAAGAGAAGACTGTTTTGGGTTGCAGCAAAGAGCAAGATCAGAGTTTTAAAATGAGACCATCAAATTCTACTCATTCTAGTTATAACTGTAGGTTTGACCAATCAATTGATCTCCTTTCTATAACCTCTTTTTGGGAAGTCATTTCGTATTCAGAAATATTTTGTGTGGCTTTTTTAATTTACTGAAATCACTGCATCTAGCATTTTTTTCATCTTTGAGAGAAAAAAAACACAACACCATTATTATTCTCCCAGAAGTCAAATCATATCTCTCCTCTTATTCCCCTTTCTGTTTTATTTATTTATTTAATTTTTTTGTAAGCACTTTCTTGGCATTTTTTTCCCCTCTTCTGTGAATATCTGTTTTGATAGAATTCAGTTTTTGAGAGTGCCTGCTCTGGTTCCAACAGGATTTGTGAGAGTTCTTTTTTTTTAATTCGTCAGTCAGTCCCCTTAAGCAACAGGCTACCCTTTCAATAATTAAAAATAAAGAAAAAGGAAAAAAAAAGACCCTAAAGCCACACATGCGAAAAACTCCATCTCCTTTCCTCACAAAAACGATTCTCTCACCACCATTCCAGCACTTTGGTTAACACTGCTGCAGGAAAATTGGGAAACAAAATCTCTGTGGGTGTCCAGGCAAAACTTATTAATTATATAACCTCAGCTGACTGCATAGTCCTAATACAAATATTTGTGCTTCTGTCACTAGCATTCTCCTGATCTCTGCCAAATGCTGACGGATTTTGAAGACAATCACATTAAGTATTAATCAGGCTTGAAACATGCAGCTGTGTCTTGGCATACTAACGAGGAGGCATTTCCCAACTTGCTTTCTGCGTGAGAGAAAGCTTTCCAGTGCCAGGACCTTATCAAAAATGAGTTTTCCTAGAATACCCTTTCCCTTTCCTCTGCTCAATAACCTATAAAGGCTACCTATATGACCTTGGGCAAATTGCTTATCCTTTCTGAATCTCAGTTTCCTCATCTGTAAAAAAAGGAGATTGGATGAGATGACTAAAGTTCTTTTCCACTTCTAAAATTCTATGGATCACAGTTTTAGAGATACAAGGTATCTTAGAGGTCATCTATTGCACTATCTTGATTTGACAGAGGCAAATTGAGTTCTAGAATGGTTCAAAGGCCCAAGGCTACAGAGATAGTGAATTATCACATGTGGGATTTGAACACAGATCCTCTGACTCCAGAATCACTGCTCTATCCTCTGGGCCGTGGTACTTCCTTCACTGACTATCAGATGGCATCTAAATCCCTCATCCTATCTTTCCCGCCCCTTCATGATTTGGTTCTAATTTGCCTATTCAATTGTCCAATGTACTGTAAGATCAAAAAAACACCAGGAAGGGGGCATATTCATCTGGATCAAAGTAGTCTGTGGATATTTCAAAAGAAGGTAGCTTCAGGTATCATGATGCTTCTTGGTAGAGAAGTTCTAGTTGTGGGCTCAAAGACATCAACATTCAGAGCCCATTAGAGCACTGTATCTAAGAGGAACTTCATGAGCATTCTACAAAGGGAGAAAATGATTCCCAGGGGCCATGGCTGTGATTTTCTTTGCTATGTGTGTATCTCACTCTTATTGCACTTTGTGCCCACTCTATTCCCCCTCCCCATCGCCTTCATGAACATTTATGGTAGTGTCCACACCAGGTTTCAGGAGGGATATTTTGTGATTACTGTCCTTGCTACGCCATTTAAGTAATTGTCTTTTGCTAAGGATTAAGTCTACTGACTGATTTATTAATGGATACTGGTTGGAGTATGTGAACTACAGTGTTAGGAACAGTCACCCACAAGGCTATCATAAGAACCTGTGGTCTATGTAGGGAAGAGTATTATCATAACCCCATTTCCTGGAAACCATACTTCTCTCTCTCTCTCTCTCTTTTTAGGCAATTGGGGTTAAATGACTTGCCCAGGGTGACACAGCTAGTAAGTGTCAAGTGTTTGGTCTGAGGGTGCATTTGAACTCAGGTACTCCTGACTTCAGGGCTGGTGCTCTATCCACTGTACCACCTAGCTACCCCCAGACTTCTCTTAATCTAGTCCAAGATCATATTAGCTTTTAAGGTTACTGCATCGTACTAATGCCTTATAATTGAACTTGTGATCCACTAAAATCCCTAGATCTTTTTCTGGCAAACTGTCGTCTAAGCATACCTCCCCCATTTTGTACCTGTGAAGTTAATTTTCTTAACCTAAATAAGACTTAAATTTCTTTATTGAATTTCGTCTTATTCTATTCATCCCAGCGCTCTTTCTTAAACCATGGGTCATGACCCACAGTTTAGGAAGTGTTGAAGGGGTTGTGAGTAGAAACAGTTTAAGAAGCCCTGCCAAGATCTTTTTGAAACTTATCTTTGTCATCCGATGTGTCAGTTAATCATCTTAGATTTGTGTCCTCTGCTAATCTGACAAACTTGCCATTTATGCTTTTATCCAGGTCATTGATAAGGATGTTTAACGTCACAGGGTCAAACATAAATCTCTTTAGGAATATTTTGGAGATCTCTTCCCAAGTTGACATTAAACTGTTAATGACTGCTTTTTGGATTCAGTCATTTAACTAATTCCAGATCCATCTACTTGTATCTGTTTGTCTTTTTCACAAGGATAGTTTGAAATATTTTGTTAAATGCTTTGCTAATATGCCAGGTGCTATGGCTAGAAGTTAGCTGTGTATGTTCATGTAAGGTTGATAGTACCAGCAATCTATCCAATCACACTCTAGCTCATATATAGAATGCAGTGGATTGTTAAATAATTAATTAATCAACCAAGAGGCCTGCTAGTAATGCTACTGTAGGGCCACCAACTCAGTGGCATTGTTAGAGAGCAGTCAGGGCATAGCGATCATCCTTAGTGTTTATCATATGGCATTCTAACTACACAGAAGTAACAAATTTATATCTCTCCAACCCCTTAGGTTTTGTGTAAATCTAGGTTAAAATATTTTCAAACTTAAAATATTCTCAAATTTCACAATATAGGAGATTCTTTCATTTTTTGTTCCAGGCACTCATTCTCTTCATCCATTCTTATTCACTGATTACACATTCAGAGAAATAGAAAATTCGCTTTTAGTGGATGAATGAATGAGACACAGCAAATATTAAAAGGTAACATGAGAGACAGAAAGTAAAGAGCATTCGAATAGCAAGCTGCAAGTTGCACTGACTCCTTCCTCATATGTACTCCTCAGTGGCAGAAGGGAGGAAGGGTGGTACAATGGAGAGGATATGGCAAATTTTGAACCCATCAAGATTTGTTTGATAACCATTCTGAGGAAGCAAGGAAGTGGCATAATTATACCAGAAATAGCACCTCTTGATTTCATGTTGTATATGGTCCATGGTATTTTCAAGTCATCAGTCCTGAGTCTTACCTGGTGGGCTCTTCCTCCACTCTACCTGTCTGTTCTTATCTGCACTAGGTCTATAGTGTTCCAGGTCTCTGTACACACTTCTCTTTCTCTGGGAACAATCCCAGTTCTCATTTCACTGAAACTTGACTGGCTATTGCAGCAGTACTAGCAAGGCAGCCCTCTGCTCTGGGTGCGTAGAAGAAAACTGGAGTGTGGACAGTTATCTCTTTTCTTCCTCAAGCCCACAGAACAAATGGCAGGAAATCTCTTCAAGAACAAAAGAAAGGGAAACCTGATGAGTCTGGGGAACATATTTCTATATGCATTTCCTACCTTCCTTATGTGTCTTTGATCCATTACCTTCAGTCATTCCTAAGACATGTTAGAAACGCCTGGAATATGTTTTGCATGACTACACATATATCATCTATATCAAATTGCTTGCCTTCTCAAGAAGGAGGGAGGCGAGAGAGAAAAGGAAGGAGAAAATTTGGAAATCAAAATTGTAAAAAATTAATGCCAAAATTTTTTTGTTTACATATAATTGAGAAAAATTAAATTAACATTAAATTAAAAAAGGCATGCCTAGTGTACTAAAATCCAGGTAAGCTCTGTCTATAGTCTTTTTCTGATCTACTAGCTTAGTACCCTTTCAAAAAAGTAAATGAAGTACATATGATATGACTTGATGCTGAAACCATGTTGGCTATTATCAGTTACTGCTTCCTCATCTAGATTTTTGAAGAAATTGAAGTCAATCTCACCGGGATTTCTCATTTACAGATTTTTTTCAGTTCCCATTTTGGAAAACCAGAGCATCTGTCCTTCTCCAGTCTGATAGCACCTTTCTCATTCTCCGTGATCTTTCAAGAACTACAGACTAAATTACTGACAAAGTTCATCTGGAGGGATGTAACCTTTACATCTCAAGAGAAATAATGGATTTGCAACCACATTTCCTTGTTCTTTCAGGGCCTGAGAATGCAGTTCAACTGGCCCAAGTGGCTTGAATTCATCAAGTAAGATTAAGTGTCCCCTTTGTCTTGTTCAGTCGTGTTCAAGTCTGTGTCCCAGTGGAACATATTCTAGTCTGTGGGGTTTTCTTGTCAAAGATATTGGACTGGTTTCCCATTTCCTTCTCTGGTAGATTAAAGCAAAAAGAGGCTATGTGACTTTGCAGCTAGGCGGCACAGTGGATAGCATGGGCTTGGAAGGAGAAAAACTCATCTTCATGAGTTCAAATTCAGCCTCAAACACTTACTAGCTGTATAACCCTGGGAAGGTTATGTAACCTTGTTTGCCTCAGTTCCTCATTTGCAAACTGAGCTGGAGAAGGAAATGGCATATCTCTGCCAAGAAAACCCCAAATAGGATGAGAGAGAACCACGCACAACTGAAAAATGACTTAACAACAGGATCACACAGCTAATAAGAATCTGAGGCTAGATTTGAACTCAGGTTTTCATGATTCCAGGCCCAGTGCTCTATCTACTGAACCTCTTACTATCTCATTTATTTATTAGCCATTTTTGTTCTGATAGATCCATTGTAAATATCATCCTCTTTAACAGATAAAACAGAAGCAAAAAAAAAAGCAATTATTTTTTCTGTTGTCAGTTATCATTATTTCATCTATAGCAACCAGTGGTCTTATACCTTCTTTGATCCTTTTCTTTTCCCCCATATAAAAAAAAAGAAAAAAATTCTGTTGACCTTATTTTTCCTTACCAGCCTTGGCTTATTTGGAACTTTATCATTCCTTACACTATTTTGCTATGATTATACCAAATTCTTACATTTATCTCTATTATCTGATTTTTCTTTCATCTTCTGTTTAAATATTAAAAAAATAATTAAGCTGGTTGATGAGTTCCCATTAATTTCTTCAAACAACTCTCCCTTTTCCTCTCCATCAAAATTGTTTTCTCTTGTGTCTTCAGAATTTCATTCATGACATTTATTCTTTATGACCGAGTTTTATCTATGCCAGGGATGCAAGGGTGGTTCAACATTAGGAAAACAATTGATATCATCTTATTAAAAACAGAATGAAAAAAGAAACCCTGTGTGGTGATACTAACAAATGCAAGAG
The DNA here is from genome assembly GCF_003287225.1 of Phascolarctos cinereus. Taxonomy (NCBI): domain Eukaryota; kingdom Metazoa; phylum Chordata; class Mammalia; order Diprotodontia; family Phascolarctidae; genus Phascolarctos; species Phascolarctos cinereus. The sequence continues at coordinate 247,037,621 of NW_027555736.1, read as the reverse complement.
TTTGCCAAAGCACTTATTCATGCTAAGAACCCTAAAAAGCATAGGCATCAAAGGCCATTTTTAACAGGGTAAAAAGCACTTATTTAAAAGCAAGAGTAACCATTATTTGCCCTGCAAAGACATAAGCATTTTCCTGACAAATACAGGAGCAAAACAACAGAATAAAGAAATTGAAGGTATAAACATGGGAAGGGAAGAATCAAAATGATTCTCATTTATAGATGACATGACAGTTTACTGGAAAATACAGTATAATCAATAAGAAAATAATTGAAATAATTAATGGCTTCAGTAGAGGAGAAAGATAGAAAATAAATCTCTAAAAATCATCAGGCTTTCTATATATTAATGACAAAATGCAGGAGGAAATAATAGAGAAATCTTATTAGAGTATTCAAAAATATCTGGGAATCAAATTTTATGATGCAATACAGAATTATATAAATACAACTATAAAACATTCTTTAAGAAAATAAAGGATAACAAATAATTGGAAGGATATTTATTATTTATGTTTGGAATGCATGAATATAATTTTTTAAAAATAATGCTACTTAAATAAATTTCAAGATTTAGTACTATGCCAATCAAACTACCAAGATTGTATTTTATAGATATAGACGGAGTAATAACAAAGTTGATTCAGAAAGATGAAACCTCTATGCTCTCAAGAGAAATAATGAAAAAAGGAAAGAAAGGGAAATAACTTCCACACTTCAAATTAAATTATAAAGAAATAATCACCAAAACTATTTGATATTGATCTAAACCTAAAAAAGCATATCAGTTGAATAAACATAGACAGGGAAGAATATGATATGTGAATTCAATAACCCAGTATTTAGTAAGTCTAGAACATAAACTCTGTGGGAAAGAAATTCTTAAATGACAGGAGCTACTGTGAAAATTGGAAAGAAGCTTGGCAAAAAAAAACAGTTTAGATGAGCGTCTTGTACTACATAGCACAGGAGTTATAAATGGATATTGAACTTTAATAATTAAAGGCTACATCATTTAAAAATGAAGGAAAAAAGAACGTGGTATCTTTTGTGACTATAGTTAAAGAAATGATTATTTAAAAAACAGTTATTTTTGGTTTTTACATCATTTCATTTTTTAATATATACCTTATTCTACACCCACAGAGCCATCTTTTATAATAAAGAATAAAAAATAAAGTGAAATTAGGGAGAAGAGTTCTTAATCAGATAATAGAGATCACAAAAAATAAAATGAATCATTTTGATTACATGTAATTGAAAATGAATTTGAACAACTAAAATTAATGTAGCTAGGATAAAAAGGAAACTGTTGACTGCAGGGAAAATATCTTTGCAGTGTCTACCTCTGTTATAAAGGGTGTGATATCTAGGATTTATAAGGAATTGACATAAATAGATAAGACCAAGAATCCAAAATGGCAAAATATTGACAACTATATGAAAGATTATTGGTATGAAAAGAAATGCAAATCACAACTTCACCTCACACCTAAAAAACTGGTATAGATGACAAAGAATGAAAATGGCCAATATTGAGGAAAAACAGCCAGACAAATACACTGTTAGTGAATGGGTGAAGTAATCCAATAAAACATTACATTAGATAGAAAAAAAAATCCCCCAACAATCTGTTACTTACAAGAAGGGAGAGAATTCCAGGTATGGTGGATGGCCAGTGAAAATGCCAAGCATTGGGAGATGGAGTATATTATGCAACATCAAGGAACCAAGTGTTACTGGATCTCCAAATATGGGGTGAAGTAAGGCACAAGAATACTGGAAAGGTAGAAGTGGACAAGGTGGTGCCAAAGAAAATTTTATGGTTGATTCATGAGGTAATATGGAGCCATTACAGTTGATTGACTGACTTAACCTTTGAGCACATTTAGAGTTCTGTGTCCAGTTTAGGAATGATGGTTTAGATATGCACAGCCAAAATGGAGAACGTACATGAAGGGCAACCAAAATGGTGATGGGACTCAAATCATGTGAGGACTGGTTTAAGGAATTTAAGGTATTTATCATAGAAAATACTTGAGCGGAATATAGTAGTAGTATGGGAAAAAATCATTAGTGAAAAAGAAGCATTTTTTGACCCTCAATAACAGAAATGGGACCAATGAGTTCCACAGAAAAGCATTCTGTAAATATTGTCTCATTTTATCTTCGATAATAATTTTAGGAGGTAGGGGTTATTACTATTCCCATTTCACAGATGAGGATACTGAGACAGTCAGAAATTAAATGACTTGTCTAAGCAAATGTCTGAGGCAGGATTTGAGTTCATCTTCCTCATTTCAAGTCCCATGATCCCCGAGCTGTCCTAGATTTCAGCTCAAAGTAAGGAAAAATTTCCTAACAAATAGAGCTGCATAAAAAAATGGAATGGGCTCCACTGAAGTTTGCTGAGTTTCCAATGAGCAAAGGTATATAAAAAGAGGAAGAAGGATTGTGTTTCAGGGATGCTGTATATGTGGCTTATGATTTGGACTAGGATAAGACTAGTTGATTTCTGAGGTCTTTAATGCTGTAATTCTCTAATTCAATTATTCTACAAACCCAATTCATCCAGAATCATCCAGAAAGAGTCTCCTCTGTTTTCTAGGGATTTTCTCTGAATTGCAAACTGGTAAGTGGGTAAAGATGGCATCCTACGTAAGCCCCCCAAAATGGCCAGTTGTTGGCACTCAGTCATACATTCTGCTGTTTCTGATCATTTGTTCCTCCTTCTCTTGCATTCAGGCTGCTTTAGAATCTTCCTCACCATCCTCTCTGCCTCCATTTTCAACACCAATCTCATCTGCTTTTGTTGCTACAAATACATCATTCCCTATTCTAAATTTTGGGGTAAGCATGTCTTCTATACCTCACTGAGAGGTGAGAAGTTACTAGCAGTAACAGAGAGGTATCAGTTCAGATAGTTACTATATATAACTGGTGATGCCGGTAGCTTATTGCAGCTTAAACCTTATGGAACCAGTTCATGGTCTAGACAAGAATACTCTGCTTTGGGTATCTTACCCACTAGGGAATGTTTGCAACACTGCTTAGCATCTGGGTCTAGTTTTCCACAAGTAGTTAAATTCATATTACTGTTTTCTGAGGAAAATGTGAAGGACTTAGTCCTTCCCTGTAGGCCATATGAAGAGTAGAATCAGATGGTGCCTTAGACTATAGTTCTCCAAAACATTTAATTTAGCCTGGTCGAGAACCTAGTCTCATCAGATTCAACTCTCTCTCATAATCAGATCCATTCAGGCCAGCTTCCTAATTCTCTCTTGCATAGACACAGAATTAGACCAATTGACTCTTTCCCTTAAATGGAATGCATAGGCACGACACTGATTTCTGGACCTAGATTCAAATGAGCAAGTTTTAGTGGGACTAAATCTGTTATTTATACAAAGAGACATAGTGTTGGTGATTTTCAAACATTATAAATGAAAAGACACAGTTGTGAGCCAGAATGCTATGATGGAGATAAAGAGCAAATTGAAGTGACTCCCACTCTTTACCCCTTAGCAGATGGATTACTTGAAACCTCCTTGGGGAGGAGTATATAAGGACTACCCAACCTATTGGACTTGGGCTTCTCAGATCCCATGGACATATTGTCAGCTTTATTTAGGGGTTCCTGAGTACACCTTAATGAAAGACCCAGGGAAACTATGCCCATTTGTAACTCTTCTTAGTAAAGTACTTGCTTATCTGACTTCTCAGGCTCTGAGTTATCCATTGTGTCAGATAAGGTATCCCTCCTGAGACAGTCACCTAGTTTATATAGTCTTATAGATACATTTCACTCTTCCCCTGTGCATGAAGGGGTACAATATTCTACAGACTTCCATACTGATAGGGAAGGGGACTGTCCCATGCTCTGAGGTAAGAAAGGATCGTATCATGCCTGGAACAACTCAGTGTTCCATCTTCAGGCGACCAAACATTTTTGTTTTTGTTTGTTTGTTTTTGTTATGCTTCTAGCATTTCTCTATGAATGGTCCTATAAGATGAATGAAAAGTCTGAGAGACATAGTTTCTGGGTAATCAATAATTAATTTGTTAATTAGCCTAGCAAATAATCAATAAATTGATATTAGTGGTTCTTTCAGAAACCAAAGACCTCCACATGGAGGTCATTGAGTGTTTAAATACGTTTGGAAAAGAGGATGTTTCTGAAGGTGAAAATCAACTCTGGTTAATAATGAATGGGGGGGGTGTCCTATTAATGAGGAGGTGAGAAAAAAGAGCTCCTCTTGCTGAGGATGTGGTTTGAGGAGACTCAGCTGCCTCCAGTTGGACACAGTTCTCTGGAAAAAGGAATCCGTCTTGTATGGTCTGATGCTGAGTGAAATGAGCAGAACCAAGAGAACGTTGTACACACAACAACCATGTTGTGCGATGACTAATATTGAAAAACTTAACCCCTCTCAGCAATACAAGGATCTAAGACATCTCCAAAGGCCTCATGATGGAAAATGCTATCCACATCCAAGGAAAGAACTATGGAGTTTGAATGTGGATCGAAGCATACTATTTGCTATTTTTTTTTCTTCTGTTGAGTTTTGTTTCCTCTTTCTGGTGGTTCCTCCTACTGGTTCTAATTCTTACTTACATCACTAATGTGAAAATATATTTAATAGGAATGTGTGTGTGTGTGTGTGTATATATATATATATATATATATATATATATAGAGAGAGAGAGAGAGAGAGAGAGAGAGAGAGAGAGCGCGAGCACCTATATCAGATTGTGTGCCATCTTGGGGAGGGTGGTGGGGAGGAAGGGGGAGAAAAATTTTAAACTCAAAAGCTTATAGAAGTGATTGTTGATAAAGCAAAATAAATTAATTAAAAAAAAGAAAAAGGAATTCATCTCCACCCAGACCACTTAAATTGTTGAACAATGGGACAGAATTCACCTAGATTAGATTGTCTTTGTCCTTTAGTCAGAAATAAGCTCTCCCAGTTGGGTGGGGTCCTGCCCAAGATTGAGGAGAGTGTCTCATTTTCAGTCCTGTCCTTCAAGAGGACTGGGCTTTGAATCAGGAAGTAAAATGAGAGAAAAAACCCTATTAATAACTAACCTACTATTAAGTGGTTATTAACAATCAAAAAGAGGATTTTTGGGTCCCATATATAAAACTGGTCATTAATACAATAAGAAAATCACCATATTTCTCACCTGGAACTCCTCTTCTCATGGCTGCTCCACTATGCCCTCGTAGCCATTGTCCACCGAAACTCGGTCCTCTACTTTTTTTCTCTGCCTGTGAATTTGCTCTTCTCTAACTTTTCTCTCTCGAGCTGATGCTGCCATCAATAGGAGCTGTCATCCGCTGCTCTGACTTCCTCTTCCTCTAAGGACAGGAGTGTTTTTGATCTGCCATAAGATACTAATCCACAGGTTTTCAGCTTTTTTTTTGTCAGAAAGGCCTAATCACACACACTTGCCACAAAAGCATCAATCCTGTGTCTGTCAAGATCTTTTCTACTCTTCTCCTCACAGAAAATTCCCTACTCCTCATTCCTAGATGGATCGATATGAGCAAACTCCTTACTAGGCAAATTAAAATTTGTTTTTTTAGTTCTATGAAGTAACTACTTGGCAGTTTTACTTGTATGGCACTAAATCTGTAAATTAATTTAGGTATTACTTATGTTTTATTATATGCATACACATATGTATGTGTATGTGTATACGTACATAGAAATCTACACATATATACACATGCATATATAAACAAATGTATGTATGCATGCATAGGTATATACACACATATATACATATGTGTGTTTATATATTATATATAATAAAAACAGCGATAACACCTGCTGATATACAGATTTACTATTTATAAGTATGTACACATATTATGTGTATATATACATATATATAATAAAACCCACATATGTATGTACACACACATACAATATAGTCAGCCACAGATCTAAAGCTAAAAGGTGCCTCAGAAGTCATCTAATTCAACCCCTCATTCTACAGATAAGGAATCTGTGGCCTAGGCATGTTACATGGTTTGTCTATATTACTGTGAAAGGGTGGAAAATTATTTACCAAGGCTATGCCACATAGGCTAAGCTAGCTTTTCCTAGTGTTTCATTCCTTGCATACTAGGATAGTTTTTCCTTTAATTTTCCTTGAAATACTTGCCATCACACTCCCTCCAGCAGCTATCCCAAACCTTACCTGAAATTCCTAATGCTTTCGCCACATCCACCCCCTCAGGAAATATATTCATCTCTAACTTTTCAGAGAAAATAGGGGACATTTACAGTTACTGCATTTTTCTCTCCCATTCCATATCTCAAAATCCTTCTACATTTTCACCTTCTTCTTTTGTTCCTATCTCTATAGCAGGGATGGTTTTGTTTGCCAGGACTAACTCCTCTATCTGTACCCTTGATCCCATCCCTGCTTGTCTCTTCCCAGAGTTTGTGCTGTCAATAATTCCCTTTCTCATCTTCAATATCTCCTCATCTATCAGCTCTTTCTCTGATGTCTTCAAAAACATGCAGGTCTACTCCAGCTTTTTTTTTTTAAACCAACCCTAATTTCACTTTAACATTCCCTCAAGCTATTATTCTGCCTTCATTTTCATTGCCACCACCTTGGTTCATGCTCTCATAATTTCATGCCTGGACTATTGTAACAGTCTGCTGATTGGTTCTCAGACCACGAATTTCTCCCTTTTGCTGTCTAGCCTTTGCTCACCTGTCAGTGATTTTCCTAAGTACAGATCTAACCATATCACTCTCTTACTCAATGAACTCCAGTGACCACCTATTACCTGCATGAATGAATATAAATTCCTCTATTTGGCATTAAAATTCTTCATAACCTGCCCCCCCCAACCCCTACTTTTCCAGTCTTCTTATACCTTATTCCTCTTCCTATATGTTGATCTGGGTGACACTGCTCTTCTTCATATACTCATATACATTCAACATACTACATTTTCCAGCCTTGGTCATTTTCACTAGCTGTCCCCCAGGCCTGGAATAGTTCCTCTTCTTATCTTCACTGCCTGACTTTCTTCAAGTCATAGCTAATATTCTAGCTTTTACAGGAAGCCTTTCCTGCTCCCTCTTAATCCTGGTGCCTTCCTTTTGTTAGTTATTTCCATTTTAACTCATATATAGCTTCTTTGTACAGTTGCTTTGCATATTGTCTCCCCTTTAGACTGTGAACTCCTGGAAAGCAAGGTCTTTTTTGCACTTAGCACAGTTCCTGCACTTTTTTTTGCACTTAACACAGTTCCTGCACTTTTTTTGTACTTAGCACAGTTCCTGCACTTTTTTTGCACTTAGCACAGTTCCTGCACTTTTTTTTGCACTTAGCACAGTTCCTGCACTTTTTTTGCACTTGGCACAGTTCCTGCACTTTTTTTGCACTTGGCACAGTTCCTGCACTTTTTTTGCACTTGGCACAGTTCCTGCACTTCTTTTGCTCTTAACACAGTTCCTGCACTTTTTTTGCACTTAGCACAGTTCCTGCACTTTTTTTGCACTTAGCACAGTTCCTGGCACATAGTAGGCACTTTATAAACATTTATAAACTGCCTTTTTTATTACTTATCTGATCACTTTTCAGGCTCTTTTGTTGGATCATTGCCCAATTCCTGTTCTCAGACACTCACTGGGGCTCTACACCAACCCCTCTTCTCATCTCTCTTTTGTTCAGTCATTTTTCAGCTGTGGTCTAACTCTTCTGACCTCATTTGGGGTTTTCTTGGCAAAGATACTGGAATTGTTTGCCATTTCCTTCTCCAGCTCATTTTACATTGGAGGAAACTGAGGTAAACAGGGGTAAGTGGCTTGCCCAGGGTCACATAGCTAGTAAGAGTCCGAGGCCAGATTTGAATTCGTATCTTTCTACCTCTAGGCCTGGCACTCTTTCCACTATACCACCTAGCTGCTCCTCATCTCTCTTCACATATATTCTTTTGGAGATCTTATCAACTTTTCTGAGTTCTAGTACTACATTGTCAATGTTTTACAGAGCATATGCTACTGGATATCCAGTGGGCATCTAAACTTTGACATATCTAAAGTGAAGCGATGGAGCCAAGATGGCACAGTAGCAGAAGTGCAGTGAGCTATTCCCCCATCCTAATTGCCCTAAACAGATCTAGAAACTGCATCAGACTGAATCCTGATAGGAAAATACAAGAAAAAGTCACAGGGAAGCACGTTGTTCCAGTCCGCATCAGGATAAGGAGGGAGATAGAGAGGTCTATGGAAAGTGGAAATAGGATCTAGCCTGGAAGATGCCATGGCAGGACCACTCTAGTGCAGGAAGAGGCTGTGGGTCAGGGCAAGAGGAGATCCCAGGCCCATACCAGGATACCACAACAGAAATAGGTACCAACTGGCAGCTTTGTCACTCATTACTCAATTCTGGGTCACAGATCCAGGGCAACTAAGGAAGGGCCCTGGGCTGAGGGATAGTGGTTGTGTGCCCTAAATGAGAAATATAGAAGCAACAAGCAGCAGTGTGGCATAAATCTCGCTAACAGGGCATGGTCTCAGTTTCAGTTTCTTGTCCAGTTTCTTGGCTGCAGAGGCATAACCAGGGCAGGAATTCCAGACCAGAAAGGAGCCACAAGTTCTGACTTTCTGAATCAGCAGAGTAGCTGGTCCAGCAGCAAAGTCTAATGTTGCTCAGACACAAACTCAGACCAGAACCTTGCAGACCTCAGACAAGGAGGCAGCCTTTAGACTTTGCCCTAGATCAGACCATTTTAGGAGTGCCAAAGGCTTGCACATCCCCACCTGTCCCTGAGATCTTGAAATAATACAATATTCAATAACCCCAAGAAAGTAGCAACAAAACTAGCCAAGATATTCCATTCAGAGGTATGTAGAGTCCAGTCCTAAAACCAAGTCCAAAGCCAGGAAGTAGGCTACAAGAACGAGAAAACAAAAAAAGAATTTCACCCCTGCTCTCCCTCCCCCCAAGAAAAGGTATGGTGGTGACAGGGATGCTCAAAACACAAACCCAGAAGAAGAGAATTATTCCAAAACATCTACAAACAAAATCTTAGAGAAAAACATAGCTTGGACACAATTTTGGCTAGAATTCATAGAAGAGATGCAGCAAGAGTTTAACAAAAGCGTTTTAAAGGTTTTCATAAATGAAATTGGAGTAGCTGGGTGGTACAGTGGATATAGTGCCAGGCCTGGAGTCAGGATCACTCATCTTCCTGAGTTCAAACCTGGTCTTAGATACTTACTAGCTGTGTGATCTTGGGCTAGTTACTTAACCTTGTTTGCCTCAGTTTCCTTATCCTTAAAATGAGATAGAGAAGAAAATGGCAAAGCACTCCAGTATCTTTTCCAAGAGAACTCCAAATGAGGCCGCAAAGAGTCTGATACAACTGAGAAATTACTTAATATAAATGAAATTAGAGCACTTGAGAAAAAAATTTAGAAAGGAAATCAGAGCTACGGAAGAAAGAATTGGAAAGTGAATTAAAAGCACAAGTGGTAGAAAACCTTATCAAAGCAACAAAATCCCTGAAAGTTGGAACTCAAAAATAAAAAAAAAGAATGTTTAAAAAAAATGTTGGCTAAGTTTTGAATATTGATGTGGTTACATGGAGGAGTGGTTTTTGTGCAGCAGTCCTGCAAAGCTCACAAAAAATAGCTTGAAGCTTTCAAGTGAAATTTAAAGGGAAAAAAAGCAGATTTATTAGATCCAAAAATCCACCTCCATCAGAAGCACATGCAGAAAAGCAATAGACTGTAATGTGTGGGTGAGGAAGCGGTCTGTATACAAGAGTTGCTCCAGGAAGTGTCATCCTGACTTCAGTGATTACGCTTAACCAGAGACTATTTAAAGATGGGTGACGGTGGCAGCAAGCTGCTGGTGTGCCTAAGACTGATAGATATAATTCTGTGATGACAGTGATGTAGGATGTGAGTGTGAGACAGAATTAGAAGTGTCTCATTTAGGTTGATATGGTCACAATAGTTCTTTGGGTTTTGAGGTTTTCTTCCTTCTGTATAAACTGTGACTCTCTTTAGAGTCCAGTTCCTCAAGAGCATTCCCAGAGGGAGTGTGTGTTACTGTGTACAATTCACTGGGGAACAGTTACAGAGCAACCTCTAGTCTGTTTAGAATTATAGAAACAGACCACATAAGGATTCTGACACACCAGATAGTAGGGGGCATTGGCCAGTGATGAGACAAACTCAATTCAAGGAACTTCTGTAAGTTGAACTTCTCTATTGAACTGTTATAGACTTTTAAGTTTTTGTCTCATGATTTTTAGGGAGTTCACAGAATTCTCATCTTGACTGGGGAATTTTGGTTTCATTTCCTTCATTGTAAAATGTTTTTCATAACATTCTGGGTGTTCTTTAAATTTTACTCATTTTTGCCTCTGGCTTTATGAGATTCGCTTGATAATTCATCTTCTTGTGAACTAGATTTGCAATCATCAGTCTTTAGTAATAACTAGCATTTATATAGTATTTTAAGTTTTGCAAAACACTTTACAGATGTTAACACATTTTATTATCACAACAACTCCGGGCGGTGGATGCCCAGGTAATTTTGTTATCTCTGTTTTAGAGATGAGAAACCAGAGGCAGACTGAGGTAAAAGTGACTTACAAAGGATCACGCAGGTAGTTAAGTGTCTGAGGTCAGATTTGAATTCAGGTCTTTCTGAGTTCAGGTTCAGTGCTCTAACCACTGACCCTACCTAGCTGCTTCTTTTCCCTTGGACTTTCGGTCTTTCAGCCGTTCCCTTAAAATCTTTGTTGCCTATTTCTATTTTCCCTCCTTGCTTTTGGCCCCACCTCCTCCTGATCTTATTTGGTGTGTGTGTATGTATATATGTATATGCATATATAGAGAGGTATGTATATGTGTATATACATACATATATATACATACACATATATACATATATATTTGTGTGTGTGTATATATATATGTGTATATATACATACATATATGTATATATACACATATATATATACATACACACACACACACACACACACACACACACACATATATGGGAGAGAAAGAGATGAAGAGAGAGTATTCCTGAAGTTGGCCATCTTCAGATTCTTTTCATTGGGTGGTGGTGGTAGTGGGCAGCTAAGTGGTATAGTAGATAAAGCCCTGGGCTTGGAATCAGGAAAGCTAATTTCCCTGAGTGACCCTAGGTAAGCTGCTTAACCGTGTTTGTCTCAGTTTCCTCATCTGTAAAATGAGCTGGAGAAGGAAATGGCAAACCACTTTAGTATCCCTTCCAAGAAAATCCCAAATGGGTTAACAAAGAGTTATGCATGACTGAAAGCAACTAAACAAAATAGAGGGAAGAGGGGATAAGGGGCAGTGACTGATACAGGGCGTTGAGGCAGGGACCCCACAGCTAAACCCTGAGCACAAACCTGTGAGATCACATGTATTTCTCTCCTGGGATACCACCTAAGTTTTGAGGGGGTCACACTGTGCATGAGCACTAGGTATTTAAGTTTGTAAATGTTCTTTTGCATGCAATATTTGTCTTCTCATCATGTAGATTCAACTTAACTATCCTCTATCTTGCATATTTTCCTTTTTCTGAGGTTTTTGGGTTTCAGGAGGTTGTGAAAAGCAACTATTTCACCATCCTGACAATCATGTGATCTTCTCTCCCCTCCAGGTTTGTTTCTAGCTTTTGTATTGATTGCTGCCAAACGACAGATGATTGTCCTCTATGCCAAAGGCTGTGCTGTCTTTGAATCAAATCAAATCAATAACTCTTTATTGAGGACCCACTCTAGGTGCTGTGGGGAATACAAAGAATCTCTTTTTAAGAAATGGTCTCTGAACTCAAGAGACTTTTCCCATGAGCCTCTTATTTAGCTTCTATTTCCATCCTGTTAAGTGTGGAAGCTCATTTTTTTTCTGCTCCTACCGTTCCTGTCACCATGGGTCAAGGACCTTTTCAACAGGATCAGTTCTTCGATTAAAAATCACAGTGCCCTAATGTCAGGGCCTTGATGTACCAAAGGCATATCATGTCGGATCAGGGCTAGATATAAAGATCCGGAAATCATTTTCACAGAAATGATAATTAAGATAATTTAGAGCTAATGGAATTACCAAGTGAGAGCTTTTAGAACAAAAAGAAAAGAGGGCTCAAGACAGAGAGCCTTGGGAGACAATCATGATAAGAGAGCAAGACCTGGGTGAAGAATAAGCAAAGATTGGGAGGGTGTTGTCAAGTTAAGAAGAGGAGAACTAGGATGGAAATGTTATGAAAACCTAGAAAGGAGAGAATATTGAGATAGTACAGTGCATAGAGTACTGGTCCTGGAGTGAGGAAGACTCATCTTCCTGAGTTCAAATCAGGCCTCAGACACGTACTAGTTACGTGACCCTGGGCAAGTCACTTATCCCTCTTTGCCTGTTTCCTCATCTGTAAAATGAGCTGGAGAAGGAAATAGAAAACTACTCCAGTATCTTTGCTAAGAAAACCCCAGATGGGGTCAGAAGAGTTGGACATGGCTTCTTTTCTCTCTCTCACTTTGGCCTCTTCTGGTCAGTGGAGCACCTGTTAGCATAGGCTGCTGTGTAAAGATGGCAAAGTCTAAGAACCATACCACCCATAACCAATCACAAAAATGGCACAGAAATGGCATCTAGAAACCTAGGTCATAGAGATACGAGTCTCTGAAAGGGCTTGACCCCAAGTTTCTGAGAAACATGCACTTTGCCAAGAAACACAAGAAGAAGGGGCTGAAGAAGATGCAGGCCAACAATGCCAAAGCCATCAAGGCCTGAGCAGAGGCCATCGATGCCCTGAGCACCAAGGCCTCCAAGGCCAAGCTCCTCAGGCCCAAGATCTCCAAGGCCAGTGCCCGACGTGCTGGCCACAAGATGGCCACCAAGTGTCCAGGCCCTGGAGTCGGCACCAAAGGACCAGGCCCCAGGATCACAAAGCCTGACTCTAAGGGTGCCAGAACCATGACCCCAAGGCTGCCAAGTCCACTGACCCCAAGGCTGACAAGCCCCAAGGCTGCCAAGTCTGCCACCAAGGTCAGTTAAATCTGATCCCAAGGCTACCACATCTGATCCCAAAGTCAGCAAATCTGATGCCAAGGTTGCCAAGTCTGATCCCAAGGCAGCCAAGTCTGATTCTAAGGCCACAAAGCCCAGTGATTCCAAGACTGCTAAGCCTGCTAACCCCAAGCCTGCCAAGTCCAAACCCAAAGATGCTGGGGCTAAAGCTGCTAGTCCCAGGCTTTCAAAATAGATGCTGCAGGACAGAAGGACTTGCTTAAACCCTAAACCAGTGTTTTTCTCCAGTCAGGGTATGATTATTCTATTCACTATTTTTTACAAATAAAGAAAATGGTGTGTCATAAGAAAAAAAAAGAGTTGGACCCAACTGAAACAACTGAGCAACAAACATTGAGGAAGAAATCCAGGATGACAGGTATCAGGGGTGGTGGGACCAAAAGAGGGATTTTTAAGTAGGAGGGAAACCTAAGCTTGTTTATAAACATGGATTTAGAAATAGAGACCAGGGAATTAAGCTCAGATTAGGCAAGTCACTTAAACTCTCTCAGTCTATTAGTCTGTAAAATGAGGGGACTGAATTAACTAATCTTTAGAATCCCATCGGTCTGAATCAATGCATTTAGAATCCTCTGATAATACTTAATGGAGGAGGTAGAATAAACTGGACCTACAAGGTAAAGCAGGGTATGGAGAACTGGAAAGAAAGGAGAAGGCGTGCCTGCACATGCATGTGTGTGTATGTATGTGTGTGTATGTGAACATGACATACCAGACAGAACCCTGAAACAAATTAAATTGAAGTACTGAGTTTCACCTAAAATAAATCATGTCACCTTTCTGTGTCTCAAATTTCTTACAATAAGGCTATTGGATTATATGCTATCCAGTGTTCCTTTCACTTAAAAATCTATGACTCTATGAATGACCAAATACAGGCATCTTATATTTGGGAGCTAAATAGATCAGTCTGGCTAGAATGGAGGGTTTGTTTTGAAGAGCAGTAGGGGCTGAGGCTAGAAAGGTATGTAAGGTGACTTAAGAGACAGTCAGTCAACACAAATTTCTTAAGTGCTTACTATGCTACGATGCCTGTTGCTGCTTGCCCTTTTCTACGAGGACCAATGACATCGGGGTGGGGGCGGAGTGTGATGTCTTGACTTGCACGTGAATTAGAGTTAAGTGAGGCAGAGTCCTCAGCCTCACTTTATCTCCCAGATTTGTAGAAGTCCAGTGGCAGGACGAAAGTCAAGATGGCTAGTAATAGCCTAGATTCAGTGGATGACACTATGCTAAATGCCAGGGATACAAAGAAAAGCCAAAAACAGTATTAGAGTTAAGTGAGGCAGAGTCCTCAGCCTCACTCTATCTCCCAGATTTGTAGAAGTCCAGTGGCAGGACGAAAGTCAAGATGGCTAGTAATAGCCTAGATTCAGTGGATGACACTATGCTAAATGCCAGGGATACAAAGAAAAGCCAAAAACAGTCCCTGTTCTTAAGGACTTCAGAGTTTAATGGGGAAGACATCTTGCAAACAGCTATGTACAAAACTATATATGTGTATGTGTGTGTGCTTGCATGTATACATATGTGTATATACACATATATACACACATACATATATACATATACACACATACATACACAACACACACAAGATAAATTGGAGGTAATCAACAGAAGGAAGTCACTAGTATTAAGGGATATCAAAAGAGACTTATTGTAGAAGGTGGGATGTTAGCTGACCCTTGAAGGAAGCTAGGGAAGGCAGAAGAAAAAGATGAGGAGGAAGAGAATTCCAGGCATGAGGGATAAGCCGATGAAAATGCCTGGAGTCAGGACATGGAGTATCTTGTGTGAGGAAAAGCAAGGAGGCCAGTGTCATTAGCTTGTGAAGTACATGGAGGGAAGTAAGATGTACAAACTTTGGAAGGGTAAGAGGGGACCACATCATGAAGGGCTTTGAATGCTAAACAGAGGACTTCATATTTGATGCTGGAGGCAAAAGAGAGACACAAAATGGGGGGATGACATGATGAGACCTATACTTTAGGAAGGTAAGTTTGTGTGGAGGATCATCTGACTGCAAAGAGGAGAAACTTAAGACAGGGAAACCAACCAGAAGGCTATTGCAAAGCACGAGTGTGAGGTCATGAGGACCTACGCTGCTCACTCATTCCAATGACGCTGCTATTTTTCAAACATTTCTGGAACTCTTGCTTGGGAATTTCCTTAGGAACCAGTTTATGAGTCTCACAGGAAAGTCAAACTCATCATTTTATGATTATTTTTTGACCAAAAATGACAGTACCTGACTGGATTACTCATCTTATTTATCAGACTTGGTTCTAAATTACTTTGGGCTTTTTTTCTGAAATCAAATCTACCCTCAAAGAACATAGATTTACTCCCCTTTATTGTACTCAGAAGAATTTACTATAGATCCTGAAGAAGACTCCACAAGTACACTCTCCAAAGTGGTTTGAACATTAGAAGGAGAGTATCGTCTTTTATGGTGAGTACTTTGAAGGAAATATAAGGCATTTGACTGTGAAAGTTACTAGATTTTTAAAAAATTGCTTTACCTTATAGGTGCCTCTTTCATGATGAGTATCATTTTTCTACACTATGTGTCATGTCCTTCCTTTCTGCAATTTGCATTATATTCTTTGTTCAAAGTCTGAGCCACATTGTCTATCAGTATGACATCATCTCTCATCCCTTATCCCAATAAGCTGATAAAATATAAAACCGATAAATGTATAACTTCAAAATAGCAACTGGTTTAGAGTGATAGTTTAATTAGAAAGGCAGATGCTAGGAAGTGTGTGTGGGGTGGTGAGGGGGGAGGAGAGGATGCTATGGGAACAGAATGGGAGGGTAGAAGGACATTAAAAAGATATCATTAAAGTTACTCTTACTGGCCTTCTCTCTCCCCTAGCTCCACACCTGCTATAACAAGCCCTCTGGGAACTGGAATGGGTGTCTTCAGTAATTAGAAAAATATTTTAAATAATTCATACATCCAGTACCGCATTTAAACTCAATGTATTTGGCAACTAACTGGGAAAGACTGGAACTGAGTATTTTCTACCTATTTAGCACTGGGTTAAGCACTACTTGGCACTTGCCAAATGGATCTCCACCATTAAGGGGGAATTTACACTGAAAGCTGTCCCAATTAAGAAGAAATCATTGATGTTCACAATCATTAGGCTAAATCACTTCCTGGGGAAAAGACTGGATGAAGCAGCTGCACTACTGAAATGGATTTCAAGGCTCTATCCACACACTCACATGCACACAACCCAATGCCAGCCACATTGAACATCCATAATGGGGCTTCACTGCAGTGGTTGCTGATAGGAGACTGAATGCACTCAGCTGTTTACTCAAAGCCATGACAAGGTACTTAATTTTCAACCACTGGGCAGTTTTTGCTGTGGGATACACAATGTTGCAATGTGAAGAGTTGGAGTTACTCTTAGAGGACCTAAATTCAAATCCTGACTTGACCACTATTGGACTGTTACCGGGTGTGGTAGGACTAGCAGACTTTCCCTGTCCTTGACATAGCTTTCTTTCCCCAAGCAACCAGCTTAGCTCCAGCTTCCTGGTCTGAAGGCATAAAAGGTCCCAGCTGCTTGTAGCTGGGGCCTCTCAGATTTGGTGGGGTCTCAAGACCATGCAAGTCTCCATAACCTGATGACTCACTGACCACAATGCTTCCAGAAGGAGATGAGGGGGACCACATCCAGAGAAGCTAAGGGTCCTCCTTGCATATTCTTGCTGTATTAGGGCAAAGTCATTATTGCCTGTCCTTTGGTTTTCAAAGAGGACTAATGACAATGATATCTTGACTTGTGTGTGAATTGGATTTAAGTGAGGCAAATTTGTATAAAGTCATCAGCCTCACTCACTCTTCCAGAGTCCTTGAAATCTAGTGGGGGGATAAAAGTCAAGACAGCTGGGATGGCCTGGAATGCATTAGATGACCTTGACGAAACTCACAGTGCCTGTTTCAAGCTGCCATCATGGGTGTTGGAACAAATTGTTCTCATCTTTCCATTCTGCTGGGGAAGCCATCCCCCATTCTGCTTGGGGTAGACATCCCCCTAACTCACCAAGGGATTTGAGACCTTTCAGTTACTCTCAACCTGGTTTATTCCGTCTGTCAATACGGTTTTACTGGTGTGTGGCCACTGAGCATGCTACAGCTTCTTGGAGCCACAGGCGAGAATTGTGTGAAAGGTAGACACTAGAAGTGGATGAGCAGCCCTGAAAAGGGCTTGGCAGGCCCTCACACCAGAGGTGCTAGTCCTAGGACAAAGTAAACCTCCTTTGTGAAATGTACAGTGATTTACGAATGCCTCATTTCATCCCAACATCAAACATGAACTAAGAGGGTGCTGGCTTTAGAGTTGTGCCTACAATATAATCTCTCTGGGCTTTGGTTTCCTCAACTTTAAAATGAATGTAGTTTTATACTAGATGACAGGTATCAAACATAAAGCCCAAGGGTCCATATCACTCTAAAATGTGGTCACAACCAGATTATAATGTAACTGGGAAATCTTTAACAAAATAAGTAAAAATACAATAAAAACATAGATGATATTAATATGCAATTTTCTAACTCAATATGCAACCTACCCCTGTTTCTATCTGAGCTGGACACAGCTGTACTAGATAACCTGAAAGAAGTTCCTTCCAGTTCTAATCCTATAATCCTTTCTAGCAAATACTATTGCAATGAGAATTTCTGTTTCCTCTATGTCACATAGATTGGAGCCAGAAATTATTGATTGTCTTTGTCCAAACTCATGTCTTCATGACTCCAAATCTGCAGGTGCTCCATCATACCACTCTACCTTATTGGCTACATTTGGGTTAACTGGCTTACTTGTTACATGCAATATTTAATGGGTGGGCATTTAGGTGGCATAGTGGATAGAATGTTAGGTAGGCCTGGAGTTAAGAAGACTCATCTTCTGAGTTAAAATCCAGCCTCAGATACTTACTAGCTGTATGACCTTGAGCAAGTCATTTGACCCTGTTTCCCTCAGTTTCCTCATCTGTAAAATGAGCTGGAGAAGGAAATAGTAAACTACTCCACTGTCTTTGCCAAGAAACCCACAAATGGGGTTACAAAGAGTTGGACATAACTGAAATGAGTGAACAACAATATTTAATGGGACACATTTTACTTTTAGCAAAAAGAATATGACTCTTTCCATTCCTTATCATAATGAGATTTTATTTGAATTGATTGATCAAAATTCAACAGTCATTTGAAACTTTGCTACTTAGTACAAGTCACTTTCATTAGATTATGAGCTCTTTGAGAGTAGGGACTTTCTCGCCTCTTGTATCTGTGGTATTTCGCACAATGGCCAGCACATAGTAAACACTTAATAAATATTTATTAATTGATTAATTGGGAGGTGCCATGAGGAATACAATGCTGAATGAGACAATCTGTACCCTCAAGGAACTTGCAATGTTAGAAGAAATCAAACAAGTATACAGTAAGGTAAGTATTTTAAGAATGGGTCAAAGTGCTTTAGGAATTGAGAAGAAAGAGAAATTATATCCAGGCGGGCATGTGGATGAGCTTTGTCCTTTTAAATACTGCTCCAAACAAAAGTAGTAGCAGAGTGTAGAGGCTAGGAAGATTTTGCTTTTAAACCTGATACCTCATCTTCAAATTGATTAGTTCTTTTATAAAATCTTTAAAATTTAAAAAAATTATCATTTCTTTTCATTTTTACATCACAAGTATTTCTGGAACTATCCCCTGTCCCACTCCCCTTCAGATGGAATCTTTCCTTGCAACAATAAAAACAAAAGTAAAACACCCAATACTGTGACTATTACACATGTGTGTGCATGTATGTTTATATGACAATAATTAACATTTATATAGCACTTACTATGTTCAAGGCACTGTCCTAAGTACTTTAGAATTATTATCTCATTTAATCCTCACAACAACCCTGGGAGATAAGTGCTATTGTTACTCACATTTTACAGCTGAGGAAACTGAGGCAGACAGAGATTAAATGATTTGCCCAAAGTCATAGCTAGTCAGTGCCTGAGGATGGATTCAAACTCAGGTCTTCTTGACTCCAGACCTGGTCTTCTATCCACTGTGCCACCTAGTTGCAGACTCTTTCTATTTTTTCTATATATGTGTATGTATACACACTTGCATATATACATATATAACATATGTATATATGTACATGCATATATATATATGTGTCTATCTATATATGTATATGAAAGAAGAATGTGTATCTATATTAATTCTTCCCCAGTAGTCCCATCTCTCTGTCAGGAGGAAATGTTTTAATAGTCATTCTTCTTTTTTTTTTCATGTGCAGTTATGTAAAACATTTCCATATTAGTCATTTTGTACAAGACTTGAATAAAATAAAATAAAATAAAAATAATTTAAAAATGATAGAAAGTGAAAATAGCATGCTTTAGTCTGTATTCAGTCAATATCAGTTTTTTTCTCTGGAGGTAAATAGTATGCTTTATCATTAGTCCATTGGGATTGTCTTGGATCATTGTATTGCTGAGAATAGCTAAGTCATTCACAGTCCTTCATCAAACAATATTGCTGCTACTGATTCTGTTCAATTCACTATGCATCAGTTCATGTAAGTCTTTCCAGGTTTTTCTGAAATCATCCTGCTTGTCATTTCTTATAGCACAATAATACTCTATTACAATCATATACCATAGCTTGTTTAGCCATACCCCAATTGATGGGCATCCCTTTGCTTTCCAATTCTTAATGACCCAAAAAGAGCTGTTATAAATATTTTTGTACATGTCGGTTCTTTTCCCTTTTTTACGATCTATTTGGGATATAGATCTTGTAGTGGTATTGTTAGATCAAAGGGTATGCATAGCTTTTTTTGCCCTTTAGGCATAGTTTCAAATTGCTCTCCAGAATGGTCAAATCAGTTCACAACTCCACCACAGTGTATTAGTGTCCTAGTTTTCCCACATCCCTTCCAATATCCAACATTTTCCTTTTTGGTTATATTAACCACTCTGATAGGCGTGAGGGGGTTTAATTTGGTTTAATTTGCATCTCCCTGATCAATAGTGATTTAGAGCATTTTTTTATATGAGTATAGATAGCTTTGATTTCTTTGTGTGAAAATTGCCTGCGAATGACTTGTATTTTTTATCAAATTGACTCAGTTCTGTATATATTTAAGAAACTAGTCCTTTATCAGAGATATTTGTTGCAAAATCCTGCCCCCCCCATTCTCCCCCCCACACTAGTTTTCTACTTTTCTTACAATTTGGTTGCATTGGTTTTGTTTATGCAAAAGCTTTTTAATTTTATATAATTTAATTATCTGTTTTACATTTTACAATGCTCTCTATATTGTCTTTGGTCCTAAATTTTTCCCTTATCCACAAATCTGACAGATGAACCATTCCATACTCTCTTTATTTGCTTATGGTATCACCCTTCATGTGTAAAGCATATATCCATTTTGACCCTAGCCTGGTATACGGTGTGAGATGTTGCTTTCCAGGGCCATGCTCTAAGCTCTGAAGGCAGCATGTTGTAGCAGAAAAAGAACTGAATTGGAAAATCAAGACGCTTGAATTCTAGTCACTACTCTGCCATGAACCACCTGCATGAGCTTAAGCAAGCCACTTCTGCTCTATGACCTTCAGTTTTCTCATCTTTCTAGGGAGAGTCTGTGAGTGAGGTCCAGGGCTCTAGAGAGCTCCAAGCAATGATAGCTAGCCTGCTACAGCCCCACTAAAGCTCACACATACACAATCAGGTCTTTACAAAAGTTGAGTAAAGTGGTGGCCACCCCTTCACCCTCCTCAACAGGCTTTCAGCAAACCATACTGTTAGAACAAAGAAACAGCTGTTTTTTTTCCAACAGTGTAACTTTTACCTAATTTCTTTAGCTCAAACTGGAATCATAAAGGAAACAAGTCTAGGGCTCAAATAATCTTTAATATATTGCTAATAATTTGCATAGACTTTCACTCTCTAATAGCCTCTGGACCCCACTGTATTGGATCCTGAGGGAAAAATGTTTACTATCCTGTTAAGTGCTTTAATTTTCCTCTCTGTCTTGCTCAGCACATTCAACAAACCAACAGTTCTGGGTGATGATCATAAAGGACAACTTAAATAGTATAGACATTCAAAGTAAACAGAATAATTCACCCCAAATTGAGGGAAAAATAGTTTTTCACCTCTTCTCCTTTAACTAGAAAGGAAGTGATGGATTAACTGGCAAAGAAGAAAACAGCTTCCCTGATGGAGGGAAGGAATGAGAAAAGGTGGGGAAGAACAATGATGTTAACCAGACTGGAGTTCCTTATTAGCCCCAGGGCATTCAAGTCACTTTTTCCCTTTCCTCCTGGCTTGCACCTGGGTACCACCTTGTACTACCTACTTCGATTTAAAGTTCAAAGGCAACCATCCATTATTTAGCTCCCTGCTCAGGTAATTCAACATGCAGTCAGATAAACTCCTCCTAGACCCCAACTTTCTCCAGTATGGCTTCTTCTCCTTTCTCAGCTGCCCCTTTGTCTTTTTTTCTCAGCGAGATGGAGGCTGCCTCTGATGTGTCCACCCTGTAGTTTCTTTTTCAGAAGTCCATTTAAGGTCAAGGGCAAACCCCAAGAATTTAGGGAACTCAAAGTAATATGTGGGCTATAGCCTGATATCTTTGTACACCAAGATTCTATGGTAATGACCCTGGGTTGGAGTAAGCCTAGGTTACATCTATAAAATGAAAGGTCTAGATTAAATGCTTTCCGAGGTCCCTTCCAGCTCTAAAATCACAATTCTGCACTCTCCTCCTTTCTCTCTAGCAAATCCTGTTCTTGCGTATTTGTTACTGTTGGAAAATAGCTAACAAACTAATTCATTCTCAAGTGCTTATGGCTGAATAGCTTGATAGGTTAGTATCTCTCAGAGGACTCTATATTTTAATAAGGGGAAATGCCTTTACTTAAAGGGACTAATCTATAATGGTGGATTTTCAAGCGTTAGCCCCTGCTGGGTAATAATGACTCTGGGGGCAGAGGGGCCAATTGAGGTCTGTGTCCCTAACCCCTAAACTAAGCTTTTAGTGACTTGTCTGTTTCATTTCCTCAAATAGGACCTTAGAATAACAGTGAGGGTGGGGAAGGAAACGGTGATGATGGGGATGGTTCTTAAAGAGAAAAATGGACAAAAACCAGGAAAATGGAAGGAGCTGAGACTCCGTTTAAGCTCGAGAGGTAGCCATGGTAAAATACGAGCAAGCTGGTCAAGAGGATTTGTGTAGCTGTGCATATGAATCCAGAATAAACATGGCTCATGACGCTCCCCTGAACATTTGTGCTCAGAACAAAGCAGGTACCACAAGCCCTGCCTGTCAGGGTTTGGTGGCCCTTTCAAAATGAAGCTGTGCAGCCTGTGGATGCTTATTGTGAAAATATGGGCTCTAAAAAGGCAGCACCTGCCAACCGTGGCTCAGTTAGCAGGGATTAGCTAATGAGGGAGGGAGCAGATAGTAACAGCTAGTGAGAGGGAGAGAAGTGTCAGAAACCAAGCAGGCTGTGGTTCTCTGTGCTAAAGGGAGGTTTGGTTGCCTTGTCTGTCAGCTAGTGAGGCGGCTGTGGATTATATCTGAAATCTTGCAGCTTTGCATTTTTTTTTCCTGTGCTCCCCAAATAGCAATTTGGAACAATGACCTCTTAGAAGATGCCAGGCTGGCTGGATCTGGTTGATTTTCTGGCTGTTGTCAAGGAATGGGAGGAGAACAGGAATATTTTGTTTATTTGGCTTATGGATGAGCATGAAATTGTGATAAAAGCTCTTTGAAGGGAGAGGAGAGGAGAGGAGGAAGATTAGAAAAAAAGAGAGAGAGGATAGGGAGGGGAACAGGAAGCATGAATGACAGAAACACCGAGGACAGAAGGTTGGGATAGGGAAAAAGCACATGCCTTGAGGAATGCTGATATCTTTCCTCATCTTTCTGCCTCCATTCCCCTAAGCGGGATCTCTTTTGGACAGGAGGACTTATTAATAATCTATAGTTCCATGAGGGACTTATAAACTATCCGCACACTGGAATGACTTCTTTTACTGCTGAACTGCAACTTCCTCTGAGATACAAGGTGGCTGCTCTTCATCCAGTGACATCAATTTGTTGCAGCCCTTCAATTAAAGTGGTAGGGAAAGTCTACACAATCTGCTAAAATAGCAAAGATGTCTGAACATGCAAATAAAGTTCAGATTGAACTTGGATGTGCATGCTAAACAGACACCTGTCTTTTGTTATCAGAAAACATTTATAAAGTGAAAGTATCTATTGTGTGTGGGATACTATCCCAGGCTAGGGGAGATAAGAGGTTTAGACGAAAAACTCTTTCAGAGATTTTAGCCTAGTAGGAGAAAAAGAAACACACACAAATAACGATAGTACACAATAATACTTAATCAAAGTAGAAGAAAGTTGCAAAAACCAAATACTGCATAAGGAAAGGCCTTTATAGATGAGGATGATTGGGGAAGGCTTAATATAGGAGGTGGTAAGTAAAGGGAACAATATTTTGATTTTGGAGTGGGAAGACCTGAGCTTGAATCCTGACTCTACCTCTCTATGACTATAGGTAAATCACTTAATCTATCTGGACTTCACTTTCATCTACAAAATGAGGCTTCTTAATTATATAATAACATCTAAGGTTTCTTCCAGGCCTAAATCAATGATCATATGTCTAGTCAATTAAGATAGGTAAGAAATCATCAAAGAGAAAACATTCTTGGTGGGAGAACATTCCAGGAACAGGAAATTTTGTGAATAAAAGTTATTGTCCTTTTTTTAAAAGGGCCGGTGATATCATGGGGTGATGCCTTGACTCATGCATCAATTGGATTTAAGTGAGGCAGAGTTGCGTAAAGTTGTCGGCCTCACTCTCTCCCCCAGAGCTATTGAAGTCCAGTGTCAAGACAAAAATCAAGATGAGTGTTTTTGATGGTCCAGGATGCAGCGAATGGTCTTAGTGTCTTCAGTGTCCAACCAAGCTCTAAGTCCTCCATGATAGTGCTTCCTTTAGCAGCTTTCATGGCCATTGGAACAAATTGTTTTCATCTTTCCATTCCGCTGGGGAAAGTATTTATTCTTGGGTAGACAGTCCCCTAATTCATAGTTACCCTCAACCAGGTTTAGCTCCTCTGCTTAGACAGTTTACCAGGGGTGTGGCTGCTGGGCATACTACAACTTCTTAGAGCCACAGGGGACATTTGAGTGACAGATGGGCACCAAAGGTGGATGAGCAGCCCTTTTCAGGGCTCCGCAAGTCTTCGCACTAAAGGTGCTACTCCTCCTGAACGTCCCATATATCCTGTGAATAAAAGTATGGAGATAGGAAAGCCAAGGATACATTTAGGGCCAGAAAGTAATATAGTTTGATTAAAGAATAAAGTGTGTAGAAAGGAGTAATGTGAGACAAAATGGAAAAGTATAGTGTTAGATTATGGGTGGCCTTGAATGACAGGCTAAGGGGTTCAAAATGTATTTGATAGGCAGTAGACTTGCAGAGGTTTTTTAATGGACATGACCGGACCTATGCATAAGAAAGATTATTCTGCTTCTGGTTCTCATGACCAAAAGATGGAGGACTAGACACTTTCTTCAAGCTTCACAATCTCTCCAATCTGTCCAAATAGGAATTATGCACAAGAGATTAACCGATTTCAGCTGATTCTGCATTCTAAGACACTAAGGATTCCAATGAAGTAAAAACCTGATTAACTAACAGCTTGTTATTGTTCAGTCCTGTCTGACCCTACACAGACAATGTCCACAGGATTTTCTTGGTAAAGATACTGGAATGGCTTGCCACTTTCTTCTCCAGTATGTTCCCATTTTACAGTTGAGGAACTGAAGCAAATAGGGGTTAATGGACTTGCCCGGGGTCATACAGAGAAAGAGGCTGATGAAATGTGAATTGCGCATTGTGTGAGGAGGCTAAGATCAGTCTGAGGTCCAGTCTCAAAGAAAAGTGGGAATCAATAGAAATAGGGGAATAGAAGGGGGGAAAAACACCTTAAGTTATCAAACATCTCAGGTGGAAGAAAACATATAAAAAACCTTTAACATAAGCAGATAGACCACCAGCAAAGATATTAATAACAGAAAAGAATATAGGCTACAGACCAGGTAAGCATGCCTAGACATTTATGAATAAATAACAAAGGAAAATGAATGAATATCTAATGAATCAGAGGACCCTGTGAATTCCAAAGAGAGTATGGAACCATAGGAGGATATTTCTGACTAGCTCAAGATAGAAATAAGAATTATAAGAGCAGAATCTATTGGCTCACACATCAGAAGTAATTGACAAATTAAAAAAAAAACCACCGCAACAACACAATCCGAAACCCCGTGACAAATCTCAGCAAAGAAACAAAAGAGAGAATAACTGATTGGGAATGCAAATAGATGGCAGTGAAGGACAATCTGAAAGAAGAGAAACAAACAAAAAAGTTAGCAAAAAAAATGCATAGAGACAACTTAAGGAGATTATAAGCTTCCCAGATAAATACAACGATTCAAAGAACCTGAATACCATATTGCAAGAAATAATACAAGGAAACTGTTCGGAACTTTTGAACACAGAAAACAAAGGGGCAACCAAACAAATCCACAGATCACCTCCAGAAAAGAACCCTATGCTATAAACTCTAAGATGAATAGTAGTTCCATTTTATAATTCCATGATAGACAACAAATTCTGCAAGTGACCAGGAGAAAGATCTTCAAGTATAAAGGAAAGGAAATTTAAATAATATAGCACTGTTTTGTATCCACCAGAAACCACAAGAAGGAATGGAATAATGTATTCCAAAGAGCAAAGGAATGCAACATGTAACTCAAAGTGTCAATCTGCAAACCTGAGCTTAGCTGCAAATGAAAAAAAGATGTTCAATAAAAAAAAATGGTGTTAGAAGCCTTCTCTCAAAGAAAATGAGACCTGAACAAACTATTTCCTTTTCAATCACCCCAGAAAACAAAAATACAATATAGATAAATATAACAATCAAGGGCAACAATAACACTAGTAACAACAACGAGAAAAGAACAACAAAATCCAAGAGGTAATAATAGAAAATGAAATACCATTCCAAATAACTATAAAATGAATAAAGTATTTGGGGGTCAATTTATCAAAGCGCACAAAATGCTTGTGTAAATTCAATTACAAAGTACTTCTTAAGGAAATTAAGAACAATTTAAATAGTTTGAGAAATATTTGGTGCTTATGGCTGGGCCCTGCCAATATAACAAAAATGCCAATATTACTAAAATTAATTTATATTTTTAATGCTATACCAATCAAATTATCAAAAGGATATATTATATAAGTCAATAAAATGACAAAATTCATTTAGAAAAATGAAAGATCTTGGATGACAAGAGAAATAATAAAAACAAAGGTGGGCAATAGCACTTTCAGACTTCCAACTATATAGTATTAAAAAGCAGTAATTATCAAAACTGTATGGTATGATTTAAAAATAGAGAGGTAGATCAATGGAATAGACTAAACAAGGGAGAATCAGAGACAATGGAACTCAATAACCAAGCGTTCAATAAAGCAGAAAACATAAATTACTTAGGAAATAACTCCTTACATGTTAAAAGCTGGAAATCTGGAAAGCAGTCTGGGAGAAAGTAGGCTCAAGCCAATACTATATTCCACAATATATTCTAATAGATTAACAATCTGAATATTAAACATCATACATAAAAAAGTTAGAAAAGAAGCAGATATAGCTTTCATAGTTATGGGAGATCTATTCTTAGCAAAATGAGGGGTAGAAGCAACAATTGAAGATGTCGCTGCAGATCCTTTGTTTTTGAAGAGCACCTATAACAATTATGGGTGGTGTCTTCACTTGCAAGTGAATTGGATTTAAGTGAGGAACAGTTGCACAAAGTCTTACTCTTTCTTCCAATGTCATTGAAGTCCAGTGGCAAGACAAAAGTCAGGATGACTGGTGATGACCCAGGATGCAATGGATGACCTTGGTATTTTCAATGTTTGACCAAGCTCTAAGTGATCCATAGTGCCTGCTTCAGCTGCCTTCATGGCTGTTGGAACAAATTTTTCGCATCCGCCCATTCTGCTGGGGAAAGTCTTCACATGCTTGGGGTAGACATTCCCCTAACTCCCCAATGTGTTTAAGGCATGTTGGTTACTCCCAACCTGGTTTAGCCTGTTTGCCAAGATGTTTTTACAAGGGTGTGGCTGCTGCTCATGCTACAGGTTCTTAGAGTCACAGGTGAGAGTTGGATGACAGGTGAACACCAAAGGTGGATGAGCAGCCCTGAAAAGGGTTTGGCAAGCTGTCACACTTGAACACCTCATACACCCCAACTGAAGATAAAATAGATAACTTTAATTATGTAAATCTGAAAAAACCCTGCACAGACAAAATTAGTGCACCTGTGATAAGAAGGAAACAGTTAATCATTAAAAAAAAGTTGCATCAAATTTCTCTAAGGGTTTGTTACCCAAGATATACAAATGATTAAGATATATACATATATTATAATGTACATATATTGTGTTTGAATGGGTTTATATATATATGTGTGTGTGTGTGTGTGTGTGTGTGTGTGGTGTGTGTGCGCGCGCGCTCTCTCCTCTCTATATATGTATGTATGTATTCTTCATTAGCTTAAGTGGTCAAAGCATATGAACAAATGGTTTCCAAAAGAATTACAAACTATAGGGGCAGCTAGGTGGCAGAGTGGGTAGAGCAACAGCCCTGGAGTCAGGAGGACCTGAGTTCAAATCCTGCCTCAGACACTTGACACCAGCCTTGTGACCCTGGGCAAGTTACTTAACCCCATTGCCTAGCAAAAAAAGAAAAAAAAATTACAAACTATTAACAGTTGTAAACCATATGAAACAATGTTCAAAATCAATAATAATAAGAGATATGCACATCAAAGCAATCTTAGTTTCACCTCACATCTGATAAGTTCACAAAGATGACAAAAGGTTAAAAGACTTAATGTTGGAGGGGTTGTGGAAATTGGCACACTAGTGCCTTGCTGGTAGAGCTGTGGGTCAGTACAATCATATTGGAAAGCAATTTGGAATTATGCAAATAAAATGACTAACATGTGGGTACCCTTTGACCAGATATTCTACTACTAGGCTTATACCCCAGGGAGATCATTGATAAAAAGTAAGTCTCCATATAAACAAAAATATTTAAAGTGGCACTTTTTGTGATCACAATGTAAAAGAAACAAAATAGACGTCCATTGATTGGGGAAATGGCTAAACAATGATTTACTGTGATGTTAAAAAGGGCAAACCTGATGAGTATAGAGAAGCACAGAAACACCTAAATGAACTGATAATAAGTGAGGTAAACAGGGCCTAGAAAATCATGTACACAATGATTACAGTAACAAATGGAAAGAACCACACGAAAAGGAAAAGCAAAATTTGCAAAATTACAAAAAATAAACATGGCTCTGAAAAAAAGTATGAGAAGATACACCCACTTTACCCTTTTGGAGGGGTGGCAGGTCTATGAGTGTGTTAACATTGCACATATTTTCAGACTTTTTCAATGAATTTATCAACTGTGCTGTTTTTTTTTCCTGCTTTTTCTTTTGTCTTTTGTCTTAAAATATTATTTGTTTCATGGAATAACTTTCTGGAATGGCGAAATTTTGGTGATGCAAAAAAAAAGAGATATAAATAAAAACATTTTTAAAAGAAAAACAATTATGGCAACTGCATGAAGAATGAGAAAGAGGTCAGAAAACCATTTTAGCATCTATGGCTATAGCCACAGTTCAGGCAGGTGGAAATGAGGGCACATAGCTAAATGGTGGCACTGAGAATAGAGAAGGGACAGAGTTAAGACATGTCGAACAGCAGAACTGGCAGGATGTGGTCATTGATTGCACACAAGAGACAGGGGAGAGAGAAAAGATGCAGAAAATGTCACGGTTTTGGGTGTGGAAGACTGAGTGAATGGCAGCACCACAGACAAATGGTAGAGTCAGGATGAGGAGCAGATTTGAAGGCAATGTTACAAAACCCAAACCTCAGTGAAAACTACTTTATCTTCAAGAATCTGCAATGGCCACATGTTAAGTGAACCATGCCCCTGTGCTTGGCACCACAACAAAGTATGGTTGTGAAAAGGAGGACACTTATTCCCCAGACTCCCATCTCACTTCCCACAACACTTTTCTCAGGGTCTCTTATTCAAATGCTGGTCAGGTCTGGCTCCATTTAGCGCCTGAAATATGACCACAAAAAAGAGCCAAAGGTGCAGATGGGAGGGAGGATGTGTTTTCTTCTTTAATAGATTGACACAGAAAAAAATAACAGGCCCCTGGGCCTCTCGTTGTGCTTTTGGAAGAAGCTGTTCTGTTTTTTAATCAAAGAACAAGCAAAAAACACTTAGAGGCAAGGAATTATGACCACTTGAAAAGATGCTGCATTTTCTATGAATCGTACAGATGCCAGGAAGAGGCAAAGGAGGGAACTGGAGAAAGGAGGAGGGACTGTAGAAGAAATGAATAAAACCTATGACCTTTGAGTTTAAGAAAAACATCACCCCAGAAAAAGTAACCTCAGAAGGGTAACCTTAGAAGTCAAAGAAAGAGAGCTATAGGATTGTGTAAATAGACAGCTCTTTAGTCTGTATTTTATTCAACAACACGATAATTCCACTATGTTAGAGACCTCCCCCTACACCTGGATATTCTGATAATATTGAGTAGAGACCTCCAGTACCTCTTGCTTCACCATGATGGGCTGATGAATTAATTACAGGGAAACATCCCCGTGGAAACAAACTTGATCTTTGGGGACTCCTGAGAGAACAAGGTTAACAGATTACCACCTCAGGGTTACGGCATTTCCTGCCCTGCCCCTCCCAAAACAAACAAAGTATGAAACCTGTCCCTATTACTCAGTCTCCCAAATAAGAAAAGTGGCTGATCAACCTCACCTCATAGACTCCTTTTGACCCCATAATGTTGCCCTAAGACTATTTAAAGCTAGCTATACACATACACATTTATACATATACATACGGGGGTAGGGCAGAAGAGAAAGAGAGAGAGAGAGAGAGAGAGAGAGAGAGAGAGAGAGAGAGAGAGAGGAGAGAGAGAGACTGGTGTCAAATTTAGACACCAAAGTTGGGGGGGAAATTAGAATATCTTTATTATGAAGTTCAATCACCCAAAGTATGTGTGCATACAGGTAAGTCCACATAGGATATGATTACTGGTGGAAGATGGGCTTTTATACACTGGATTAAAGTAGTGAGGGACTTCAGGAGGTGCCTCCAGACTGTCTCATAGTTTTCAGAAAGGTATACATTTACATGTTTTGGTGGAGAAGCTGCAACATCTGTTAGTAAGAGTTTTGGCTTTTGTAACACTCCTGGAGCCATAAAAGGGGCCAGGACCAGGACATAGATAAAGATTAGGGACAAGATGCAGGGACTTTACAAAATGGAACCACTTTGGTTGCATTGCTGCCAACAACATATGCATATACATATATCTGTATTTATGTGTGTGTGTCTCCTAATGCCAACTGCCCATTACATGATGCTAATTAAACTTTTTATCGTCTAGCCTTGACTCTTGATTTATTGACTACCAATTAAATGGACCAAGATGGAAGGAATAACTCTCCAGTATGATCTTAGGACCTGTAGAATTTAAGGAATTTCCTAAGAGGAGAGAATCTTTTCCTACCTTTCTTTCTGATAGTGTACTAATTTGTTTAGCTTTCATTTAGAGGAAAAACTTATTTTCAGTGTTTGAGTTGTGTTTTCTTCTCCTCTGACCCAAAGTCCGACAGCTGAATCAATAAGTGGATTCTCCACTGTACCCACATACACATACCTACCACACAGACACAGACAGACAGACATACACACACAGAATTTGGTGGGAAAAAATAACAAGGCAACAGTCTGGGATAAGCAAAGAAGATAAGGGAGTAGAATTAAGAGGGTAGATTCAGGGAAGGAACAGTCAAAACGAAACAAATTTGAACTTTGGAGGGTAAATTTGAAAAGGAGGGATTAAAAAAGGGAGAAAGGGAGTATAACAACCACAAATAGGGTCTACTTACCATAGTTTATGTTAGCTTTCTTGGTATAGCTCCTTTCTCAGCCTCTGTTGACCTCCAGCCCTTTTTCCTGGGACTTGTGCAGACTTCTGTAGCACGGCCCCTTATAAACATTGTAGGACCACTCACTGGGGCCACCACTTAGGCTTCTGATTTATTGATTTCAGAGCATGCTACCTTCCCTGGAGTG
Source organism: Phascolarctos cinereus (assembly GCF_003287225.1). Lineage (NCBI taxonomy): Eukaryota > Metazoa > Chordata > Mammalia > Diprotodontia > Phascolarctidae > Phascolarctos > Phascolarctos cinereus. The sequence continues at coordinate 247,006,203 of NW_027555736.1, read as the reverse complement.
ATTCTTCTCCCAACCTCTACTAGTTCCCTATTGTCTTTTTTTGTGTAGTTATGGGCTAGATAGGGGAGTTTGTTCCTGCTTCTTTTGGTTTTCTTTATCATTGCTGTAACTGGGGTCTTTTTTATATATTTCCTGGTATTGAGTTCTAGGGGTGCTGGGAACCCCAAAATTCAAGGGCAGAAGAAGCGGGTCCTGCCTCAAAAGAATTTGACTCAAGCCTTCTTTCAGTCAGTTATTAAAACACTGTTGAGGTGGGCTAGATTTTAAGAATCTGTGTTATTGGCCAGATTTTAAGAATCTGAGCAATTTAATGGAGGCAAGATGGACCTTTTATACAGAAAGACTGTGGGAAGATCTAAATGTGATCTACAAGTGACCAAGTAGTCTGAGGTGACTAGGAGAAGAGGTCCAGATAGAATTAAAGTTGGGAAGTGGCCAGGGCGATCTGGAGGTAACAGACCACTGACTGGGCTAGGTTAAAGGTAACAGAATTGGATATTGGGGCAGGGTCAAAGCCATAATGCAAGGACAGTTGGAAGGATTATTAACTGGGAAGGGCCAGATGCCCCAGGAGAACACCAGGGACCTCAGAACCAGGGCCACATGAGAAAGTCTAAGGTCTTTTAGGGGTCCATCATTAGTACCCCATCACTGGGATGTAGATAGGAGAGCTGACTTCCTCTACAACCTTTCCCATCATGATCTTAACCAAAAATTCTAATCATGAATTATTATCTATGCTGTTCTAGATTTTAAGTTGTCCAACTTGTGATTTGGGCTCTGATCCTTATGTTCCTCAGTCATTCTGGTGAGGATGAGATCTGGACCCCAAAAAGGAAAATCCCTGGACTTTCCCACATGGCCAAATCTCTGGTGTTTGTCTGAGGCTATAATCCCATCAGCCGGCCTTTTGTTATCACCTATGTCCAGTCTCACAGTTCAGTTACTCTTAACCTAGCCTAGCCCTCCATTGTCTTACCTCCCTATGACCCCCTGCCACTTCCCACTGTTAATCTCCATTGTCTCTTGGCCAGCTGCTCCAGGTCCCAGGTGTTCTGTTCACCCCAAACTACTTGGCCACTCCTAGATCTCTCCCACAGTCTTTCTGCATATAAGGTCCATCTTGTCTCTATTAAGATGCACAGATTCTTATAATCTAGCCAATAGCTCAGTAATGTTCGGATTCCTTAACAGTCTGGCCAATATGGTTGATTTTCTAATAAACCTTGTCTTTGGCTGAAAGAAAGCTTGGGTCAAATTCATTTGGACAGGACCCATGTGTCTTGATTTTGGGGTCTCAGCATCCCTAAATCCCTAAACCTCAATAATTCCTTGTTGGCTCTTCAGTTCATCCCTGGTTTCTGGTCTGAATCAGTTCTCTATGAAGCCAGATGGATTCTGGATTTCTAAGTCAGTGTTTTTAACCCTTTCCCAGATTCTTCCCTCTTGATCACATTTTTTTCTCTTCTTTAGTTTCTTTATGTTATTTCACATGGTTGTTCTTTGTGTCTTGCTTCCCCATTCATCTTGCATTCTCCTTTAGTTTCTAACAAGTAGAGAAAGAGGAGATAAGGAAGGGAAATATCTTTCCTTATCTCCCTCTTTCTCTACTTGTACCTATTTCTTTCATTTTGTTCCAGTTCACTAACCTTTTTTTAAAATTTTTATTTATTTTATTGTAAACTTAAGAAATAAAATAAGCATTCTTATAACTTAATAGAACAGAAAAAAAGATGATCATGCACGAAACTGCAAATCTATTGTGTACAACTTGCTACTCCTTTTAAATATATAATAAAGTTATCTGGTAACTTTCTTTTTTTCCCCCTTTTTTTCTTCCCTCCCCCACCCCCTACCCTAGAAATGGCTATGATAGACACAGATATGTATGTATGTAAAACCATTTATATATACTTTTATTTATCAGTTCTTTCTCTAGATGCTGATAGCATCTTCCTTCATATGTCTGAATGGGATGTCCCAGTGAAGACTTATCAGTGTAATTAAGGTAATGAGTTCAGAAGGTAGTGTGAGAAATGAACTCTCAGAAGTGAAGGCTCCTCAAAGGGTCAAATAATTCTTGATTACGACTTTCAAAATCCTCCCCCCCTCAGACCCTGTTTTTAAGCACTTAACAGAAAGAATAAGCCCTGCCCCACCCCCAACCTGAGCCCTTTGTCCTTGGCTTTGAATTTCTCACCTGGAATGTAAGCCCCACCTCTTGGTTAAGGGGATAGGAAGAAACTTTCAAGCTTAGAATGTAAGCCCACCCCCAGTTAAGGGGGTAAGGGATAGTGGTGAGTGGAGACTTGTTTTCATGGTGGGCGGAGATTTGCTTTTATAAGGCGGCCCCTGTTAGGCAGTCTCTCTCTCTCTCCATGTGTATTGGAGGAGCAGACAGCCATCTCAGGAGATTGTAATAAAGGTAACCTCTGCTTTCCACCTTGAGAAGTCTCTGAGTTTAATTTGGGTTGGGGTCGCTGTCCCACACATGTCCTTTGTAGTTAATTTGGGTATTTATAAATATGATATATTTATAATAAATGACTTAGTCACTCAGAGTTGTTCTTAAAGCAATATTTCTGTTACTGTATCAGTTCACTAATCTACGATGATCTCAAGGTCATTCACCATAAGCCAGGCATTCAAGTCAATGTTTTTTCTGTAAATCCATTAGCATTTTTAAAAGTTCCAATTACTTCTTTCTGAGCTTAATGAGAGTAGCTCTTAAATCCATATAAATTCAAGGAAAGGAATTTTCACCTCACTTCTATTTGGGGAGTTGGGGTGAGTCTCATTATCCATTAGACAAAAAAGCCATTAGGTGTTAGCCTAGCTATTAAGACATTTCTTTTCAGACCTGCCGTTTTCTGTTTACTTAAGAGTCAAGTAGGTAGTTTCTGGATTTCTACAATTCATTAACATATTAATACACAAGTCACAGTTCATTCAGATATGAACAATAGAGTTAAATTCACCACATCTCTTAAAGAGTAAAGTGAAAAAGAAAATCTTAACTCTAATAAGTTTAAAGAAAATTCTTTAGTGCTTCTCTGGTGACTGACTAGGGCTGAGGAGTCCTTGAGAGAGGAAAAAATGGTAATATTCTTGCTTCAAATTGCTGCTGCACTTTTGATTCAAATGCACCGTCAGTATTCTGCAAACTTTACATTCTTTATTATGAAGTGGTCTTCTTTATTATGAAGGGCTTCTGTCCTGAAAAGATATGGTTGGCCCTGCTGTCCATTGAGGGCAAGGAAATTAGGATGATAAACAAGAGAGATGACTTGGGTTTTTATTTCAATATGGTGAGCTCCTTATTTAGGGAAACAGAAAGAGCACTGAATAGAGGACCTGAGTCAAATCTTTATTCTAGCATTTACTACCTCTGTGCCCTTGGGCAAGTAACATAACTTCTCAGTTTCTTATCTGTAATAAGAAAGGGTTGGATTAGATGACTTCTAATTCCAATTCCAAATCTGTGATTTTGTGGCTCCCACTCCATGGAGTCTCTGATGTGCTATGGAGAAAGAAATGGAAAGGGAAGGATTGCAAAGGGGAGGTAGGAATAAAATCAGATCAATTACTTTTCTCCTCTTTAGCCGGACCTTTAAATCAATCTTTCAGGTGTTAGTGCTAATGAGATGGACTCTCTGATAAAAGAGTTGCATGGAAGAAGAAAGATCACAGAGAACCCCTCAGATTTTATGTCAGACAATTGTTGTCTTCTCTCCCACCAAAATCTTTACAGAAACTTATACATAAGTCAGGCTAATTTGATTTGACTAATAGGGTAATGAAATGGAAATAACTAAATTCAAGAGATACCTGTAGCATGTTTATTTGGATATAAAACCTAAGGATTTGAGTTGACAAACTGGAAGTTTTAAAACTGACTCCAAAGAGCCCAAAGCTAGAGCTTTTGTGATGCAAATAAGACTAGTAGAAATGGATGTTTTGATGTGATCCTTTATTCCATGCAAGATGTTCCTTTGTGTGTTTGCATAAGACATGAACAATTTCTCTTTTTTTTCCTTCAGAAGTGAATACAAAATTTAAAAATCTCAAATGCTTGCCCCATGTCTGGCAAATCTATTAGGTCCTAAGGTAGCCTCACACACTCCAGTCCTTGGCAGAATACTGCTTCTGCTCTAGGATATAGAGAAGATAATCTCATTACATTTACACAGGACTGGCTGCCCTTTTATATCCTGATTTACAAATAACATTGGATACAACTTCAATAACTGTACAACAAATAGTTACTAGGAAGGACTAATCTAAAAAGTGGCCTAGAGTCACACAGTCCCTGCAATGAGTGTTGTTGTTCAGTCATTTTTCAGTTGTGTCTGACTCTCCATGATTCGATTTTGGGATTTTCTTGGCAAAGATACTGGAGTGGTTTGCCATTTCCTCCTCCAGTCCATTTTACAGAGGAGGAAACTGAGATAAATGGGGTTAGGTGATTTGCCCAGGGTCACAAAGCAAATAAGTCTCTGAGGCCAGATTTGAACTCAGGAAGATGAATCTTCAATCAATCAAGCCTAGTATTCTATCCACTATAGCACCTGTCTGCCTAAAATGAATAATTTTTGTCAAAAACTGTCCCCAAAATTCTCCCTTAGCATATAATAGATAATTGAATTGTAGTCAAGAAAGCAAAGATGATGAAACAGGAGAAAGCAGCCTAGGTCTCTCCTCCAACTTTTCCAACAAACACCAATGAAGAACATGAATCTGAATGGTGACTAGATGTGATGAGGATGGGATCTAGATCTCAAAAAGGAAAAACTTTGGACTTTCCCACATGGTCAAATCTCTGGCCTGAGAGATTATAACCTGAGGTTACAATGCCATCAACTGGCCTTTCATTGTGGCTATACCCAATCTTTGTTACCCTTAACCTAGCCTGGCCTTCCATTGTTTTACCTCCCTATAGCCCTCAGCAACTTCCCACCCTTAATCCTAGCTAGGCTCCATTCTCCTTTGGCCACCTGGTCCAGGTCCCTGGAATTCTATTTCCTCACAGTACCCCCACTCTGGCCCCCACTACTTGGCCACTCCTAGATTTCTCCCATAGTCTTTTTGCATGTAAGGTCCAGCTTGTCTCCATTAAGGTGCTCAGATTCTTAAAATCTAACCACTGCTCACAGTCTTACAATCTAGCCAATAGCTCAATAATGGTCAGACTCCTTAAGAGTCTGCCCAATATGACAGATGTTCTAATAAACCTTGTCTTTGGCTGAAAGAAGGCTTGGGTTGAATTTTTTTGGACAGAACCTACATGTTCTGATTGTGGGGTCCTAGCACCCCTAAATCTCAACAGATGTACAAGGAAAAGCCACAGAGGGTTATTTTTCTAGCCCAAGATCGTAAGTAAACAGAGCATGGATTACAACCCATATGGGCTTACAGTTCTATCACTCTGATCCACTAGGCTTGGCTCAGGGTTTACAGATGAGTAATATTGTAAACTGTGGATTGTAAACTGTGGAGCAAGGCTGAGCCATGCAGTTGTGTTTTCCAGACTAAATCCACGGTCCTATATGGGGAGGAAAAGGGTGACTACAAAGCAGCCAATTCATCTTAGGAAAGCCTTGGTATCTGAAATTTAAAATTGACCTCTTAACAAAGTACAAGTGGATATATCTATCCTCTATACTCTTTAAGCTTTTTGTGTCAAGAACTCCTTTGGTAGTAAGATAAAATACATAGAATCATAAATAAATAAAAAGAAAGATAGAATCAATTACATTGAAAAATAGCTATTAAAATATTTTTATAAACAAGTTCATAAACCTCAGGTTAGAACTTCTACTTTATAGAGAAAGGTACTTTCAAAAGTTCCAGTCAAAGGTTCACTAGCCTATTAACTTATCAAGTTGATTAAGCAATTCCCCTGATCAACCACCCTATGGCGATAGCTCTAATGATACTTAAAATAACTACCTCACAGAAATATGGTGAGGAAAGTCTTTTGAAAACTGTTAAATGGGGCTATAACAAAATGTTTTCAGTCCCTAGTTATCTAGAAAGGTGTTGTAATCACCTCAGTATGGTATTAATGTTATGAATCTTAGGCCAAACCCCCAGGGGACAAGTGATGAAGTCTAGAGGTTTAGGGTGCTGGGACCCCAAAATTATGACACATGGGTCCTGCCTAAAAGAATTTGACCCAAGCCTTCTTTCAGCCAAAGACAAGATTTATTAAAGATCTGCCATATTAGCTAGACTCGAGGAATCTGAGCACCTGCGAGCTATTGGCTAGATTGTAAGAATCTGAGTACCTTAATGAAGAAAAGATGGAAAGACTGTGGGAGGGATCTAGGAGTGGCCAAGTAGTTTGGGGTGACTGGAGGAGGGGTCTAAGGTCCTAAGATTAAGGGTGGGAAATTGCTGAGGGCCATAGGGAGGTAAGACAATGGAGGGCTAGGCTAGGTTAAGGGTAACAGAATTGGGAGATTGGAAATAGCCACAATTAAAGACAAACTGATGGCTTCTGGGAGCCAAGATGGCAGAATAAGAGGTAAGTCGCTGTTATTCTCCCTTATTAACCTCTGGAAGCTCAGAAAATATCACCCCAGGAAAAACCCTGGAACAGCTGAACCAGAAGAAAGATGGGGCGCAGCAGTCCAGTAGCCCAGGTAGCTTGAGGGATTAATGGGAAAGGCCCCTCCTGCCCTGGGGGAAGGGAAGCAGTACAGAATTGGAGACATCTGAGCAAGCTAGTGGAAAGACCCACCTCAGCATACCAGGAGGAGATCCTGAAACCCAAGTGGTACAGCAGGCAAACACCAACACCCGGACCCCCAAGTGCCTCAGTGAGGGCAGGGGAACTGGTGAAAACCAGCTTGGAAAACCACCAGGTGCCTCAGCATTCTACAAAACTAAAGGAACCGCACTCCAAGGGGCTCCAGGGGGGATAAATATCCTACAACATACATCTGAAAGGAGCTGAAGAAAGTGAAAGGAAGGAAAGGCCCAGGTGAGCAGGAAATCTCCAGGAGCCACACTACCCAATCTACCCCTAGAGTTCCAGTGTTGCTAATTCTAGCCTAACCCCATGTAAGCTGCCAGAACCCTACAGCCTCCAATTGCCAACACTGAAGGACCCAGCACACAAAGCCAGAGACCAGGCCCTAGGCTCCCAACACAAGAAGCTTGGGTCAATGCCCTCTGCTCCCCAGCAGGAGAGCTCCATCTCTTTAAAGGCCAAGAAATAAAGAAACACCATGGGCAAAAAGAAACATACAATAGATCCTTATTATGGGAAGAATGAATATCAAGGCAGAAATTCTGAAGAGGACACCATTGTCAACAAACCCACATCTGGAACCTCAAAAGGGAATATGAAGCCCAAAAAGCCTTCTTAGAAGAGTTCAAGAAGGATTTTAAAAGTCAAATGAGTAAGGTAGAATTAAAAAATGGGAAAAGAAATGAGAGGTATGCAGAAGAGAGTCAAGAGCTTAGAAAAGGAAGGACAAAAAGTAACTAGAAAACAAGTCCTTAAAAAATACAATTGTCCAACTGGAAAAAAAGTACACTGAAGAAAACAAGTCCCTAAAAAATACAATTGGCCAAATGGGGAAGGAGGTACAAAAAAGAAGAGAAAAATTTGTTAAAAATTAGAATTGGGCAAATGGAAGCTAATAACTCTATGAGAGAGCAAGAATCAGTCAAACAAAAACAACAGAATGAAAAAATAGATGAAAATGTAAAATACCTCATTGGCAAAACAACTGACCTGGAAAATCAATCCAGGAGAGATGATTTAAAAATTATTAATCTACCTGAAAGTCATGATAAAAAAAAAGAGCCTGGACAGTATCTTTCAGGAAATCATAAAGGAAAACTGCCCTGAGGTCCTAGAACCAGAGGGTAAAACAGCCATAAAAAGAATCCACTGATCACCTCCTGAAAGAAATCCCACATTGAAACCACCAAGGAATATAGTAGCCAAATTCCAAAATTACCAGGTCAAAGAGAAAATACTGCAAGCAGCCAGAAAGAAACAATTTAAATATCATGGAACCACAGTCAGGATTACACAGGACCTTGCAGCTTCTATATTAAAAGACTGTAGGGTGTGGAATATGATATTCCATAAAGCAAAGGAGACTAGATTACAAGCAAGGATCAGCTACCTGCAGAAAATGAGCATGATCTTTCAGGGGAGGAGATGTATATTCAGTGAAATAGGAGACTTCCATACCTTCCTGATAAAAAGACCAGAGCTCAACAGAAAATTTGATCTTCAAATACAAGGCTCAAGAGAGACATAGAAAGGTAAATGGGACAGAAACTACGTGTTATTAATAAGGGCAAACTGTTTACATCCCCACAAGGGAAGATGACGCTTGTAACTCTTGAGAACTGTATTGTTATTACACCATGTTAAAGGGGTATACATAAAGGGGGTGGGTATAAATTGATTTGATATAATGATGAAAAAAATCTAATCAAGTGGGTTAAATGGATCCAAGTAAGTGGATTAATCTGATCTAACTAAAAAAATGTACTGAGAGAAAAGGAAATGAGGAGGCAGACAAGGGTAAATTACATCACAGGAAAAGGCACAAAAACCTATTCCACTAGAAGGAAAGAAGGGAGGGAGAAGAGCATTGTTTGAACCTTACTCTCATCAGATTTGTCTCAAGAAGGGAATAACAAAATCAGTTAGGTATAGAAATCTAACATGCCCTATAGGCAGTAGGAGGGAAAAGAGGAAAGAAAAGGGAGGGAGGCTAATAGAAGTGAGGTGGGACTGAGGGATACAGTGGTCAAAAGCAATCTGTTAGTGAGGAGGGAAAAGGAGAAAGAAAAGCGTAAATGGCAGGGGGTGGGGTGAAGGTGGGGAGGATGGAGAGAAAGACACAGATAGTAATCATCTTATAAAGACTTGTATGGTTTGATGCTGAGTGAAGTGAGCAGAGCCAGGAGAACATGGTACACAGTAACAGGCATGTTGTGCAATGACTATTATTGATAGACCCTTCTCAGCAATACAAGGATCTAAGACATCTCCAAAGACCTCATGATGGAAAATGCTATCCACATCCAAAGAAAGAACTATGGAATTTGGATGCAGATCGAAGCATACTGTTTCTTCTGTTGTGTTTTGTTTCCTCTTTCTGGTGGTTTCTTCTATTAGTTCTAATTCTTACTTACAACATCACTAATGTGAAAACATGTTTAATAGGAATGTATATGTATAGCCTATATCAGATTGGGAGGGAGATAGATAGGAAGGAGGAGAAAAATTTAAAACTCAAAAGCTTATAGAAGTGATTGTTGATAAATCAAAATAAATTAATAAAAGAAAGACCAGTTGATGGGATTATAGCTGCAGGCAAGAATGCCACACATTTGGCCCTGTGGGAAAATCTTAGGGTCCAGATCCCATCCTCATCACAAGGATTCAAGAGATTTGAGAGGAAGCACCCATTTCTGAAGACTGAGTGCCCCAATCTTGATTCCTTCTGACTTTGTGGCAACAAGAACCTGAGGAGAGGTAGGAGCTGGGCAGGTAGAAGTGGAGCTACTGCTGCCATGAGGGGTGGATAGAAGATTGGAAAAGTCTGGAACTCCAAATAGAAGTGATTCTGACAGAACGTAGGTCCTGCCCCAGACATGGATCATGTAGGCGTCATCTACACTTTCCCAGCCATCAAGAGTCTTGGCTTTTGATGTCCTCTTCCAGTCTCTTCCTTTTGTTGGCCTCTCCTTGCTTCCACCTCGCAGTATTTCCTTTCCTCTAGCTTCTTGCTCCTGCAAGTCCAAATGAGGGAGGGAAGAGCTGGAGAGTCAAAGTCAGAGCACTCTGTCAGGTGAAGTCTCTTGTCTCTTGGGGACATGGTCCAAGACCCATTACAGTGATTAAAGTTGGACTGGAACAGCTTGCTAAGATCTTCCTTTAGTGCAAAGATGCTTAAACATTTTTTTTTTCTAGTCATGGACCTGTTTACCAGTCTAATGAAGCTTATAGACCCCTTCTCAGAATATTTTAAAATGAATAAAATACATTGGATTACACAGAAAGTGAATTATAGTGAAATGCTGTTATCAAAATATTAGAAGTTCCAGGTTCCTAGACACTCTGAAACCTTTATATTCATGGACCTCTTAGGAGTCTATGGACATTAGATTAATACCCTCTGCTTTAAGAGATGGTATTGTTGTGGTCTAGGGATGCTGGGAACCCTGAAATCCAAGGGCAAAAAGGCTTGGGTCTGCCCGAAAGAATTTGACCCAAGACTTCTTTCAGTCAAAAACAAGGTTTATTGTATCGCCAATAGAAATGGGCAGGATTTTAAGAAATTGTGCATTTATCATGCTTGTATTTACAAGCAGGCCAGATTTTAAGAATCTGAGCAATTTAGCAGGGGCAAGATGGACCCCTTTAAATGGAGAAAGACTGTGGGAAGATCTGGATGTGATCAAGGAATGGCAAAAAGCCTGGGGTGACTTGGAGTGTTGAGAAGGAGTCTAGATGGCATTAAGGGTGGGAAATAGCCTGGGATAGGGCCAGGGGCAGACAATGAGAGCCACAATGAAAGGGCAGTTAACTGGGAAGGGCTGGGTGCCTCAGTAGAATGCCAGGGATCTGGGCCATGTCGGAAAGTCCAGGGCCTTTTAGGGGTCCATAATTACCACCCCATCAGTATCACATATTATAGTCTCCTTTATCACAATAAATGACTCAAACCCCAAACAAGGTAAATTTGTGACTTATCATTGTAGTTGAAGATTACTTTGAATAAAAATGTGATAAACATTTATTAAGCCCCTACTAAGTGCCAGGCACTGTGCCAAGCCCTGGGGATACAGGTAAGAAAAAGAAAGACATTTCCTGACCTCTAGAAGTTTACAATGTAATGGAGGAAGACAATACACAAATGAAAAAGGGAAGGTGCCAGCAGAAGGTAGAGTCGGGGCATGATGAAGATGATGGAACTGAAATCAAGCAGCTAGTGGAAAATGAAGAGATGGTTGGCATTTCAAGCCTTTTATAAAGGGAGACTTAGGGAGGAGGTTTTTGCTGCACCTTCCAGCTCTCCAACTGGAGAAGTTCTGGTGAGGTGTGAATAGCAAAGCCAAAATAGTCTTTATGATGATGAATTTCCTAGTGATGATATCATCTGGTAATAATTATTATCCTAGATTATTAAGAATAATTATTGTCTAGATTATCCTGGATGGGGATGATGGAGATGAAACCTAATAGAGCAGCTGATTACTAGTTGAAGAGTACTTTGGAACCCCAAGAAAGGTGAGAGACAATGAAGGTAAATAGAATTCCTCTGCTTCTTATGGGAAGGGAATATCTTCTCTGACTGATTATGGCACTAGGCAGGCAGGATTTTCCAGTACAGAGGGATCAAAGCAGGAGGGGAAAAGTGGAGTGAGGGAGTGAGGGGAAAGAGGTTGAAAGGAACTGGTCCCTTTACTACATCTTATCTCCCATGTCATTTCTGATTAGTTTCTAGGCATGCTTTATCTTGGAAGGCTGTGGAAGCATTGCTAAGCCAGCTTTTTAAAACCTGACTGGTGGGGTCCAAACATTAACAAACCCTGACATCAGTCAACACAGTCAGGTTTTTTTTTTTAATCTCAATTAGATCCTTATTCCTTGATGCTAAGCCAACCACCCAAGCAGGTGGTGTTCTTGTCATTAGCCTGAGGCTGACAGGGCCCCTGGAACTGAGGTTATTAAGAATAAATGAACCTTGGGGGTTCGCCTTTCTGATGCTAGGCACAAATGAAACTCAGCTGCCTTCCCTCCACATTATTATATATTCAAGGTTATACTGGACCCTAGGGAAACAGCTTTATGCATTGCCAAGTTGTTTGCTTTGCTTGTATTCAGCCAAGGAGATCAGATGTTAAACAACTCTCATTTGTCAGAGAAGACACTTTTAGAGTAGGGGTTATAGGCAGGCAAATGACTAGATAAAAATGCCCCTTTCCTAGTCAATATATCAGCTTTTGGGGTCTGTCATAGCTGCTGACAACTTTCTAGAACCAACTTTTTGCTCAGATAGCATTTGTAGAGGTCAAAATAACAATATGCAGGGAACTAGGTGTTCACCAGCCTCATGCTTCATCAGCAAACTTGACAGCTAAGTTCCAGTTGCCAAGGATTTTATTATTGGTGAAGATGTAAGAGACTGAAAAGATCACAGCTGGGCTCTTAGAATACAGGTGGAATTTGTAGCACCGGCATGGAGAGAAATCAGCTTTTGACTGTTAACTGAGGAAATTTGATCTGGAGGTGATTGTGAAAAGGAGAAATTGGGAACCCCACTATGTTGCTTGTCTGAGAATAAGTGCCCTTTGATAAGAGTACTTGAGAACATAAGTACTTCCTAGATTAAGTGTGTTCTGAAAGATCAAAGAAAATCTCAAGAAAAGGAATCATTCCTTATTTTCCATTGCTTCTATAAAGCAGATTGGATGGTAATGTGAATTTATATGCTCACATGCTAGTTTGTGCTTCTTTGCTGGAAACATAAGGTCTGAGGGCAGGTATAGGGCATTGTAGGTGTCTGGAATAGTGTCCAGTCTAGTAGAGGGGACCTTAAGGCCTATTTCTTGTTAGGTGTGGATATTTGAAAAGAGCAGATCCCTTCTAGGGGTGTGGCAAGGATCATTATCGGACCTCCATCAGAATGAAAGTTCCTCATAAAAAGAGATCATTTTCTGTTTTTCTCTTTGTATCTTTAGTACCTAGGACAGTGATTGGCACGTAGTAGGCACTTAATATACACTTGCTGATTGATGGATAGAACGAATCCTGGCTTTGACATTGTGGTAGCACACTGGTCACTCTATTGTATCTGCCAAGATGTAGGTGTTCATTTCAGAGCTAGAGTAAGAAGAATTTGGCTGCTCAGGGAGCATGAGGAGAAATGTACTTGTCTCAATTTCCTCAAGAGATTGACGACTTAAGAATAGAGTACAATTATGTATATGTAAAATCCTTAAGTTAGAGGAGAACGGCAAAGAACTGCTAGGTAGATTCTCAAAATTCAATGCTAATCTACAAGGTACAGCTAAGAAACAACTATTTAGTAATCAACTTTAAAAAAAAATTATTTTCCCCCAAATACATATAAAAACAATTTTTAACATTTGCTTTTGAAAATTTTGAGTTCCAAATTCTCTTCCTCCTTTCCATCCCTCCCCCTTCCCTTAAGATGGCAAGCAATTTGATATAGGTTATACATGTGCAGTCATACAAAGCATATTTCTATATGAGTCATGTTGTGAAAGAAAACACAGACACCCCCCAACCCCCCCCCCACAAAAATAAAGTAAAAAATAGTATGCTTTGATCTGCATTCAGACTCCACCAATTCTGTCTCTAAAGGTGGATAGCATTTCTCATCATGAGTCCTTTGGAACTGTCTTGGATCTTTGTATTAGCCACCACCTTTTAAGAACATTTATACAAAGGAATATTGTCTGCTAAAGAAAACTGGCTATTGGTCTGGAATTTCAAGTATAGCACCTGGATTTAGGATCCTGGAATATGTTTGGGGCACTCATCTGTTCAAAATCACTTCTCACAAGGCCTCATTTTCCATCAGATATTTTTGACTTAGAGATAGCCATTATGATATTATAGTAATGCAAAATAACGTATTCTTAAAAAAGAAGCCAATGTAAATAATAAAGAATGGAAATCAGACAGCAAATATTCTCATCATCAATTTAGCAAAACTACTTTCTTCCATTCTCAGATTCCTGTAGGGTATGTATTCATCCTAGCTCCCTACGCTGCCTTATCAGAATAGTGTTGTCTAATGTAGTATTAGCCCCATAGGCTTCCGAGGTGTGTGTTAACGATGGAGTAGTAAAAGGATGGGGCTCCACTGAACACTCCCTTCACTTAAAAGTAGTTACTTCTGTTAGGTATAAACTGATTTTGATTGAATCAGTCAGAACTGATTGAGAACAGAACCTAAACATCTCCTTGAATCAATCAAGGTCATTGTATGAGAGATTGTTCTCACTCCAAGGAGCTCCTTAAAACAAAGAGGAACCATTTCAGAACCAAATAGAGATTCTGAGGCTTCGGAAAGGAAAGAGTGGGCCATACAAAGTTGAACTGGAAAGAACTAGTAGCCTCTTGCATCAAAAAAAGAAAAAGAAGGTAGCACTGAGCTTTGACAGAGAAGGGAGATGTCAAATGGGGCCATCTACGAGGAGCCTTTCCAAACCCCTTTTAATTTTTGTGCCTTCCCTTTTCAAATTATTTCCTATCTATCCTATGTGTAATTTTTTGAAAACATTTGTTTGTTTCTTACCTCCCCCTTAGATTGTGGGCAGGGACTATCTTTTGTCTCTGTTTGTATCCCCAACGCTTAGCACAATGTCTGGCCCGTGGTAGCTCTTTAATAAATGTTCATTGACTGACTAACTCAATGTGACCAGTTGTGTCTACTTTTTTCATTTATTTTTATTTTTTCTTTTTAGGCAATTGCAATTAAATGACTTGCCCAGGGTCACACAGTTAGGTAAGCATCAAGTGTTTGGTCTGAGTCCGGATTTGAACTCAGTTCCTCCTGACTTCAGGACTGCTGTTCTATCCACTGCACCACCTAGTTGCCCCCTACTTTTTTCAAAAACTGAAAGAAGTTGCAAAGAAAATGACTTTCTCCAAACAGTGTAATATAACCTTCTGTTTCATTACCCAAATGTTTCCAGCAATCTAATTTTGCCTCAACAAAAAGGTTAGATGAACATAGAGATAGATATAAATGTAAATTAGGGCAGAGACCCAAACCTCTTTCTAAATATTAGGGATTTTCCTAACTGGGGGCTCAGAGCAATTGGAATCATATCCTTCACTTTTCATTTAAAATAAACTCCTTAAAACTACAATGGAGGTCTGTAGTGGGCTATTTTATCTCCCTCAGGCTTAAAATGAGCTAATGCATGCCACATTAGTCTTCCCAGTTTAAAAGAAGCTGAATGATTGGCATTGTTGAGAAGTGCACGGGACAGGAGAAGTTCCAACTACTGAAGAATGCTGCAGAGAGAGGCAAGATATGTGAAGAGGGTGAAAAGGAGGGTTGCTAAGGAGTGCAAATGTTTAACACTGCTGTTATCTTAGACCACCATCACAAGCAGCTGAAGCCTTGCTTTGTTCACTTATATACCTTGTCTGACTGTTCTTACCTGACTGAGCTTCTGGGACCTGGTGAATTTATTCATTATCCTTCTTCTCCCCCCTTTATTGTTTATTAATGCTTGGTGAATGGCATCATTTATTTTTTAGAATTTCTTGTTCTTTTGAATCTTGTTAATTTGTTCATTGTACTTCGGTATGAGTTTTCCTGTCTAGACAAAGACAAATTAATTTTTATTCTGTTCTTCATGTTTGTTACGGAGGATATGGATGAAAGCATAAAGGCACCAACTAACTAGGATCTTATGAAGTATAACACAGGGCAGGGAAGCCAGTCTTTGCTCAGTGGTTAGAGAGAAAGGAAAAGATTTCTTTTCTAGCCTTGAGGTTTATTGACTTCCATTAATAACTGAGATAATTAGGCTCCCCAAAGTATCAGGGGGAAAGGACAAAGTGAATTTATGGGACTATTGATCTGCAATTCAGGAAAAATAAAGTATTCAGTTGTTTTTAGTCATGTCAAACTCTTTGTGACCCCATTTAGAGTTTTCTTGGCACAGATACTGGAGTGCTTTGCCATTTCCTTCTCTAGCTCATTTTACAGATGTGGAGACTGAGGCAAACAGGGTTGAGTGACTTGCAGGGTCACACAGCTAGTAAGTGTCTGAGGCTAGATTTGAACTCAGGAAGATGAGTCTTCCTGGCTCCAGGCCCAGCATTCTATCTATTGTACCACCTATAAGAGAAAAAAAAGAAAAAGAGAATATATGACCAGTTTATATTAAGGTTGTGCCTAGTATAGGGACACCTAGGGTCTTCATCAAAGTGTTCATGACTTGCCCATTGGACACAATTACCTTGAGAACTCTTTGATGCTAGGGTTTCATTGCTTGGTAGCCACTGCACCTCAGCATTGAAACTTTGAAGTATGGAAGCCTGGGAGAAATACAGCAAAAGGCCACGCAGTCATTGCTACCAGGATGAAAGAGGTGACACCTTAAAGTTTAAAAAATACTGCTTCTACAGTATGTGAAAACACTGATGCTTCATGAGAGAGAGGATGCCAATAGCCCTGTTATGAACTGAAAAGAGCCCAAGAAAAGTTCTTTAACTCTGTAACTACCTCCTTCCTTCTTTTTCTCTATCACCGGCTTTTTTCCCCCCTTTTTTTTGTTAGGCCATGGGGTTAAGAGACTTGCCCAGGGTCACATAGCTAGTAAGTGTTATGTGTCTGAGGTCAGATTTGAACTCAGGTTCTCCTGACTCCAGGGGCGGTGCTCTATCCACTGCACCATCTATCTGCCCCTACTGGCTCTTTCTTGTTCTCACTTTGGATCATGTTTGCCATTCACTGCTTCCTCATAAAAGGCTTCTAGGTGGTGCGGTGGACAGAGTGCCTGGCCTAGAGTCAGGAAGACCTGAGTTTAAATCTGGTCTCAGACACTTACTAGCTGTGTGACCCTGGCCAAATTATTCTATTTGCCTCAGTTTACTTATCTCTCAAAATTAGCTGGAGAAGGAAATGGCAAACCACTCCAGTATCTTAGCCAAGAAAATCCAAATGATATCATAAAAAGAGGGACATAACTAAAATGGTTGAACAGCAACAGCTTCCTCGGGAATGTCCATGTTACCTTCCTTTCAAAGCTCCTGGAAACTACAGAGTTTATCCCTGCTCACCTAGGAGTGCTCTAGAGAGCCTCCCAAGACAAGGAACAGAGATACAGCCATACTCACCTTAAGCTATCTGCAAGGCTTATTAAACTCATTGAATACTCACTCATAGAAAGAAGTATACAGAGAGATAAATTTTCACCTTCCTATCACCATTGGGTTCCAATCTTGGGCCAGTTCTGGGAAATGACAACCACAAATCAGAAAAGGGACTCTATTTAGAAGCCATATTTTAACTCAGGTCTTCTTCACTCCAGGCCCAGGACTACCCACTATACCACCTAGCTGCCCTCTATAATAGAAAAGATAGTATGTATAGAAGGTACAAAGGAGAGGTCCAGGAGGAAAAAAGATAACTTTTATGAATTACTATGGACTCAGGGAAGGCTTCCTGGAAGAGTGGAGCTTCAAAAGAAAGGAGAGAATTTAATACTTGGAAATTGGTGGGCAGGAAAATCTGTCCCCAGTGTGGGGTGAGGAAAGGCCCATAGATGGAAGTGGGCAAGATAAAAACAGAGAATGGATAATGGTCTAGTTTGTCTGGGATGTAGAGAACACAAAGGAGAAAAGTATCAGGTAAGGGTGCACAAGGAGCCATATTGTGTAGGGCCTTAAATTCCAGAATCAGGAGTTTATGCTTTATTCATCAGGCAATGGAGAACTTCAAAGTATTTCAATAGGACAGGGACACGATCATAGTTCATTAGGAATTTTACTAAGTCAAGGGTTTGGAGGATAATCACAGAGTAAATGTTAATGGGAAAGTACTGGCCCTAGATGTGTTTCCAGGTCTGTTTCCCTTGGGTAGTATCCTTTTCCCCTTGAGCAGTTTCTGGTATTTGCATCATATACCCCTCCTCCCCAAGGTGCTCTCCCTTTCCTTCATGGGAATGGAAAGAATCAACATCTACCACCTCTTGTGAGTTAGGTGGGGAGGGGCAGAGTCAGGCTGAGCCAGTGCTGTGGAGAGACTTAATTAGAGACTCATAGTTGGCGTGAGCCAATATAATAAACATGATGATACTACCTAAATTAATTTACAAATTTAGCATCATACCAATCAAGCTACAAGATTCATTTAGAAGGACAAAAGGTGTAGAACATCAAGGGAAATGATGAAAAAGTTAGGAATGAAGGGGAAAATAGCACTTTCAGACCTCAAATGTTATAAAGCATTAAAAGTATTTGGTTACTTTTAAAAGTAGATAAGACCAGAGAAGCAACAATCAGAAAAAAATTGAACGTAATAATTCAGTATTCAATAAACATAGAATATAATTTACTTGTTTAAAAAAATACCTCACTGTTTGATGAAAACTACCAGGAAAATTGACCCAAAGCAATTTGACCCAAAATAGGTTTAGACAAGCATCATACATCATGTACAGTAACAAATTACAAATGGATACCTAACTTAAATACAAAACTTTAACTCATAAAAAATTGGAGGAAGATGTAAGGAGATAATCTTTTATTACTATATCTAGTAGGAAAATTTTTAACTGAAAAAAATACGAAGAAAATCAGAAAAGAAAATCTTATTTCCCACAACTTTCCTTTAGGACTTTTCCATGCTCTCCAGAAACTCATAATTCTATAAGCTCACTAAACTTTAACCCCTGCCACTGATAGGAAAGGCTAGAGAATAGACATGGAGAGTTCTTTCCAGATCTTTCATTTAAGTAGGGACTCTGAGGCAGCCCATCTCATAATTTCCATCATTTCCTACCCTATTGCATGCCTGCTTTGGATACCTTTTTTCTCTCTCTATCTTCCCCCACTTTTCAGCTTCTTTTTAAATGTTATCTTCTCTTGTTAGATTGGGAACTCCTTGAGGACAGGGGACTGCCTTTTTCCTTTTTCTGTATCCCTAGCACTTAGTACATAATACACACTTAAATGTTTATTGACTGACTTACTGACAAAATACTTAATTTCAATTCCACAAATAAAATCATATTTTTGCTTAAACAAAGTAAATATAACTTGAGTATAAAGGGAAACTGTTGATTTGGGAAAATCATTGCATGAAATATCTTTGATAAGGGTCTGATATTGAAGATATATATTAGGAATTAGCACAAATATAGAATACTAAGAATCATTACCCAGTGGATAAATCAAAGGATATGAACAAAAGGTTCCCAAAAGAATTGCAAACCATTAACAATCAAGTGAAAGACTGTGTCAGATCACTAATAATAAGAAAAATATAAATCATACCTCTGAGGTTTCACCTGATACCCAGTAATTTGCCTAAGATGACAAAAGATGAAAAGAGGTAATATTGCTAGAGACTGCATGGCGTAATAGATAGAAAAGGATCCTTGGAGTCTAGAAGGTCTGTCTTTGGTTCTTCCTCTGACAGACATGGCTGTGTGACCCTGGGCAAATCATCTAATCTCCCAGTGCTCCCAGCAACACTCCAAGATGGTAAGTGGCTTATCTGAATTGTCAGAAGTTCTTCATAGGGAGTTCCTTATATCAACGAAATCACAGGCCCAATCAAAATAAACCAATGTCAGAGTTGCTGCAGGAAGACAGAAACCCTAGTATATTGTTAGCAGAGAAGTGCATTGATCCAACTATTTTTTAAATACAGAAATTAGAATTATGCTTTTTTTTTTTAAAGAAACTGAAATGTCTAAAGATGCCTAGGATCAAGGAGGTCAAAGACAGAAGAAAGGTCACACACACACACACACACACACACACACACACACACACAACTGTCATAGCAGAACTTTCGTGGTGGCAAAGGACTGGAAACAAATTAGGTGTTCATCAATTGGGAAATGGATAAAGTAATTGCAATACATGATTGTAATGAGGTATTACTACACCAAAAAAAGGTGAATCTGAAGAATATAGCAAAACATGGGAAGACATGTATGAACTGGTACAAAGTGAAGTAATTATAATAACAATGACTAATAATAATGAACATTCATATATACCTATGTGCTAGGCAATGTGCCAAGTGCTTTACAACTATTATTTCATTTAATTGAAAACAATATATGGGATACAAACAATGATTTAAATGGAAAGAATGATAAAATAAAGCCATGACATTACAGTGATCAAGTCTAGCCCCAGAGAAGAATGGAGAAAAATATATCTCCCTCCTCTTAAGAGGCAGTTAGGTGATTTAGAATGGATAAAGTGCTGGGCCTGGCATAAAGAAGACTGGAATTCAGATTCATTCTCAGGCACTTACCAGTAATATGACCAGGGGTAAATCACTTAATTTGTTTTTGCCTTAGTTTCCTGAACAGTAAAGTGTGGATATTAATAACACCTATCCTCTAGGGTTGTGAGAAATAAATGAGATGTTACTCACACAGTGCTGGGCACATAGTAGGTGCTTAATAAATGCTTATTTCCTCCCTCCCTCCTTTTACTGTAAAACTTGAATGTGAAATGTTACATATCCTATCAGATGTGGTAAATATATTGGTTAGTTCTGTGGAACTGCTTTGTTTCTCTTTCTTTTAAAAATGTGTTTCAAAGGATGTCTCACTGCGAAGGGGAAGGAAGAGGGATATATTTAGAAATGCATGTGATACAAAAAAAAATATCAACACAAGTAAGATAAAGTTAAAATGACTTTACAATAACGCTAATGTTGTCAGACATCAACCAGAAAGCCATTGCCCAGGGGAGGTGTCTTTATGGTCTAACAGTACATATCCTTTTAACATGCATTAAGGGATAAGAATTTGGGGCAAATAGTATGTTGGATTATCAGTTATGGTGATCCTTAGAAATAATTCTCTACCATAATCTTACAGTTTAAAATCTTAAAAGCACATAGTTCCATTCACTAAGGTATGAATAAAGTTATAGACAAAACCTGGAATGGGAAATACTCTGTTTTTACTACGAGTTTGGGCATTTCTAGCTTAGGTGTAGGGCTGCCCAGAGCTGGGCTTCTGGGAGGCTCTCAGGGAGCTTAGAAAAATATATGTATGAAGCACTGTGTCTATGGCAACCAATTACCTTGAATTTGAATTCACTGAATTAAGTTAAGCCTTTAAAACTCTTTAGTTAAAGCCATTTAAAATAAATTTAATCATCTAAAAATTGGCTTCAATTTTTAGAATGTGTTTTCGTATAGAAAACATCTTAAGGCAAATTATGCACAGGATATGTGTTTTTAAACCCAATGCAGCACTGGCAGTCAGACGTGAATTGTGCTGATACGAATATTTAAGCCATTTGTTAGTGCATTTTGTTTTACTGTAAGATTTGGCATTACTGAAATTCCTGGGAAGGGTGACTTGATGCTAAACCGTATTTTATGAGAAAAGAGTATAGAGCTGCCTAAAAGCAGGCAGCTTTTTTTCTTTACGCTACTAATGAATTTGGTTGAGCAAATATTTCTGAAATGCTCAACTTGAGATTATACTTTGGGGCTCTTCCCTGCTGTTTCCTTCACTAGTTACAATCAGTCGGCCGACAAGCATTTATTAGGTGCCTGCTATGTGCCAGGCACTGTACTAAGGACTGGGGATAAAAAAAAAAAGCACCAAAAAACCCTCCAACTTCTAACCCCAAACAATCCCTGCTCATACAAGGAGCTCATAGTCTAATGGGGAAGACAACATGCAAATAGCTATGTACAACCAAGATACACACAAGATAAATTAGAAGCATTATCATTAAGGCAAACCAGGGAAGGTTTCTTGTGGAGGTGGCATTTTAGCTGGACCTGAAGAAATCCAGGACATGAGGATGATGAAGGAGAGAGTTGCAGGCATGAGAAACAGCCACTGAAAATGCCCTAAGTCATCTGTGTCTTCTTTCACAACGTGATTAATGTGGTAATGTGTACATGATTGAACAGGCATAACCTATATTGAATTGCTTACCGTCTCAGGGAAAAGTGTAGTTAGAGAGGGAGAGAAAATTTGTAATTCAAAAAATGTTTTTAATAATGAATGTTAAAAATTGTCTTTACTTGTGACTGGGGAAAAATAAAATGGTATTTTTTTGAAAAAAGAAAATGCTCAAAGTTAGGAAATGATGTGTCTTCTTTGAGGAATGTCAAGGAGGTCATTGTCACTGGATTGCAGGAACATGATTGCAATGTATTTACTTGAGGGGTGAGGAGTAAAGAGTAAGATACACACTGAAGAATGCTATTTGTCATTTTTATTCTTTTTTATTTTGTTTGAGTCATGTATAACTTATATTGGATTGCTTACCATCTCAGGGAGAGGAAGAGAGGGAGGGAAGGATAGAATTTGGAATTCAAAACTTTTTAAAAAATGTTAAAACTTGTTTTAACATGTAATTGGGCAAAAATTAAAATATTATTAAAAAAAGAAACCTGGAAAGGTAGGATGCAGTATCCATCCCCAGATACTCCCCACACTTCCCTTCCTGACCCACCTGAGGGGGTCGGTGGCAGTGATATATACAAGAGAGAGAAAGCCAGGGAACCTCCACTTAGGTGACCCCTGTGTTTTCCTTTCCTCTGTTCCTTCTTTGTTCAACCTCTGCTCTGCTTCACACTTTGGTTCTGAACTGCACACTCTAGATTTATTCATCTTGAGCCCTCAGATTTCAGCTCTATCTTAGGAGTTAAATCTGGTTCCACTTGAGCAAATCAATGACTTCAGATTCTGATCTGCTTCCAGCTGGGCTATGTGAAAACCTTTCTTTCAGTTTCTCTTGATTCTGGTTCTACTTTCATGGCTTCTCATCTCTTTAGGCACCATCCCCATCATCTTACCTGAATGCCATTTTTCTTCCACAGAAGAAGGCGTTTAGCCTCTAACTGAGATTTTAGTTCCTGAGACCTTTTCGGGAGTCTGTGAGGTCAACATTATTTTTATACAAAGATCAAGATGTTTTAATGTCTGATATAATAAATTATTAATAGGTATAAGCCACATAAACAAAACCTATTTGGGGTCCTCATTGATTTTTAAGAGTGTAAAGGTGTCCTGAGACTAAAAAGATTAAGAATTGCTGCTCTAAAAGTATGCAGGCAAGTTGCTGAATGCATATGGAGGGAATTTCCACACTGGGATTTTCTGACTCTGAACATGTGTTAAATTAAAGGTCCAGACCAAAATGTGTTAGAAATACCTGGTAGCGACATATCCTTCTCATAAATACACAGTAGTTGTGGGAATTACTATCAACATTCCTTTTGATAAATGTTAAAAGTTATATTAAGTCAGCTAGATGGTGAAGTGGATAGAGTGCTGGGCCTGGAGTCAGGAAGACTTATCTTTCTGAGTTAAAATATGGTCTCAGATGCTTATTAACTGTATGACCCTGGGCAAGGCACTTAACCTGTTTGCCTCAGTTTCCTAATTTGTGAAAGGAGCTGGAGAGGGAAATGGCACACCACTCTAGTATCTTTGCTAAGAAAATTCTAAATGGGGTCACATGACAGAATAACAAAAGTTATGTTATCATATTCATTTTATTTCAATTAAATTATCATCTTAAGATTTTTCTCATCAGATCCCTTTGTCCTGAGCTAGTCTGAATCAAATTCAGTGTCTTATTTTTTTTTTACAGGAGTTTTTTTGAGCAATGTTGAAGGTTTTGTTTTTAATTAATTTAATTTTTTTTTTACCAAGGTAAATCTTTTGTGCTTAATGACACTTAGTTCACTAAAGGGCAAATCATTAAAACAAATCACGTCTCATCCTGGCTATAGAAGATAACCAATAGCTCATTATCCTTAACAGAAAATAATGTCCCAGGCTGATGAGTATCAAAATGTGGAACAACTGATTTCTTCCAGAAGTGATACTTGGTAAACATATTATTCTTTTTTTGCTGAAGTACAAGACTAGAGTCAGAGGGGTTGGCCTTGGCATACGAAGATAGGGATGAAAAGAAGATGGAGAGGAAAAAGGAAACAATACCTCGCAGCATTGACACAAGTTTAAATTCTGGTATCTTAAGAAAGTATGACACAGCCTTTGCATATTTTACTTGAACAGTAAAACACCCCCCAGTTTCACAGGTTTGAAGGGAGACCCCCTTATACTAGTCTCATTGGCCAGCTTCTTTCCGAGTTTGAAGTAAAGAAAATGTCACACTCAATACAAGGTTTAAATCATTTAATAGAAATAGCAGAGAAAGGTTTAAAAGATGTTATATAAAAAAAGCACAATTATAAAAGAAGATGTAGTGAGTGAGGAATAATTACTTAGTAGCCTTCATGCTCCATTAATATTTTCATAATGTGAAAATGGATATTTGAGGCCCCAAAGTCTTGTGGTCATTCCAGGCCCTCAGGATTCTCAGATCTGGAGTGGTGACTGATTAGTCCACGAAGGACAATTCATTTCAGCTTGTATGCTTCCCTTGCCTATCCCATGTTAAATCAAAACCCAGCAAGTAACTAGGGGTAACTAGGTAGTAAAGTGGCTAGAACTCTGGGTCTGGAGCCAGGAAGACCTGAGTTCAAATATAGCCTCAGATACTTACTATTTTTGTGATACAGGGCAAGTCACTTAATCTCAGTTTCTTTATCTGTAAAATGAGGATAATAATAGTATCTGCCTTCCAGGGTTGTTGTGAGGGTCAAATGAGATAATAATTATAAAATGCTTAGCACAGTGCCTGACACAGAAGAGCTATGCAAATGTTAGTTGTTATCATTACCTCTATCAATGTAGATAAGATGCGCTCTTTCTTTTCAGTGAACATATAGATACACACATAAATGTACATGTTTTACTACTTATACTTAACAGGATACAGGCACTAACCAATACATTGTGCAATTATCATTTATCAAGAACCTATTATGTGCCAGGTGAACCAAAATTGAAGAAGTTCCCGTCCTGTCCTAAGGGAATTTATATTCTATTGAGGGAGTCAATACATAATATAAGTATATATAGATGTATATATGCATGTCTACATAATGCAGATAGTATGTAAATATTGCATGCACATATACATATTATGTGTGAATCACTTGACAAATTACTTAACCATGTATCCCTTAGTTTCCTCATCTGTAAAATGATCTAGAGAAGAAAATGGCAAACCACTCCAGTATCTTTGCCAAGAAAACCCCAAAAGGGGTCATAGAGAGTTGGATACAACTGAAGATGACTGAACAACATATAGAGCATCACCAAAAAATGCTGATGTTAACTAAAAGGGTGGGTTTTTCAGGAAGAACACTGAAATCATTGAAACTATGACATAATTTAATAAACGCAACCCAGCCCAGTCTACTTATTGTGTTCTGTTGTGGATCAATTCTTTGACCAACTGCAGTGTCTATCCGAAGAATATGTATCATTGGATCTGATCCATAAGCTATCTATCCAAATGCATTCTACAATTCATTATCTTCATCCATTTGGTTTTTCCTGTGTGGATAAACAGGACAAACTATTTTGAGTGATCATTAACCTTATTTAGGAGACTTTGCAGTTTTCCAGATTCTGATACAATTAGCTCAGCGTCATTTGCAAACAGGAACATTTGCAATATTTCACCATCTATAGGGAATCCCTCTTCTACTCAGACTTTGCTGAACAATCCAACATGACAGTGGCAACCACCTTTGAGGGCCATATGTCTTCCTGTTTTATATCTTGTTTGATCTTGATGACTAGAGGGCAATTAAATTAAGTTGTTTCTATGTTTGCATCTTTCAAAGTATGTTGGGTAATTTTAACATATGCATGGGAGGTAGCTTTTTGGAGAAGAGCCTTTAAGCCAAAGGTTTGTTCTACTGAATTAAATGCTTTTACATAGTAAACAAATGATGAACAAATAAACACTATAGAATCTTTTATTCTCTGCACCTTCCAATCATTTGAATGTCTGTAAAGATGTGGTTTGGGGGAGCTAGGGGCCACAGTGGATAGGGCATTAGGCCTAAAGTCAGGAAGACTCATCTTCCTGAGTTTAAGTCTAGCTTCAGACACTTTGCAGCAGGGTAACCCTAGATAAGTCACTTAACCCTGTTTGCCTCAATTTCTTCATCTGTAAAAAAACTGGAGAAGGAAATGGCAAAGTACTCCATTGTCTCTGCCAAGAAAACCCCAAATGGGGTCATGGAGAGTTAGGCAGGATGGAACAACAAAATATGGGATTTGCTGTAGAGCATTGTTTGTGAAAACCTGTCTATTCCCTTCTCATACCTTCATTAAGGATACTGTCACCACATTTATGGATTATTTTCATGAAGATTTTGTAGAGATGGGGAAGCAGGCACATGGGCTGGCGATTATTGACTACCTTTTTTGGGTAATAAAATAGTATGTATATCCATATAATCATATAATGTATATATAATAACATAATGAATATAACATACACACATATGTACATACATGTGTATATACATGTGTGCAGATTCAGTTGTTTTCAGTCATGATCCCATCTTCATGACCCCATTTGGGGTTTTCTTGGCAAAGATACTGGAGTGGTTTGCCATTTCCTTCTTGAGCTCATTTTATAAATGAGGAAACTGAGGCAAACCAGGTTAAGTGACTTGCCCAGGGTCACACAGCTAGTAAGTGCTGAGGCCAGATTTGAACTCAAGAAGATGAGTCTGTCTGATTCCAGGCCCTTCATTCTATCGACTTATCCACTGTAGTACCTCTCTCTCTGTCTCTGTCTCTGTCTGTCTCTCTCTCCTCATCTCCCTCCCTCCCTCTCTTCTTGTATCCCTCCCTATCATTCTCAAAGCATTCTGTATACTCTAAGATATACTGAGAATTGATCCTTCAGTGCCTTCAAAATTGTTTTACTTTTATATGGACTTCTATGTATACTTGCTCTAGTCTAATTGCTCTTATCTTTTTCTTTTTTAATGCCATTTCTATTTTCTTATACATCCTACTGGACACTATCTATTAGAGTCTGAATAGGGCTAACTGCCTTGTTAATTCTTACCAGTGTAACAAGATACTGATTAGTGAGCACAGCCTTTATAAGCAGGCATTATCTTGTTTGGCTAATAGAATTCTCTGCATGGAAGAGAATGTAGACTTGCAGACGTTCTGAAAGTGGATGATACTTCCTCTTAGGGAGTGCTGGAATGACCCAGGGGAGTCGGGAGTAGTGCAAGCAAGGGCCATTGAATAAAAATAAGGGGGTGATGGAAACATAAGGAAAGAAAAGAAGATAAGAAAAATTTGAAAAACCCGTTCATACATGTTTCATCTGTTATATAATAGAGCTGAAGCCATAGTGATTACATTATTTTCCAAATAAACACACAAAATGCAAGTTATAATCGATCAACCGTCAAGTCTGCCGACAGGTCTTAACAAGCAAGTGTTGGCAGGTGAGCATGTGGTGCATTGTCAGAAAGTCCAGCACGTATTCGCAGGAATATGTGCATGCAACGACTTGTTTACAATACAACACTATGTGGTTATACTGTATCATCAAAATGTCAATGCAGGAAAACCCCCACAAATTTATAATAAATTATTAAATTTAAGATGTGTCACTTTAAAAAAAATTCATATTTTTTGAAATAATGTGAATTAAAAAATGCTAAAGGGTTAAAGACTTCTTGGGGGAGCTCTGTGTACTTTTTAAAAAGGGAACGGTAGGCCAAAAAGTTTGGGAACATTTGCAATATAGTCTGCTTGCATGAGAATATTGATGGTATGTGATAGAAGAATCTTGAAGAGATTTGGAGCATTTGTAGATATTCTATAACTGGTTCCAATCAATAACCATGTGGTGAGGAAGGGCCTTTTTTATTGGCTGCAGTTGTAGAGCTGGAGGCATTTTTAAAAGGCACTATCTGACTGACTCATTCAACAGCAAGGGTACATTTGGTACATGAACTTGATGGCATCAATACTATATAGAAATTCTGTTAAGTCAGAAACCACTCTTCAAGAGACCAAGGTGGTATAGAGGACAGTGTGATCCGTCTGAAGAAATGTCTGTATTTCTAATTTTTCTCCTTTTTTATATTTAATTTTATTTCCTCTCAATTCCATGTAAACAAAATTTTTAACATTCATTTTAAAAAATTTTGAGTTTCAAAATTTTGAGTTTCAAAATTTCCTCTCTTCTTAAGAAGGCAAGCAATTAGATATAGATTAGACATGTGCAGTTATGCAAAAAATTTCTGTTAGCCACATCGCAAAAGAAAACGCAAACACACCCCCCCCCAGATTAATAAAAAAAAGTTTAAAGAAGTTAAAGCATGCTTCAATCTACTTTCAGACTCCAGTTCTTTCTCTGACTGTGGATGGCATTTTTCATCATAAGTCCTTTGGATTTATTTTGGATCATTGTATTGCTGAGGATAGCAAAGTCATTCACAGTTTATCATCTTACATTATTGTTGTTACTGTGCATAGTGTCCTCCTGGTTCTGCTCTTTTCACTTTGCATCAGTTCATGTAAGTCTTCTTAGATTTTCTGAAAGCATCCTGCTCATCATTTCTTACAGGACAATAGTATTCCATCTTATTTGTCTTCAAGGTAAACATCCTTTTGTAAAGGCTAATTGACGTTAATCAGTTCAGTGGAACTGGATAGCCACCTACTGGTAGATAGCAGTAGAGGTGCCACACTAGAAGTGGGGCTCAAGCTAATAGAATTAGAGAGACACCCTAAACCTTCAGAGATACCCTGAAGAGAAGATGTAGCCAGCCTCACTCTAGAAGAGTGAGGCAAGACAGGAAATGTTACTAAACTGTTATTTTAAAAATGCCTTTTTATCACCTCACTCCCTTGTTCAGGAAACTATGATAGCTCCTTATGACCTGTGAGATCAAATCTGAACTTACTGGTATTGTGTTAAAAGTATTCAGAATGGGGAAGGTGATAATCTTAATATAGCCTGCCATTCTGAGACTACTGTGTATAGTTATGGGTATCGCATTTTTAGGAGTATAGTATCACCTCTGGACTTATTATCCCAATTTTCACTGCTCTGGTAGGTTAGATTCCCAGAGAGGAGACTACTACTGTTCCCCTTTGGCTTTGCAGAGATAACCCTGGTGGGCTGTGGTTCCCAGTACCGCTGCTCATAAGCCCCTATCTAGTACGCTCCCCGATATCAAGCAGTTATTAGAACTCTATCAGCTATTATAAAAGAGTATTTATTGAGAAGGTATAGCAAGGAGAGAAGTTATAAAAACATCCCTCAACCCAGGAGCACATATTCATTCTTTGAGGAAAATGGGCTCAAACTTTGAGAAAAATGGGCACAAAAGCAGTGAGTCAAACTTGTAGGAAACATGGAGGGTCATGACTCCTGGCAGTGAAAGTCCTTTTCTCCTTTTGAATCTATCAAATTTGCTTTGAGGCATTGTTGTTGTTTGTCTTTCAAACAGGAGCCAGTGACATCAGGAGGGCGATGCCATGACTTGCAAATGAATTGGATTTAAGTGAAGGAAGGCATGCAAAGTCACCAGCCTCACTTTCTCCTCCAGAGCCATCTGGGTCCAGTGGCGGGATACATATCAGGATGAGTAGAGATGGCCCCAGATGTGATGGAGGACCTTGGCCTTTTAAAGCTAAGGTCTTTATCAGGTCTCAATTAGTAATGGATGAGTTGCTCCCTTGCTCAACTAGTTTTACTTTTTGTGGGGCATGGTGTCTTGTCTGATGGGTCACAGCACTTCTGGGCTGGGTAAAGAAAGTCACTTGACTATTGGGCTGACTTTCAGTGCACTCTGCCATTGCTGAGCTGAGGTCCTAGTGGAGCTATCTACCATGTGTTGAGGCCTGTGGGGTGTTTTTGTGTTTCCCCTGCAGCATGTAGAGGTCTGGCCGCTGCGGGATGCCTGCTTACCCAGGGCTATACTGTAGCACATGGTGGTTCTTGGAGCTGGAGCCTGCTGGTTCCCCTGGCTATGCTGAGGCACACAGGGGGGTCGTGGTGTTGGTGTTTGCCTGCTCCAGTGCAATAAGGCTCAGGATCTCCTGCTGGTTTGCTGAGATGCTTCCTGTCTTGGATTGTGCTCCTCCTTTACCTGAGTGAGAAAGACCTTTCCTGATGATCTAAGTCTCTTGGGCTCAAAAACTGTTTCATCTCATCTTTTTTCTGGTTCTGTTCTTCCAGGATTTGTTCTGGGGCACTATTTTATGGTTGTTTGGAGGTGAATACAGGAGAGTTATGGTGATTTACTGCTTACTCCACTATTTTGGCTCCGGGAAGTCCTTGTTTTCCCTTTCTCTCTGAATGGATCACTCTCATATCCCTTTGGGTATATTACTCTCCTGGGTGGGTTGTTGAACTGAAACCAAGAGTATGCTCCTTTTCATAGTTTGACTCTTTTCTCTACTGCCAGGACTCACGCTCTTCTAACTTTCTCTCTCTCTCTCTGGTGACTTTGTATCCATGTGTGGAAGATGTTTCTATATTCCCCAAAGGATGTAGTGATTCCCCAAAGGAGGTAATGTTTCCTGGTCTTTTAGTATCTACTCTTCAGAACTACACAGCCACTATAGAGGGGAAAGAGAAAGAAATGCCCCTCCTCCACCCCCTCCACTCACCTGCAGAGGTCTAGTCCACAGAGAGCTCTCAGCTTGCAATCTCTACCACTCTTCAATTGCAGAGATTCATCCAGGTTGTTTAAAGCTAACAGGGGTGTGGCTAATTTGTTGGTTTACACAATCAGTTTGTTCTCTTCTTTCCTCAATTAGGGAGATGTTCCCTCCTAATAAAGGGATCAGCACAGACACATCTTTACAATTATTTTAGCACCTCGTTAACAACTACTTAATTACATTCCAGGGGCCCTTTGTGACTATATCAATTGAGTTTGGGGTTGGGGAACCTTTCCTCTTATATTATCTAGGCTGAATGTGTGAAATTGTTCTGCCCTTACTTGCTCATGGAAAAAAAATATTAGCCTTTTTCTGAAGGAGATTTAAATTTAGGGGATCCATTCTAGGCCACCAAATCATTACTTGTGTTATAATATAAATGTAGGATCTTGGAGAATTTTAATAATGTGATATTATAGAAGACTTTTAAGAGTCCCATTGATAGCAAGGAGGTCAAATTAATCCACACTTAAAGAAATTAATTTGGGTTATTCATTGAAGCTGAAGTTTAAATACTTTAGCCACATATTGAGAAGATGGAACTCATAGGAAAAGACCCTGATGTTGGAAAAGATTGAAGGCAAAAGGAAAAGGGGATGACAGAAGATCAGAAGGACAGATAATGCCATGGGAGCAGTGAATATGCACTTGGACAGATTTTGAGAGATCGTGGGAGATAGATGGACCTGGTGTGCTATGGTCCGTGGAGTCACAAAGAGTTGGACAGGACTGAACAACAAAAAGAATTTCTATGAAGGATTTCTCTCCAAAATGCAGCTGTATATTATTAAGTCTTGAAGGATGGATGAATTGCCCATGAGATATGTTTCTAATCTCCACCCTGATCAATCAACAAGCAAGTAATCACATAACAAATATTCATTAAATATCTATGTTGAATCAGGCACTGGGAATACAAGGTCAATAACAAAGCAGTCCTTGTTCTAAATAAGCATACTTTCTATCAAGGGAGACAATATGTACACATATAAGTATGTGTAAAATATTTACCAAAAATATGCACAGTAATTGGTAGGGAAGGCAGCTGAGATATATCAGGAAAGATGTCATATAGGAGGTGAAGAAGCTACTTTTGATGAGAAGTTAATTATAATTTCCCTGAAGAATTGTGGACCAAGTGCATTTTGCTAATGGAGTGTCTATCCACTGAGATAGATCCCCACTAAAAATTCCTTTGAATTATGTCCAAGTAAGGCAGCACCAAGTATTGTGCCTTATATTTTAAATAGACTATAAATAAGATGGTATTTATTCTAGGAGAGAAATAGGAACTGGGAACCACTCGTTGGATTAAGTCATACCTACTGGGTAGAGTGGTTCACCATGCATCTTTACCTTCCTCAAAACTCGACTCAGTATTACCTCTTACTCAAAGTCTACCTTTATCTCTCTAGTTGCTAGTGCCTCCCCCTGAGATAACCTCATATTTATTTTGTGTATGTAGAGATGTCTAAGATTTTTTCACACCTGGGTCATGTTTCAATAAGAAGTGCAGGTGACCCCACCCTTGAGTGTACCTGCTGTTCCTTGATGACTCTGGAGGAGAGAGTGAAACTGCTGACTTTGCACAGCTTTGCCACACATAATTATAATTCGTGTGCAAGTCAGGACATCACTCTTATGGTGTCATTGGTCCTCTTTGAGAATGAAAGATGAGTAACAACAACCTCTGTTTCTCATGATGTGTTGTAAACTCCTTGGGGTCAGGGAATCCTGGCAAGGTGCTTGGGTCATATTATATGTTTAAAAACACTAGATATTCTTCCTGTGCCAAGATGGTGGAGTGAGGAAGGAAGCCTCTGAACTCTCCCAAATTCCCATCCAAACAACTAGAAAACTGCCTCAGAATTGATCTAGGAGCAGGGAAGCAGCTTATCAGTATGACAGGAAAGGTCTGTCTCACTGGAGTGAGAGGTGAGTGAAGTCCAAGAGCAGCAGCAGCAGCCAGCCTCACAGCAGGTGGCCTGCAGCAGGGCTCCTAGCCTGGGGCAATCCACCAGCAAGGCCCCATCCTCCTGCAAACCAGCAGACCCCTAGGCAAGTGAAAGTCTGCGCAACACAGCAATGCTCCACCCCAGCAGCCCCAACCAGAGCCCCAACAAGCCACCACAGAGGCCTTGACCCCACTGCTGACTGCCCCAGAGCTGGCCAACAGAGAGATCCCACCCCTGGGCCTACCAGCAGAGATATCTTGTTTCCACAGCAATGCAGCAGCAGGGCCCACCTCTGGGGCAGATCAGCAATAAGATTTCTCCTCCAGGGTCTGATAGAAGAGAAGCCCTGATTCCATAGCAACCCAGCAGCAAGGCCCAACCCTGAGTCAGACCAATAGCTAAACCCCACACCAAAGAGGCCAATAGAAGCCCCCCCCCAAAAAAAGCCAGAAAGGTAGGCTACTCTCCAGTGAAAGCAAACAGCTAAGCTCTGAAGCCCAGTGAAAGCCAGAAGTAAGACCCTGAGTCCCAGCACAAAAAGCCTGGGGCAGTGCAGGACTTTAGAATCCAACTCCCACATAAAAACACCAAGTCACAAAAAGGGCAGAAAAATGTACAAAAAAACGAAAAAGAACTTGCCTATAGAAAGTTACTATGATGATAGGGAGGATCAAGGCATAAACTTAAAAGAACAACAGTGTCAAAATGGCTACATGTCAAGCCTCAAAGAAAAATGTTATTTGGTCTTAGGCCCAACAAGAATTCCTGGAAGAACTTAAGGATTTTAGAAAGCAAATTAGAGAAGTAGAAGAAAAATTGGGAAAAGAAATGAGAGCAATGCAAGAGAATCATGAAAAAAGACTTAATAGCATGGGAAAGTAAATACAAAAATTTACTGGGGATAATAACTCCCTAAAAAATAAAATTGGCCAAATGAAAAAAAAAGTACAAAAGCTCACTGAAGAAAATAATTCCTTAAAAGTTAGAACTGAGCAAGTGTAAGCTAATGACTCTATGAGACACTGAGATACAAGACAAAATTAAAAAATTTTAAAAAAAAGAAGAAGAAAATGTAAAATTTCTTATTGGAAAAACCACTGACCTATAAAATGGATCCAGCACAGAGAATTTAAGAATTATTGGACTACCTGAAAGCCATGATAGAAATAAATAAAAGCCTGGACAACATCTTTCAAGAAATTATCAAAGAAAACTGCCCTAGTATGTTAAAACCAGAGGGCAAAATAGAAATTGAAAGAAACCATGATCACTGTCTGACAGAAATCCCAAAATGTAAACTCCTAGGAATATCATAGCCAAATTTAAAGTTCAAAGATCAAGGAGAAAGTACTGCAAGCAGCCAAAAAGAAATAATTAAAATGTCACAGAGCCACAGTCAGGATTATACAAGATTTGGCAGCTTCCACATTAAAGAACTGGAGCACTTGGAATATGATATACTGGAAGGCAAAGGAGTTAGGATTACAACTAAGAAGCACCTACCCAGGAAAATAAAATATAATCTTTCAAGGAAAAAATATATATTTAATGAAAAAAAAATATATTTAATGAAATAGAAGACTTTTAAACATTTCTAATTAAAAGACCAGAGATGAATAAAAAATTTGACTTCAAAATACAAGACTCAGGGGAAACATAAAAAGGTAAAAAAGAAACAAGAAAGAGATAACATAAGAAATTCAATAAGGTTAAATTCATAACATAAGAATAACATAAGAACATAAGATAACATAAGAAATTCAATAAGGTTAAACTGTTTATATTTCTATATGTCAAGATAATATTTATAACTCTTAACTTTATTGCTATAAGAGCAACTAGAAGGAGTAAATCTAGACAGAACATGTGACTATAAGATGACTATGATGAGATGATGCCCCCCAAAAACTGAAATAGAGAGGTGACAAAGAAAGTTGCACTGGGAGAAGAAGGAGAAGGGACATTGAATGGGATAAATTATCCCACATAAAAAAGACATGAAAAAACTATCATAATGGAGAGGAAGATGGTGGGAGTGGCAGGCAAAACTTAAACTTTACTGTCTTGAAAATTGGCTCAAAGAGGGAATAACATACACACTCAGTTGGATATAGAAATCTATATTACTGAATGAGGAAGTAAAAAGGGATGAGGAAAATAGAAGGTGAGGAGGAACTGATAAAAGGGAGAGTATTGGGGGGAAGGCAGTAGTCAGAAATAAAACACTTGTGAGAGAGGGGGATAAATAAGGAAAAATAGCATGGAGGAAAATACACAGTTAGTTATCATAACTATAAATGAAAATGAGATAAACTCACCCATTAAATGGAAATGGATAGCAGAACGGATTAAAAACCAGAATCCTACAAAATGTTGTTAACAGGAAACACACTTGAAGTAGAGAGATACACACTGGGTAAAGATAAGAGTTTTGAAGCAGAATCTATTATGCTTCTGCATAGCAATCATGATCTCAGACAAAACAAAAACAAAAAATAAATCTAATTAAAAGACATAAGGAAGGAAACTATATCTTGCTGACAGGTACCATAAACAATGACATAGTAAATGACCATAATAATCTAGTATATGATAAACCCAAAGATCCAAGCTTTTTGAACAAAAACTCATTATTTGACAAAAAAAATTGTTGGGGAAACTAGAAAACAGTATGGCAGAAACTAGGTATAGACCAACACCTCACTGCACCCTAAGATAAGGTCAATATGTGTAGATGATTTACACATAAAGGGTGATACCATAAGCAAATTAGGAGATCAAGGAATAGTTTCCCTGCCAGATCCATGGATAAGGGAAGAATTCAGGACCAAAGAAGATACAGAAATGTAAAATAGATAATTTTGATTATGTAAAATTTAAAAGGTTTTGCATAAAAAATCCCAATGCAACCAAAATTAAAAGGAAAGCAGAAAGCTGGGAAAAATTTTTTGTAATGAGTATCTCTGATAAAGGCTTCATTTCTCAAATAGGTGGAGAACTGAATCAAATTAATAAAAATGCAAGTATTCCCCAATTAATAAAGTCAAAGATATGAATAGGTAGCTTTAAGACAAAAAAAAATCAAAACTATCTATAGTCATGTGAAAAAATGCTTTAAATCATTATTGATTAGAGAAATGCAAATTCAAATATCTCTGAGGTACCACCTCACACCTATCAGAGTGGCTAATATGACAAAAAAGAAAAATATTAGATGTTGGAGGGGATGTGGGAAAACTGGGACACTAGTACACTATTGGTGGAGTTGTGAACTGATCCAATCATTCTGGAGGACAATTTGAAACTATGCCCAAAGGGCTATAAAACTGTGCATACTCTTTGATCCAGCAATACTACGAGGTTTGTATCCCAAAGAGATAAAAAAAAAAAAGGGAAAAGGACTTATCTGTACAAAAATATTTATAGCAGCTCTTTTTGTGGTGGCTAAGAATTGGAAATCAAAGGGATGCCTGTCAATTGGGGCATATGATTGTAATGTTATGTTACTGTGCTATAGGAAATTAAAAGCAGGATGACTTCAGAAAAACCTGGAAAGGCTTACATGAACTGATACATAGTGAAGTGAACAGAACCAGGAAAACATTGTACATAGTAATAGAAATACTGTTCAATGAAGAACTGTGAATGACTTAGTTATTCTCAGCAATGCAATGATCCAAAATAATTCCAAAGGAATAGTATCCACCTCCAGAGAAAGAACTGATATTGTTTGGATACGACCTGAAACATTTTATTTTTCACTTTCTTTCATTTTTTTAGTTCAAGTCTTCTTGTACAAAATGACTAATATGGAAATGTTATACATAGTTGCACATGTATAACATCTATCTGATTGCTATTCATCTCAGGAAGAGAGAGGGGGAGGGAGGGCTAGAATTTGGAACTCAGAGCTTTAAATAAATTTTTTTTTTAAAAAACGAGGTCTTAATTACTGCAAATAATGAGTATGATGGAGTGGTCACACAATTCTAATTTTCATTGCATATTTCCACTAAGCTAGAACCAATTGCCATGTAATTATATAATTATAACAAAATAGTGCAAATTCAAATAATGTGACCACTTCATGGATTTCATTACTTAACACTAATCAAAAGCTAGTTATAAATGCTTACTGATTGGTGAATAGCTAGAAGAAAAAAGGCAAAGCAAGATGAAAGGGAAAATACATCTTTATAAAGAGTCGGTGTCATATACTAGAAGGAAAAGATGGATAATGTGAAAGAACAATGCAATCTAGAAAGGGAAAGAAAGACCATAGCATTAGATTAGGAAGGAATCCTAGGGAATGTCCAGTCTAATCCTTTCATTTTACATGAGGTAAAACTAAGCCCCATAGAGGATAAATAGCAACCCAAAGTCACACAAACAATGCTATAGTAGAGGAGGATTTGAATCCAACATTTTTGTTTAACTTTTTTTTTGGTTTAGCTTTTACAAAGAATATTTATTTTGAAGGCAGAATAAGAGCAAACATACAAATATTTCCCTAAAACATCTTGAGGTCATAATCCTCCCCCTTCATCACTTTAGTTTCTAGAGAAGGGAGGAGAATTCACAGCTTAAATCAGTTCCTACATAACATTAATCCCACCAAATTCAAGTCTAATGCCTATACTAGGCTTGTGGCCAGGGACCTTGCTTCTCAGGACATCCCTTCTAGGCTGACTTTAATATCAGGTTTGGAATCCTAGGCTCCTAGGTTCTCACGGCTTAAGCTTCTGGGTTTAGTACTCTACTTTCCTTGCATCTGGATCTGAAAAGAATACACAAAACAGGATAAAAAAAAAACCCAACCCTGTTTTAGTAACCGTATAATCTGGTGAAGAGGACGTGGTCCTCAGGCCTTTTGTGAGTGAATGAATCCTTCACTTCTGGGCTGGGACAGAAAAGAGAGAGACAAATATGTTCCAGGCTTATAATTTTAAAGACTTGGGCTGTTGTGGCTATACAGCTAATGGAAAGAGGCAGATCTCTGCCATATAGTAGGTCAACATAAAATGTATGTACTTGTACCAGTCCCACAGTCTCCTAAGAGTAGGTCCCTGGTATTTTCCTCTTTGGGAGCACCCCCTCACAAGCAGCATGTGACAAAACCAGATTTTACTTAGAGCTTGAATTCTTTCTGGATGCTAATGGTATCTTTTATTTTACCTGTTCTGGATTTCAGCTCTGACATTACTGGGAGTTTTTACTTTGCAGTGTCAAGAAGTGATCTTTTTATTTTCACTTTGCCTTCTTAGTCTGATGTGACAAGGCAATTTTCTTTCTTTCTGTTTCCAAAAATATGTTTTTATTGAACTTTTCTGTTTCTAACTATAACTACAGTTATTCCAAGTATCCTTACCTTACTCCCTCTGAGAAAGCCATGCCATATGAAAAACGGTATTTTTTAGAAAAAAAAAAGTGAGCACAACTGATAAATATATTGAAAAAGTTCAAAAATATGTAACACCTGTGGACCTCCTACTCTATGAAGGGGTAGGTTGAGGGTGTCTTCTTGAATCTCTTCATTCCAATCCTGCTTGAACTTTATAATTTTATTATGTTTACTTTTGATCTTATTGATGTGTCATTATTTTTTTCATTTACACTGTCATAGTCACTGTGTATATTGTTTTCTCGGTTCTTCTTCATTCTGCACCAGTTCATGTAGATATTTCCATGCTTCTCCATATTCATTATATACATAATTTCTTATATTACAGTCATATTCCATTCCATTCACATATCACAGTTTATTTATCCATTCCCCAATCAATTGACATTTACTTTATTTTGAATTCTTAGCTATCAAAAAAAGTGCCGCTACAAATATTTTGGAATATATAGGAAGTATATTCTTACAGTGGCTTCCTTTGGTATAAGTCTAGTAATGGAATCTCTAGTTTAAAGAGTATGAACATTATTTGCATAATTCCAAATTTCCAAAATGGTTGGTTCCTAGCACCACTAACAATGTATTAATGTGCTTATTTTATCTCATAACCCCTCCATCACTGACTGTTGCCATTTTTTTGGGTCATTTTTGCCAAAGTATGAGGTAGAACCTCAGGGTTGTTTTGATTTTTATTTCTGTTATTATTAGGTATTTGGAGCATTTTTTTAAATGTGGTTGTGAACTTTGCAGTTCTTTTGAGAACTGTTTTTTCATCTCTTTTGACCATTTATCTATTGGTGGTGGTAATTAATCATATACATACATGTTTGTATGCATGTATTTATTAATTGTTTATGTATCTTGGACACCAAACTCTTATCAGAGAAATTTGATACAAAGAATTTTTTTCCTCCACTTGACCACTTCCCTTCTTATCTTAGATGAATTAATATTGTCCATGAAGAATCTTTTCAAGTTTCAAATAATTAGAGTTGTTTTATCCTTTTGCAACTGCCTCCATTCTTGTTTGGTTAAAAATACATCTTCTACCTGTAGCTGTAAGAGATATGTTATCTGTTTCTCTTCTAATTTTCTTAATAGTATATAATCTTTAATATTAAGGTGATGTATTCGTTTATAATGTATCGTAGAGTGTGGTATAAAGTGTCTGAGTCCAATTTTTCTGCCGATTGGCTTTTTAGTTTTCCCAAAAGTTTTTTATCAGGTAGGGAGGTTTTCCACTGCATCAAACATAGGGTCATTGAATTCTATTGTTTCCTAATCTCCCTTTTCTAGTCTGTTCCATT
Organism: Phascolarctos cinereus; assembly: GCF_003287225.1. NCBI lineage: Eukaryota > Metazoa > Chordata > Mammalia > Diprotodontia > Phascolarctidae > Phascolarctos > Phascolarctos cinereus. Next base: position 246,967,204 of record NW_027555736.1, on the reverse strand, counting down.
GATCTATCTCTCTATTGTTTAACCAGTACCAGATGATTTTGATGACTTGCTTTATATAAAGCTTGAGATCTAAAAATGCTATTCCCTCTTCTTCCTTACTTATTTTTATAATTTCTCTTGATATTCTTGATCTTTGTGGAACAGCAAGGATAATATGAGGTGGGGTATATGATCTAAGAAGACTGGAAAGGTAGGCTGAGGAGGGGTTAGGCTATGAAGAGCTTTGAATATCAAACAGAATAATTTATATTTGATCCTTAGGTCAGAGATTTCAAGCCACATAGGGACAGCATTCTCTGAGTGTTGTCTGAACCATATTAAAGTGCAATTGGGGAATATTTAACAAAATAAATAAAAGTACAATACAACATAGATAATACTAATATGTGGTTTTCCAAGTCAGTATGTGGCTCACACATCTCAATTTTAGTGGCCATGTTTCCATTTGAATGTGACATGACTGTTGTAGGTGATAGGTGGCCACTGGAGTTCATTGAGTGGGAATGTGACATGATCAGATATGTGCCTTAGGAAAATGACTTTGGTGGCTGAATGAAGGCTGGACCTGAATGAAGAGAAACTTGTGGTAAGGGACATCAACCAGCAGGCTACTGTAATAGTATAAGCATGAGGACATGGGAGCCTTGGGGATACCTTAGCAGCCAGCACATTCCCCCAGATAAACCTAGTGACATTACAGCCTGCTCTCTGAGATGTCTGGACACCAGCTGTGAGTTTGTTTTACTTAACTCCATAAAGGATAATGAAATTGCACACACTAAATTTCTACATTAAACACGACATTCCTCCTTGAACTTACACAGCCATAGCCTAAATCTGATGGGAGCTAATGGAAATAGGAACCTAATATAGACCTGTTGTTAAGGTCATTATTGGGCAAGCCATTACTGACCCTGCTTGGCCATTCATTTCCTTCTCCAAGTTGATATTTTTCTGAATGGAAGTAACATGGAGGTTATATGAGCAGCGTAAAGCAAGAACTAAAATTTAAGATGGATCTTAGTTAATATATTCTTGGTACAGAAATTATATTAAATGGGCAATTTCTAGGGATTTAGAATCCTCTGGTTTTTTTTTCTCTGACTTCCCAACACTTGCATCTGAGGATTTGTTTAAATTAAAAAGGAGAGTGCCTCTCAGTCTGCTTATGGAGATAACCTCCAGAAGTCATTGCTGCAGGCAGACTTAGACAATACTATTACAAAATGTAAGCTTTTCTTTTTTCCTAATTGATGAAATCTCCTTTGCCTTCTGGCTTATTGGGAAAGAAAGACACAGAAATTATTCTTCCTCTCAGTAACTTTTGCCTTCCCTTAGGCTTACTTTTCAAAAATTGAGAAGACCCAAGGCAAGAATGATACTCATAGATGTCAAGGTATTAAGACCTCCCAGTTATGACCTTTTATACTTTAAAGATAACTTTTCAGTTAACCTCGAGAAATACTCTGAACTGGAACTAGTATGAGGTGATTTGGGCTTTGTCCTAGGGGCCAACAATACACTGGACTAAGCTGGGAAGCCTGGAGTCCAAGTTTAGCTCCATTACTTGTTCAGCATGTCACCTCATAACAGGGGTATGCTGGAACCTGCTTGACTCTATTATTGTCTAAGTCATACGTTTTCACCTTCTCCGTAAGAATACTGTGAGATCCTTTATCATAAGCAAAACTTTTGATAACATATAACCACAGGATTTCCCTCATCTACTAGTTTAGTAATCCTCTCCAAAAAGGAAAGGAGATTAGTCTAGCATGACCTATTCTTGATGAAGACATGATGGCTCTTTTTAATTACCACTGCCCTTTCTACATGTTTCCCAAACATCGCTTTAATGATAAGCTTGAGGATTTTCCCAGTAATCAGAGTCAAGCTCACTGACCAAGAGGCTGCTGACTGTTCTTCCTTCTTTAAAAAAACTGCAAAATATTTTTTAAAATGCAAATAATGTTTGTTATCACAAACGTATTTTCGTCAGTGATCTCTGCTGTTGGTGGCAAAGGACAACAAATTAGCAGGATCATAAAAGCTTAAATTTTGAGCCAGAAGGCACCTTAGAGGTCATTTGGTTCACTTTCAGTTTTACAAATAAGGAAACTGAGATCTACAAAGATGAAATCACTTTGCCTAGGTCACATAAGCAGTATCAGAGCCAGGAAAAGATCAAGCCTGAGCACGATTTTTTCAGAACTTTTATTTAATACGGGCAGTTAAAATTTATTATTCACACATCCTTCCTCTTCTTTCTGTAGTTTTCACTATTAGAGGCAGTAACTCTGGATTGAAAAAGCATGTAAGTAGAAGAAAGTTTGCAGAAATCTGGGGCTGAGTTGGGAGTCTGGGCTGCAGAAGAAGAGAGCGGAATCTACCCAGGTCAAGTGGGTTCAAGGCCAGTCCCAGATAGTAATGATATGGCTTCCCCCAGGAAAATAGTACTACCTGCTACTGACATTTATTATGAAAGGAAAACATGGAGTGATAGAGAAAAGAATGTCAGGCTGCCTAAAGCCCAACACTGAGGCATGAGTAACTGATTTAATTGCTAGGAGTATTGGCTGTGGAATCTATTTTAATTAAATCATGCAGAAATGCAGTGGCTCTCAGTTGTTCAACGTCTCCTTCAAAAACGAAGCACCCTCTAGGGCACAGGCTGCTGTTTTCAGTGCTTGAGATCTAAACAAAGAAAAGGTTACAAATATCCTAGGTTTCCTACTGCCCTTATTACCCTTAGTAATCATGACACTGCTGGAGAAATGTCCCGTTAGAAGGCCAAAAGGGGCAATTTCCAGATGCACCACAGAGCACAAGTGCACTTCCTCTGCCCCTGGGTTTGATTATAGCAGCCTCCTCCTGTTATGCTGAAGTGGCACTTGCAGAGAGAGAGCATTGGAAGCCATAGACCCCTTTGCTGTTCCCATGCCAACCACCAAAGCTCCGTCTTAGGTAGCTGATAGCCATGACAAACTCTGCTAAACCAGAGGACAGGCCTAATGCTTCAGTAGGATAACCATTTAGTAATAGACTTCCAGGGAAGGGAAACCCATTGCCTCTTAAGGAAGCCAATTTTGTACCAGTCTTTCCCCAACTGACAAATGTTCAAAGGATATGAACAGGCAGTTTTCAGATGAAGAAATTAAAGCTATCTATAGTCATATGAAAAAATGCTGTAAATCACTACTGATTAGAGAAATGCAAATTAAAACAACTCTGAGGTATCACATTACACCCATCAGATTGGCTAATATGACAAAAAAGGAAAATGATAAACGTTGGAGAAGATGTGGAAAAATTGGAACACTAATGCGTTGTTGGTGGAGTTGTAAACTTTTCCAACTATTCTAGAGAACAATTTGGAACTATGCTCAAAGGGCTATAAAGCTGTGTATACCTTTTGATCCAGCAATACCATTTCTAGGTCTGCATCCTAAAGAGATCATAAAAAAGGGAAAAAGACCTACATGTACAAAAATATTTATAGTAACTCTTTTTGCGGTGGCAAAGAATTGGAAATTGAGGGGATGCCCATCAGTTGGGGAATGGCTGAAGTTGTGGTATGTGAATGTAATGGCATACTATTGTGCTGTAAGAAATGATGAGCAGGTGAATTTCAGAAAAACCTGGGAAGACTTACATGAACTGAAACTGAGTGAAGTGAGCAAAACCAGGAGAACGCTGGTAACAGCAACATTGTATGATGACTCACTTTGATAGACTCTTCTTGGCAATAAAATTATCCAAGACAATTCCAAAAGACTCATGATGGAAAATGCTATCCACATCAGAGAAAGAACTATGGAGTCTGAATGCAGATTGAAGTGAAGTTTCTCTCTCTTTTTTCTTTTTTGTGGTTTTCACCTTTTGTTGTGATTCTTGTTTCACAACATGACTAATGTGGGAATATATTTAATATGATTGTACATATGTAGCCTATATCAGATTGCATGCTATATTGGGGGGGAAGGAGGGAAGGAGAAAAAAATCTGGAACTCAAAATCTTATATAAAAGTAAATGTTGAAAACTATCTTTGCATGTAATTGGAAAAAATAAAATACTATTAAGTGGGGAAAATAAGGAAGTCTATTCTGTTTTCAGGTCACTCTGACTGTAAGGAAGATTTACTTCCCCTCAGTCCTTAGTTTACTCTTTGTAACTTCCACCCATTATCCCTACTTCCTTCTTGGGTGTGACAAGTCCATTTCCTTATTCCTTATTCATCCCATCAAAAATTTGAAAACTGGTATCATGTTTTCCCTAAGTCTTCTCTTCTCTAGAGTAAATATTCCTGGTTACTTTGACCAATTTTCAAATAGTATGGCCTTTCATCATTTTAGATCAATCAACCAATCAGCAGGTAAGAATTTACTAAGCACCCACTACATGCCAGGCACTATGCTAGGCCCTGGGGACACAAATGCAAAGATTGAAATACTATCCGCTTACAATGGGACTATGTTCTATTGGGGGAAACAGTAAGTACCTATAATGTGTGTGTGTGTGATACATATCATAAATGCAAATATATACAAAGTAGCTAAATACAATGTCATTTGGGAGGAAGTTGTGAGATCAAAGAAAGGCTTCATGTAGAAGATAAACACTGTATCAGTTTTAATTTATCAATTTCATTCCTAAAATATGGAAGCCAGAATTGAATTCAGTATTCCAGATACAGACTTACTAGAACAGACGATAGTGATACTATTATCTTAGACCTCAATAGCATGACCCTTCTTAATACAGCTCACGTTTGCATTAACTTTCTTGCCTACCATATAATTGTTGGTTTATTCTGAGCTTATAGCACATTAATGCCCCTAGATATGTTTTTTTTTCAGATGAACTACTATTCTCTAGCTTATCCTTGTCAAGTTGACTTTTTGAACCCAAGTGTAAGACTTTACATTTATTCCAACTAAATATCTCCTCATTATATTTTGCCCAATGTTTTAGTCTATCAAGATATTTTTTAAAATCCTGATTCTGTCATCTAGTTATATATATATATATACATATATATACATATATATACATATATATACATATGTATATGTATATGTATATACATAAATACACATACACATATACATATACATATATACACACACACAGACACAGACACACACACACACACACACACACACACACACACACACAATTTTATCTAAGTCACTGATCCCTGGGGTGCTATACTGGAGGCCTAGCTCCAAGTTGAGATTGGATAAGCATTAACTACTCTTTGGGTCTAGCCATTTATCTGGCTCCAAATGCACCTAGCTCACACCTCTCAATTTCCCCCACAATGATAGAATAAGAGATATGGTCACATCAAAGTCTTCATCAAAATCTAGAAATTCAGTTCTCCTATTTCAATGAGAATTTTCCTGGGAAGTTAGGCCACTGTGAAAGGAGAATATTCCATGTTCTGGTAGACTCTGGGACTTGCTGAAGCTTTCATAAAGGCAGAGACTTTAATTATTTTCATCTCTCTCTTATTAATACCTCCACTGAGATCTTAGGATCCTGTTTTACTTTTTCTGTCCTTCTGCCTCTCCCCCTTTAAAAGAGGAAAATTGGTTCTAACTCCTGAAGTAACCAGGTACTGAAGTGAAGATAATACTCAGAATGACCATTCCAAGGTCCCTGCTTAGAATCCATGTAGCTTTGATTGACATATCAAAGTCAGTCTTTCACCCTGGGACTTCTTATCAAACATCCATCCAGTCTTCTGTAAGTTTTTATTTCAAGGTTAAAAATATCTGGCACATTTCCCCCTAGCTTTCATATGAAGAGAAATACCATGTTCATCTTCATTATCCTAATTTCATTATTTTTATCTGTATGTTTTGTTTTCACTTCAAAACTTTCTCTTTTCCCTTCATTCCCCAGAGAGTTATTCCTTGTAACAAAGAAAAAAAAAGGAGAAAAACAAGTATTTCAGCAAAAGTAATCAATATATCTCCCAATTCTGATAATATATGTGTGTTCCACTCCTTACTTACTCATTATTATTATCATTATCATTCAGTGTTGTATTGCTGCTCAGTTGTTTTTCAGTCATATCCTACTCTTCTTGACCCCATTTGGGGTTTTCTTGTGAAAAATACTGGAGCAGTTTGCCATTTCTTTCTCCAGCTCATTTTGCTGATGAGGAAACTGAGGCAAACAGGGTTAAGTAACTTGCCCAGGGTCACACAGCTAGTAAGTGTCTAAGGCCAGATTTAAGCTCAGGTCTTCCTGACTCCAGTGTTGGCACTGTATCTATCTACTGCACCACCTAGCAGCCCATTCAGTGTTATAGTCCTCATGTATGCTGTTTTTCAGGTTCTGCTTATTTTGTTTTTTATCAGTTCAAATAAGTTTTCACATGCTTTTCTATATTCTTCATGTTAATAATTATGGTGCAGTGATCTTCCATTGCATTCATTTATCACAATTTGTTTGGACACTCTGCCTACCACCCCAACTACCAACAAATATTTATTTTGTTTACAGCTTATTGTTACTACATGAAGTGTTCTTATAACTGTTTTGATTTACTGTGTATATGACCTTCCTTTCTATCTTTAACTTCCTTGAGGTATATGCTCAGCAGTGGCATTTCTGGATCAAAAGGCATGGCCATTTTAGACACTTAGCATAATTCCAAATGGCTTTCCAGAACACTTGGATCACTGCCGCTCCATGCAGTGTGCGTGTCTTTTCACAACCCCTCCAATATTTATTATGATTTTTGTCTTTTTTTTTTTGCCAATTTGCTGAGAGAAAACCCCAGAGTTCTTTTGGCTATAATTTCTCATAGTGTTTAATAATAATAATGATAGCTAGCATTTATGTAGAGATTTAGGGTTCATAAAGAGCTTTACAAATATTTCATTTGACAACAACCTTTGGAGGCAGGTGTTGTTATTATTATCTACATTTTACAAATGAGAAAACTGAGGCAGACAGTGGTTAAATGACTTGCCCAGAGTCACACAGCTAGTAAATGTCTGAGGCTGTATTTGAACTCACCTTTTCCTGACTCCAGGTCTATCCAATGAGCCACCTAGATTCCTTTCAGTTTCCTTTGTATTATTATGTCTATAGAAGACACCAAATGTATTTTGACTGAAAGGTGTGAATGAATGAGTAAGAAGGTATAGAGAATACAGGAAGAACAAGAATAACAACTGAATTCTGAATCCTCAGAATTCTCAACCTTTCAACGGGAAAAAGTTCAAGAGTTAAGTTCCCATTATGGGGAGGCAAGAAACAGCAAAATGACTAAGTAAATGACCTTACCCCTTCAAAAAAATTGGTAAGAGATTCTCAAGATCAATCTCCAAAAGAGTTTTATTCTGTAATATCCCAAGAAAAAAACATGGCATGGTCACAATGACACTGACAGTCTTGGGAAGGTCAAATAGAAGAAATGGAAGAAGAGATAAAGATGGGAAAAGACAGATCAGAACAAAACCCGGGGAACATTAGCATAGGAGGGGACACCCTGAACTTATGTCTATTATCTTAATACATTTCCCATTCAGTCTCGGCCGAACTCACCCTTTATATGTATGCTTTCTCAGGGTGATGAAGGGGATATCCAAGGAAGCCAAAGAAGGAGATCAAAGAAGGAAAGGGACCACATATTGGTCCCACAGGCTGGGGGCGATGGTGTATGATGATGATATTGGATGACAGAAAGAAAGAAGATCTATTAACTCTTATTTTATTTCTGTTTTGTCTGCCATGGGGAATGATATTTGGATTAGAAAAGACAGAGCAAATACATTATAGTAGGGAGTTAAAATCCAAGAGAAGTGAAGAAATAGTAAGAGAACACCTAACTGCCCTTGATTAATTCAAGTCATCAGGACAATACGGGCTACATTGCAGGGTAATAAAGAAAATGACAGATGTGATTACGGTCTTGTGGTAGGATTAGAAAAGGGAAACTGTAGAGATTTTCAAAAAATGAGAGAGCTGAATCTTCAAACTATCAGTCAGGGGACTTGCTTATTCCAGGAAAAATTCTAGAAAATACTATTAGACAGTTTGTGAACAATTTGAAAGGGAAGCCATGATCACTAAAAAGCCAGCATGATTTCAGAGATAATAGGTCATGCCAGACTAATCTTATTTCCTCTTCTTTTGACAGAGTTACCAGACCAATAGATAAGGGGAATGCTGTAGCAAAGTATTCCACATTATACTTGTAGAAATGATGGAGAAATATGGGCTAGGTAATAGTACAATTTAATAGATTCATATCTGGTTGAATGATTGACTAATTATTAATGGACTGACATAAATTTAAAGGGACATCTTTAATGAAATATCCCAGGGATCTGTACTTAGCTTTGTGCAATTAAATAAACATCAATGACAGGTCATGTAATTTTTGATAAAAGAATACTAGATTTGAAATTAGAGGACCTGCCTTCAAATCCTGACTCTGCTACTTGCTACCTATGTGACCTCGGATAAGTTATTTAACCTCTATGGGCCTCAGTTTTCTCATCTTAGAATGGGGGAGGGGAGGTCTAGATGACATCTAAAATCCTTGCCAGCTCCCAAATTCTGATCTGTGGCTGAAGGAAAGATTGTGGCCAAGACAAGCTTTCTCTAATTTTATCTGAAATAAAGAAAATATGCCATAGAAATTAAAAATTATAACAGCTAGCATTTACATAATGATTTAAGATTTACAAAGCACTTTGACAAATATGATCTTTTTATCTTCACAACAACCTGGGTGGTAGGTGCTATTATTAACTTCACCTTACAGATGAGCAAATGAAGACATAGGTTACGTGAATTGCCTAGGGTCACACATCCAGAAAGTGTTTGAGACAGGATCTGAACTTAGGTCTTCCAAACTCCAAGCTGCTCTTGAGTCATTTTAATCATGTCTGAACAATGTGACCCTATTTGGGGTTTTCTTGGCAAAGATACTGGAGCAGTCTGTCATTTCTTTCTCCAGCTCATTTTGCAGAGGAGGAACGGGGACAAACAGGGTTAAGTGACTTGTCCATGGTCACAGAGCTAGTAGAGTATATGAGATTGGATTTGAACTCAGGTCCTCCTGATTCCACTACACTAGCACTATTTACTGCACTATCTAGCTGCCCTACATTCATGGACAGCCACCCAATTGCCTCTTAAAAGAACTACAAATAAAAGAGAATGAAAAGTAATTGCAGTTAGAGAAGTAAGCCTCTCTGCTGTACAAACACATGAAAGCAAAAGCTGCACTATTGATCCCGTAGATTCTGATCCCTGCCTTCACCCTGGCCCCATCAGTGAGTCAACAGGCACAGTTAGCTTGAGAGTCCCTAAGGAAGTTCTTGGTATCAAAAAGAAAGTTAACACTGTGGTATTGATATGTCTAGACCCTTTAATACTAGAAATTCAACACTGATTAGAACTAATTCTACTCTTTTTAAACTTCTAACAAGATACTGGAATTAACAAACTGGGAATCAATACTTGCACATTTTGACTATTGAGACTTGGAGTGGCTTACATGAGGACAGAGACCAATAATAGTGAAAATTACAGAAGCACTGACTTCAGCCCCTGAACTAGATTGACTTTGAGTACTCCTTTGCTGTTGTTTTTTAAAATAATATGATGTTGAGTGAAGTGAGCAGAACCAAGAGAATGTTGTATACAAAAACAGCCATGTTGTGTGATGACTAATATTGATAAACTTAACCCTTCCCAACAATACAGGATCTAAGACATCTCCAGAGGCCTCGTCATGGAAAATGCTATCCACATCCAAAGAAAGAACTATGGAAGTTGAATTGCTATTTTTTTCTCTTCTGTTGAGTTTTGTTTCCTCTTTCTGATGATTCCTCCTGTTGGTTTTAACTTTTACCTACAACATCACTAATGTGAAAATGTTTAATAGGAATGTAAATGTGTAGCCTATATCAGATTGTGCACCATCTTGAGGAGGGTGGTGGGGAGGAAGGGGAAGAAAAATTTTAAACTCGAAAGCATATGAAGTGATTATTGATAAATAAAAATAAATTAATAAAATTTATTAAAAATACAATAAAATAATATTTTATTCTTTCCACCAATTATATGTTACAACATATTTTTAACTTTTTAAAAAGGTTTTGAGTTCCAAATTCTATCCCTCCCTCCCTCCTTCCCCTCTACCCTTCCTGGCATGGTAAGCAATCATATAAAAGATTTCCAATATTAGTCATTTTGCACAAGAAAATTTATACCAATAAAAAGAATGAAAGAAAAAGAGAAAATATGAAATGAATGAATGAAAGGAAGAAAAATAGTATGCTTCAGTCTGTATTCAGAGAACATCGGTTCTTTCTCTGGAGGTGAATAGTCTGCTTCATCATAAGTCCTTTGGGATTGTCTTGGATAGTTGTATTGCTGAGAACAACTAAGTCATTTACAATTCTTCATCAGACAATATTGCTGTTACTCTGTACAATGTTTTCCTGGTTCTTCTCACTTCCCTTTGCATCAGTTCATGTAAGTATTTCCAGATTTTTCTTAAATCATCTGGCTTGTCACTTGTCATAGCACAATAATATTCCATCACAATCATATATAACTTTTTCAATTATTCCCCAATTGATAAGCAGCCATTTCCAATTGTGAGCCATCATGAAAAGAGCTGCTATAAATATTTTTGTACAAATAGGTCCTTTACCCTTTTGTTTATTTCTTTGCAATACAGACTTAGTGGTATTGTTGAATTAAAGGGTATGCACAGGGGGCAAACAAAACTAGCCAAGATCTTCCATCCAGAGGTGTGTAGAGTCCAGCCCTAAAATCAAGTCCAAAGCCAGGAAGTAGGCTACAAGAATGAGCAAACAAAAAAAGAATTTCACTCCTGCACTCCCTCCCTGCAAGAAAAGGTATGGTGGTGACAGGGATGCTCAACACACAAACTCAGAAGGGGCAGCTAGGTGGCACAATAGATAGAGCACCAGCCCTGGAGTCAGGGAAGAGCTGAGTCCTAATCTGACCTCAGACACATAACGCTTAGTAGCTATGTGACCCTGGGCAAGTCACTTACCCCCAATTGCCTTGCCCCCCCCTCAAAAAAAAAGGGTATGCACAGTATTATAGACCTTTTGTCCTAGATCCAAATTACTTTCCAGAATGGTCAAATCAGTTCACAACTCCACCATTGGTGCATTAATGTCCTAGTTTTCCTACATCCCCTCCAACATTTACAATTTTCCTTTTTTGTCATATTGGCCAATCTGACAGCTGTGAGGTAGCACCTCAGAATTTGTATTTGTATTTGTATTTCTCTAATCAATAATGATTTAGAGAATTTTTAAAGTATGACTGTAGATAGCTTTGATTTTTTTTTTGTCTGAAAACTGCTATTCATGTCCTTTGACTATCTATCGGCTGGGGAATGACTTGGGTTTTTTTTTTTATCAGTTTGACTCAGTTCTCTATATATTTGAGAAATGAAGCCTTTGTCAGAGATATTTGCTACAAAATTTCCCCCCAGTTTTCTGCTTTCCTTCTAATTCTGGTTGCATTGGTTTTGTTTGTGCAAAGCCTTTTTAACTTTATATAATCAGAATGATTTATTTTACATTTCATAATGCCCTTTAGATCTTGTTTGGTCCTAAATTCTTCCCATATCCATAGATCTGACAGGTAAACTATCCCATGTTCTCCTAATTTGCTCATGGTATCAACCTTTATGTGTGAATCATGTACCCATTTTGACCTTATCTTGGGTATATGTTGTGATATGTTGGTCTATACCTAGTTTCTGCCATATGGTTTTCCAGTTTTCTCAGCAGTTTTTGTCAAATAATGGGTTTTTTGTTCCAAAAGCTTGAATCTTCGGGTTTATCATATACAAGATTACTGTGGTCATTCACTATAATGTGTTGTATACCTAATCTATTCCATTGATCTACCACTCTATTTCTTAGCCAGTACCAGATTTTTTTTTTTGTAATCACCGCTTTATAGTACAGTCTGAGATCTGCTATGGATAGACCACTTTCCTTCACCTTTTTTCCCATTGATTCCCTTGATATTCTTGATTTTTTTGTTCTTCCAGATGAAGTTTTGCTATTTTTTCTATCTCTATCAAATAAGTTTTTGATAATTTGATTGGTACGGCACTGAAAAAGTAGATTAATTTGGGTAAAATTGTCTTTTTTATTGTATTGGCTTGGCATACCTAAGAGCAATTAATAATTTTCTCATTGTTTAGATCTGATTTTATGTAAAAGTGTTTCATATTTATGTTCATATAGTTCTAGGGTTTGCTTGGTGGATAGACTACTCTCAAGTATTTCATATTATCTACTGCTATTTTAAACAGAATTTCTCTTTCTATCTCTTGCTGATGGATTTTGTTGGTAACATATAGAAATATTGATGATTTACATAGGTTTATTTGGTATCCTGAAACTTTGCTAAAGTTGCTAATTATTTCCACTAGTTTTTCAGTTGATTCTCTAGGATTCTCTAAGTATACCATTATATCTTCTGTAAAGAGTGATAGTTTTGTTTCCTCATTGCCTATTCTAATTCCTTCAATTTCCTTTCTTCTCTTATTGCTATAACTAGCACTTCCAGTACAATATTGAGTAATAGTGGTAAAAATGGCTCTACTTTTTTTTTTTTACCCCTGGTTGTATTGGAAAGGCTTCAAGCTTATCTCCATTACAGATAATGCTGCTGATGGTTTTTCTTTTGTATTTTTATCTATTTTTGAATTTATTTAGCATTTTATTTTCCCCCAGTTACATGTAAAAATTTTTTTAACATTAGTTTTAAAAATATTGAATTCCCAATTCTCTCCTTCCCTCCCCCCCATTGAGAAGGCAAGAAATTCAATATAAGTTATACATGTATAGTCATGCAAAACATTTCCATACTAGTCATATTGTGAAGGAAAACAGACAAAAAAAAAGAAACCCAAGAAAATAAAGTAAAAAAAGTATGCTGCAATCTATATTCAGATACCATCAGATACTTTCTCTGGGGATGGATAGCATTTTTTTTTTTATCACAAATCCTTAGAGTTGTCTTGGATCATTGTATTGCTGAGAATAGCTAAGTCATTCACAGCTGACCATTACAATATTGCTGTTACTTTGTATGCAGTACATTTCACTTTGGTCAGCCTGTGCAGGTCTTTCCAGGTTTTTCTGAAAGCATCCTGCTTATCATTTCTTGAAGCACAATAGTATTCCATCATAATCACATACCACAACTTATTCAACCATTTCCCAACTGATGGGCATGCTCTCAATTTCCAATTCCTTACTCCCAGAAAAGGTCTGCTACAAATATTTTTGTACATATGGGTCCTTTTCTTTTCTTTTTCAAAATCTCTTTTGGGATACAGACCTAGTAGTAATATTGCTAGTTCAAAAGGTATGCATAGTTTTATAGCATTTTGAGCATAGCTCCAAATCGCTCAAGAGAATGGCTGAATCAGTTCACAACGCCACGGATTGTGCATTAATGTCTAATTTTCCCACATCCTCTCCAATATGTGTCATTTACTTTTTCTGTCCTATTAGCCAATCTAATAGGCATGAAGTGGTACCTCAGAATTGTTTTAATTTGCATTTCTCTAATCAATGGTGAGTTAGAGCATTTTTTCATATGGCTATGGATAGCTTTGATTACTTAATCTGAAAACTGATTATATCATTTGATCATTTATCAATTGGGGAATGGCTCTTATTTTTATAAATTTGACTCAGTTCTCCATATGTTTGAGAAATGAGGCCTTTATCAGAGAAACTTGCTTCAAAATGTTTTTCCACAGTTACTATTGCTAACTGTATTTCCTTCCATCCTACCCCACCCCTTTTTATTCTATTCTCTCTGTCTTTGCACCCTGTTCCTTCTTCTAACCACCCCCTCCCCTGATCTGTCCTTTCTTCTATCACCACTCTCCTTCTTTTATGCTTCACCTCCTATTTTCCTGCAAGGTAAGATAGATTTCTACAATTGAGCGTGTATGTTATTCCCTCTTTAAGCCAATTCTGATGAGAGTAAAGTTCACTCACTCCCCCTCACTTCTCCTTCTCCCCCTCCACTGTAAAAGCTTTTTCTTGCCTCTTTTATGTGAGATAATTTGCCTAATTCTACCTCTCCCTTTTTCTTTCTCCCAGTACATTCCTCTCTCTCCCCCCTTAATTTTATTTTTTAGATATCATCCCTTCATATTCAACTCACACTTGTGCCCTCTGTCTATATATACTCCTTCTAAATACCCTAATAATGAGAAAGGTCTTATAAGTTACAAATAATATCTTCCCATGTAGGAATATAAACAGTTTAAACTTATTAAGTCCCTTATGATTTCCCTTTCCTGTTTATCTTTTTATGCTTCTCTTGAGTCTTGTATCTGAAAGTCAGATTTTCTATTCAGCTCTGGTCTTTTCCTCAAGAATGCTTGAAAGTCCTCTATCTCATTGAATATCCATTTTTCCCCTTGAAGGATTGTACTCAGTTTTGCTGGGTAGGTGATTCTTGGTTGTAATCCTAGCTCCTTTGCCCTCCAGAATATCATATTCCAAACCCTGCAATCCTTTAACGTAGAAGCTGCTAAATCTTGTGTTGTCTTGACTGTGGCTTCACAATACTTCATTGTTTCTTTCTGGCCTGTTTGCAATATTTTCTTCTTGACCTGAAAACTCTGGAATTTGGCTATGACATTCCTGGGAGTTTTCTTTTTGGGATCTCTTTCAGGAGGTGATTGGTGGATTCTTTCAATTTCTATTTTACCCTTTGTTTCTAGAATTTCAGGGTAGTTTTCCTTGACAATTTCTTGAAAGATGATATCTAGACTCTTTTTTGATCATGGCTTTCAGGTAGTCCAATAATTTTAAAATTATTTATCCTGGATCTATTTTCCAGGTCAGTTGTTTTTCCAATGAGGTATTTCACATAGTCTTCTGTGTTTTTTTACATTCTTCTGGTTTTGTTTTGTTGCTTCTTGATTTCTCATAAAAACATTAGATTCCATTTGTTCAATTGTAATTTTTGAGGAGTTCTTTTCTTTTTTTTAATGAACTCATTTTTAGTTTTCAACATTCACTTCCATAAGCTTTTGAATTTTAAATTTTCTCCCCCTCCCTCTGCACCTCCCTCTCCAAGACTGCATGCAATCTGATATAGGTTATACATATACAGTCTTATTAAACATATTTTCACATTACTCATGTTATAAAGAATTACAACAAATAGGAGGAACCACAAGAAAGAAGAAACAAAACAGAAGAAAAAAAGAGCAAATAGTGTTCTTTGATTTGCATTCAAACTCCATAGTTCTTTCTCTGGATGTGGATAGCATTTTCTATCATGAGACTTTTGGAGTTGTCTTAGATCCTTGCATTGCTGAGAAGACCTAAGTCTATTAAAGTGAGACATCACACAATGTGGCTGTTACTGTGTACAATGATCAAGCAGTTATTTTCTTCAGTGAACTTTTGTACCTTCTTTTCAATTTGGCCAATTCTACTTTATAAGAAATGTTTTCTTCAGTGATTTTTTTGTGCCTCTTTTTCTGTTTGCAAATGTTGCTTTTTCCCCTTTGGCTAAGCAATGGGGTTAAGTGACTTGCCTAGGGTCACAGAGTATCTGAGGCTGGATTTGAACTCAGGTCCTCCTGACTCCAGGGCCACTGCTCTATCCACTGCACCACCTAGCTGCCCCCAAATGCTGCTTTTTAAAGGCATTTTTCTCCTCATTGGCTTTTTGTGCTCTTTTACCATTAGGCCTAGTCTGTTTTTTTAAGGTATTATTTTTTTTTCGGTGTCTTTTTGTGTATCCAAGCTGTTAACTCTTTTTCATAATTTTCTTGCATTACTCTCATTTCTCTCCCAATGTTTCCTTTACCTCTCTTACTTGATTTTCAAAATCCTTTTTGAGCTTTTCCATGGCCTGAGACCAATTCATATTTTTCTTGGAGGCTTTGACTGTAGGAGCTTTGATTTTGTTATCTTTTTCTCAATGTGTGTTTTGATCTTCCTTATCACCATAGTAACTTTCTTTGGCAATAATTATTTTCCTGTTGTTTGCTCATTTTCGCAGACTATTTTTTGACTTTTAACTCTTTGTTAAACCAGGGCTCTGCTTCCAGTGTGGAGGGTGAAGTGTTCTAAGGTTTAGGAATTTAGTGCAGCTGTTTTCAGAGATGCTTCTAGGATCCTGTAAGTTTTCAGTTCATCTAAGGTGGTATGATCTAAGGAGAGCTGTGTTTCTTACTCTCCTGTCCTGTGCTCTAGTCTTTGAGTGACCACAAACACTCTTTTTTGCCCTGGAACTGTGAAGAGGGTCCTCATTCTACTGTGGCTGTAAGCTCTGCTGTGCTAGTGCTCTCCTTACCCTGTGATTGCCACCCAGGACTGAGACCCATATCCGAGTATGGGCAAAGCAACAGAGTCCTGTCTCAGTGCTAGCAAAGAGATTCCTGTAATCTTCTTCAGACCAGTTGTTCAACCCTCTTACTGTCTGTGGGTTGAGAGGTTTGGAAGCAGCTGCAGCCACTGCTGATTCAAAGACTTGTAAGGCCTGCTCTGGGGTTGTGCCAGCATGGTCTGACCTGGACTGTGTTCCACACTCACCCTGTTGTGACAGACATTTCCTGTTGACCTTCTAAGTTGCATTTGGCTAGAAAATTATTTCAGTCCTTTCCCTTGTGAGTTCTGCTGATCTAGAAATTGTTTTTATGACATTATTTAAAGGTGTTCAGAGGAGTTTTGGAGAGAGGTCAGGTGAAACATTGCCCTTTCTTCACCATCTTGGCTCTGCCCTCTTGCTGACGGTTTTAGATAAATATTACTTATTTTAAGGTAAGTTACATTTATTCCTATACTCTCCAGTGGTTTCTTGTAAACAACATATTGTAAGATTCTGGTTTTTAATACATTCTGCTATCTACTTCCATTTTATAGGTGAGTTCATCCCATTCACATTTATTATTATGATAACTAACTGTGTATTTCCCTCCATCCTCTTTTTTCCTTGTTTATCTCCCTTACTTTCCACCCTTTCCCTCCTCATAAGTGTTTTACTTCTGATAACAATCTCTCCCAATCCTCCCTCTCTTCTGTCAGCCCACCCCCTCTTATTCCCATCCCTTTTTGCTTCCTTATAGGATAAGACACATTTCTGTATCTAACTGAGCATGTATGTTATTTATTCCCTCTTTGAGCCAATTCTGATGAGAGTAAGGCTCAAATTTTGTTCACCCCACCATCTTCCCTTCCATTATGATAGCTCTTTCATGCCTTCTTTATGTGAGATAATTTACCCCATTCCATCTCCCCCACTTGTTCTCCCAGTAAAATCTTTTTTCTCACCCTTTATTTTTTTTGGGGGGGTACCATCTCATCAAAGTCACCTTATAAGAAGATACTCTCTGTCTACATATACTCCTTCTAATTGCCTTATAGTAATAAAGTTCTTAAGAGTTACAAATATTATCTTGCCACATAGGAATATAAACAGTCTAACCTTATTGAATCTCTTATGTTTTTTCTTTCTTGCTTCTTTTTTACCTTTTTATGTTTCCCTTGAGTCTTGCATTTGAAGACCAAAATTTTTATTCAGCTCTGATATTTTAATTAGCAATGCTTCAAAGTCCTCTGTTTCATTAAATAATAACTTCTTTACCTGAAGGATTATGCTCAGTTTTGCTGGGTAGGGGTTTCTTGGTTGTAATTGTAACTCCTTTGCCTTCCAGTATATCATATTCCAAGACCTCCAGTTAATTAATGTGCAAGCTGCCAAATCCTGTATAATTCTGACTGTAGTTCTGTAGCATTTGAATTGTTTCTTTTTGGCTGCTTGCAGTTCTTTCTCCTTGACTTGGGTGTACTGGAATTTGGCTGTGTTCATGGGAGTTTTCATTTTGGGATCTCTTTCAAGTGGTGATTGGTGAATTCTTTCAATTTCTCTTTTGCCCTCTAGTTCTAGGGTATCAGGACAGCTTTCCAAGGTAATTTCTTGAAAGATGTTGTCCAGGGCTTTTTTTTTCCATCATGACTTTCAGATAGTCCAATACTTCTTAAATTATCTCTCCTGAATCCATTTTCCAGGTTAGTTGTTTTTCCAATGAAAAGTTTCACAGTTTCTTCTATTTTTTATTCTTTTGATTTTGTTTGATCACATCCTGATGTCTCATGGAGTCATTAGCTTCCACTTCCTCAATTCTGATTTTTAAGGAATTATTTTCTTCAATGAATACCTCCTTTTCCATTTGGCCAATTCTATTTTTAAGGAGTTATTTTTCTCTGTGAATTTTTGTATAACTTTTCCCATTTTTTGGTGTTTCTTTTACCAAGCTGCTGACTCTTTTTTTCCCATGATTCTCTTGCATTATTCTCATTTATTTCCCAATTTTTCTTCTACTTTTCTAATTTGCTTTTAAAAATATTTTAAAAGTGTTTCTAGCAGTTCTTTTTGGGCCTGAGACCAAATTACATTTTTCTTTGAGGCTTCACCTGTAGCCATTTTGACACTATTGTCCTGTTCTAAGTTTGTCCCTTGCTCTTCCCCGTACCACAGTAAGTTTCTTTAGTAAATTTCCTTTTTTGTTTCATTTGCTCATTTTTTCTGCTTATTTTGTGACTTGGTATCTTTATGTGAGTTGGGTTCTGCTCCTGCACTCTCTCAAACTTCTTGTGCTGGTGCTTAGGGCCTCCATGCTGGTTTGTGCTGGGGGCAGAGCCTCCATATTGATGAAGACTGAAGACTCTACTTGGTATAAGAAGAATAAAAAGTTAGATTGAGACTGATCCTTATCATGAGGATAGGTGTATTTTCTCTGCATGAGTGGGATGTGGAATGTTTGAAGTAAAACCCCCAGCATCCTACTCACTGATTCCTGACCACTCAGAGAAAGATTTAGGATGATTTCTGTATTATGATGGAAAATGTCAGAAACTTTTTCAAAGAAAGGCCAGTTAATAGCATTACCATATTATCTAGCAACTCTTATTCATCACCCATAATAATGATACCAACGTAGAATGGAAAGACACAGATGTGTGTAGAGCACTGGACTTTGAACAAAAGTAGCAGACCAGTATATCACTCCATGGGTTCAAGAAGCCCTGGATTATCTGTTGGGCAACCAATGGTTTTCAGTCTTAGAGTTACATAATGAATAGCACCAGATTCAGTTGTCTGAAGAAGACAAGGAAAATGCAGCCTTTCATCTGTCTAGCTGGATTTTTACCAGTTTGAATATATGCCTCAACTGATCTCAGGGGTACCAGCCACTTTCCAATGGCTGATGGAAAAAGTAGTTGGTGGCATAACCTACCTGGAAGTATTAGAATACCCTGATGACATTATATATTTGGCAAGACTCTGGAAGAACATGAGGGATATTAATGAAAGGACTGGATCAGCTGGAGGAACCTGGTCTGCACCTTTCTGTTGACGAGTGCTAATTTTGCATAACTTCTGTTAAGTATGTGGACCATATTGTGTTCCAACAAGTTGAGAGCACTGATCTAGAGAAGGTAGAAGCATTTTTGGAATGGTCACTCCGTAGAATCTCAGACTTAAGAATTTCGGTGGTTATTATTGCAAGTTTCTTAGGACCCCTGCTGCTATTGCTAAACTATTGAAAAGACCTCACTTGTGCATGTGTGATTGAAGAGGACCAGAACCAGGAAAGGAAAAATTGCCTTAAAACCTACAGCGCCTTGTGGAAAGAGATGGAGAGGTAAATATGAAAAAGCCTCAGGGACTTCATAACTTTCTTTAACTGCCTTCTCGATACACAGGAATTGGCTTGTGGGTTTAGTAGATTAGTTGTGTCTGACTTTTCATGACCCCATTCAGGGTTTTCTTGGCAAAAATACTGAAGTGGTTTAACATTTCCTTCTCCAGGACATTTTACAGATGAGGAAACTGAGGCAAATAGGGTTAAGTTACTTGTCCAGGGTCACACAGCTAGTAAATGTCTGAAGCCAGATTTGAACTCAGGTCCTCCTCACTCCAGGCCCAGTACTCTATCCACTGTACCACCTGGCTGCTTATGCCAACTTAACTGACACTTTTGTTCTCACACAGATGTCACCCTGGGAGCTATCCTATACCATGTAAGCTTCTGCTCAGTCTGTATTGATGGTCAAAGTGTGTTGGTATTGATTCCCAAGTTGTTAATTGCAAAATCCTGTCAGAAGTTTGAAAAGAGTAGAATTAGTTCTAGTTAATGCCAATGTCAGTATTGAACATACCAAAACCACAGCATCCATTTTCCTTTTGATGCCAACAACTTCCTTAGGGAATCTCAAGCTTGCTGTGATGTATCCCAAGTTAATTTTTAATCACTCAATCAACCAAGTATGATTTTAAAAAATTCTGAGACTATTTTGTAAGCAGACAAGTTGCCCAGTCTCCTACCACAGACCAGCTGCATTTACTAGCAGAGATTTGACAAAGAATGAGTCTCATTACTCTGTCCACAAGCTGGAGTTCTTTTCTTTGATGTGGGCTAGGCTAATACTAGGGAGTATGTATCTGGAGAAAATCCCCACTGACACTCTGGTCAGTTATGAATCAGCATATACTAGAGGCCTGGTAAGATTAATGTGGCTACAGATGCCTTATCCAGATTGCCACATGCTACTAGAGCTGGGGTGATGCCTGAAGATGAGAGCAATCTGTGATACCCAAGAAACTGGACCAATTCCAAGTGGAATTAGAGCTGAGGGTTTAAGACTTTCAGCAGATTGCATGTTAAATGCATATGCAGGCCTTGTTTCTTTGACTTATCTTCCTTGTCACTGTTGTCTGTAGGGAGATGCCCAAGAGTGAGAATGGATAGCTGATAATATACCCATAGAAGTGATACAAGCCAAAAAACAAAACAAGGTAGTCATTCTAAAAGTCTTAAGTTCCAGTCAGTAGAGGGTACCTTACTACTGAGAAGATGGCAGAAGTTGGAGCTGTGCCATGGAGAGCTGTCACACTAACTGATCTCACTGATCTCACTAGGAAGCAGATGGTGCTATCTGGAGCATACCAGCCAATAGCCATGAATACCTTGCATGATGACTTTGGACATATGGGCCAAGAAAAGAAAACCTTTGGAGCTGAGATGAAACAGATTTTATTGGCTCAAGATGGCTGCTGGTGTCACCAAGAAGTGTGAAACTTGTGCCAGATGTGTGAAAAGAAAAATGGTACAGACTTGTGCTATGTATCTGGAGAATATGAATTTCAACAAGCCTTTGGTGTGAAAATCAATTTATACTGATTTTCTATTTCTGGAAGAGAATAGTTAAAACACAGGTCATATCTTAATGGTGACTGACCATTCCACCAAGTATGTACAAGCATTCCCAACTAGAAATCAGAAAGCATCTACTATTGCCAAAATGTTGTGAGCAAGGTATTTTTTAATGTATGGACTCTCTCCTGGGATTCACTCTGACCAAGTAGGTAACTTTGAGATTAAGCTACTGAAGGAAATGTTGGCTACATACAGCCTGAACATTTTAATTGAATGCTTGAACATGTTAGGAACTCTGACAACAGAATATAAGTTTCAAGATATTCAATGTGTATCATGTCTAATATTTGCATACAATTTCACCAAGAAAGATGCCATTATTTGGGCTCATATTGGGTTCATATTTGAGTAAGAAACATGCCTACTACTTATTGACTTCTTCTTTGGGACCTTGGATGAAGGAGGTTATATAATTACTAGCACACAGTATATTTCTTAGTTGAGAGAAAAGCTGGGAGAAGCTGGTTTTTGTTGCTAGAGTATATTCTTAAGACCTTCAATAAGGGCACAGAGTTCTTTTGAGAAACCTTGGCATTCTAAGAACTTAAAAGTTAATTGACTAATAGAAAGATAATCTATACAAAGTTATTGAGAGATTGGGCAACTTGCCTTTTTACAAAACAGTCTCAGAGAATTTAAAAAAACAAAATAGTCCCTGAGAATTGAGTAGGCCCCATCAAGACAATTCACCGCAACTGTCTCTCATAGGACAGTTCATCAGACTTTCCAATGAACTGGTGGGAAAAAATGATGGACACTCAACTTGGCAAATGTTGGGCAAAAGAGATCATCCACCAGTTTTTAAAAGCCTCTGACCCAGACATGTTCATTGAAAATATTTTCAGTGAAGGAGATTCTATTCAGTATTACAGGGCAGGAAGACTGAACCCAGAGACAACTCATTTGTTGCCTAGATTTGTTGTTACAGTGATTCCTGGGGTATGGATATAAGCAACAACAGTCCATAAACACACTGATAGCCAATCTCCCCCAGCTGTCAGGCCAGAAGTAGACACACAAGTCTATAATAATCCTGATGATCTACCCACACCACCTACCAGTCAAGGTATAGAAGCAAAGGGAGCAGTCAGCAATATATCTGACAAGACACTAGATTAATTTATTTTATAGGTGAACCATAATGAAACAAGCAGAAACAATGGAGTGCTGTGTTGTGTTTGAGAAACAAGTAGTCTGGTATGGATGAATCATAGAATTTTTGGAATGGAGTAGAATGTAAGAAGGTCTTGAACTCATTAGACATCTTTTTGCTGAGGCTAAGAACATCCATCTGAAGACTGTTTTCCACTCACCTATGCTCCAAGAAAGAGGCCGCTAGAGACCCATCTAGTGTAGTAGTGGCCCTAGGAGGATAGGATCCAGCTAATGGAATTGTGTTATCTAAATTAAAAATTAGTCCAAGGCTTGTTGGCCTGATGAAAAAATTGATGGTACAGAATTCCATCAGATAGAGCAGGGACATATACATTAAACACAACAGGAATTAGGCAGTACTCAGAGTGATCTCTTGAGAAGAATATAGTGAGAAGTGATTGTGTCTCTTTATTAATTTTATACAATGCTTCTTAATATTGTGGAGAAGGAAATGGCAAACCATTTCAGTGTCTTTGTCAAGAAAACCCCAACTAGGGTCATGAAGAGTCAGATGTGACTGAAAAAACTGAACAACAAAATCATAATTTTTTTTGTGATTGGTTTCATAATTGAATTTTACATATATAATGTTTACTTCTTCAGATTTTAATATTAGTAGGTATTTGATTATTTATCCCAGTAAAACATAATATGTGAACAAAACTACTCCTAAGTCTATTCACTTAAACATTAGCTGAAGAAACTATCTACTTTTGATGTCATGTGCTTGCATTCCCCTGTTTCTGCCAGGATTGGAGTGGGGCACTCAGGACCCACAGCAGGGTCTGTTCATTTTGGGGCACAGATGGCAACTACTTCACTGTGGTCCATCACTGGAAGTCCTAGAGGAAAAGTTAAATGCTACACAATCTGAAGTCAGATCAAAACTGTCCCTCCTCTAAAACTGACTCAGTGTTCTGCTCAGGTGGAGGACAGAGAAAAGGGAACCAAGGGATGACTTAGTGGTTTCTACATGATTCCAAAGTGCTAAGTCCTCCCACACTTGGGCCATGTGGCCCAGGCTCCCATAGACAGTGTGAAGGGGGCTCATCATTTTGTTCACATTCCACTATCTCTCCTCCTTTAAATTCTTTCTGGCCTTAGCAAATCATGGCACATTTGTCCTCAATCTGGATTCTTAAAAGATCTTTGGAAAGTCTCTCTCTTCAAGTGCTTCCCCCAGTGCCTTGTATTAAAGAGTCTCTACAAGGTCCACACAGCAAAGTTCATAATGGGCTTTCAAATACCACATAAAAAGTCTGAAGCACATTATTGAACATCGTTCTTAGATAATTCCAAAATTAGTAGTCTTCATGGAAAGCCCAGGTCTACCGTAGCTAATGGAACCAGAGATGACAATCATTGCCAAATACAAAGTTATGGAAATTCAGACAATGACATTTCACAATTGTTTCATCTCAACGCTTGGTTCTTAAAGACCCAGATATATATCTCTATTTGATGAAGGCCCCTTAGAATGTTTGCTTCTTTATTCCACTCGGTCTGTAATGAATTCAAACTCAGAATATAGCCAGAAGTAGAGCAGACACAGGGTGTAAGGCTTCCATACCAGGTCGTCTAATAACCCTGGACTCCCTTTATTCTGCATTATCTTTTCTGTCACACTCTGGTTTAATCCTGCCCACTAATGCCAAATGGTCTGACTCAGGTTGGTCTAGTCATTCAGGCTTGAGATTGGAGGGAAATGAGACAGTTGTAGACCAGCTAACACTTAACACAAAGAATTTACTTAAAAATTCATTGGAAATGTCCTTTAGCGAAGATACAGTGTCATTTAAGTTGGACAGAACTTTTCAGCCTCCTCACTTTCCATGATAGCATCCTAGTTAGGAGCACACATTAGGACTGAGGAGCCCCCAATTCCTTGTGTTCTGCCTTTTATGTTTATATGACCAGGAAACTGGAGACGGTTCAAGATTTAGTCCCCTCATGAGGATTCCTACACTAGTGGCCAGACTGTCAAATCTGGTCCACAGCTTGTTTTAGTATGGCCTGTGAGCTGAGAACAGTTTGTACATTTTTAAATACAATATAATTTTATTTAAAATTGTAAAAACCATTCTTAGCCCTGGGGCTATATATAAACAGGCAGTGGGCCAGATTTGGCCCACGAACTATAGTCTGCCAATCCCTGCCTTAGAGCATTTAAATTTTGAAGATGTTTTCATTGCCTTTTTAGAGAAAAACTAAGAAAAATTAGGGGAAAATTCAGGGAAAAAAAATTTAGGGAAAATGTGGCAGGGACCTTAGTAGATGTTGCTTTTACTACAGATAGATGGATGAGCCATATCTAATAAGGTTAAATTTATAAAACTGTGTGGATGATCTCTAATTCCATCAGAATGGAGAATTTCTAGTGTGTATGCTGTCTCTACTACCATATTATAGATAAGTATTTGTCTATATCTTATAAATCCTAGGGAACTGCTTGAAACCTATAGAGGATAAGTGACTTGTCTAGGTTTACACAGCTAGTAAGTGTTAGTGAGAGTTAAGCCCATCTCTTTGCTGACTCCAAGGTCAATGCTCTATTCTCTAACTACCTAGTGCTTCTTCTTTGGATTAAATTTAATAAGGATAAATTGAGGGGATGCCCGATTGTGATATATGAATGTAATGGAACACTACTGTGCTAAAAGAAATGATGAATAGGCAAACTTCAGAAAAACCTGAAAAGACGTATATGGACTGATGCTGAGTAAAATGAGTAGAACCAGGAGAACATTTCACACAGTAATAGCCACACTGTGCAATGACTGACTTTGATAGATTTAGCTCTTCTCAGCAATGCAGGGATTTAAGACAACTCCAAAAGCCTCATGATAGAAAAAGCTATCCTTGGGGCAATTAGGTGGCACAGTAGATAGAGCTCTGCCTTGGAGTCAGGGGGACCTCAGTTCAAATCTGACCTCAGACACTTGACACTTACTAGCTGTGTGATCCTGGGCAAATCACTTCACCCCACTGCCTCACCAAAAAGAAGTAAAAAAAAAAAAGAGAAAGAAAGAAAATGCTATCCACATTCAGAGAAAGAACTATGGAGTCTGAATGCAGATCAAAGTGAACTATTTGCTCTCCTTTTCTTTGGTTGTTTTGTTTATTCTTTTCCTAGTTCTTCCCATTAATTCTAATTCTTCTTTACATCGTGACTAACGTGAAAATATGCCCAATATGAATGTATAAGTAGAGCCTATATCAGATTGCAAGCCATCTTGGGGAGTGGGGAGGAAAGGGAAGAGGAGAAAATTTAAAACTCAAAATCTCATGGAAGTGAATGTTGAAAACTAAAAATAAATAAATAAAGTTTTAAAAAAAATAATTAACTTTCTAAGTATATGGTTTGAAATTTTGACATAAGGTTTGAAATAAGATTTTAATTTCCATTTTTTATAAAAGAGGAAAGGTTTAGCAGAATGCAAGCTCAAATGTTGATAATCTGACATGACAACAATAACAAAAAAGAAGCCAAGTTAAGTTTTAAAAAAGCTAAAAAGGAAAAGTTAAGCTAAGAAGGGAATGCCCTTCCTTTCCTTCCCTCTTTCCTTCCTTCCTATATAGGTATGTATTTTGCTATATGGCCGCTGAGGTCCCATCTCTGAAATTCTGCATCTCTGTGAGATAAGAAGTAACAGGAAAAAGAATAACATTCCTAAACTTCCCATGACTCTGATTCATGACAATAAAACAGGCTCATTTCTGTAGGCCAGGTGAAAGGAGTAGAATAGAACACACGAAGTACTTAGTAATTTAACAAAATTTTCCACATACCTTTGAACTACTTGTCTTATCTTGGGCCACCATATGGCCCCCAAACAATTAAAAGTCAATAATAAAAGACAAAACCTGATTTACAATTTTGAAAACCCCAACAAATGAATGTCAACACCAATGAACCTATGCATATGCCTGAACTTTAAGCAAAACACCTCAAGATTTAAATAGAATTTCTCCCTCCCCACCCACCCTCGTTGAAAAGGCAAGCAACAGATCTAGGTAAATCTAACCATAAAATAAACATTAAAAAGAATTTCAAGAGATGAATAGAATTTAAGAAAAGTTAGATGTGTTATATTTCTGGAGATTTTATATGATTGTTTCAATAGATGTAGAAACTCTTTTGACAAAATACAATACCCATTCCTCATTTCCTAGAAACCAAAGAGATAAATGGAGCTTTTTAAAAACTGATGATTTGTATATTAAATCAAGAATAAACATTATCTATTAATGGGGGGAAAAAGATTTAAATAGAATTATGCTTCAATCTGAGCAATGACAGGAAGTGCACATAACAGGAGCAGATGCTCGGCTTTAACAGTCAGGAAAACCTGGATTCAGGTTCTGCTGCTTACACATATTTTCAGGGTGAACATTTAAACATTCAGGGCAAGCCATTTAAATTCTAGGTGCCCCAGGCAACTCTTTAAAAACAATTAAGAGGAGTTGTCCACATTGGCATAGAGATTTCTATCCTTGGCATTCACCAATGGAATCATAAGTCTGAACCAAAAAGTAAAAATTAAAAACAAAACAAAATAAAACATATTCATCAGTTACAGCTAGTGAAAATAGTCTTTAGAGCCTATTTATCGGGAACCTACTGTGCATGTGGTAATGTGATAAATGTAAATAAAACTGGAAGGATTTCTGGAGTTTCCCATGGTTGAATCTCAAGGCTCAAAGAAGAGTCATTCCAACTACCCATAGTCATAAAATAAATTTTGTGAAGAAAGTCAATGAACTGTCATCTTAGTTCTCATTAACTTTAGGGAGACCCTAGATGAGACTTTATTCTAATGTCTCTGGATAGCAACAGGAGAAAAAGCCTCTGAGTGTTTCATAATGCCTCTTGCTGCCCATTAACTTCCCGCCCATTTAACTTTAATTCTCAGGCTGTGAAGAACGAACTTCACAACACAGGGGTTTTGGAGGGAAAAAGCTATCTAACAAATGGCTCTGCCTCCTCTTGTAGTAAGAATTTTTCCTTTTGTCGTACCGATTGGTGTCACTCCTGTCTGTCTTCTAGAGAGACACCAGAATTTAGTCTCTTCTTTTGGGTCCCAAAGTGTTTTTGCTAGCAGACTTGAAATTGGTGAACCTATCCCCTTGTAATTGAAAGCTGAGGGGTAGGCCACCAATTTCAAGCTTGCCTTTGAGTGAAATCCACTCATTGGTGTCCTGAAGCAGACTCATACCAAATTGGGAGAGTTGATTGTTTACTTTTCAGCATGAGTATTTATACCTTGAAAAAGATCAAATGATATAAATGTTAATAATGTCTATTAAACTTAGAAGTGTACCATAAGTATACCCCCCTCCCCACAGCTGATTGTTAAACATTTGCCAGTACTCCATGAATCTACTGTATCCACCTAAAAAAACACCTAGAGCCTACTAACTAGCAGGTAACTACTATGGGGTTATAAATACAAAAATGAAAGTCTCTTCCTCACAGAGCTTACAATCCACAGGGGAAAACAAGACACACACACACACACACACACACAAAGTCAAAATAATTCAAGGAAATGTGGAGAGAGAAAGTGTTAATTAACTGGAGCAGGGTGGTAAAGAAAGCAAAACTTTTTGGAGTTTTTTTTTGTTTTCTTTTTTAGCAGATTGTATGCTTTTTGTTGTCACCATCTAAAGAAATACAAGGTAGTGAGTTAGCTGTTCTTTTCCAAATACCACATCCCACATCTTTGGGATTACTGGCCTTCCCTACCCCACCCCTCTTTTCTTCTTTCCAGTATCTTTGCTTTGATAGCATGACCATAGCCAAGCACCCATTCAGGCAATCAGCCAGAGAACTCCAGTGTGTGCAGATCCGTGAGGGAAAATGACATAGGTACATAGCCTTGTTACCCCAAAAGGTGTTAATAGGTTGTTTCACTTCCTAGTTCTTCCTTTTTCTTCTATTCTTTCTATCTAAGGTAAAATGCTATTACCCCTTCTGGTCATGGATGAAATAAGGCTCTTCTTGTTTGTTCATTTTCTTCAAGACTCCCTCAGCAGCCCATTCAGGCTGGATTGTCAGCATCCTGACATCTCAAGCAATCATAATGTTCTAGAACAGATTTAGTTCTCCCTGAAATAATCTAGCGGGAGGCTGAGGTAGGTGTCCTGACCTCAGGTATCAAGCTGTGATAATTGACTAACCCAACATAAGCAAGGGGGTTTTAAAGGAATAAATTTACTTAGCCTGGAAAGATGCCATTATCAAAAAGAGGGATACAGTCTTAAAAAAAAACACATGATGTAAAATTGGGGCTAGTAACAATTGCAGTCAGCAGACAGAATCCCATGCCTCTCTCTGTTCTCCCACAGTGAAGCTGATCTAAAGTCTGGATCACAGCAGCCAGCCCAAGGTGAGGGTATCACCAGGGCAGAGGAGTAATGTAACCTGTCACTCTGATTGATCTCATCCAAAAATGCTGCATCAGCCCACAGGTGGCGTGGGTCCGTGTCAAAACAGGACTTGTATGACTTGAAGCTGCATGTCTATTTCACATTTTATACCCTTATTTATTCCTGACTCTTTACTCTTCTGTTTCACATTGTTTACCTGATCCCATCTACTTAAATACTATGTTCATCACCTTCAGGGTACTTATCTGTGTATAGCAAAACAGGGCTTTGTGGGCCTCATAGCAGAACCTGGCCAAAGTCTACAACAGCTAGGCTCTCTTTACTGGGCATTCACTATGTCTTCCCCTCCTCTCTCTCTCTCTCCCTCTCATTTCCCCCTCCTTCACTTCTTTTTCCCTTTCTTTCTCCCTCTTCTTCCCCTCTTTCTCCCTATCCCTTCTCTTTTTTCTGCCTCCCCCTCCTTTCTCTCTTTCCCTCCCTCCCTTACCTCTTCCTCTTTTTCTCCCCCTCTCTCTTCCCCTTCTTTCTCCCTCCTCTCTTTCTACATGTCCCCCTCTCTTCTTTCTCCCTCTCTCTCCCTCTCCCTTCTTTCCCTCCTCTCTCTCTCTTTCTTCCTTCTCTCCCTCTTTCCCCTCTTCTCTTTCCTATACCCCTCCCACCTTTCACATTCATCCCCTTTAACTCTGTTGAATAATTGAGTTTCTATAAGCGGAAAGAATCACTTCTGCTCTATCTTCCTGATTAGTGAATGCCAAACAAATGATCAGTCAGTGTTTATTGAAGACCTTCTATGTGCCGCTATGTACAGGTGATGTAAAAAGACCACCAGATTACTGGAATCAGACATCATAGATTAAAGTCCGGAAGCATTTTTTATACTTAGTATCTACGGACAGGTCACTTCATGTCTCAACTTTAGCATTCTTGTATGTAAAGTGGGCTTAATATTTGCATTGCCTATCTCATGGAGTTGTCAGGAAAGCATTTTATAACTGTCTTAGAATTGTAGATTTTAGACATAGCAAGGGTACAGGAGTTCATCTGGTCCAATCTCCTAATTTTACAGATGAGGAAACGGAGGCCCCCAAAAGGCTGTGACTTGCCCAAGGACATACAACAGCATAGTGGGGATAATCAAGCCCAGGCCCTGTGATTCAAAATTCTCTTGTCCCACACTACTACTAGATCTGGTATGTAAGCAGATATCATAGTAAGTGTTGCCAGGGAGTCAAGAAAAACTCAAGTCCTCTCCTTAAAAAAACTTATAATGATTTATAGATATGAAACAATCAGGGAATAAGAACTCTGACTGCTCTTTCTGATAATGTTCTGCTACAAAGATCTTAGAGTTCTCTTTTTCAGTTTTTAATTATATCATTTGTTCTTTGGAAGTTCAGGTACTGATTGCTCATCCTTTTTCTGTGCATCGTATTTGTAATTATTTAAAATCTACGCTTCTGAAATTACCTGGATAAAACTGTGATTCCCATTATCTCATCCCTGGAAGATATCTGGCTCTGCCATGGATTTTTTTTTAAAGAAATCATAATATTTAGCCAGTTTTGTAAGTTCCTTTTAAAAAAATTATTTTGTATTTTTGAAATAAATCAGCTCACCACCCATGCTGAGTGGGGGCAGGCATGCATATCTTGTGTATATAGAAGGAGTGATGACTCCTAATTGGTGGAGAGAATGTTGATAAAATGCTGGGGATATTTGAGAGATGTGGAGTTGGGGTAGTGCTTGTTGGGGGAAAGAAGTATGGCTTGACATACTCTTTTGGAGGGAGATGTATGAAAAGACTGTAGTAGTTCCTGAAAATATTTCTTCCTAAAATGTCCCTGATTTCCAACTTGCCTATTTAAAGATTTCAGAGACTTTTTTTTTTTTTGCAGGCGAGACTGGGGACTCTAATTTTAGTTTGAGCTGAGAATCTCATCTTGTTTCCATCTAAAGAGCTCATTCGCTCTTGTGTATTTCTTAGAATATTTTAATCTATATAACTTTTCCTACTTCTGTTTGCTGTTTGCTTAGATAAATGGGTTTACTCACTATTTGATATTTATTACAGTGATATTTATTTAGTGTGCACTTTTTTTGACCTGCGGATTCTTCTGTATAACCAGCATTTAGTGGGAAGGGGCTAAAGATAGTGAGTGTGAACTTGAGGCTATACTCTCCCTTAAGAGTGACTAGTTAAATGGCTTTTGTTTTAGAACCTATTGTATTCCTAGATCAGCAATGTTTAGGGAGCATATAGATGTAAATCTAGCCTGATATCCACCATGGAGGCAGACCAGGGAAGAAGCTAGTACCCAGCTCTTAGAACTCCCTCCTTCCCTCCCTCCTCTCTCTCTCTCTCTCTCTCTCTCTCTCTCTCTCTCTCTCTCTCTCTGTCTCTCTCTCTCTCTTTCTCCCTCCTTCTCTCTCTCCATAGATTTCTGTGTCTTATGGGGTTTTGGTTCACTTTCCTGAGTCTCCTAACATTTGTTGTAAATGTCATGTAATCTCTTTGAGCACTTAGGACTCACACTTCTTTCTAATTTTATCATACTTTCTGTTGATTTCTTTGCGCTCTTGGTTTTTAACTTCCAGTCTTTGGTGTTTCAAGACTTTCCCCTTATATTCTCCTATCACTTACTTTCTATCTCTTCCTCTTTTGTTAGCAGTTGCCTCCTTAGGGCTAGGCTGCAAAGCTGCTTTAGCTTTCTTCCATTTGGGGAGATTTAGTGTTCACTGGAGCCTTAGGAGTTTGTCCTAGTAGTCTCTGGGGGAGATAGTCCCCTTTCTAGCCAAGTGCAACCAGTTACTCTGGCCTCCTAACCCCAGTTCCTTCCTTCCTTCTTTCTCTTCCTTCCTTTCTTTTTTTCTCTCTTTCTCTCCCTCCCTCCTTCTTCCCCTCTCCTCATATATAGATAGACAGAATCAATGTCTCTTACTTGTTATAGAGGATGGGCAAGGGGTCAGCAAAAAAAGTATCAGCAAAGCCTCTATACCATGAAGAAATTCAAAGGAGCTCCAGGAAAAGCTTGCAGGTCATTTGAGTGTCCTTTCTAGGTTGGCACTTTAAGGATGAGTATTCTCCAGTGTTAATTTATGAGGATTTTATTTTGCTGACAGTCTTTTTTGTCCTGTGGATTCAGATGTACTTGTTCTACTTCTGGTGCATAATTCCTCCTCATTTTTTTTTAAGAGAGTTAGTGAGGTCCGAGAAAAGTGTTTAATCCACCATTGTGTTGGTCCCATCCATTACTCAGTATTTTAAAACTTTGTCAATGAATCTTTGCTCTAGATTTTACTTTTCTTATATGAAGAGTCTGTGTGGGATGCCACTCAAATTAAAAATAAAACAAAACACAGAGGTGTCCAAGGAGAAACAGAAAGTTAATTTATTATAGCTATAATTATTATTATTATTTCAAATCTCGAGATTTGGGTGTCCCTCCATCAGTAAGCTCTGATGAAGGGAGATGACCCACAGAGGTAGAAATTAGTTTATACAACCCTGAAGATTCAATTCCTCCTCACTCACAGCTGTCCATTAACTCAGCTAAAAATGTGCAGTTAGGAAGATATTTTACAATTGTTTTGGAAGGTCTCAGGGATTGAACAGATAATGCTGGGAACAGAAAGACATCTGAATAAGACCCTGTCAAAGGCAGATATGGGGACTTGAACATTTAAGGGTTTTCCGGGGCTTGGGACAAAAGGCGCATCTGGATAAGATCAGAAGGCAGGCCAGGGCTTAACAACTAGGCAAATTTTAACTGCTAATATTTGGCACTAAAAGAGAAGATCTTACAGTAATCTACTCTTAACCCTATCCTACCTTCTGAGCTCACTACCTTAATTACACTGAGAAGTCTTCACTGGGACATCCCATTCAAGTCAATCTAATATAGAGGAAAGAGGGCCAGCCATAGAATATGCAGTAGTGAGGGAGTCCTGATTCTTGTTCTAGTTCTGCCATTTATCATTTCAGGGAGCTTGGGACAAGTTATTTAACATCTCAAGGCTTCAGTTGTCTCATATGAAAAATTAGAGGATTGTACTATATGACCTTTAAGATTCTTTCTAGATTTAAAGTTCTGTCATCAAAATTGGGGCATCTAGGTGGCTCAGTGGATAGAGGCTAGGGCTAGAGTGACGAAGACTCATCTTCCTGAGTTAAAATATGGCCTCAGACACTTACTAGCTGTGTGATCCTGGGCAAGTCACTTAACCTTGTTTGCCTCAGTTTCCTCATCTCTAAAATGAGCTGGAGAAGGAAATGACAAACCATTCCAGGATCTTTGCCAAGAAAACCCCAAATGTATCATGAAGAGTCAGATATGACTGAAACTACTGAACCACCACCATCATCATCACCACCATCACCATTCCTGTTAAATGGCATAATTAAAGCCTGTTATTACATCCTAAACTGGGATGATTTTGAGGCATTTTGAAGTTGGTCAAGGCCTTATTGAGGACAGATGGCAAGGAAGTACCTCTCTATTCTTTGCTTAACACTGTAGGGATTTCTCCAGCTTTGGGATCATGGCCAACTGGTGCCATTGAACAATATGTCCTCTTACTCCTCTTCCTTGGGCTTATGATCAGTAACATTATCTTCCATTTGAGGGATATTCTGCAATACCTGGCATATTGACTCCTCTCAGACCTGGAGTTTTTAATCTACCTTCCTTCTCCCAGGGAATATTGAAGGTAAAGGAGTGTCAATAGTTTCCTTGTATTCCTGACATCCACAAGAACTATTTTGAACTTTGTAAAGAAAAGACTGTAGTAGTGGATTAAACATAGATGGGAGAAAATGCTATTAAGGGCTAGATCCAGAGTACAATGCTGATTGTACCTAGGCACAGTAATGGGCTGAGTCTAGAAACAAGAAGATCTGAGTTCAAATCCTCTCTCAGACATTTACTAAATTTGTGACCCTAGGCAAGTAATTTCATCTCTATCTCACCTCACGTCAGTTTCTTTTTGTGTAAAACGAGGGTAATAATAGCATATAGTTTCCTGTGTTATTGTGAAGATTAAATGAGATATTTGTAAAATACTTATGTTTCACATGTCATCTGGTTCCTCTGCTAATAGGATGGTTCTCAAGGAGTAGTGGTGCCTGTTTCCTGGGAAGCAAGATTCAGTGAAGGAATTCCTGGTATAGGGGCTCCCAAAATTAGTGCCAGTCCTGGTCAGCACCTTATATTTAAGAGAACTGCCTACTGCTACCCCGGATCTAGTTTGTGGGGTACCAGAAAGAAAGGGGTAAACTCCTAAGTCAGTCAGGGGCAGATTTATTGGCAGGGCATTGATTCTTACCATAGCTAGCAGTCAGACGTGGGAGAAGCAAAGTTCAGAGGCAAATGGCTCAAGTCCATAAGGGGCAGAAAGCAGTGACTTGGGGGTACAGCTCAGCAGAGTGCTAGGTAATGCCTGTAAGGAAAGGTAGAGTTTTCCCCTGGCACATACCAAGAGTGGAAAGTAACCATGTGCCCCTAGTGTCAAAAATACAAGCCCTTGTATTTCTTTTGCCCCTTGCCCACCCCCTATAACAAGTGAGAAACATTGATTCTGTCTATCCATATTTGAGGAGAGAGGAAAAAAGGAGAGAGAGAAAGAGAGAAAAAAGAAAAGAAGGAAGAGAAAAAAGGAAGGAAGGAAGAAAGAAAAAAGAAAGAAGGAAGAAGAAGAAAGGAAGGAAGGAAGGAAGGAAGGAAGGAAGGAAGGAAGGAAGGAAGGAAGAAAGAAAGAAAAAAAGAAGAAATAAAGAAAGAAAAAAGAAACTAGTTTCCAGGAGCCAAGATAGTGGCGTAAGCACTAAATCACCGTAACTGTCCCATATTCACCTCCAAACAACCATAAAATAGAATGCTAAAACAAATCTTGGAAGACCAGAACCAGCAAAAAGAAGGGGTGAGACAACCTTTGAGCCTAAGAAACCTGGAAGATCAGCAGAAAGTGTCTGTTTCACTTTGGTAAAAGGGGATTATAATCCAGGACAGGAAGCATCCCAGCAAGCCAGCTGTAAGCGCCACCTCAGCCAATCAGTGGGAGATCCTGAGCCTCAGTGTGCTACAGCAGGCATACTCCAACACCAGGACCCCACTCATCAGGGGAATGGTAGATTCCAGCTCTGAGAAGTTCCACATGCTTCAGCGTAGCCCCTGGCAAACAGAGAGACACCAACCATACAGGTGCCTAAGCAAACAAGCTGCCTCCAACTCTGGGCCCCCACCACCACATGCTTCAGCATAGCCATGGGCAAATAGGGAGCCACCAGTGGCCAGACCATCATGTGCTTCAGTGTAGCTCTGGAGAAATGCAGAAACACCCCACAGGCCTCAGCACACTCCAGATGCCACCATTAGAACCCCAGTTTAGCACCAGGTAAGCTGCCAGACCCTTAACAACAAAAAAGAATCTGACTGTAGAAAGTTGTTATGTAACAGGGAAGATCAAGACACAAACTCAGAAAAGGACAACATTTTCAAAATACCTACGGGCAAAACCCCAAAGAAAAATGGGAAGTGGCTCAAGCCTAGAAATAACTCATGGAAGAGGTCAAAAAAGGAGCTTAAAAATATATAAGAGAGGTAGAAGAAAAATTGGGAAAATGAATGAGAGTGATGCAAAGAAAATTGTGAAAAAGAGCCAACATCTTGGAAAAAGAAAACAATCGTTTAAAAAGTAGAATTAGCCAAATGGAAATGGAGATACAAAATCCACTGAAGAAAACAACTCCCTAAAAGGTACAATTGGCCAAATAGAAAAGAAAGTATAAAAGCTGATTAAGGAAAACAACTCCGTAAAAGTTAGAATTAGGCAAGGGGAAGCTAACGACTATGAGATGTCAAGAATCAATCAAACACATTCAAAAGTATAAAAAAATAGAAGAAAATGTAAAATACTTCATGGGAAAAACAACTAACCTGGCTGAACAAGTTGTGGTATATGAATGTAATGGAATACTATTGTGCTATAAGAAATGATGAGCAGGTAGATTTCTGAAAAACCTGGAAAGACTTACATGAACTGATGCTGAGTGAAGTGAGCAGAATCAGGAGAACATTGTACAGAGTAACAGCAACGTTGTGCAATGACCAACTGTGATAGACTTAGCTCTTCTTGACAATACAGTGATCTGAGACAATTCCAAAAGACTTGTGATGGAAAATGCTATCCACACCCAGAGAAAGAACTATGGAGTTTGAATGCAGATCAAAGCATACTGTTTTTTCTTTTTTTTCCCCTTTCTCATAGGTTTTCCCTTTTGTTCTGATACTTCTTTCACAACATGACTAATGTGGAAATTTGTTTAATATGATTGTACATATATAGCCTATATCAGATTGCTTGCCATTTTGCGGAGAGGGGAGGGAGAAAAAAATTTGGAACTCAAAGTCTTATAAAAGTGAATGTTGAAAACTATCTTTATATGTAATTGGAAAAAATAAAATACTATTAAGCGGGGAAAAACAACAAAACAAATAAAAAAAAGAGAAGACAGTTAAAGTAATAAGAAACAGATTTTAATAACCAAAAAAAAATGGTAGGAGAATTCTAAGAAGAGTGAAATATATCCAATATGTTTGAAGAAATTTGCTGTCAAATCATGATTCACACTTAGAGAATATAAACACTAGGAAACTATTGGGATTTGTATGTATTGACTTTTATCTCTGGAAGGATGTAGGAAAAATATAAGCAGCATCTTAGTGGTGACCATTTTGTCAGACGTACTCAAGCATATTACAGAAGTAAAACTGAACAGGCCTTGGATCTGAATAAGTGGAAAAGTTTGTACATGCAGCAGAGATTGGAAGAGAGAGTAGCTCACTTATCCAAGAACCAAAAGCTACATATTCTAAAAGTAGCAGCAAGAAAAATGCACACCTGGATAACCTTGAAATAGTATATTATATCTTGTTCTGCGAATAATTATTAGGTGCTTGAGATAATTTGCTGTCTTATGTTCTGTTACATTAACTCACACAGGTATTTCACTCAAAGTAACCCCTTAAAGTTGTTTTATTGCATATTCACTATTTTATCTTGCTCATTGCACATAGTTCTTGGGACTGTCAATGACTTGAGAAATTCTTCCTGTAAACTGCTTACAAACAAACAAATAAATGAAATGTGACTCTCATGGCTCTGACCCAAACATGCTGCCAACTTTGTTTTCTCTAC
This sequence comes from Phascolarctos cinereus, assembly GCF_003287225.1. Classification (NCBI taxonomy): domain Eukaryota; kingdom Metazoa; phylum Chordata; class Mammalia; order Diprotodontia; family Phascolarctidae; genus Phascolarctos; species Phascolarctos cinereus. The sequence continues at coordinate 246,930,170 of NW_027555736.1, read as the reverse complement.
AATATCCAATCAGGAATGAGAAAGTTTCCATGGTTCTAAGGTATATTACACATATTTCTCTGTATATGGTTTCCTTGTTAGGATCCATTCTAACCAAGGTTGATACTGAAAGCTAATGAAGTGCTGGCTTTGGGAGAAATAGAGAAGTCTAGAATCATACCTAAACATCCTAGGGGAGACCTATGTTTTAGTCACTCCCTACTGAATATGGTGTAGACTTTGAGGCCTGAAGAGAAGCTTCAGAGAAGTTGATATATGGTTTTTTTTAGTGCACATATATGATATAGACAGGCATCATCATGCTTTGCCATAGCTTTGCCACAAACTTGCTGATGTTTGAATGAGAGCTACGTTTCCCTTGCAACTTGTGCTTGAGAGGGAGAAAACAGTGCATGGCTCAGCTGAGAAGCCATCTAAAAGAGACCTATCTCATAGCTCTCAACTTCAGTTCAGAAAATCTTTGATAGATATGAGCAAGAGTATGATACTCATGGTGACTGTTGGGAACTTCAGTAAGTGACAGTATTGCTAAGAAATGTTGGTCTGTTGGGTACACATAAAACAGACTGCTGTTGGAAAATCATTACCTAGAATACAGTTGAAAGACTGGGCCACTTGACATTCCATAATGTAGTCCCAGAGAATAGCCAGGGTCCTTCAAAGACAATGTGTAACAACTGCCTACTAGCTTTTGGGGAATTAAATGGACTCCTTAAATGGAGTGATGGAGAGTCATCTAAATGGACTCTGAGAACTAAAGAAATAGTTTTGAAGCATAAGTACTTATAAAGTTGTCTGAGTATTGGGCACACTTCAGGGGAGCATTCCTATTGGTTGTTGCCTTGGGAGAAAGAGAAAGGGTGGATGGGAATATTCCCTCCAGGTGTGCTAGAATTTCTAGCAAGTTTAGGCATATTCTTAGATTTTGATGACTTCTTACATAAAGGAGAAAGCTGGTATTAGTACCTGCCAGAGCACCAGGGAAATCCATTGACTCTGTCCTGGTCTTTGTTCAGAAAGGGGAGAAGAAATAAACCCAGAAACAGTCCCTTTCTTGTCTAATACTCAGGTTACAGAGATACCTAAAAAATAGCTATAACTATACAGCCTGGCGATAACACCCTAAGCCTCTACAAATTCAGTCCAGGAGTTCTGAGGAAATTGGTGGGTTACCCAAGCCAGAGGTGGCCAGCCTCCTTCTTGCCTAAATCTAGTTATGAAGACACTTTATGAACAAAGGTTATCCATAGGGCTTAGTGACAATATAGTTGCTCTAAGCGATCTATAATTTCAGGATGATAGGCTAAAAGGATACTCATAGGCCAACTCAGGAAGTCACAATAGAAGTGCCAGACCTATTAATTAGATCAAGTGACCTAGTGTATATGTGCTACTCTGTAATAAATGTGAGAAGTGATAATCCATGTTGTTGAAGTCAACATAATGAGTGTTTCAAATATACTATTCTATTGTGCGTATATAAAATATATAAATATGCATATATAATACATGTATAATGCTTGTAATGTATTGCATGTGATTTATGCGTTTGTTTTCATAGCTATATATGCTAATTTGCAGTGTTATGCATGTATTATTGCTCTGTTATGTTTCTGCATGTGATCTATATACTTCATGACTGAATGCAATTGTTTTGTAATGCTCTGTGTTATGTGCTGCATTAAAATTTATGTCCTTAGTTTAATAAATGCCATTCTGTAATTTATATAGTGATTCAAGATTTGCAAAATACTTTACCTCATTTGATTCTTTTAACAATTCTTTGAAAGTAATTGCTATTATTATCTCCATTTTACAGATGAGAAAACATACACATGAGGGATTCTGAAGGACTTGTCTAGGGTCACATAGCTAAGTAAGTATCTGAGATGGGATTTGAACTAAATTCTTTCTGACTCCGATTCAAGTAATAGCCACCTCGATGCCTCGTTGGTATCTTTGGAGAGAGAAGTTTCAATTAGGTGATGTTAGAAATGTTAGGGTTTAGGAGTGAGTAAGAGGAGAAGTGCAGGCAACAAGACTAGACAGCTTTGCCTAGAAGTTTGGCTGTGAAAGGGAGGAGAGGTGTTGAATATAGGAGATGTAGGACCTTGTGAAGATTTTTTTTAAGGCTGGAAGATGCTTAAACATTTTAAAGGCAGTATAGAAGGAACTAGCACATAGGGAATGGTTGAAGATTAGAAAGAGAGGAAATAATTGAGGTTGGAACTTGCTCAAGAAAGCAGGGAGGGATTAGATTAAGAGCACTCATAGAGGGGGCTGGTCTTGGAAGGAGAAGGGCCATCTTATCATCAGAGACTGGAGGAAAGGAAGAGAGAATGAAGAATTATGTCAAAGGGTTTCGAGAGGAAAAGAAGAGGAGAAGGAACTCATGAAGAATAGCAATAACTTTCTCAGTACAGTAAGAGGTGAAGTCCTCAAATGAAGAAGTGGAGGGAGAGGCATAAAAGACTTAAGGAGTTAAGATATGGTTTGGAATAGCAGCTGTATGGGTTGATGTAGGAAATAATTTTTCCTGAGAAAATATGGAAGGGTAAAGGGATTGGAAGTTGAGATTAAAGCAAAGAATAAGCTTAGAGGAGATAAGGCAGGGAGCAATGGAATGAGAGAAGTCATGGTCAGTTAAAAGAAGATCAGAGAAGTTATGGTCGGTTAAAAGAATGTCAGACTTTGAAGGGAAGTGGAATATTTATGGCTGATGATAAGACACAGAGTGGCTGAGGTAGAGTGACATAGTAGGTCACAGGACTTAAGGATACTGAAGAATTTGAAAGTTAGGGAGTTTGAAGAAGATGGAGAATTGTTACTGAACAATTAGAATGGCTTGTTGTGTATTTGGTGACCAGTTCACAATAGCCAACTTGACTTCAGTGGTATATTCTAGTCAATATATACAAGGTATTCCAAAAGTCATTTGGGACTATATATATGGCACATATAAAATATACACGGTATATGTATTATATACATACATGTATACATACACACATGTATAAATGTATACACACATATTTTCTATATATAGTTCCAAAAGTCATTTAAGACTATATGTATAGTCTCCAAATATATATATAGGATCCATATATAGTTCTAAAAATCATTTGGGACTTTATAATCCCAAATGACTTTTGGAATACCCTATATATATATATTGACCATAATATACCATTGAAGTCAAGGTGGCTATTGCGGACTGGTCCTCATATATGTATATGTATATGTATACGTATATGTATATGTATATGCATACGTATGTGTATGTGTATGTGTATGTGTGTGTATATATATGTGTATATGTATATGTATGTGTATGCATATATGTATATGTATGTGTATATGCATGTGTATGTATACGTGTATATGCACATGTATATATACATATGTCTATACATATGTATATGTGTATGTATTGCATATGTATTGCAAATGTGTATGTAATGTATAGGCATAGACATATATATGTATATAGAGAGACTATGTGTATATATAATACATATGTGTGTATACCCACATATTTGTGCAATGTGTTACATATGCATATATGTGTCGTATATGATGTATATGTGTATATGTATGTAAGGGGCAGCTAGGTGGCAAAGTGGATAGAATGCCAGGTCTGGAGTCAGGAAGACTCATCTTCCTTTATTCAAATCTGGCCTCAGATACTTTGCCAACCATGTGACCCTGGACAAGTCACAACCCTGTTTGCCTCAGTTTCCTCATCTGTATACTGAGCTGGAGAAGGAAATAGCAAACCACTCCAGTAACTTTGCCAAGAAAAACTAAAATGGGGTCATGAAGAGTCAGACATGACTGAAAATAACTGAACAAATGTATACCTGTGGTGTGTGTTCACACACACACACACACACACACACACACACACTTCTTTCTAAAGGAACCTAAGCCCTTCATTCTAAAGGAATTCAGAAACAGCTCACCATCTTCTTCAAACTCCTTGACATTCCAATTCCTCAGTATCCTTAATTCCCATGACCTACTCCTTCACTCCATACACACACACATATATATATCTATGTATCTATCTATCCATATATATGCACATATACACACATGCACATGACATATATATATATATGTATATATGTATGTATATGTATATATGTATGTATATGTATATGTGTACATATGGATATATCAGTAGCTATCTTGGGCAACCCAGAACTGAAGAAGAGGAGGAAGAGCATATTCTGGATTACTTTTGGGAAATAGAAAAGCTCTTTTAATGACCCCAAGCAGATTGCAACCCATCTGCAACTTCAACAGTTCTTGTCCATGTTCTTTCACTGATCTTCTCCGGTTCTTTTAATAGAACATGATTATCAGAATAGCACGTGGGCTATCCTTCTGTCACACTTTTGATGTATGACCAGCCAACTGCCTTTTACAGTCATCCATGTCCTTGATAATATCTCATGCCATGTTGTGCATATGTCATCATTAGAAATATAATTCTACTACTTACACCCAACATGGGTCTTTCTGTTGCCCTTTAGGTCACCTATAGCTTAAATTCTTATAAGACCATGTTGTTCCATGATTCTTAGCCATATGGCCTCACCAAAAGAATATTTTACTTTATCAAGCCTTAGAAGTGATAATTACTTGAACACTCTTTTGCCAACTCTGGAGGCTTGGAAAGTTCAGAGACCTCACCAAAGTAAATTGAATCTTCACTCCGCTGTTTCACAGCTTCTTCCCAGTCCATAGTTATAAATGGCTTTGATTATCTCTAGCCTGCTGATTTCTTGTCCTCTGGCTATTATTAACCTTTGTGAGTGCCCATTTTGCTCCGTTCTGTGCTTTTGGAATGTTGGTACTAAGTCTAGTGCCCTCCTTGTTGAGCCAGAGAGGATTACCTCAATGTGTCCCCATCTGGCAGGTAAAACTTGCTGGTCATTTATCTACAACTTAGTCCTGGGACTGTCTCCAGAATGATGGATGACTTCTTCTCCCCACCATTTAAACACTGAGTCATTAAGTCTTCATTGCATACGTCACCCAGGCAAATCAGATCAAGCCCAAATCAAATCTGCTATGTACTTAAAAGAGTCATTTCCAGTATAAAATTTAGCACATGTCAAAGTGGATCTAGCAATCATGGAGATGAACACATTATGGCTAATTTGGTCTTAGGCTGCTGCATTAAGAGGGGCATAGCTTCCGGGAATAGGGAGGAGATAGTTTCACTGTACACACTGTGCATTGCCCTCATCAGACCACATCTAGGGTATTGTGTTCAGTTCTGGGTACCACAGTGTAGGAAGAATGTTAAGAAGCTGGAAAATAGCAAAAGAAGGATAATTAGGATGGAGGATGTGGCATTCAAGGATTGATTGAAGGAACTGAGCATATTAAATCTGCAGAAGGGAAGATGGTGGGGTATGATAACTGTCATCAGTATTTGAATGAATGCCTCTTTTGGAGGAGGGATTATTCATGTTGGGCCCAGAGAGTAGAATCAGAAGCAATGAGTGAAAGTTGCAAAGAGGTAAATTTAGACAATGTCTGGAAAAAACTTCTAAATATTAGAGCTGTCCAAAAGTGGAATGGGATGCCTATGGAATTGATGGCTTCCCTTTCTTGGAGGTTTTCAAGTGGAGGCAGGACTGTTGGGCATATTATAGTGGGCATTCCTATGGTGTGTGCATTGGACTAGACAGATGCTGACGTCCCTTCTGGCTCTCTGATTTTGTGGTTCTCATTTCCTCACCTAAGAGGAAGAAACTTGAAGGAAAAGGACTTGAACATCCCTTTATTTTCCCCAGTAAGCAAGCCCAAGTACAAAATATAAAAGGAAGAGTCTTTAAAGAACTTTTTTTGTCTATTATAAATAGGAAAAAAATCTTAGGATCATAGTTCCAAGATTAGGGACTCACTCTTTTGTATCATGACCTGCTTTGGCAGCCTGAGGCCTGCTTCTCAGGATAAATATTTGCAAATGTATAAAATAGAACACAAAAGATTACAAAGGAAACTGATTATATTGAAATACAGTTATCAAGATTAAAAAAATCATTCATTGTCACCAGGTTAGGGTCTGTATCAGAAGGAACCACAGAAGCCATTTAGTCCAACCTCATTTTACAGATGAAGAAACAGAGGCACAGTGATAGTTAAATGACTTACCTAAGGTCATACCATTAGTAAGCAGAAGGGGCAAAATTTGAACCCAGGATCTCTGACACCAGTAAGTGTTGTTTCCACCGTATCAAACAACAAACATTTATTCAATACTCACCATATGCTAGCACAAGCATTGTGCTAGGCACGGAGGACACGTTTATAAAGAACTCACAATGAGTGAGTCCCATTGTAGTTGAGGAGGCAAGTACATATAAAATATATGCAGCATAGATATAAAGTTACTAATACAGACATAGATACACACATTTGTATGTGGCTAACATAATAGCTAATACTTACATAGCACGTACTATGTGCCAGGCACTGTGCTAAGCACTTTATAATTATTATCTTATTTAGTCCTCACAACAATCCTAGGAGGTAGGTGCCATTATTATCCCTGTTTTACAGATGAGGAAAATGAGGCAAACGAGAGATTAAGTGATTTGCCCAGGGTCACACAACTAGTAAGTGTCTGAAGCTGGATTTGAACTCCATTCTTCTTGACTCCAGGCCTGGCTCTCTATCCACTGCACCACCTATCAAGATTCTCTTTCTAACATCTGGAGGGATCAGGCTTCTTGTACCAGATCATATCTGACCAGCACATTAAAGGAAAAGAGAGATTCTGTGAGGTAGATAAGGAGGGAGTTTATTCCAGGGGTGGGTGGAAGCATTGCTCATGATAGTAGCCAGAGAAGTAGGTTAATAGAAAGAATAGTAGAGTCCAGCTTTTGTCAGAGAATGGAAATTATTTCTGACCACCTCTCCTCTCCTTTTATGTTATCATTTGTAGGTCTTCAAATGGAACTCTCTGGCAATTGGCTGTTGCTAGAGTGAGAGGAAGAATGAAGGCAGATGAAGCTGACACAGTTATGGTACCATGAATAACCTATTCTTAGTGGAAATAACAAAGGATGCAGGAAATCTAGGGGTCTGGTTCTAGCTATGACACTGACCAGTAATGTGACATTGAGCAAGTCATGCAATCTCTCTGAGCTTTGGGTTCGAATTGTGAGCAAAAGTGGGACCTGAAGGTCCATTCTATGCCTACCATCCTATTCATCTGATTCCTTCTTGTTTTAACCTACGGTCTTTGTGTATACTCTGGTTTCTCTTCACTTAACCCTTTCAGTATGTGCCTTGCTCTGCCCTCATAATCTGTATCTAACTGGTTTCTAGTTGTTCTTGTTGTTATTCAGTCATTTCAGTTGTGTCTGACTCTTTGTGACCCCATCTGTTAGATTATTTTTGGAAAAGATACTGGAGTTTGCCATTTCCTTCTCCAGCTTATTTTATCAATGAGGAAACTAAGGCAAACAGGGTTAAGTGATTTGTTCAGGGTCACATAGCTAGTAAGTGTTTGAAGCTGGATTTTAATTCTGGTCTTCCTAATTCCAGGCCCAGTGCCCTATCCATTGTACCACTGGACTTCTAAAGCCACCGTTGCCCTGGCCCCAAGAATCACAGTTTATTAGAGCTAAAATGGCCCTTAGGGAAAATAAAGACTAATACTCTCATTTTCTCAATGAAACAGAGGTCTAGGAAGGTTAAAGAATTTGACCATGGTCACAGCATAGTAAATGGCGGAACCAGGATAATGACCCAGGCTTCTTATGAGTCCAGAGATCTTTCTACTACAATTCAATTTTCTATGCCATGCTTCACGTGTATTTTGCCTTCTTGGTCCCAAACCTGTTGCCTTGGTGACTTGGTATGTTTTCTTGGTAACCAAGATGGATTAAAGGAAGGAAGCTGTGAATCGAGGAGACATGATGAGAAGGAAGAGATTAAGATGACAACGATAGACTGGAGAGAAAGTAAATTTTAAAAAATATCAGATTATAAACGAGTAGTGAAGGTGAGGGAAGAACATGGTCTTATTTCTTTTTTGTCTCTCCAGTAATCAGCATAATGCTTTGGATACGGTAGGCTTTCACTATGTATTTATTGAATTTAAACTGGGGAGATTCAGAACAGTAACTCATTCAAGTTGATGTGTATTGAGTACATAGAGAGACATAGGTCAGTTAGTTCTAGAGAGAAACTATCCAGTTAGAGTTATCAGGGGAGTTGCTAGGAAATATAAATTTTGCCCGAACACAGAGATTATTCCTAGCGCTGGGGCACTTTGTTCTGCATTCTGGTAATCATGTTCAAGTACCTATAAGAAACGCTGCAGCACAAAGAACCCAGTAAAATGTAAACTCCTTGAAGGCAGAAAATATTTTCATTGCTGTCTTTGTATCCCAAACACCTAGCATGGTGTCTGGCACAGAGAAGGTGCTTAATCATTTTTAATTTTAATTGAATGAGCAATCCGTTTTCAATTTGATGAAGTGGTGTAGTGAAAGGAAAACTGGACCTGGAAGAAGGAAATAAGTATTTATTAATCACCCACACTGTTCTAGGCAGTGTGCCTAGATATTATCTACTTTGATCCTCAAAACGATCAATCCTAAGAGGTAGGTGCTATTATGATTCCCAGTTACCATCAGTCACAGAGGGGTTATGGGACTTGTCTAGGGTCACACAGACAGTTAAGTGTCTGAGGATATATTTGAACTCAGATCTTCCTGATTCTAGGCTTACTACTCTACCCACTATGCCCTCTAGATGCCTCTACAACCTGGTTAGGAAGTCAGGAAGACTCCCGGCCTTGGACACTTACTGTCTGTGTGACCCTGGGCAAATCACTTAATCTCTGCCCCAGTTTCCTCATGTATAAAATAGTGATCATAGTAACACCTACCTTCCAGAGTTGTCATGGGGACAGAATGAGAAGATATTTGTAAAGGACTTTGTAAACCTTAAATCGCTATATGAATGCTTTTATCAAGCTATCAATAGTCATATAAAAATGTTCTAAATCACCAATAATTAGAGAAATGCAAATTAAAACAACTCAGGCACCAGCTCATACCTATTAGATGGGTTAACATGACAGGAAAGGAAAAAGACAAATGCTGGAAGGTATGAGAAAAAACAGTGTGCTCTTGGTGGCATTGGGAACTGATCCATCCATTTTGGATTTGAAAATATGCCCCAAAGCCTAAAAAACTGTGCATACCCTTTGACCCAACAATACTGCTATCTGTAGTATATGCTATCTGCATCCCAAAGGAAAAAGGAAAAGCACCCATATGTACAAGAATATTTATAGGAACTCTTTTTGTGGTGGCAAAGAATTGGGAACCGAGCCGATGCCTATCAATTGGGAAATGACTGAAGAAACTGCGGTAGAGGATTGTGACGAAATACTATTGTATCATAAGAAATGATGAAGGGAATGGCTTCAGAAAAACCCAGGAAGACTTATATGAACTGATGCAAAGTGAAATGAATGCAATCCAGATAACACTGTACACTGTAATAGCAGAATTTAATAATAATCAACTGTGAAAGATTTAACTACTCTGATCAATACAATGAGCCATGACCATTCCAACGGACTCATGATGAAAAATGTTGTCTACCTCTAGACAGAACTGATAGACTCTGAGTGCATACTGAAGCATATTTATTTTCACTTTACTTTCCTTACTTTTTTTTTTTTTGCAACATAGCTACTATGGAAATATGTTTTGTATGACTTTGCATTATAGTTGGTATTATATTGTTTGCCTTCTTAATGGGTAGGGGAGGTGCTGAAGTGAGTGAGAGAACTTGAAACTGAAAATTTTAAAAATGATTGTAAAACCACACACACAAATATAAAAAATGCCTTAATTTATTTTTCACTTTTCTATCTCTGTCTGTCTGTCTGTCTGTCTGTCTATCTATCTATCTACTTATCTATCTATCCATCTACATGTATACATTTATTTATTGCTAGAAAGACTGCCTGGACTCTTGTCATTTTCTAACCTGTTGAACTGGGCTGGGCCTAGGCTGATGATAGAATCTTATAGTGTCAGGAAAAGAATGAGGAGCCAGCAAAAGACACAGGGGACCTCTTAAAGAGAAAGGAAGACAATCAGAGGTGTGTAATATGTTGAAAACCAAAGGAGAAGAGTGTTAACAGCTGGGAAGAGGTCAAGGATGATGATGACTAAGAAAAGTGTTCTGGTTTTTTTTGATGTTGTTGTTCAGTTGTTTCTGACTCTTCTTGCCCCTGTCTGGGGTTTTCTTGGCAAAGATACTGGAATGGCTTGCCATTTTTTTCTCCAGATCATTTTACAGATGAGAAACTAAGGCAAACAGGATTAAGTGACTTGTGCAGGGTCACACAGTTAGTGAATGTCTGAGGTAAGATTTGAACTCCAGAAGATGAGTGCCAGGCCTACCATTCTATCCACTGAGCCACCTAGCTGCCCAAGAAAAGGACTTTAATATTTAGTAATTTAAGAAAGTATAGTCTTGGTAGAAGGTTGTGAGATAGTGGGAAGTTAACAAGGGCCTGAGGAAACAAGAGTAGTGAGGAAATGGGGGCATTGGGTATAGACTCTGTCTCTTTCTCTATCTTCCTCTTTCTCTCTCTACACACACACACACACACAACACACACCATTTACACTTACACATACAAACACACACACACATATATATGTGTGTGTGTGTATATGTATATGTATATATATATGTATGTGTATATATATATACACACACACACATATATACATAGACACATATATTTCCCCCCAAAAAAGGGATAAGAGAAATGGGATCATAACTTGATGGGCTAATAGGGTCAAAGCTTTTGGAGAACTGAGTCAACCTGAGAATGTTTGTAGTCAGAAGGGAATGAATCAGTGAAGGAGATACAGAATTGAGATCTAAAAATATTTTGATATGCTAGAAAGGTGAGGCCAATTTACTAAAAAGAAGCTTACTAGAGCTAAGTACAAAGTCCTCTGTAGCCTGTCTTCTACTCATCTTTTTGATGTGTATACATTAAAGTTAAGTTCATGGAGATATTTTCAATGGGAATTTGACTATCTGACTCATTTGGTTCATATCCCACTCACTTGGGAATTGAGACCTTTTAAGCTCAGCTCAGGTCTGGCTATTCAGTTTTACTCCACACCAACAGACCTGGCTTTTGTTTGTTTTATTTTGTTTTGAGAAGATTGCAAAATCAGTATGGCTAATGACTGTAACTTGGTTGCATTAATAGATCCATTGTGTCTAGAACAAAGGAAATTGATAATCCCACTGTACTCCGCTCCAGCCAGACCCCATATGGAGTAGTGCATTGAGTTCTGAGTGCAGCATTTTAGAAAGAACATGGATAAACTGAAGCAGGTCTAGAGTAGGGAAATAGGTTAATAAAAGGACTGGAGCCCATGATTTATAAGGGTTGGTTTAAGGAAAAACTGACATTTAGCCTAGAAAAGATATTTAGGGAAAATACGATGGCAATGTTGAAATATTCAAAGGGCTATCATTTATCATTTTATCATTTGTAATTTTTAAAAAATCTTAAGCTTAAATACAAAATGAGAAAAAAAAAACATTGCCATGTATACAGCAGACCATAAGAGAGGATTCAATATGAAACCATAAATTTCCATTTCAAGAAAACTTATATAATAAATACTACACACTGTTTTCACAGCTGCCCAGCTTTTCGTTTCTTCCTTGTCAGTTTTCTTCTGTTCTCTGCTGTGCCCTTTCACTTTATTTTTTCCCCTACCTCCCTACACCCCCCCCCCAAAGAAGGCTATAATTAAGCATGGAGATATATATACATACATACATATATATACACACACACACACACGTATACATAGATATCTGTAAACATACACATGTATGCACATATACACTCATATACATATATGTAAGACAGTACTATGCTTATTTCCTCCTATCATCTGTTTCTCTGAAGGTAGATAGCATCTTTGTTCGTAAGTCCAAGTCATTCCATGTTTTTCTAAATCGACCAGCTCATCACGCCCTTCACCGCAGCAATATTCCAACTAAATTCACATCCCATCTGAGAGATTGTCTATGAAAGCTGCCCCCTTCCAAATTTCTGCATTCCTTGTATTCTTGGCTACATAGATTTTACCTATAGAAGAAAAATTTAATTTAAAATAATCAAAATTATCCTTTTGACACTTCAACAATGCTCTCAACTTATAATATAGCTTAACGTCCAATACTGCTGAATCTACTTCCTTCATATCTTTCCCCCCTGGTTTCTTTGAAGTTGCTGACCAAAAGGTCAGGATCTTCATATAAACTTTGTTATTTTTTTCTAACTCAGCAAAATAATTTTTATTTGGGATGACATTGAATAAATAGATTAGTTAGGTAAAATTGTCATTTTAAAAATTATTTTAGCTTTACCTACCATGAATAATAAATATTACTTCAATTATTTTGATCTGAGTTTATTTGTATTAAAAATGTTTTACATTTATGTTCATATAATTCCTGCGTCTGTTTGGGCAGGTATACACACTCAGGTATTTTATGCTTCTAGGTATTTTAAATGGTCTAAAACAATGTTGAATAATATTGCTGACACACAGTATAGTTTCTCTATTTTTTACTTTTGATTAAATTTATTTTAACTTTAACTTTGTCTTAGATCATGATTACTATCCCTGTCTTTTTTTACATACTAAATTCTACTCCTGCCCTTTATTTTTCTCTTTGTGTGTATCTCTCATTTTCATAATGTTTTCTGAAAACAACATATTGTTGAATTCAAAATTTTAATCTGTTGCTGTTTTGTAGTTAAATTAATCCTATTCATATTCCAAGCTACAATTGCTTGTATATTTTCCTCCTTATTTTTCCTCACTATCCTTCTCACTCTATTTGCCCTATTCCTTCTCACTCCTTTGCTTTACTTCTACCTGCTACCTTGCCCTCCTATTCCTTAGCCTACCCGCCCTCTTAAGAGTCCCTCCCTTATCCTCTCCCCCACCCCTTTTCCCTTGCCCTCTTATTTCTTTCTGAATTTGGAAGACACACAGAGATATATGTATCTATATGTACACACACACACACACACACACACACACACACACACACACACACACACTATTCACTCTTTAACCCATTCCTGATGAAAGTGAGGTTCCAGTACTAACCTCCCTCTGTCCTACTAGCTTCTTTGGTATCAATTTTTCCCTTCATGCCTCATCTATATGAGATAATTAGTCCTTTTTATCTCTCCCTACACAGTTTTTTTTTTAGAATCACCCCAGCATACTCAGCTCAGCCCACGCCTTTCTTTCAAACTACCCAAATAATGATGACAATCATAAAAGAATTGCTAATATTGTCACATATATGAAGCAAACAATTTGACCCTTTTGAGTCCCTTTTAATTGGTCTTGAATGTTTACCTTATATTTTTCCTGGATGTTATATGTTGAATTTTCCCTTAAGTTCTGGGATTTTTGTCACAAAATTGTATATTCACTATTGATTAAATTTATTTTAACCTTAACTTTGTCTTAGATCATGATTACTATTCTTGGTTTTTTTTTTTGTTTGTTTTGTTTTTACATACTAAATTCTACTCCTGCCCTTAATTTTTATCTTTGTATGTATCTCTCATTTTTATGATGTTGTTGGGTAAGTTACCCTTGGTTATAACCCCAGCTCTTTTGCTCTACAGCATATAGTATTCTCAGACCTATGGTCCTTATTGTAGCTCCATGATACTTAAATAGTTTTTTTATTCTTGTTGCTTCCAACATTTTCTCCTTAACTGGGAGCTTTGAAACTTAGCTATGATATTCCTGTTAAGTTTTCCTCCTGGGATCTCAGGTGGTGATTGGTGGCTTTTTTAAAAAATTTCTACTTTGCCTTCTTGTTCTAGAACTTCAGAGCAATTTTTATTGATTCTTTTTTCTTTTTTTTAGATTGTTACTTTCAGGTAGTCTGACTATTCTTATGTTATTTCACCTCATCTCTTCTTCAGATTGGTTGTTTTTCTGATGAGATATTTCAATTTCTCTTCTATTCTTTCCTTCTTTTGATTTTGTTTTATGATTTCATGGTGTCTTAGAATGGCATTAGTAAACTTTTGCCCAATTCTAGTTTTCAAGAAATTATTTTTTCCTTAAGTTTTTTATTCTGTATTTCCATTTGGTTGACTTTTTTTTTCATAATTTTCTTGATTTTTTTTGATTGCTCTTGGTTTTTCTGATTTTTCCTTGATCTCTCTTATTTGATTTTTAAAGTCCTTTTTAAGTTCTTTTAAGAAATCTTTTTTGTGCTTGGAACCATGTGACATAAGAATAAGAAATTGAAAAGGAGTACCATTTTTTAGCTCTATTGTCTTTCTCTGGTCATGAACCCCAGATCTTCTCTATCCCCATAGTAATTATCTATGGTTGGGTTCTTTCTCCTTTGCTTGCTCATTTATATATTTTTTTGTTTTATTTTGTCTTCAGCAGCTATTAGCATAATCAAGTTGTAATCCTGAGGAATAGGGAATGATGACACAAGCCTCAGGTCCTTACTGTTATTTTCTGAGGTCCATCTTGGGGCCCAACCCTGGGCTCTCCTCTCCACTCCTAAGCCATAGATAGTGCCCTCAGCCACACTGTTCCCCTCAGTCCCTCTGGTGGCTGCAAACTACAGCTGTCCTCTCTGCTCTAGAACTGAAACCGGGACTCTGCTGTCCTACAAGTGCCCACAGTCAACAGAATCCCTGCCAGTTTCTACTGCACCCACCAGGTATGCTAGCTGCTTGTCCCCACAGCCACAGCCTGGGATGCATCTGGTCAGCACAGCTGTGCTTGGCGTCCCTCAACAGTGGAAGGTCCTTCAATCTTCTCCTACTCAGCCATCAGATCCCCACATTCTCTGTGAGATGAAAGTTTCTAAGGCTGAGGCTGCCTCTCAACTCAGCTGCCCCCAGGGCTTGTCGTTTGCTGAATCTGCACACTAGACCTGGAGGTGTTTGCACTTCATTCAGGCCAAACTTCTGCCTCTGGAGGTGGGGTGTCTCCTGGGGTCTTCTCAAGTTGTCTTAGGAGGGCAACTGTTCTACCCTATGTTTATTTCTCCTGCCCTGAGGTGATGTTCTGTCTTTTTACGTAGAGGAAATTTGGAGAGCCGAAAGTTTTCTGACCAACGCTGCCATCTTCCCAGAATCTTCTCCCAAGGTTGTCATTTTAAAGAGGGATTAGTCTTATTCTATTTACTCTAGAGAGGAGAGCTAGAAACAACAGGTGAAAATTGCAGGTTTCAACTCAGTGTAAGGGGGGAAACTTTCTAATAATTAGATCTCTCTTATAATATATCTGATTGCCTAGGATTTAGTGAGTTCCCTTTTATTAGATGTCTTCAAGTAGAGGCTGGACAACCAGTGGTAACGTAGAAGGAATTTCTTATTCGGATGCCCCTTGGAGAAGGTGGAAGATATACTAAAGAGACATTATCTAATGGAGCAAAGTTCTAAGGAAAGAAGGCAAGGGTTAAAATTAAAGGCACAACTAGAGGGATTTGCCCTGGAAAGAAGCAAAAATATGTAATCTTCTGAGAAAAGAGGTACGAAGGAGGGAACAGATGAAGATATTGAAAATTTTTGAAATGTGATAGGAAAATTGCCTGGAAAATGCATCCTCTGGTTGGAACTGTATAAAAGAATGTTTATCATGGAAAACACAATTTTAATCAGCCTCTACCTACCAAGACTATTATTTTAAAAATATTATCATAATTGAAAAATCTCTAATTACTCATCCTAAGCAAAACAACCAACACGCTATCCACTTAGTTTTACTGAGGATTACTAAAGTTAATATCTTGTGGAAATAGCTTAGTAAATTTTAATTACTCAGTAGCAATGCCCTATAAATCTGGAAAGAGTTAGCTAAATAAATGCTCTGCTCACATTGCCTTGTATCACCCTTGGCTTCTCTGTCTTACTCTGGGCAGGGAGTACACGTCTTCAGTGACCTGAAGCCCTGCAGACTAGTAGTGCTGCAAGAGATGGGCACATAAAGAAAGAAGTGTTGGAGTTAGACAGTGACCATTAATCATGGTTTAGTCAGAAAGGGACTGAGGGGGCAATGAAATGAACTCCAGCAACCAGGAGAGGGTAATTCAATAAGCAGTGAAAAATCAATGAGGTGAAAACAACCTGCCCAAGAAGTAAAAACCAACCTCCTCAAAGGTTGCCCTGGAAACCTGGCTGTCTTTCTCCATTAATTAGGAATAGCTAGATGTTATGGCCACCCTTTCTTAACCACCACCAGTCACCACCACAAACACCTTGTATTGGCATAACAGAGTTTCTTTGAATTTGAATGAAAACAAACAACAACAATAACTTATAGCCCCACTTTTTGCTATAGTAAAGCTAAAGGAGTACCATCAACTAAGGAATGACTGAACCAAACATGGTATAGATGAATGTAGCGGAAAATTATTATGCAGTAAGAAATGACTAAAAGGACAGATTCAGAGAAACTTTATAAAGTGATTACAATATAAAGAAAAATAGAAAGACTTAAGAACTCTGATTAGCACGATGATCAACCATGATTTTCAGCAGGCTGCTGATGAAACATACTTCTCATCTCTTGACAGACAAGTGATGGATTAAAGGTGCAAAATAAGACCGTTTTCAGACACAGTCAATATGTGGAGTTGTTTCACTTTATTTACTACAAGAAAGAACCTTTCTGTGGGCTCAAGGGGTTTGGGTAGGATAGGGGATAGTGATACCAAAAGAAAAGAGAGCCAGTGAAAGGTTTTTTTTAAGTATACAAAAAAGAGCTAAAGGGAATTCAGAGGGAGATGCAGAAGAGCTTTGGAACCATTTTGAATTTGCTTTATGCTTTACAAAAACCAAGCACATATGATAGAAAATTCACAGTTTCATATACATTTCTTTCTTTTGTTCTTCTTTGTATATGGAAATGTTCATGTTTGCTGATATTTATCAATATCATAGTCACAAAAAAATTAAAAAATATCACTTTTACAGTTCTTCTCCAAACTGGACTGTTTTATGTCCTTAAACTGTAGCTCTAGAGGTAGCATCGTGTGTTGGGAAAGATATGGCTTTGGTGTTAGGAAGGTCTTGGTTCAAATTCTGTCTCTGACATATATTGATGATGTGACCTTGCAGAAGTCCCAGTGCCTTGGGCAATTCTCTAAGACTGTAAGTTGAAGAACAACTGCTGATCTGGTTTGGAAAAGAAGATTCTACACTAGGAGTTTTCTATGCTCTCAAGCCATAGGTCCATAACAACCAAAATAACAATACAAGAACAAGGATAACATCAACAAAGAGTATACCTAATGGTTCTCCAAGATTTTTTCACTCATTAAACAATTATTAAGTGTAGGAAACATGTATGATGCTAAGTTTTGGAAGAGATACAAAAATAAGACATGAGCACTGTACCAAAGTAGCTTATAATTTTATAGGACCCATTTTTTATTTTCTCCACTTAGACCTTGAGGTGAATTAGGTCTATTGGCTTCTCACAGCTTATCCTTTGGCACTGTAGGGACCCTGCAGCTGTTCCCTCTGGCTATCCTCATTCTGTAGGCCTTGTTTACTTACCTATAACAACAATAGAAGTAGAAGCTGAGAATAGAGGAGGTGAGCATCTTCAGATATTACCTTGTCTAGTCAGCCATAGTTGTACCTACATTAGCTTCACATGATTTTCCTAGAATCTCAACCATTACTCCACAAGCTGGTCCTTTTGATTTTTGTTAGACACATGATCTATGGTGAATTAAGTTCTCTTAATTTCATTTTTCTTGTGGTCTCCCAGGTTGCATCTGGCTCTACAAGCCTATGATCCCATGATTTCTAATCACCAATCCCATTAAAATATAAGCTCCTTGAGTGTAGGGATTATCTCATTCTTTCTATCCCCAAGACCTATCACAGTGCTTGGTGTTTAGTAGATGTTTAATAAATGTTTATTGATTGATTGCTCCCTCTCCTCCCTGACATATATCACTTATTGTCTCTCAGTCATTCAGTTGTGCCTGACTCTTCATGATTCCATGGACTATATAGCATGCCAGGCCCTTCTATCCTTTACTATCTCTTGAAGTCTTAAGTTCATGTTTGTTGTTTCCATGACACTATCCATCCAGTTCATCCTCTGCCATCTCCTTTTCCTTTTGCCTTAAATCTTTCCCAACATCATGGTCTTTTCCAATGAGTCTTGTCTTCTCATTATGTGGCCAAAGTATTTAAACTTCAGTTTCAGTATTTGATGTTCCAGTGAAAACAGCCTGAATTAATTTCTTTTGACTAATTTTGATTAATTTCTATTGAGTGATTGGATTTCCTTGCCTTCCAAAGGACTTTCAAAAGTTTTCTTCAGCACTGCAATTCAAAAGTGTTGATTCTGCAGTGCTCAGCTTTCCTTACAGTTCGACTCTCACAGCCATGTGTTGCTTCTGGAAAAACCATAGCTTTGACTATATGGACCTTTGTCAGCAAAATGATGTCTCTGTTTTTTAGTATACTGTCTAGATTTGCCATAGCTTTCCTTCCAAGGTGCAAGCATCTTTTAATTTCATGGCTGCACTCACCATCTGCAGTGATCTTTGAGCCTAAGAATATAAAATCTGACACTGCTTGCCTTCTCCTTTTATTTGCCAGAAAGTGATGGGACCAGTTGCCAAGATCTTAGGTATTTTTTCTTTTTATGTTAAGTTTTAAGCCTCCTTTTTCACCCTCATCAAGAGGTGTCTTAACTCTTCTTCACTTTCTGCCATCAGAGTGAAATCTTCTACATGCCTGAGATTATTGATATTTCCTTTAGCATCCTCAGTTCTGGCTTTTGAGTCATCCAGCTTGGCATTTCACATGATATACTCTGCATGTAAGTTAAATAAATCAGGTGACAATATTTAGCCTTGTCATACTCCTTTTCCCATTTTAAACCAATCAGTTGTTCCATATTCACTTCTAACTGTTACTTCTTGGCCTGCATACAGGCTCCTCAGGAGACAAGTAAGATGATCTGATACTCCCATCTCTTTGAAGGCTTGCAACATTTTGTGATCCACGCAGTCAAGGGCATTAGTGTAGTCAATGAAGCAGAAGTACATGCTTTTATTTCTGGAACTCTTTTGTTTTCTCCATAGTGTATTAAATGTTGGCAATTTGGTCTTTATTTCTTCTGTCTCTTTGAAAACCAGTCTACATTTTTAGTAATTCTTGGTTCACATATTGCTGAAACCTAGCTTGCAGAATCTTAAGAATAGCTTTGCTGGAGTATGAAAAATGAGCCCAGTGTTTTTAATCTTTTCATCTCCTGTTTGACCACATCCAGCTTACCTTGGTTTATAGATCTTACGTTCCAGATTCCTATGCAATATTAATCTCTGCAGTACCAGATTTTCTTTTGGTCACCAGATGTGGCCACAGCTGAGGTTCCTTCTGGCTTTGGCCCAGCTGCTTCATTAGTATGGGAGTGACTTGTAGCTGCTTCCTACTCTTCCCTAGTAGCATACTAGATACCTTCTGACTTGAGGGGTTCATTTTCTGATGTCATCTCTTTTTATTATTTTAATGCTCTCCTTGAGGTTTTCTTGGCAAAGATACTGGAGCATATGAATTTCCTTCTCCAGTGGATCACCTTTTGTCAGAACTCTCCACTATGACCTGGTGTCTTGGGTAATCCTGAGTAGCATAGCTCATAATTTCATTGAGCTACCCAAGCCCCTCCACCATGACAAGGCAGTGATTCGAGATTATGCTCTGAAGTGATTTTTAATAACCAAAGTTACTAACACTTAACCAGTTGTGTTCATATCAACCTTAGGATCCACCAGTACTGTTTCAGAATTCTAGATTATGAGGTGAAATTATTCTATATCATTTTTATTGATTTTATTTACAATTGCTTTTGTCCTGTAGCTGCATAAGTCATAGTTCTTTGTTTCTGAACTTGGTTTGTCTATAATGAGTTAAGTTTAGAAATTCAGTTCTCTCTCTTCTTGTCTTGAGGAAATCTACTATGCTTAAGGGCTGTGGGTGGGTACAAGGGAATCTGGTCCAGTATCCGTCCACTACCAAGTGCTATCCTTCTGGTCTGGTCCACTATATCTGACCTTGCAGATGAACTCAAACAATGAACATTTCAGCAAGGAAGGAGGGCATTGTTGTTAGTCCCTTATTCCAACCGATCATATTGCCCCCCATGCCTCAGCTTTGTAATCAGTCATGTTGTCCTCAACTCCATGATGTCACCAACCATATAGCCAACTGTATTATTTCCTCACCTACCCTGTTTTGTTCTTTATACTATGTTTATAAAAAGGAATTTCATCTTGGTCTAGGGGTCTTTGGCCTAAACTGAGGAATCCATTGATCTGCTTTATTAACAGGGAGTGGCCCTGCTAATAAATTATTATCTTGCTCAGAGACTATGTGCCTCAATCTACCAGCATGGAATTTCACTTGTGACAACTGTCTTTCTTGCACGTGGTAGGACTGCACTGTTCTACCTCTATTATGTCTCTTACATTCAATTTCTCTCAACAGACAAATCCACCACCTTAATTCAGACCAATAGCCCCTCTTGCTTAGATTATTGCAATGGCCTCCTAATTGATCTTCCTGCCTTTGGTATCTCCGATTCTGGTTCATTTTTCCATGATAATGACAAAATGATCTTCCTTAAGTACAGAGTTGAACATCACTTTCACATTCAATAAACCGAAGTGGGGTTATTATCCTATTGCCTCTAGGATAAAACATATACTCCTCTGTTTAGCTTTTAAGATCCTTTAGAACCAGATGCCGGTCTATCTTTCCAGCCTTTGTTGTATATTACTCTCTTTCCTGTACTCTGTGAACCAGATAACCTGACCTTCTCTCTTCTTTATGCATGAAATTCCATTTCTCATTTCAATATTCTTGTACTGGACAGCCCCAATGCCTAGAATATATTCCTTGCCTCCTTACCTTTGACTTTTAGAGTCCCTGTCTTCCTTCACCTTTCCTCATCCCTCAACTACTAGTGTCCTCTCACCCAAAGTACCTTATATTCAACTATTTTGAATTTATTGGTGTTTATTGCCTTTATGTTTATTCTGTGTGTGTATGTGTGTGTGTGTGTGTGTATACACACACACACACACACACACACACACAAGATATAGATGTACATTTGTGGTTGCACATATAGGTATATATACATATATATGCACACACACAAGATATAGATGTATATTTGTGGTTATACATATAGGTGTATATATACATACATACATATATATATACACACACACCTATATATGTAAAATCTTCATTCTTGACTTAGCTTTAGAATGTAAGCTTCTTGAGAATAAATATTTCTTTCTTTCTTTTTTCTTTTTTTTTTGGGGGGAGTATTTGGTTCTCTAGTGCCTGGCACATAGCAGACACTCAATAAATAATGGTTGATTAATTGATTAATAAAAAGAGATTTGGTTATTGATTAAATGAGATAATATTGATAAAGTGGCAGCCTCGTGTTGTAGTGAATAGAGTGCTGGGCCTAGAGTCAAGAAGACCTGAGCCTAAATCTGGCCTTATATTCTTACAAGCTGTGTGACCTTGGGTAGGTCACTAAACCTTTCTATGCCTCAGCTTTCTTAACTGTAAAATGGAGATTACCTTGGCAGCGTTGTTGAGGATTAAATGGGATAATATTAGTAAAGCACTTAGCACAGTCTCTAGTATGTAGTAAAAGGCTATATAAATGCCAATCCTTTCCCTTTCCCTTCTGCATTGATCAGACAAGAGCTGCAAATCTCAGTAAAGAGATTTTTTCATCTGTGCTACTGAATCCATCTTTACATCATGGATTATAACCAATGGTGTTAAATCTAATTATTAACCTCCAGGGCAGTAGCACCTGGAGCACTAGCAGTTCAAGTAACCGTTTTGAGGTAGAACAATTTAATGTGAAAGTTACATGCTCAGACTTGTTGTATTTGAGCCGAAGTGCCCTTAGGACACTGAGGTTTGGCCCAGAGTTCTGAGGCAGCATTAAGCCTTAAGCAGCAGTTTATGATATAATCAGGGCCTCTCAAAAGCTTCAGCTGGAAAAAGAAATCGATAATCAAGATTGACTTCACTTAGAAGATTCTGGTCTTTTTTTTCTAGACTCAGGAGATGAACCACCTGCAAGCGTCTGTGCTTTGATTTCTCTAATGAAGGCCCATGGCACCAGGGTAACAGGCAGAAAATCTTTCTGCGAAAGCTAGGAAATGTGAGAAGGAGGGGGCTTGAGAAGCTTCCAGTGGTGAAGGTCTCAAAGGGCATCAATCAGCTTTAGAGAAGTATGCCTTTGAGGTTTCTTCCCTTGGCTCAAAATCAGAAGGCCAGTGGGAAATTGCTGGAGGCTTTCACAGCTATAGCTCTCTGGAATATTATAGAATAAGGGAAAGCAGTATTCTGGGATACCTTTCCTCACATCACATGTTGGAGCTCATTACTACCTACTTCATAGAATGCTGAATCAGGAGGGCAGAACAGATGCTTGCAGCCACCAGGGAGGCAACGTAATACAGTGGGAAGTCAAGGAGTCAGAAGACCTGGCTTCAAGTCTTGGCTCTGTGTGACCCTGATCAAGTCATTTGATCTCTGTTTTCTCATCAATAAGATGGAAATGATAATACTTGTACTATCTTCTTCCCAGGGTTGTTACAAGGAAAGTGCTTTGCAAAATATAAGATGAACATGTTTATATATACTTCTGTATTATAGACACATATATGTATATATATGCATTATAGATACATATATGTATTATGTGTGTTATATACATAATACATATATAAATATACTGTGTATATTATAATACACATAGTACATATGTAACATCATAAAGTGGCATATAATTATATATTTACATTATGTATGTGTTATATATATACATATCTTAAAATATCATGTAGGTATATGCATATAAGTGGGTTTTTACCCAAGTCTAGAGCACTTTGCTCCACTTGTAGAGAGAGATGTAACTCCTGGAATGACTCCTAATTGGTGGAGAGTATCCTAATGTGATGCTGCATACTTACATGAGGACAGAATGGATTCCAGAGTTTCTTCAGAGAGAAAAACATTCTTTGGAAGAGAAGGAAAGATGTTGGGAAACTGCAGACACATTGGGGAAGCCAGCTTCTCAACATGACCCTGATTTCTAGCTTACTTCCCTAGAGATTTTTCCCCTCGAGTGAGATTAGGGCCTTTCTCCTTGGTCTGAGCATCTGAGCTGTCACCTCTGTACTAACAAAGAGCTCATTCACTTTTACACATTTTTCTGGTATATTCTTATCTGTACAGCACCTCTAAATTCTATTTACTGTTTGGATTTATCAGCTATTTATTATCTATGATGGTCTTTTGCATAACCAGTATTCAGGAGAAAGGGGCTGAGTTGATGGGTAAAAGCTTGAGACTATCCTCCCCCTTAAACTAAGGGTTAGTTACCATAAAGCAGCTGTTGTAATGAAACTCTAAAATTATACCCCAAGACAAGCAATAATTGAGGAATAGGTCTAGCCCAATATCCCTAGACAAGGGAAGAAGCAAACACGTAGCTATTGACCTTCTGCTCCTAATAAGGAAGACGTTGGAGAAGGGTAGACCAGATTCTGGAGGTAACTACAAGCCTCATGTAGACATACATATCTCACATTGGCACAGAATTGTACATTTATATTTGTAATATATATGCACATATGTATGTCTGTATCTTTCTTTCTTTCTCACTCTCTTTCTTTTTCTTTCTTTCTTTCTTTCTTTCTTTCTTTCTTTCTTTCTTTCTTCCTTTCTTTCTTTCTTTCTTCCTTCCTTCCTTCCTTCCTTCCTTCCTTCCTTCCTTCCTTCCTTCCTTCCTTCCTTCTTCCTTCCTTTCTTCTTCTTCTCTTCTTTCTTTCTTTCTTTCTTTCTTTCTTTCTTTCTTTCTTTCTTTCTTTCTTTCTTTCTTTCTTTCTTTCTTTCTTTCCTTCCTTCTTCCTTCCTTCCTTCCTTCCTTCCTTCCTTCCTTCCTTCCTTCCTTCCTTCCTTCCTTCCTTCCTTCCTTCCTTCCTTCCTTCCTTCTCTCTCTCTCTCTCTCTCTCTCTCTCTCTCTCTCTCTCTCTCTCTCTCTCTCTCTCTCTTTCTGTTTATCCCTTGCAACAGACCTGCACAACTTAGCAGTAAGTCGGGGCCAAAATTAAAATAGGCTAAACTTCTTTGGGAGGCAGATAGGTTTTTAGCAGCTCACTTTCCAAGTAAAAGTATAATTCATGATTAAACTCTTTTGCAAATAAACCATATTTTAAAAAATGGAAATCTCAATTAATCACACTTATTACTTGAGATTTTTATGTACCATGAAATTGCTCCTCTCAGACTAGAGACAGACTGACAATGGTTGTTTGCCGCAGGTCACATAACAAAGAGGAGAGATTGTACAGTGGCAACCCACCTACCGAGTTACATGATGGGTGAAGAGTAGTGACTAGTGGAAGGGAGGGTTAAGCAGGTCATGAACAAAGCAATTGTTATATCTTTACTTCCTTCCACATCCTCTAGATTTTTCATGGGCTGCCTGAAATCCTTTGGCAGGCCACAAGTGGCCCGTGGGTTGTATGCTGTGCAGGCCTGCCTTACAACAACACTATGAGACCAGCCTAGTCCCTTTACAAATCGCCTGTTTCTTGGATGACATCCTTTATGTGGTCTTCTGTGTATGGGCTATCAAGAGAAGCCGTTGGGTTACGTGAAATTTTTATTTTTGGGAGACTGAGGTGTTTAAAGATTTATAATCACATAGTGCCAGGAAGAAAGCACTGGTGTTAAAAGATAGAGTTTTGTGTCAGAGAATAGCTTGGAAGTATTGAGATACTGCAAAATTTCCAAAATGCACACCTATCTACTCATTTCTTCATATTCACTTCTGGGTCCAGTTTGTTGTCTGTCTATCCTGTCTGTCCCAGAATATTAACTCAATGGATTGGTCATCCAACTGAATGTTACTGTCTAGACAATAGACAACCAAAATTCCCTTGATTTTTCTAATATGAATTTTAGTCCAATCTCTTTTGAGCAATCATGAGTTTCACTTAGTTCCTGTAATTTTCTGAGGCTTAATGTAATCAGAGCAAAGTCACCCACGACTAGGAGTATCTGGAGGACTCCACCATCAATAGGGAATCCTCCTTCTATTTGGATTCTACACAAGACATCTACCACAGGAGTGGCAAAAGCTTCTGGCAAGCATGCCTCCCTTTTCTTTTAGTGGCACTTTTCTTATTATTACTATTACATATTATTATTACCATGATAACAATAGTAATAACAAAGATTCTATAACCCCAGGAAAACCTGCAAGGGTTGTTTTTCAATTTCTTTTCACAATATGAAGTTGTATTCTCCCACTTATGAGGCTTTCTGAAGACATTTCAGTCAAGGGAAAGAGATTAGAGTGGTAAGACATCATAAAATAAGTGAGTTGTAAGGAAGGATTTTTAGGAGAGCCTGCTGACTTTGGAATGAGCATTGGAAGAGGAGGGGGTGGGGATAAGTCAGAGGGAAAAATGTGATATGTCCCCAAGTTGTGACTGACACTTCATTCATGAAAGTGGCTAAGGACAGTGTCTTGAGAGAGATGAAGGAATCATCTTAATTTTTAGAACGTGTTCAGAGGCTGTACTCCTTCAGATTGGAAAAGTTCTTTTATGTTACTCCCTAATGTATATCTTTCACTGGGAAATATATAAGCAAATGTGTCTTTTGAGCCCTGGCCATTACTATTCTTTGGGGTTCTTTAAAATTCTGATTCCCCCCTTCAGAAGGGTTTCTTTTGGGCTAGCTGTTCTGGCTCTGTAATGAATATATTTCATTACCTTGAAATATTTCATATGAATAGGGTCATTCTTTTCATGGCATTTCAAAACCTACAGGGACTCAACCCAGTAATTGGTTTGGAGCCAAACAGTTAGAGCACTGTTTAATCTTTGTTACTACACTTGATAAATCACATATAAAAATGAATCATAAAAATCATAGAATTGCTCAGCTGTATAAGAAGCAGGCGTCACTGTGAAGCAAAGCTGGGAGGGCACTAACTTTTTTCTTATGCACCTCTCCCTGACAGGAAAAGGGGGAGGAGTGGATTCTTCTCAGCCTACACCATTCTCTGACCAGCAGGAGAGGAGAAGTTGAGGGAATGACTTTTACTTGATCAGACCTTCTGTATTCCACTATCTTCCTTCTTTACTTAGGAGCCTAGAGATTTGTCTGATACTCTATAGAGTATCAAAGTAACCTGGACTGGCTATAACAAAGAGCTTCTTTAGCCTAGAGGGCAAAAAGGAATACTCCTAATCCAGTGTAAATATTACCTTTTGGGAAGTTCTTTAAAATTATTAACAAAATTATTATTAGGGGGCAGCTAGGTGGCGCAGTGGATAGAGTTCTGGGCCTAGAGTCAGGAAGACTCATCTTCCTGGGTTCAAATCTGGTCTCAGACAGTTACTCCATGGACCTGGGTAAGTCACTTTTAACCCTGTTTGCCTCAGTGTGCTCATCTGTAAAATGAGCTGTAGAAGGAAATGGCAAACCACTCCAGTGTCTTTGCCAAGAAAACCCCAAATGGGGGCATAAACAGTTGGACACAACTGAATGACTGAGTAACAAGAAGAACAAAAGAACAACAGTTAGGTCAAGAGCTAACTTTGGATTCAGAAAGACCTGGCCTCAAGTCCTGCATCTGTCACATTCTCACTGTGTGACCCTGGGCAGATCATTTCACCTTCTATTGCACTAAACAATTCTCTAAGACCACAAGTTGAAGAAGATTTTCTGATCTGCATTGGCAGATGGAATTTCCTTATGGAGAGTCTTTTACATCCATGAAATCAAAGGTCTGGTCCAAAATGGGGGTATACCCCTGTGAGGTTACTGGACATAGCATGGAGTTCTCAAATAAGAGTAGGGCTGTGTGTTCCCTTCTGAAAACAGAAAAAGGGCCTGTAGCTAGCTGAAAACTGAGTAAACTAGAAGCTCGATGTTGCTGAATATACTATTATTAGCAGAGCATTTTGTTGCTAACTTGGTCTGCTTGTGATCAGGACACCTCATTTAGGTTTTGAGCTTCATGTACAAGAGACCCATTGACTTTGGTTCTGCCCACTATTAGGCACTTTGTTGCTCAATAAAGAACATTTCACAGAACCTTAGAATTGGGACAGATGTCATATGGTACAACCCTTTGTTGGATTCATGAATCCCCCTGAATATCTAAAAAGAGTTTTCTTCCAGATGAAATAGTATTAGTGAGAAGAAACTACCTCAAGGGTGGACCAACCCATTTTTGAAGTGCTCTAGTTAGAAGATCTTCCTTCATACTTCAGTACCTTATGATTCTAGTTCTACTTTTTGGAGTAACACAGAACAAGCTGATTAAACTTTTCTAACTGGTTTTTCAAATATGTCAATATAGCTATTATGTTTGCTTTACTTTCTTCTCTCTACATTAAACATCTCTGTTTCTCTTAAACTCTTACAGAACGCAGTCTCCAATTGCTTACCAAATCAAGTGAAAACAAGCCCAGGGGCATTTATTAAGCACCATTCTGGTTGCCAGTCTCTGTAAGTGCTCCAGTTTGTCCATGCCCTTCATGATATGGAACAGTATTTCATATGGATATTAGTAGTTTGTAATTCTTTTGAATACTATTTGTTGAAATCCTTTTGTTACCAGAGTTTCCTCCATCAATGAAACCAATGGTTGGTATAACACCCCCTTGAAGTGATTGCAATATTTCACTCGTGGTTTGATTACTATGAAGTACAGTGGGATTGATCTCCTTTGTTCTGAATGTTATTCTTCTAATTATGAATCTTAAGTTATTTATTAGAGGCATTGTGAATAGAGAACTGCACTTCAAGTCAGGAAGCTACATAACCCTGGACAAGTCACTTAACCTGTATCACAGTTTCCTTGCCTATAACATGTAGAGGTTGAACTCTGTGACCTCTAATGTCTCTTCCATCTTGAAATCCATAATCCTATTGTTCTGTGAATCATTATTTGATGGCAATCTTACCGCCTTCTTAGACTTGAAAATTGACATAGGGATAGGTCCATGCAGCGTGCAGAGGGAGATGGGACTAGGGTTTTTTAGTCTGTACCTCAAGGTAGTTTTGATAATCTGGCAAAGTCTCTTTCTAACTAAAACTTTATGGTTACCTAAGACACTGAAAGTGGCAGCGAGGTGGCTCAGTAGATAGAGCATTGGACCTGGAGTCAGGAAGACCCAAGTTCAAACCTAGCCCCAGAAACTCAATAGTTGTGTGACCCTGGGTAAGTTACTTAATCCTGTTTGCCTCAGTTTCCTCATCTGTAAAATGAGCTGGAGAAGGAAATGGCAAACCACTCCAGTATCTTTACCAAGAAAACCCCAAATGAGGTCATGAAGAGGTGGACATGACTGAATGACTGAATAAGGGCACAGAGAGAGATAATCACCCGATCAAAAGCCTGTGTGGCTTTCCAGGAAATTGGATTGTCAGGACCTACTTGACAATCTTAATTAAGAGTACCTGGAAGACATTTACAGCCTCTCCCTACTATGTGTCCATAAATCCATGAAGTCCACTATTCCACGTAAATTTCCTGGTACATTAGCTCTGAATTTTCTTAAATATAAGCGAAAGGATCAAAATGTGTAAAGTTCGTCAGCTATTGATCAGGGAAGGGGGCAAAGACAAGTGAGATGGGCTGCCCTTCTGGGGTTTCCCTAGCCATCATTATGCTGCATTGCATTCAGGAATCACCAGGCAACACGCTGCAAGGGAAAAATTGAATTCAGTCTCAGAAGTGGTTTTCTGAGGGCAGCCCCTCTGGCTCCAGAGCTGGAGGGGATTGTGTGAGCCATGAGGAATCTTTATAACCCAGAGCAGAGACAGCAATGAGGCAATTTCACTGAAGTATGTAGGCTTAATGCTATAGATACTGTCAGTCTGAATTATTAGGGCCATTCCAAGCCTGATGACAGTGAAGCACTTGATGGTGGGAGGGGAAGGCAAGTGACAGGGCTGAGGGGATGGGAACAGAATGAATTCCAGCTCGTGAACTGGGATTCTATTGGTCATGGTAGCAGCTAGGCTGAGGCTGAAGTGATACTGATGGTCTATACCGTTTACTGGCGTCCTTCAGAAAACATAATTAGACAACTGAGAGCAAGAGGGAAACGGCCCTGTACGTCACACGAGGATTGGTGGTTGAAATGAGGATGGCAACAATTTCTTTCTGCTGCAGGGATTGTAGATATGGAATGCTAAGACAATATATTCCTATGTTTGGGTAAAAAGAGGATAAATTTCTCCCTGTGCTTTCTCTTTGATAATTTTTATATCTTTAAATCTTAAATCTCCTTATAATTTCTGTAGGTCAGAACCCACCTCTGTCTGGTAGGAGCATATTGTAAAACCCCCACCCATAAAGTTGGCTAGTTTTTGTTTTTTGTTTTTTTTCCTTAAAAAGGTATTGAAAACACCTTCGATGCTAAATTGACTCAAGAGACTTCAAGCTTAGGCGGTTGACATAACTTACCTGTGTCTTAAATATGAAACAGCTACAAAGTGCTTCATCTCTCTGATGTTTGGGTGTCAGACCAATATGGACAGCTCAGAGGCAGGAGAGCATTTCTTGTCTGTGTATACTCTCAGTCTCCTTACTGCACATTTCTGTTGATTATCCTTCCTGTGCTCTAGCTAAGTAAATCTCCTTTTGTTAACTTCCAAAGCTGAGGAAGATACTGTTTTTTAGTACAAAAAGTGAAAAAAGTCAAAATAAAATGGGCAAACCATTAATATACTAAGAGGAGAGGGGAGAAATTATAAATTCTCATTAAACAGAGCCCCTGCTAGCATGCTTATGATAATATATTTTATAAAAGTATATTTAATATAGTTGCTTAGCCAGAGTGATAACTAAGACTGTAGGTCTTTTTTTAGGCCCCAGCAAGGATTCATGCTATATTCAAGCTCTGATAGGTGATCCTTCCATTTTTACTACCCATAAACAGTACTTGCCAGCTAGCTAGATAAGTAATGGAACTTTCTCACTGAGAACTGCCAGAAACCTTTGAAATATAAAACTCATTCTTTAGCAAGTTTGTCTAAGAGTGTGGTTTCTCTAGAAAGTAAAAACACTATGCCCATTAATTCTATTCCTCCCCAATTTTTAGCTATACCTCTCTTAATTCAGCCCAAGATCAGCATTAGCTTTTGTGGCTACCAAACACACCGCTGAAACATTGAGCTTGCAGTCCAAGAAAATCCCCAAATCCAGGCACCTAGGTGGCACAGTGGATAGGGTACCGGGCCTGGAGTCAGGAAGACTTATCTTCCTGTGTTCAAACATGACCTCAGACACTTATTAGTTATGTGACCCTGGGTAAGTCATTTAATTCTGTTTGCCTCAATTCCTATAAAATGAGCTGGAGAAGGAAATGGCAAATCACTCCAGTATCTTTGCCAAGAAAACTCCAAATAATGATCACAAAGAATTGGACACAATGGAAGTGACTGAACGACAACAGTTAGATGCAAATGATAAGGAATACAATAAAAAAAGGATAAATGGAAGAAAGTCAAAGGGATAGAACCTGAGTGTAAACCAACCTCACAAGTAGATAAACTAATGGAAAATTCATAAAAACAGTAGGATCTTTTCACATTACCCAAAAATTTTAAACAGGAGGGATATCCTCCTACTGAGGAATAGCTAAACAAAACCATTGTATATGAGTGTAATAGAATGTTATTGTACCAAAGGAAATTATGAAACAGACAGTTTACAAGATAATTGGCAAGACTTCTAAGAATTGACATCCGATGAAGTGAGCTGAACTAAAACAATTAGTGTGATACCAAAACCATAGAGACAAACAAGTTTGAAAGACTTCAAAACTCTGATCAACACAATGATAAAACATCAGTCCAGAGGGCTGAATATGAAACATTCCAATCACCTTTTATCAGAGAAGTGGTGGATAAATTTAAAATGCAGACACATATTTTTGGGGCATGGCCAATTTCAGTCAGTTTGGGGCAAGTAGGTGGCACAATGGATAGAGCAGGGGCTTGGAATCAGGAAGACTTCTAATCTAGCCTCAGATGCTTACTAGCTATAGGACCCTATACTTAATCCTGTTTTCTTCAGTTTCCTCATCTGTACAATGAGCTGGAGAAGGAAATGGCAAACCACTCCAGCATCTCTGCCAAGAAAACCTCAAATAGGGAACATGACAGGAATGACTGAATGACAAGAAGAACGATTTCAGTCAGCTAGTCAGTTAACTAGTATTTGCTACTTGCCAGATACTGTGTTAAATACTGGAGACATAAAGAAAGGCAAAAAATAATAAATTCCTACAGTACGGGGAATTTTTGGCAGTGATATGCATGCTTGAGATAAGGGTTTTATTTGAGGGAGGTGAATTCGGTGGGGGGTAGTAGGAAGGAAATATAAACAAATGTAAAATAAATAATCACTATAATATGAAGGAACATGAATAGGAAATTACAGATGAAAAAGAGAATTCTATAGACTCCTCAGAGAACATAAACAAAAATTAGAACCTCCATAATGGCTGAAAAGATAAATGTAACTTTTAAAAGAAGATATTACTATGAGAAATTAGGTGGGATATCAGAGCATTCAATACAGAATTAAAGAAGACAAGCAAGTGTATATACAAAATTTATAAAAATAATAAAAAAGATCCCCCCAAAAAATTGGCAAAGAAAGAATGATACACTTGAAAAGAAAAATAAGGAAATAGAAGAAAATTTGCAATAAGAGAAGGAAAAGACAACTTAAAAAACCCCACACAAATGCCATGTAAGTCAAAGGAACTGATATTAAAGATAGAATATGCAGAGGTAAATTAAGGATCGTCTCTTAGTGGTGCAGTGGACAGAGCACCTAGCCTGGGGACACCCAGCATGGCGTGCCTGCGTCAAAGAAGGCACTAGGCTCTATGAACAAAGTAGAATTGCAACAGTTCAAAAGAAACATGAGAAGTACATGTTTAGAGACATGCCCATCCCAAGTGTTCATATAGACTCTTGTGCCTGATCTGTGGTAGAGCCTTCTGAGCTCATACTGGTCTCATCAGCCACAGTCGGAGACTCTTTACCTTGACCCCAACGTAGTGATGTTATTTTGGTCCTCTTTGAGAACAAAGTACAACAACCAAGGAAGTTGTGTGCCTGGGGAAAATGAGAGGCAAGAGAGAAAGAAAAGTTAAAGGTACACCCATGTCTGGTCAATAAGGGAGGAGAGGAGGGATAATTTTAATCTCTCAACAAGAGTCAGGGGAGAACCTCAAATCCTGGGGTAAGAATTCACTATTTGAAGAAATTTCTGGGCAAACTAGAAAGCAGTCTGTTACAAACTAGGTGCAGCTAGGTGGTGCAGTGGACAGTGTGCTGGGCCTGAAGTTAGGAAGACTCATCTTCCTGCGTTAAAATCTGGCCTTGACACTTACTATCTGTGCGATCCTGGGCAAGTCATTTAACTTATTTGCCTCAGTTTCCTTATCTGTAAAATGAGCTGGCAAATTACTTCAGTATCTCTGTCAAGAAAATCCCAAATGGGGTCACAAAAGGGGCTCAAAATCAAGTAAAAATGACTGAACAAGAAGAGAAACTGAATACGGGCCAGCATCTCACACTGCATCCTATCATA
Source organism: Phascolarctos cinereus (assembly GCF_003287225.1). Classification (NCBI taxonomy): domain Eukaryota; kingdom Metazoa; phylum Chordata; class Mammalia; order Diprotodontia; family Phascolarctidae; genus Phascolarctos; species Phascolarctos cinereus. Next base: position 246,897,360 of record NW_027555736.1, on the reverse strand, counting down.
AGCTTGAAATGAACACTTAGCTTAGACATACATGATGCTATCAAGAACAAATTAAGGAAACAAAGATGAATTTTTTTCATACCTATGAATAGGAGAAGAACTCAATTCAAAGGACAAGGGAGAGGGAAGATCCCAGAAGATAAAATGAATAATTATGATTAAATAAAGTTAAAAAGAGAAATTGATAATTGGGAAAAAGTCTTTGCAGCAAGTTTCTCTGATGAGGGTCTAATTTCCAACTGATACATGGTGAAACGATATGAACAGGTAGTTTTCAAAGGAAGAAATCCAAGTTTTCAGTAGCCATAATTTTAAAAAATGCTCTAAATCATCAGTAATTAGAGAAATGAAAATTAAAGCAACTCTGAGGTTCTATCTTACACTTATCAGATTGACGAAGATAACGAAGGGCAAATGACAAATTGGAGGTGCTATGGGAAAACAAGCATTTAATACACTATTTGTGGGGCTATAAATTGGTACAACCATTTTGAAAAACAATTTGGAATTATTCCTTCCCCCCAAAGTATGACATTTTTATTATTTATTATTATTACTTTTGCCCAGTGATACCACTAATAGATGGTGGTAGATAAACAGAAGAAGTAAAGATAGATAAAAGGTAAAAAGATAGAAAGAAGAGGAAAAAGGCCAATGTGGACAAAAAACATTTATAACAGCTCTTTTGGTGATTGCAAAGAACTGGAAACTAAGGGAGTACTCATCAAGTAAGAAGCTGAATGAATACTATTATGCTTTAAGAAATGATGAAGGGACAATTTCCAATAAACCTTGGAAGACTTGTGTTAACTGATGCAAAATGAAATCAACAGAACTAGGAGAACAATTTATACAATAACACTGTCAACTTTGGAAAACTTAAAACCTTTAATTAATAAAATTGACTAACCATGATTCCAGAGGACTGATGATGATTGCTTCCCATCTCCTGTTGCAGAGGTGATGGACTCAGTGCAGCCTGAGACATGCATTTTTATACATGACCAATTTAGGAATTAGTTTTACTTAACTATGCAAATTTATTGCAGAGATTTTGAGAGTTTGGGAGGTTTTTTGGTCTTTTTTTTCGTGTCAATGAGGAAATTAAAGGAGAAAAATTGATTTTGTTAATTAAAAAGAAAATTTATGACTAAAAACTCTCTGAAAGAATAATGATTTTTGTTTTGAAGAGAGTGTGGGTGGAAGCTGTAAGAGAATAGTCAAGGAGAACTGTGATAGGGGAAGTAGAAGAGGGTAAATACCCTGAAGAGTAAAGGGAAAGGCATAAGCTCTTTGAGAGTAAGGCTTACTTTATCCTCTATACTTGAATCCTGAGTATCTAGTGTAATTCTTGGAATGTGCATTTCCCACCCTTCATTTCCCACCGTGCTGCCTGCTCTCCTGCATTTCATAATCTCCAGAAATTATCATTCCGCAAAATAAAATCAACTCTGAACCTCACAGGCCCTTCCCTCCCTCTGGTTGGAGTGGGGTGAGTTGACATCTGGGAGCTCCTCCCAGATTCTGTGCCATTTAAGGAGGGCTCTCTGGGAATTTTCTTCCTTATTTCCAACCCAGCTGCTTTCATGGACTTCATGATCTCCAGAAACTTGTATTGTGAGATAAATTCAACTCTGAAACTCATACCTCCTCAGATCATTTCCTACTGCCCTGCTGCCGGACTTCATCACAGCCCTAGCTAGCCAAGGTACTTTCTTATCTCTTTGCTTTTCAGCTTTTTTTAAAATAGGGGTAGTCTTTCTGTTAGATTGTAAACTCCTTGAGGGCAAGGACTGTTTTATGCCTTTCTTTGTATGCTCAACATAGTGCCTGGCACATAGTAGGTGCTTAACAAATGCTTATTGCCTCTGACTCTGATATGGCAAGTGCTCAATAAATGCTTATTGATTTATTAAACTAAAGAAAATTCCCATAGCAAAGAAAGAGGGAGATATATGTCTGTGGTTAAAAACAAGGGACTTATACTGGGTTTTGTCTGGGAAGAATTTGAGATTATTAGAGTAACAGCTAGCATTTAATAAAAGCACTAGCCAGCATAATATAGTGGTTTATTGTTTGTAAAGTGCTTTACAAATAACATTTAATTTTATCCTTACAACAGCCCTGGGAGGTGGGTGCTATTCTACAGGTGAAGAAGCCAAGGTTTGCCCAGAATCATCCAGTTGAGAAGTGATTTGGACTCAGGTCTTTCCGACTCCAATGCAGGGTTCTCATCTATTGTGTCACTTACTGGCTTCTTTTTAAGTTGACAGCCAGGTGGTGCCGTGGATGGAGCACTGGACTTGGAAATCAGGAAGACTCAAATTCTTGAGTTCAAATCTGGCCTCAGACACTTTCTAGCTATGTGCCCCTGGCCAAGTCACTTCACTCTGTCTGCCTCAGTTTCCTCATCCGTAAAATGAGCTGGAGAAGGAAATGGCAAACCACTCCAGTATCTTTGCCAAGAAAACCCCAAATGACATTGCCAAGAGTCAAACATGATTGAAACGACTGAACAACAAAAAGCTCTTTGCCTGTGCTCTCTCATTTGGTTCTCACAACAACTTTGTGAAGCTGATATTAATATCATCCTCATTTTAAAAATGAAGAACTTGAAGCTGAGAAAAGTTAAGTAACTTGCCCAGCTGTTGTCATTGTTGCTTGTCCTTCATTCTCAAAGAGGACCATGACGTCAAGAAGGTGATGCTATGATTTGCAGCTGAATTTGATTTAAGTGAGGTAGGGCCGTGTGAAGTCACCAGTCTCATTCTCTCCTCCAGAGCTGTCTGGGTCAAGTAGCAAGATACAGATCAACTTGCCTAGCTAAGTAAGTGTCTGCAGCATGATTTGAGCTTAGGTCTTCTTGACTACAAGTGCAGCAAGCACTGTATCCATCACACCACCTAGCTGCCTTGAAGGAAAGAGTAAACTAGCCGAGAAAGGGTGTCCATCCCAGGACAGCATCGTACTCCAAGGAGAATAAATTATGAGGTTTCAATCACAGACAGAATGCAGAGAGGTAGAGTATATGAGGAACCAGAGAGAGGATAACCTGGCCTTAGGAGAATTATGACCAGGGCAAGGCAGTACAAACCAGGATTCATGAATTGGGACACAGAAAGATTCCCACCATGAGACTTTCTTCTCATTTGATGAACCTTCATGGACTGATATAGGGTAAATGGGAATGTAGGGATCCCTCTAAGAAGAGATCAGTATCAAATATGTAAGCAAAATGGATCATAGGGGAAAAGGTGCAAGCAAATAAAAATCAGGAAAAAAGAAAACAAATAGAAGAAAACACAAATCTGATAATCACAACCTTAAATACAAATGGATTAGACAATTAATAAAAAGTGAGAGTGGCAGAATAGATACTAAACCAAAACCTAATAATCTCTTTCATCATCTATTCTCCTAGAACAAGATAGGTCATTACAACTAATCAGATTTCAGCTGCCCTTATGTATTATTTTCACTGTGTTATGTTGGATTATTGTTCTCTTAGTTCCACTTAACATTATTCTGATTTATCTAATACTTCATGTACTTCTCTGAATTCCTCAAGTTTGTCATTTCTCATGGTGTAATAGCGCTCCATTTTGTTAATATACTACGATTTGTTTAGCCATATGTCAAACAATAGGAATCCACTTTGTTTCTAGTGTTTTTGCTTCTACCAAAAGAGCCACTGTCAATACTTTGTTGTATATAGAATCTGTCTGTCGTTAATGTCCTTGGGTGAGAGTGCTGGGTCAGAGTTCACGAACAATTTGGTGGCTTTTGTCTTATAATTCTAAATCATTTTCCAGAATGACTAGACTAAATCACAGCTTCACCAACAAGTCCATAACGTGCTTGTTTTCCTAGAAGCCCCCTAGCATTTCCTCTTTCCAGCTTTTATTATCTTTTCCAACTTAATGAGCATGAAAATTCGTAGTTGTTCTAATTTGCATTTTTTATTAGTGATTTGGAACATTATTTTCAAATGGTTGTTGACAGTTTACCTTTCTTCTTTTCAAAGCTGTTCCTATCCTACTTGGACCATCCATTTATGGGGAAATTATTGTTCAATGAACATATATGAAATTCCTTTTACTTGCAAGTCCCTGACAAGACAAAGATAAAACAAAACAAAAAACCCCCAAAAGGCAAGGAGTTTACACAAACACGGAAAACAACACATGAGTATGGGAATAATGAACTAATATAAGAAACAGACATATAATGCAAGAGAGTAGCGTACAAATCGTTGCCAAATGATTAATAGATGATAAATGCCAGAGGTGTTCAGAAAAGAAAGGGATCATTGTGGGCTGCAGCAGCTTGGAGAGATTTATTCAGGAAGCAGAATCTGAGCTCCATTTTGAAGAACAAGTAAGATTTGAATATGCAGTGAGAAACAGTGAAGTTAGGATGGGTGATTTTTCTTGGGGACTAGTAGGAACTTCATAAAAGTCCCTAAATGGATTTGAACTGGGGTGATGATAAGGAAGAGTTAGCCTAGACTGAAATCAATCCCATCCTCAAGGATCCATAAGAATATAGGATAGTTTGAGGTCAATTTTTGTTGTTGTTGAGTAGTTTTATTCACATCTGACTCTTCATGACCCTATTTGGGGTTTTCTTGGCAAAGATGCTAGAGTAGCTTGCCATTTCCTTCTCCAGCTCTTGGGTCAATATAGGGCTTTAAATCCAGTCTGAGGCTGGCCTAAGAGTAGCCTAGGATCCCTAGCTGAGTCCCTGGTGCCTTCCAAGAGTGGGTGTGAATCTCATTTCTAGGGATCAGAGATCTTGCAAAGAGTCCCCCAGGTGCATTCTTGATGTCAGCATCTGATCAGATACCGTATTCTCAGCAAAACTTTGCCAGTGAGCTCTCTATTACTTCCTTATTATCTTTGGTCTAAGAGGCTATCGAAATTGTAGCTGTTCATAGGGTGGGGGAGAGCTCTAAATTCATGAATCTTTTTTTTTTCCCTTTCATATCTGTCAGTAGAGTGAGAAACCCCACAGAATCCACCTGGTTCCCCCATGCAAGGCCAAACCACAGGGAATAAATTCCTTTCTGCCCCTGGCAGTAATCAACTCACACCCTGAAGCATGAAATTTGATTAGCCCTTTTATCCCAGCTGCATCATGGGGAGGACTGTTATTATGGGTCATAAAATCTACCAGGAGCCCTCTTCTGTCACTCTGACCGTAGTGTAGGACTCAGTGACCTCCGGAGGGAAGAAAAGTCACCAGACTAGCTACCTACTGAGTGAGGAGGTTTATTCTTCTTCCTTTCTCTGAACTTGCCTGCTGACCAGAGCTAATGATGTTTCCTAGGGAGATTTTTTTTGGGGAAAATTCTGAACCAAGGCAAAATAAAGGGGAAAAAAGGGAAGCAATTTTTTTAAAAAAAACTTCCAATATGCTATTTCTTTCTTTTTTTTTTATATTACATTTATTTCAGAATATATATCTTCCCTTCCTGATGCAGAGCTTTTTCCATTATAGCAAAGATTTAAAAAGAAAGAGGGAAAAAACAATTCAGTAAACCAACCCACACCTCTGCAATATTTGACAATATATACAACATCCCATACCCTTAGTACCCTTCTTCTGCAATAAAGAGAAGGAAATACTTTTTCTCTACTATTCTCTAGGTTCCAAACTTGGACATTATAATTATATAGAATTCAGTTTTTAAATATTCTTTCCATTTAAATTGTTATGGTCATTGTGTATATTGTTTTCCTGAATCTGTTTACTTCACTCTGCATCAATCCATATGTTTTTCCATGTTTTTCTGAATTCATAATATCATATTTGTTTTTTCTTACAATGTAGTAATATTCCACTACATCTGTGTCCAACAATTTGTTAGGCCATTACATCATTGATGGATACTTAATTTGTTTCTAGTTCTTTGCTACTAAAAAAAGTACTACCATGAATATTTTGCATGTATGTTTGGTATATATCTTGGGATTTGTATGTTTTAGACTTATTTTCCCATGGGTGGAAGAAATTGTTTTGAAATCCTAATTGGGAATCCTGGGACTTCCAGGTTCAACAGGATAGCTTTCCTTCATAACCCTGTAAGAAACTGAGTTCATCGCACTGTCTGAGGAAGGAAAAGAGAGTTTCACCAGACCAGGAGCTTTTCAATCATTCTGCGAGTCAACATAAGTGACAGATGGAATAGACTAGAGTAAGAGAAGGTAGAGTGGAGAGAGGAATGTCTTGCAAAGGGAGGAGCAGCAGCAAAATTGCAGTCAGATCCTTGAAGTCATCTTGGAGTGTGAGTTCTAAGACTAGAGTCTAAGAAGAGCAGGTTGGCTTCACTTAGTGAAACAAAGAATTCAGACTGACTGAAACTTTCAACTGGAATTGCCCCTTTAAAAACTGAGGAAAAGCCGTGAAAGGTTTTACTTTCTCTGCAACTCTCTCCAGTTGTAGGCCTTCTACAGTAAGGCCTGCTGCTGCTGGGTCTTTATTTATGTTATTTTTCACTATTTCTTAAGACTATTTCTATATTTCCTTATTTTGTTTTACATAAAAAAATCATGACCGGTCATGATTTTTTTTTTTTGCACTGCATGTATGTATATTTATTCTGCGGCAAAGAAGGCAAATGAAGGATGTCAGTGGCTAGCTAGAAATACACAGAATTTAACCAGTTCATAGATTGAAATATCTCTCCAAAATATTAGGGGTTCTCCTCCCCCTAAAACCGGCTCATCAACATATTTTGAGAGGGTCTCCTGGTTATTTCTTTGAGTAACCTTTAGATACATTATAAGCATCTAAAAACGGAAATGACCATGTTAACCAAGACCAGCTCACTCCTACCCTAAAGCTGAGCAAGTTCTTGTGGTAACTAAAGTCTCACCACAGGACTTTCATGAAAATCTCCATTTCCAATAAAAGGGAAAAGATAAAAGGCAATAACTTCTGGAGAGCTCATAGTCTAATGGGGAGTAGGAGTAGATAACATGCAAACAATTATGTACAAGCAAGATATATGTCAGATAAATTGGAGATAATCAACAAAAGAAAGGCTCTAGCATTAAGGGAGATCAGCAAAAACTTCTTGTAGAGGGTGGGATTTTAGCTGGGATTTGAAGGAAGCCAAGAGGCAGAGATGAGGAGAGATGCCAGGCACTCAGGATAACCATTGAAAATTCCCAGAGTGGGGAAATTGAGTGTCTTGTTTAAGGAACTGAAAGGAGGCCAGTGTCATTAGATCACAAAGTAGGTAAGTAAAGGGTAAGATTGGAAAGGTAGGAGGGGGTGCTAGGATATTAAGGTCTTTGAATGCCAGATGATTTTATATTTGATCCTAGAGATGATAGGAAGCCTTTGAAGTTTATTGAGTAGGGGATGACCTGGTGAGACCGTTACTTTAAGAAGGTTAATTTTACAGCTGAATGGAGGATGAGTTAGAGACAGGAAAGATTGAGGCAGAAGTCTATTGTAATAGTCCAGGGGTAAGATGATGAGAGCTGCACCAGGGTGGTGACTATTAGAAGAGAGAAGGGGATGCATATAAGAGATGTCATGGAGGTAAAATTGATAGGATTTGACAAGAGATCGGATATGGGAGGGAGTGAGAGGGAGAAGAATTGAGGATGACAACTAGTTTGTGAGCCAAGGTGACTAGGAGGATGGTGGTGTCCTTGACTATAAAAGGGAAGTTTGGGAATGGTTAGGGTTTGTGGTGAAAAATAATGAGTTCAGTGTTAGATGTGTTGGGTTTAAGATGTCTGCTGGACAGTAGGCAGTTAGAAATACTAGTCTGGAAAGAGATTGAAGATGGAAAAATACATCTGAGCAGCACCAGTACAGAGATATTGAGTCCATAGGATGGTGGTATGATTATCAAGTAAAATAGTATGGAGGGAGAAGAGAAGAGGGCCCAGAAGGGAATCCCAAGGATCAACTACCATTAATGGGCATTATCTAGAAAAAGATCCTTCAAAGGAGACTGAAAAGTTTAAAAAGGTATGATAGGAACCAAGATAGAGAAGTGTCATTGAAACCTGCAGAAGAGAGTCCAAGGAGAAGAGGGTAATCAACAGTGTGAAAGGCTGCAGAGAGAGATCAAGAAAGAGGAGAGCTGAGAAAAGGCCATTAAATTTGTCAATTAAGAGATCACTGGTAACTTTGAAGAGAGCAATTTCAGTTGAATGATGAGGTCAGAAGTCAGACTAGAGACCTAAGAAGAGAATGAGAGGAAAGGAAGCGGAAACATGAATTGTAGATGGTCTTCTCAAAAGTTTTAGCCATAAAAGAGAAATGTGGTATGATAGTGGGGATGGCTGAATTAAGTAAGGAATTTTGAGAATAGAGATAACATATTTGTAGGCTACAGTAGCCAGTAGATATTAAAAGATTGAAGATAATTGAGAAAGTGGGGATGATAGAGAAGACAATCTGCTGAAGATGGGATGGAATGGGATCACTTGTTCAGATATAGAGAAGGGCCACATGGGTGAAGAAGAGAGAGGATATAATGGCAGAAGGCACCTAAGTGATGAAGAAGCTAGGAGAAGAGAGATCTCTTGTTTTGTGGTTCATGAGGCACATTTCTCAGCTGATAATGTAAAGGGAGAGGGAGACATAGGAGGTTTGAGAAGGAATGAAAAAGTTTGGAAAAGTTGTTATGGTGACTGGGATAGTGAGTTAAGTTCTGAGACACAAAATAATTGCCTTGCTTTTCTACCCAGTAGATGTAAGAGCCCAGTTGAGATTATGTAATATAAACTTGTAGTTTACAATGAGCAGTTTCATGATTTTCTCCATCTTTATTCAGTAGCACATGAATAGGAGCAAAAGCAGCTACTGGTTGGAATCATCCAAGGCTGAGGTTTGGCTGAGCAAGATCCACAATAGAATAAGGGGGTAAGAGACTTAAGAGGACAGTGTAAAGTTGAGCTGGTTCACCAAGGGGTTAAGATAGGGAAAGGAGAAGATTATAGTCAGGTGATAATCTGGTAAAGAACTGAGGGCTAAAGGGTTGGAGGCCAAAGGTGAGGATGCAGAATAGGGTTTGAAGATGGGGCTTACAAGGTAGAGAGAGAAAAGAAATGACAATGACAACAGATTGTGATCAGACAGTAGAATTTCAGAATTCATGACCATGGAAGTGGTGTATTTTGTAGACTATAGCAAGGTCAAAGGTGTGGTCATCTCTGTGTAGATCAAGTGAGGTGAAGGAATAAGTCGTGTTAAATGAGTTAGTTGAGTAAGATTGAGGGGTTTGAGGAAGTATTAATACATTTGTTGAAGTCCACTGGTATGAGGAGGGCAGGAGTTGAGAAAGATGAAAAGATTGTGATCTAGGCACTGAACTCATTTGAGGTCAGTGGACAAAAGCTACCAGAATTTTGATTGGATGGTAGATATAGATTGAATGGACCTCAAAGGAGAGGTTACTGAGTGATGGTGGTGGAGGCAGAGTGACAATGAGGACAAGGAGTATTCCAGTTCCCCTAGTATGATTTTTGATTAGAGGAGGAGTGGAAATGCAGCCAGCACTCGAAAGCATGGCGAGGGAGGTTGTGTCATCAGGAAGAAGCTAAGAGTCAGTGAGATTTAGGAGAAGACAGAGCAGAAAAGGAAAAGATTTAAAATAAAAGCAAGTTTGAAGCTTGTTATCTATGAAGCAGGCATTCCAGAGAGCAGAGTGAGTAACTTTAGAATGAGACATTGTTGGGGTTGGGTTGAGAGGAATGGGAGTAAAGGTGTAGGCACTAGGAGGTGGAGAATAGGGATTGAATCATGACAATCAGGGTTTCAGAGTCACTGGGATTGGGAGGGTATCATCAGGTTATCGTTTGTAAATCATTAAGGAATGAATTCAGATGGGTTATCAAGATCCCTTAAGGATCTGGTCTCAAAGTAGATTCTTCTCTGGGTGTTAGGCAGCTCAGGGGAGGGGACAAGAAAGTGGGAGTTGAACCAATAGCATTTTTCCCTTCACCCAAAGAAAGGCAGGAGACTAGTATGTGATGGGATGGTATCTGTTCCCTCTTTAGAAGTCAGGAGACCTGGGAGTGATGGAAAACATTGGAGGGAAAGAATTGGATCATGACACAGTTCATGAAGAAGCAGTGTTGACTAAATAGAAACAATGTCTTTTTGAATGAGTCTATGTCCCAAGTTGTGAAACCTAGTTTTTACCTTCCTTGTCCTTGTCATGATTACTCACTACTGCTGGTTACTTAGTCTCTGGTTCTATTTCTCTCTGAACACTCTACATGATGGCTTCCCTGGAAACCTTGTGCACTTCTTCCCCTTGGGCTAGAATGATGTACTGGGAGGAAAAATCTTTTCTTAGAGAAGATGGTTTCCTGATGTAAAACATTCTGTCCAGACAAAATCCAATATTAGTCTTGCATCTCTAACCACAGATACATATCTTGTCCTTTCCCTACCATGGAAATGTTCTTTAGTTACACCCTTTCTTTACTCTTTAAGGTAATGATCTCTTTTCTCCTCCCCCCGTACTAGTTTCTCCCCTCCATTGCTTTCATCCTATTCTGCCACACTCTCTTGTTCAATCAATCAAACAATCAACATTTATTATTTGTCTACTATGAGCAAAGCACTATGCTAAAGGCACTAAGGATACAAAAATAAGCAAAAAGTCTTTTCCCTCAAGGAACTTACAACCTAATGAGAGGGACAACCTGCAAACAAATACATACAAAGCAAGCAATGTACAGAATAAATAAGAAATAATTAATGAGAGGAAGGCATTAAGAGTGTTTGGGGAAGGTTTCTAGTAAAAGATGAGATTTTAGCACTTAAAGGAAGCCAGGAAGGTCAGTGGTCAGAGAGGAGGAAGGAGAGCTTTCCAAGCATGGAGGACAGCCAGAAAAGAGGTGGAACATTTCATTCATGAAACTGCCAGAAGGCCAGTGTCATTGGACTGAAGAATACACATTGGGAAGGAAGGGATAAGAAGACTGGAAAAGTAGGCGAGAGCTAGGTTATGAGGGATTTTGAATGATAAATAGAACATTTTGTATTTGATCCTGGAAGCAATAGGGAGTTTATCTAGTGGTGGTGGTGGTGGTGATATAATTGGACCTGTACTTTAGGAATATCACTTTAGCTGAATAGAGGATGGATCACAGTAGGGAGAAACTTAAGTCAGGCAGACACACCATCAGGTTATTGCAATAATCCAGGCATGAGGTAATGTGAGCCTGCACTAGAATGGTATCAGATGGGAAAAGGGGGTATATTTGGGAGATATTGCAAAGGTGAAATCCACAGACTTTGGCAACAGATCGAATATGAGGGGTGAGAGACAGAGTAGCCCAGATGACTACCAGGTTTTGAGCCCAGGAGACTGGGAGGATAGGAAAGGTAGGAAGGGGGAGGACTTGGGGTAAAGATAATGAGTTCTGTTGTGGATATATTGAATTTAAGATGTCTACAAGACATCCATTTCAAGATGTCTGAAAGGCAGTGGTAATTGTTAAGACACAAGGGAGATTACTTTTGTTTTTGATGATCTACAGACTGGTTGTGGGTTCATCTTCAGTTCTTTTCTGCCTTTTACCTCTACTATCCCCATTCCTGCAACATGGATTATAAGCTTCTACACAGTCCCTCTTTCTCAGCTCCATCATGCCACAGCATGAGAAAATTTTCTAGAAGATGTTGTATTGAACATTTCTCCACACTTTCCCTTCCCTCTAGACATCACTAACTCCCGTCCTGACATCATTCACTTTCCCTCTTTGACATCACCAATACACCTCCCATCCCATGACACATATATTTTCCACTATACAGTGTCCAAGACTCCGTATTATGGATGACATTTCCACCTCAAGACTGTATAAAAATATTCTAAAAGTCAGCTACTATAGCCTCTCTTGCTTTGGAGATTTTGCTTCTGCTTACTATATTTTGCAAAACTTTCTATGGCTCACTACATTTTATTAATCTCTCTAGTCACCTGGATTTTACAAAGTTGTTATTTCCATGAAATTTACAAATCCCCCCTCAGCAAGGAAAGTATGCTAGATAGAATTCTATTGCTAGATGTAGGTTTAGGTTTTAATCTCTACGTGCTCAAAGCATTCATAGCATAAAGGGGTAGCTCAAAATCCTTTTGCATAAGACTCTCCTCATTGGTGGAGATTGATTATTCTGTTATCTGTATCTGCTGGAGGGGGGTGTTGGTGAGACCTCATCCTGGTCTTCTGACTTCCAGCTCTGAGAGTGAAGATGCACAGTTTCAGATTCTCTTCAGGTCCCTGAGAAAGACTCTGGGAAGAAGCTAACATGTAGAGGAGCCAGCATTTCAATCATGTCCCCATTGCTAGCTTACTACACTAGATTCTTTGGGAAATGTCCCCTTGGGTAAGATCTGGTAATCTCTCTCTTGTTTGAGCTGAGTTAATTTGCTTCCAATGAAAGACCTCCTTTACTCTGTATATTGTTTCATACATACATACATACATACATATGTGTGTGTGTATATGTATACATTTTTATTTGCTATCTGTTTGGATAAATGGATTTATTTGCTATTTGATATGTGTATTTATTGTAGAACTGGCATTTGGTGGGAAGAGAGTTAAGCCTGGGTTACATAGCTTGGGATGCACAGCTCGAACTTGAAAATATTTTTTTCCTAGCCTAATAATACAGGTTAGCAGATGAGCATAATTCTAGCCTGGTATCTGTGAGGAAAGGAGAGCAGCCAACCTCTAGTCCAAACTTTCTACTTCTCCTGGCAGGAATCAATGTCTCCCTTGGAGAAAGATGGAGGGAGAAGACTGTCTATATATTTAATCTTGCCTATGCTATGACCTAGATAGACTCATGTGAATGCACACTACCTATATGGGCAAAACAACATAACATCCCTTACAATAGTAAGTGACCCAGGGCAGATCCTATGTATCCCCTGTTACTACTTATGGATGGTGGGATACTCTGCAAATCTGGGGGAACTGTAGAGTGTGGCTACTAGATGTAAAGAGGTTACAGGTGCGAAGAGTAACCATAGAAACTGATTTTTCAGTGGCCTAGGACAATGAGTAGACTCTGTCTCAGTCTACTATTATTCCTAGAATTTAAGGAGCTATGTGGCACAGTGGATAGAGCATAGGACTTGGAGTCAGGAAGACCAGAGTTCAAATCCTGTCTTAGACACTTCTTATCTATGTAACCCTGGGAAAATCATGTAACCTTTCTATGTCTCAGTTGCCTCATCTGTAAAATGGAGCATGTTGTGAGAATCAAATGAGATCACATGTGAAGCATTGTGTAAACTTTAAATACTATATAAATCTTAGCTACTATTATTATTATTATTTTTTTTTTGTGAGGGCAATTGGGGTTAAGTGACTTGCCCAGAGTCACACAGCTAGTGAGTGTTATGTGTCTGAAGCTGGATTTGAACTCAGGTCCTCCTGACTTCAGGGCCGGTGCTCTATCCACTGCGCCACCTAGCTGCCCCGCTTAGCTACTATTATTATTAACATTATTATTCTGGATTTGCAACACCATCAGCAGGATAATATGTGCAACTCTAGAAGGCTTCTATCTTTCTAGCTCAAAAGATCCCCTAAAGTTGGATAATTTTTTAAAATTCAATTTTATTTTATTTTCAGTTTTAGATTCTCATATTCACCTCATTGAGAAGGCAGGAAATGCAAAACCTGTTACAAATATGAAGTCACGAAAAAACCCCAACAAATTTCTGTATCAGCCATGTTCCAAAAATTAAGAAAAAGAGGGAAAAATGCCTCAATCTGCACTGAATCCATCAGTTCTCTATCTGAAGGTAGGTAGCATTTTTTATCACGAAAAAAAGTAATTGTGTTAATCAGAGTTACTAAGTCTTTCACAGTTATCTTACAATATTGCTGTTGCTGTGTATGATGATATGGTTCTGCCCACTTCACTTTATGTTAGTTCATATAAGTCTTCCCAGGTTTTTTTGAAACCACCCCCTTTATCATTCCTTACACGATAATAGTATTCCATAACATTCATATATCACAACTTGTTCAGCCATTCCCCAATTAATGGGTACCCCCTTCAGTTTCCATTTTTTTTGGGTGAAGCAGTTAGGGTTAAGTGACTTTCCCAAGGTCACACAGCTAGTAAGTGTCAAGTGTCTGAGGTCAGATTTGAATTCAGGTCCTCCTGACTCCAAGGCTGGAGCTCTATCCATTGCACCACCTAGCTGCCCCCCGAGTTTCCAATTCTTTACCATCACAAAAAGATGGTGTTTTTGTACATATGGGTCCCTTTACTTTTTCTTTGATCTCTTTGTGGTATAAATCTAGGAGTGGTATTGCTGGGTTAAAGGAAGGGTATGCAGAGTATAATAACTTTTTGGGCATAATTTCAAATTGCTTTCCATAATGGTTGGATTAGCTCACAGCTCCTCCAATAGTGTGTTAGTCTACCTATTTTGCCATATCTTCTCCAATGTTTGTCATTTTCCTTTTCTGTCATCTTAGGCAATCTGATGAGTATGAGTAGTAAAGCTGGATACTTTTAATACCAAGAAACGGTGGCTAATTATGTAAAGGCTGGGGGAGAGGGAAAGGAACAGGTAGGTCTGGTAACTGCTATACATGGTAAAAATGGTTTCTTTATATTAAAATTCCTTCTCCATCAACCACTACCCTTATAAGCTCTTATAGAAGTTGATGGTACTCCACAACTTTTTCCAAAGATTTTCATATGCTTGGCTACAGGAGAAGGGTGGCTGGAGACTGAAATCTGAACATCTAATTGCTGAAAAAAGGGAGGATCCCTCCCACCAAGACATAAATCTTTTATATATAAATATAATCTGTTTTCTTTCTTTTGTTTGTTTTAGGCAATCAGGGTTAAGTGACTTGCCCAGGAACACAACTAGTGTGTGAGGTTGGATTTGAACACCGATCCTATTGACTCCAGAGCTGGTACTCTATTCACTGTGCCTCCTGGATGCCCCATGGGTCTGGTTTTTAAAAAAAAATTTAAATGGGATTAGAACAGTTTGTTGTGATACATTTAGTGAAAGTTCCCTAAGTATCTGGCACATCCCTGCCTAGCATGATCTTGACAGTGCTAGAAATGCAGAATGCCTGTACCCAAATCTACACCAAAACCCAAACTCCCCCAAGTGTTGAACCTTACCATACATGTGTGTTACAAAATGAATGTTTTAAATGCAATGGCAGACAGTTTATTTTGGGGTAGCCTTCCTGAATAAGATTTACAACTCTGAAAAACCTCAGTTGATTGCCCAAAAACCAATTTATTGCTTTAGGTTACAAACTGGAGGAGATTTTCAGGAAAGGCTGCATTTTCTGTAGACTATTGGGATTCTGTGAATGATCAACATAAAACTGTAAACGTATAAAAGCATTCAACAGTCCTTGTTTGATGTGAAACCATAAAATCAAAATGGCTTTTTTTACTCTTTCCATGTCAGTATATGTTGTATTGTTCTGTCAGTCAAAAGTTTTGGTATGTGCCGAAAGGAGGCCTTGTTAAAAGTGATATATTCCACTGCATGGGATGATAGGAAGGTACAGAGGTGGGTGACCTCTTTTTCAGGAGGCTTTACAGAGATGTAAACAGGGGGCAAGTGGTGGATTGGCTAAGGAGGGAAAATACTTTCATATTGTACAACTTGGGGAATTCAATTAAAAAAAAGATTCTTATTATGAAATTGATATATATCAACCAACATGAACAATAAAATGATTGTTGTGAAACTGAATTTTTAATACATTTTTAAAAATGCATATTTAATTTAACACAACAGTAAGGAAATTTTCTTGCTTGTCTATGTCCCCTTTTGACCTTCCTTCTGCTCCTCTTTTGTGAATTTGGAAAAAAAAATGCATAGGCTTTTTTCCTTCTTTTATTTACTCGTTACTATCACTCCCCACAGATTCCCTTGCTCCTCCATTAAAACAAATAAGTATTCTCAAATAAGACAAACCTATACATTGCCCTTCTTTGAAAAAGTAGGACTTATTCTACACTCATATTCCATCACCTTTGTGCAAAGAGGTAGGAAGTAAGCTTCACCATTGGTCTTCTGAAATCATAATTGGTCATTTAATTTGTCAGAGTTCTTATGTTTTTCACAGTTGTTTTTCTTTACATTATTTTCTTTGTATAGATTGTTCTCCTGGTTCTGTTCACTCTTCTTTGCATCTGTTTATATAAATCTTCCCAAGTTTCTCTGAATATGTTCCTTGGCCATTTATTATGACATAATATTATTTTATGGCATTCATATATTTATTTAGCCATTCTCCAATTTAGTGTCACCCACTTTTCTTTAGTTCTTTGATACAGCAAACAACATAGCTATAAATATTTGGTGCATATGGCTCATTCCCTCTGTCTTTTACCTCTTTAGGGATCGATGCTACTTTTTTGGATATAGTTCCAAAGTAGTTTCCAGAATGGACAACTTCAGAGCTCTACCAATAGTGCATTAATATATCCGCCCTCTCATAGCCTCAACAACAATGGTAATTTTCATTTTTCGGGTCATCTTTCAACATCGGAGTTGCTTTAATTTGTTTTTCTTTTATTGGGAGAGACTTGGAACCCTAAAAAAAGCCTGTTGCCTGTGTAACCAGACATTGGTGGGCAGAAATTTCCTAATGTTGATCTACTTGAGACATGGATGACTCAGCAGTTCCTATTTCCTGAGGTGAAGGAAGAAGAGAAGCAGCCTTGAAAGCAGTGATTTTGACAAAGAGTACAGGAGGAGGCTGGGAAGCCAGCTGGGAAGAAGGTTGGGAGTGAATCCAACCTGAGCTGCTTTTTCCACTGCCATGACGAAGGCCAGGCATTGGGGCTCTAGTAATAGCCTTGCTAGGTAGTAAGAGCAGAGCCAAGCACCCAAGAGCAGCAGAAGCCATGGAGATTGGTGGCCATGAAAATGAGAACAGATTTGTAGTGATGACGTCAGCACCAGACTGGGATGCCTAGGCAGATCCTGGTTTTGTTGAACTTATCCAGAGGGGCAGATCCAAAGCAGTAATTCCATTTTCCCTTTCCCTTCCAGATAAGCTTGTATTCTTCCTTGAGCTTGTGTTTGTTTTTAAAGTTTATTCTGTATTTTTTTCTTATTTGGTCTCTAAGAACTGGTATCAAGATAAAACTACGGTCAACCATGGCATTTCTGTTGCATTATCTGTAGGTGTTTCATTCCTCAAAGGCAAATGAGAGAGGCTGTAGGCAGCAAAACACATAGGAGACAGAAGCAGGAGATTTTTAAAAATATGGTATGTATTTACCAGAGAAAGAGATAGACTGTCTTTCTAACTTCTGGTAATATTCTCAGCATGGGGATCAGTGCTAGACAAAAATATTTTATTGATTCATATTTTATAGCTTCCCCAAAGTAGAGAAGAACAAATTAATCTAGATCCTGCTGAACATGGCAGAATGGTGAAGGTTGTTTGTGTCTGATGTATGAGGTAGCATCTAAGGTATTTTTCCTTTTTCTCATTTTTCTGTAGCAGGTTTAGGAAAAAAACCAACTGCTTTCCCCAAGGGCAAGGTCAAGCGAAAGTCACACCTAAAGGAAGGAGTCAGGAACAAAGGGTACCATGTACAGGGGCAGCTAGGTGGCGCGGTGGATAGAGCACCGGCCCTGGATTCAGGAGGACCTGAGTTCAAATCCGACCTCAGACACATAACATTTACTAGCTGTGTGACTCTGGGCAAGTCACTTAACCCCATTGACTAGCCAAAAAAACCCCCACCATGTACAAAAGGATGGGGTCAGAAAGAGAGAATAACTGGTTCTCTTGCTTACCGACTTTCAACATCTACCCCACAGCTGACTAGAAGCCTACAATTCCTGCCTACTTTTAATGGCACCAACACAAGAAAAATGACAGTAAACTGTCCTTGTGTATTCAGTAACTAGAGACAGAGTTCTTGTTTTTTAAGAACTGGGCTCTGAAGCCAGAGACAACTCATAGACTCAGTAATGGTAAAAGTGAAAGGGGACAATACTGCTGAGGGAAAGGACCAACAAGCCATAGGAGGTGAGTATGGTTTCTGACCTAGTGGTCTCACTAGGAAATATGTTTAGGCTCACAGAGATGAAGGATGTAAGAGAAGCTAATGAGAGTGGGAGTGAGGATGAGAAGTAGGAACTCACCCTGGTAATGAGAGAGTTCTAGCTTTACCCTATTACCATCACCTTCCCTGCTGCCAGTGGTGACTTCCTGCACAGTAAACGCTAGAAGACGGGTAGGCTTTCACCATCAAGGAACTCGGGAGGCTAAAGGAGAAGTTTAACCAATAACTTGATGAATCTGAAAAAATGGTTGGTGATAGTGTGTTCCAATGGGGCCAGTGTGAAGATTCTGAATGCCACAGAGTTCCATCAACTTGGGAAGGTCCAGAATACTTTTGCCAACTCAGTTAAATCAATTAAAGGTCCCCATCTTTTGTTGTTTTTTTTTTTTTTTAGGTTTCCAAGATGGGACGTTGTACATACTTGGATAAAAATGAATTCCTTCTGTAGCCAGCTTCCCAACAGAGGTCAGCAAAGGAGGTGGTGAAATCTCTAACAAAGACGGCAGAATGTATCTAGGACAATCCCTCATTTTCTGCTTCCCTCCCATGACCAGCAGGAGTTTGGAGCAATTAGTTCCTACCTTCTGGGTAAAGACCTACTCCAGTGTCGAGAGGGTTTACCTGTGGGCCTACTCCACCATGCCATCATATGGGTATAGGCTGGCCAAATGGTGCAGTTTGAGAAGGAAATTGGGACAGTCACAAGGGCTATCTGAACAATTATAGATGTTGGTGCAAATAGGTGATCTGAGGATAACAAGAAGAAAAAGTTTTGGGTGTGGTTCCTGAAACCACACTCCAAAAACATGAAACATGGGGCTACTCAGGAAAAAATCAATGGCTAGCCCATGGGGCACTAGTAAGGCTGTATCATGACATCTAGCACCATGCAGTAAGGGACCTTCAACCTCTCCCAAAGCCGAGACATATCCTAGAATCCTAGCCTTAATAGGACATGAGGAGATGCTGAACACCAGCAGACATAATGCTATCATACCCAAGGAACTGGAATGGTTCTGTCCAGTTATCTCAGCTTTCCTGAAGAGTAGTTTCTGTTGTTTCTTTTTTCTTTCTTTCTTTCTTTCTTTCTTTTTTTTTTAGGGGAGGTGAGAACACTGAAGGAAGAGGCATAATGAGATTTTATGTGAGTATTTATATCAACTTCTACACTGTTACCATGGGTAGGACAAAATGGAAACCCTAAGAATTACCTAAGCCAACCCGTGTTAAGTTTGTTATGGTTGTTTTTTTCATGTATGGTTTGGACTAAATGGCCCCCAACGTTCCTTCTAACTCTGAAATTTTGTGATTGTGTGGTGGAAGGAGCAGATATTGAGCCATCTGTTGCATTCTGGCCAAAACCAAAAGCTAAAAATCCTACTAATACCCTCTTTGATGAGACACTTCAGGTGGCATGTGGTAGTTTACACCAAACGACATTGTGTTCCAGGAGAGTGAAAGCCATTTCATCCCTTAGTGCTAGTAATGAAGGAGACCAGAATACTTCATGAAGCCAGTTCCCTTTACAATATCTCTGTGTGGCTGGTACATAGTACCAGTAGATAGCTTAGCAAAGTTATCATACCAGGTGTTGAGGCCATTTCTAGTCTTATCAATATGGTAGACCAAGTAGTCCAGGCCCCTGACTTTGCTACTTGAAAAAGTTCAGTATACCTTCACCATCTTTTCTATCATTCCTCTTTTAGACTACTTGAGCTCTCCCACTTTTTGTATTTAACTAATTTAAAAGTGATTTTAAAAGATATTTTATCTTTAAATTGGAGAGTCAAAAGTTTAAGAAAAACTGCCCCCTTGAGATTCATAGTGTTTGTTAAATAAATATTAAGGATTAGAACTGAATCTGTTTCTACAAATGTGAGCCCTAGTAACCTCAGATCTTACCATCATGCCCAATACTTTTGAAGATGAGCTTTTAACTCCTTAAATGCCAGTGGAAAAAAAAAAGGAAATGGCTGTATTCGTCTCCATTTTTTGACTTCCCTCTTCTTCCCGTACCCAACCCCATTTCCCTTTCAGCCACCTCTTAACATCTTTTACCCAATTTCATCTACTTTTCTCTTCCTTATTTCCACTTTAAATTATTTCCCACCATTTTTTTCTGGCCGTATTCCAAACTCTCCTCACTATTCTTCCCCTGACCCCTATCACTCCTACCTCCATGCATAGCACGTCTTGCTCTCTATCCTTTGGCCCAATTCACACTCATTCCTAATCCTCTAGTTGACTTTGGGGAGATCTTTTAATATAAATTATAAAATCCTATATTCTTTTTTCAATATTTTCTCCCAAATCAATTACTTGATCCCTTCCCACAAGATTTTTAAACAATAAATGAATGTTTATGTTTTATTTTCAGCAGTCATTTAAAATTATCATCAAGAATTACTTATTTTATATAGCAATCCTTCATATAATTATAGCAAATACTCTTTTGTGACTTATCAGACCAGTTTAGATGAGTCAGGATAGATACCATTTGAAACATTTTCTCAATAGTCTTTTTCTAATAGGCTGTAATTCTCCATGCACTGAATAAAAGTTTGGGTTTCAGAGAATATCTGGCTAGACAATGTTAAATTTATTACATAAAAGAGATGGCCTTAGAATACTAGCGATTTCTCTTAAGAGCTCATCTACCCCATCAATTGTAACTATGGAAACGATTCCTTAAAATTGTACCCTACTGAATTAAATTTGGCACATTGTTAAATCTTACACTCTTAAGGGGCAAGACGTGGTCTGGTAGTACATATTGTCCTTCCCCTTGGAGAAACTTCTTGAAGAGGCAAAGTACAAAACATCCCCGAAAGAATCTAAAATTATTGCTATAATTCCCTCCCCCCTGCCCCTGTACTGCTTAAAATTTGCTCCATTGACTCCTCAGAGGAAGATGTGAACTGGTAGCTCAGCATATACTCTCTAGGTTTTTCTCCAGACACCTGCTTCTCAAGAGCACCCTCAGGGAGGGGGATGGGGAGAAGGCTATTAAAAAATCCAAGAGATTCTATAGAGAACAATTTGACAAAAATAAAATCACAGATACCTCTGCAGATATGCCAGCAAAGTTGAACAAGATTGGTCACGATGCTGCCTGAAGTGTCTCATCAAAGAGGTTGTTAGTAGGATTTTCAGCGGTTCGTTTTGGCCAGCATACAACAGATGACTCAATATCTGCTCCTTCCATCACACAATCACAGAATTTCAGTTAGAAGCAACCTTAGGGGTGATTTAGTCCAAACCACACGTGAAAAACTACCACTGACAAAACTATCCTATACAATACATCTGATAAGTGGACGTCCAGCCTTTGTTTGAAGACCTGCAGTGAGGGTGAACTCAGTACCTCCTGAGACACTCAAAACATTCTTAGAGCGTACTAATTATTAGCAAGTTTTTCCTTACATAAAGCCTAAGTCTTCTTTGCAGCTTTAACACACCATTCCTACATCAGCCTTCTGGAACCAAAGAAAAGAAATCTGCAATCCCCTGCGATGACACTCTTTCATATACATCAGATCCCTTTGGGTAAAAAAAATAGGGAAACTTTGACAAACAGAAACACCTATACATGCACATGTGCACACACATGCGTGCATGCACACACACACACACACACACACACACACACATACACATCCCAAAGCTGCAATGAACGTGAAAATAAGATTTTATGCCTGCCCCAGACATAAATATGGTTGATCAATATATTAGTATGTCCTAGAATTTCCCTCTACACTTCCCAATATTCACAATTTTCCTTATTCATGTGAATAAATGGCACTAATGAGATGGATAATTATTCATTAGTTGAGTCTTTGGATGGGGAAGTACCTATGTCTTGCTCAAGAGATGCTTCCTTAGTTTCAGATTCATCTTCAACTTTAGTCCCACGGCCCTAAAGGTATAAAAAGAGAGAAGCATTTAAAAATATTTTATTTTTTTCTCAATTACTTGCAAAAATAATTTTTAACATTTTTAAATGATTTTGAGCTCTAAGCTCTCTTGCTCCCTCATTGGGAAGGCAAGCAATTTGATATAGGTTACACATATAGTCATGCAAAACACATTTCCATGTAAGTCATGAAAAAAAAAGACCAAATAAGCCTCACAAGAAAAAGAAAGTGAGAAATAGTATGCTTTGATCTGCATTCAGACTCTATCAGTTCTTTCACTGGAGGAGGACAACATTTTTCATCACGAGTCCTTCAGAACTGTCCCGGATCATTGTATGACCGAGAATAGCTAAGTCAGCCACAGCTGATCATGTGATATTGCTGTTACTGTGTATAATGTTCTCCTGGTTCTGCTCATTACACCTCGCACTAGTTCATGTAAGTCTCTCTAGGTTTTTGTGAGAGCATCTGCTCGTCATTTCTTAGAGTACAATAGTATTCCATTACAATCATATCAAGGGGTAGGACATGGGCTGGTGGTATATATTGTCTTTCCCTCTTGGAGGACACTTCTTGAAGAGCAAGGTACAAAACATCCCAAAAGGAATCTATAATTATTGCTATAATTCCCCTCCCCCCTGGCCCTTGGGTATTCCCTCAATTTCCAATTCTTGGCCACCATAAAAAGAACTGCTATAAATATTTTTGTACATATAGATCCTTTTCTTTTTTTAATCTCTTTGGGATACAGACCTAACAGTGGGTCAAAAGGTATACATGGTTTTATAGCCCTTTGAGCAGAGTTCAAATTGCTCTACAAAATGGTTGAATCGGTTCACAACTCCACCAACAGTACATTAGTATCTCAATTTTCTCACACCTCTTCCAACATTTGCAATTTTCCTTTTCTGTCATATTAGCCAATCTGATAGGTGTGGGATGGTACCACAGAGTTGTTTTAATTTGCATTTGTCTAATCGATAGTGATTTAGAACATTTTAAAAAATAACTATAAATAGTTTTGATTTCTTTGCCTGAAAACTGCCTATTCATACCATCTGACCATTTTTTCAATTGGGGAATGACTTTTATTTTTACATATTTGACTCGGTTCTCTATATATCTGAGAAATGAGGTCCTTATCAGAGAGAAACATGCCATAATTTTTTTCCCAGTTATAACTACTAACTAGAAATTTTCCTCCATCTTATTTCCCCACTGTGTAACCTATCCTTTCTCTCTCTTTTTATCCTTTCATCCTCAAAAACTGTTTTGCTTCTGACTACCTCCCCCCCCACAATTTTCCCTCCCTTCTATCATTCCTGCTTTGTCTCCTTTCCCTTCTAAGATAGATTTCTATATCCAACTGAGTGTGTATGTTATTCCTTATTTGAAGCAATTCCAATGAGAGTAAGGTTCAAGTGCTGCCCTCTCACCTCCCACATCTTCACCTCCACTGTAAAAACTCTTTCGCGTCTCTTTTATGTGAGATAATTTACCTCGGTCTACCTCTCCCTTTACACTTATTCTAGTGCATTACTCTTTTTTCTCCCTTTCTCTTGCCTTAATTTTATTTTTTTAGATACCATACAATCATATTCAACTCACACTCATGCCCTCTGTCTACGTATACTCCTTCTAATTTCTCTAATATTGATAAAGTTCTTATCTCCAAGTATCATCGTCCAAGTAGGAATGCAGTTTAATCATATTGAATCCATTATGTTCTCTTTCCTGTTTACCTTTTTATGCTTCTATTTGGTCTTGGATTTGATGGCCAAGTTTTCTGTTCAGCTCTGTTCTTTTCATCAGGAATACTTGAAAGTACTCTATTTCATTGGATATCTACTTTCTGCCTGAAGAATTATGCTCAGTTTCAGTGGTTAGGTAATTCTTGATTATATCCTAGCTCATTTGCTGTCCAGAGTATGATATTTGAAGCCCTTTAATCCTTTAATGTGGAAGCTGTTAAATCTTTTGTAATCCTGACTGTGGTTCCATGTCATTTGAATTGTTTCTTTCTGGCTGCTTACATTATTTTCTCCTCAACCTGGCAGCTCTGGAATTTGGCTATAATATTCCTAAGAGTTTTCCTTTGGGGATCTCTTTCAGGAGGTGATTGGTGTATTCTTTCCATTTCTATTTTGCCCTCTGGTTCTAAAATATCAGGGCAGTCTTCCTCAATAATTTCTGAAAGATGATATCTAGGCTTTTATTTTCATCATGGCTCTCAGGTAGTCAAATAATTTTTTTTTAATTTTTAGGCAATTGGGGTTAAGTGACTTGCCCAGGGTCACACAGCTAGTAAGTGTCAAGTGTTTAGTCTGAGGCCAGATTTGAACTCAGGTCCTCCTGACTTCAGGGCTGGTGCTCTATCCACTGCACCACCTAGCTGCCCCTGTCCAGTAAGCTTTAAATGATCTCTCCTTGATCTATTTTACAGGTTAGTTGTTTTTCCAATGAGATATTTACATTTTCTTCTATTTTTTCATTCTTATGATCTTGTTTTATTCTTTCTTGATAACTCATGGAATCATTAGCTTCCACTTGCCCAATTCTATTTTTTAAGGATTGATTTTCTTCAGTAAGCTTTTGTACCTCTTTTTCTGTTTGGCCAATTCTACTTTTTAAGGACTTCTTTTCTTCAGTGAATATTTGTACCTTTTTCCATGTGGCCAATTGTTCTTAAGGAAGTCTTCTCTTCAGTGAATTTTTGTGACTCTTTTTTACCATTTGGCCTATTTTGTTTTTTAAGGTATTATTTTCTTCGAATATATTTTTGTGCCTCCTGAACCAAGCTGATGGCTCTTTTCTCATGATGTTCTTGTATTAGTATCATTTCTTTTTGCAATTTTTCCTATCCTTCTCTTAATTGATTTTTGCAATTCTTTCTGAGCTCTTATAGGGATTATTTTTGGGCCTCAGACCAATTGATATTTTTCTTTGAGACTTTGGATGTAGCAGTTTTGACTTTATTATTGTCCCTGTCACCATAGTAACTTTATACAGTCAGCTACTTTTATTGTTGGTTTTTTTGCTCATTTTCCAGCCTATTTATTGACTTTTAACTTTATATTAAAGTTGGTCTCTGCTCCTGGGGCTGAGGGGGCACTATCCCAAGTCTCAGCTTTGTCATTATGCTGTCTTCAGAGCTAGGTCTGAGGAGCACATAAGTTTTCAGTTCTTCCAAGGTGGTAGGTTTAGGGAGAGGTGTATTTGCTACCCCCCGGCCTGTTCTCTGGTCTGTGAGTGACCAGGGTCCCTGCTCCTCTGTAACTACAAACTCTGCTAATGCTCCTCCTTGCCCTGGGATTGTGACCCAGGACTGCAACGTGGATCAGCATATGGGCAATGCAACAGAGTCCTGTACCCAGTACCAGCAAAGGGACCCCTGTAATCTCCTGACCAGTTGCTTGACTCCCTTAGCATCTGTGAACTGAGAGCTCTGGAAGTCAGTGCTGTGGCTTCAGTTGCTCCCAAGGCCTGCTACTGCCTTGTAGAGGCACTGCCTGCTGCTATCTTCCCTGGGGATTGCCTGAATTGGATGGTACTCCATTCTTATAATTGTGCAACAGACATTTCCTGCTGACTTTCTTAGTTGTTTTGGGCTGAAAAGTTGTTTCACCTCATCCTTTTATGGGTCTGCTGCTCCAGAATTTATTCTGAGGCTTTATTTAAAATTGTTTGGAGGGAGATTTGGGAGAGCTCAGGCAAGTCCTTGCCTTTTCCCCACCTTCTTGGCTCTGTACCTGCAGCCTCTGAGGAAAGAGTTTTGAAAACCAAGAATAGATTACAAGTTATTACAAATACTGTCAGATCAAAAAGTTGAAACACATGCTCATGGCATGTGTGAGCGCACATATACACACACACCATTCATATCTTTTCTTTTGTGATTAGGTTGGCTGAAAGTTTGGCTGCATAACTGACATTAGAATTAGAGGAGTTCTAAAGGATTATTCCTTTTTCTAGAGCTATATGGACTGTCAGATGTTCTAATAATATAAACTAGCATGGACATAGTCTCCCCAAACTTGAAGGTTTTTAAAAAATATTGCTCAGTGGATTCTAGACATATTAATTGTAACTGGGGGTACTGGTAAAAGAGAAATAGATTAGACTGGTATATGTATTGGGAAAGAAATTTAACTTTATTCCAAACCCCTCCAGTATCTCTTGAATAATTCATGACATCATCAGTGTTACCCAATTGACTGAATTTATAATGAAGCTTTCAATATATTTCTTTCTATTCTCTAACCCCAGTCATTGAGCATGTACGTATGATATAAATTATAGGGACATAGAAATTAGAAAGGCGTTTGCCAATTCTTGTAATTTATTCAGAATGGCCATGAACAAAATTATTATGATGCTACAACTTGTAGGCTTTGTATATTACGGTTTCTTGATTTCTCATTGGTTATACAGGACTGCAAATTTCCCAGATGGGGTCAGCCAGCCCCTTCATGAACTAATCCACCAATAATACCATCTTGTTTCTTGTCAAATGTTGGCTAAGGACTGAGAATGATTTGTCGTACTTGGTAACAGACTCTCTGTCCTGCTCAATTTGTCTGATTTTTCTGACTCAGATTTTGTAGACTTATTAGAAGCTTACTTGAGCTTCTTCAGGAATTTCTCAAATTTCCTAACTGGAAGCTATTCTCAGTTCTATAGGGCAATAGCTTACAGTGGGAAGAGTATAGGAGTTAGAATCGAAAGGATCTGGGTTCAAGGCTCACCTCTGTCAGTTATTAGTAGGTGTGTTTAGAGGCTTTAGATTCCAAACTGGTGAGCCTGAGGTGGTTTTTCTCCCCAGACTTTCTCTATTCTACTAACTCTAAGTAGGAAATTCCAGGCCTAATGATTAGCCCTGAATCATCTAGTCCTTTTGTATGCCACTTGTCAAATATTTCTCCTCTTTTATCTTCAATGTCCACAGAGTGTGTTTGAGCAGCCTCAGTTGTGTTTTCCAAAACTGCCTCTTGAATTATACATAGACAGCCTGACATTCACCCAAATAAATTACCCAGAGAGTCAAATAGGAATGGTTTCCCAGCTTCTCATGTCAGTTTAATTCAACAAACATCATTGCTTGTCCTTCTTTTTTGAAGAGGACCAATGACATCACAAGAGATGTCTTGACTTGCACATGATTTGGAGTTAAGTGGGGCAGAATTGCACAAAGCTGTCAGTCTCACTCTTTCTTCCAGAGTCATTGAAGTCCAGTGGCAAGACAAAGGTCAGGACAACGGGCAATGGCCCGGGTTGCAGTGGATGACCTTGGCATCTTTGAGGCCTGACCAAGCTCTAAGTGCACCACAACATCTGCTTCAGCTGCCTTCATGGCCATTGGAACAAATTGTTCTCATCTGCCCATTTCACTGGGAAAATCTTTACATGCTTAGGGTTGACATCCCTCTAATTCACTGACAGGATTGAGGACTGTCAGTTACCCTCAATCTGTTTTAGCCTGTCTGCTGAGACTATTTTACTGGTAGGTGGCCACTGCCCATGACACAGCTCCTTGGAGCCACAGGTGAAAGTGGGGTGAAGGTGGACAACAAAGGCGAATGAGCAGCTCTGAAAAGGGCCTGATTAGCCCTCACACCAGAGGTGCTAATTTTCCCTGAATATTCCTTCAACAAACATTAAATGCCTGCTGTGTGTAAAACATTGTGCTAGGCACTGGGAATCCAAAGATAAAATGGAATAGAGTTGTTTTCTCAAAGAATTTAAAATCTAATAGGGAAGATAATATGTCCATTAATAATTAACAAAATGAACCGAAGCATGCAAATGCGAAAGAAAGATCCAAGCTGCTATGAGAAATTTGAGGCCTGAGAGATAGTTTCTAACTTTGGGGTGGAGGCCACAGATCAGAGAAGTCTTCAGGAAAGGGGTGATGTGATTCTGGAAGGAAGTGTTTCAACAATTCGAGTTGGAGAAAGGGAGAGCTCATTCGAGGCACAGATTGTGTGGTACAGTTCAAGAATGTGGCCAATGAGTGGTCTAGCCCAGCTGTGAAGAGTGATTCGAGATAAGCTTGGAAAGGCAAATTGGGATAAAATTGTAGAAGGATTTGAATGCCTGACTACAGGGTCACTTAGTAAATGTCACTTAGTAAAGCAATAGGGAGCTATAATTAAACGTGTTTGAGCAGCAGAGTTTTATGATCAGAGTGCTACATTTATGTTGGCAGCAATGTGAAGGATGAATTGGGGTGGGGGAATAAAGGCAGATAGTCCCAGTAGGAAACTTACAACAGTCCAGACAAGATATGATGAAGTCTGGAACTTGAGTTGTGGCAGCAGGAATGGAAAGGATAAAAAAGTGAAAGTTATTAATGAGATACAATTTACAGTCAGCTATCTCACAGGTGGGGATGCTGAAAGCTGGTCAGCATTTTTGAGGACTCCTTTAGACACATCCTCTGCCAATCACAGCCCAGGGTTAGAGTGGCTGGAAGGGCATTTAACCAAGGGTTCTGACACAGAGAACTACTGCTGATAACTCATCTCCATTATTGTACCTGGCTGCTTTGAGCCATTAAACTAGGAGTGCTATGATTCCTTTCATCCTGTTGGGTTTGTGGTTTCTACGACCTTTTGAAGGATGTGTATAAAGACTTGTTTATTTTTCATAATTTTGTAACTTCAAGTGCCATCTTTCTTCTGGGTAAGTAAAAGTTCACATTACTTGCTAGAAAACATATATGTGTATATATACATTTTCAGTGTATAGCTATGGTGGCTAGGAGATGCAGTAGATACAGTGCCAGATCTGGAGTCAGGAAGACTCACCTTCACGAGTTCAAATCTGGTTTCAGACACCTTTGTCACCCTGGGCAAGTTACTTAGCCCTGTTTGCCTCAGTTTCCTCATCTGTAAAATGAGCTGGAGAAGGAAATGGCCAACCACTCCGGGATCTTTGCTAGGACACCTCAAATGGGGTCATGAAGTATTGAACATGACTGAAA
Source organism: Phascolarctos cinereus (assembly GCF_003287225.1). Classification (NCBI taxonomy): domain Eukaryota; kingdom Metazoa; phylum Chordata; class Mammalia; order Diprotodontia; family Phascolarctidae; genus Phascolarctos; species Phascolarctos cinereus. The sequence goes on along the minus strand of NW_027555736.1, from coordinate 246,868,386 downwards.
GTAACTGAACAACAACATATTGATAACTGAAGTCATCCTTCCCCTGAAGGTATCTTTGTGTATTGAAAAATGGCATGCATTATTTTTCCTCTTCTATAGAGTTTGAGTTTGTCTCCATATGTAGGATCTCGAGGGAATGCTTACCCGAGAATCCTTCTGGCACTTGCCGCAATTTGGAGACAGAATTCCAAAAAGACTGAAGCCTGTGTTGATTGGCTGCTATCCGGTATGTGTATGTAGTTTTAGCTGCTGCTTTTCCTTTTGTCTCACCTCTAAAACTGGTCTAGGGTGTCCTCCATTTTCCTATTTAGAACTTCATAGATAGGTGTTTACCTGGACCCAAACGTGCCTATTGTATCCGAGATCATAGCTAAGGTCCTCTACCTCCTACTTGATAGCCAGCTTCAAGTCAATTGGGAAACAGCCCAATCCCACTATCTCATCCCTCTCAATTAATTGCTATCTTCAAAATCCCCAAAGGATAGAGCCAGGTATCGAAATAACAGAAAATATCTTGTTTCCCACTAACCACCAACGGGAGGTGCATCTCTAACATATATCAGAGATTGAGCTTTTCGGAACAAAAAAGAGGAAGCCATCTCTGGGAACTTCCACAAAATCATTTCAATCTGGACACAGATTTGGAGGCCATAACACCTATCTCTCAAACTCTTGGTCTCCTAAAGCATTGGCCAGCTGCAATTACTTCATCCTTTATTGAATCTCATTTGAACACACAAGTTTTTGTGAGTGGGCTTTCTCCTTGTTTCTTCTCTAATGAGAACACTGAGTTACTGCTTAATCACTCATTTGGAGAGGTATTTGCTGCCAAAATAGACGTTAAAATGGATGGGAGAAACTGAGCAAATTTTGTTTTGAAGCTCCTTGAACTCACCAAGAAAGAGGGTTCTCATTCAAATTGCTGAAGTGAGCAGACCTAATTTACTGGAAGAATACAATTTTTAAAAATGTTTTTATTGATCTTTTATTATCTTTGGTATCTTTTATATCATCTATATTTCCCAATATATCTTTCCTCTCTCTCTCCTTTGTGATGAACAAAAAGAAAAAAAAAGTTTAGTAGAACTAACCAACATATCAGAAAAGTACAACACTATATGGGCTTTCACTCCCATAGACCCTGGCCTCTGTAAACAAGAGGTGTATTCTTAGGGGGCAAAATTTAGTCATTATAACCCCATGATTCAGTTTTGTTACTACTTCTTTTTCCATTATGTAAGTTATTGTATATAATTTTCCTAGTTCTGCTTACTTTATTCTGTCCCAGCCGGGCTATCTGCCTCCTAATCTATGTAGCTGCCCCAAGATCTTCTCCAGGGCTCTGGAGACCATCCCCAGGACCAGACAAACCTGTAAGACTTCTTCATCCAGCCCATTCCTTACGTCTACTCGCCTCTGATCAAACTCCCTTCACCCCCAAACATAGCCCCTCCCCCAGCTATATAGAGGTAGGGCAGGCCTTCTGAGAGCTTATAATTTATAGTATCACCACTTGCCATGAACCCTCCAGGGATAATCCTGAATACTCCGATTACTTGCCTTCCTCATCATAACTCTTTCTAACTCATTATAGTCTGTCTAAATGTACTCTTCAATGATTAAGATAATTCCAGCCATTCATTCTCTCTGCATCCTAGTGACTTGGAGCTTCCCAGTCTGCCAATGTATAAATCCCTGTTTTCCATGCCCAAATGCCTGTTACTTTACTTCTATGCCCGTCAAGTTTACCCCTCTAATGTCCTCTCCAGATCTGTCCACCTTTACCATATGCTCTCTTGAATGCCCATTCTGTAATGAACAAGATTTCTTTCATCTTAATTATCCTTTCTTATTTTTTTTCATCTTCTAGTGCTTCCTGAGACATAGCTCCCTCCTAGTGACTCTACAACCCTAGCCATATTTTCAGAACTGGTTGCACTTTCATTCATACTCTCTCTCCATGCCAACCTCCCCACTCATGGTTGTGGTAGGGGAGTCAAAATACTCCTGCTCCCCATGGCCATTTCAGATTCTTCCTCTACCATCATCGCTCAGAGAAACCTATACTCCTATGAGGTCCATGTTATCTAAATTTAATCACTCAATCTAGGTACCTTTATTATATTGATTCTCCAGGACATTCTCTCCTTCCACAATGAGTTTAGTGCCTGTTTCTGTTCTCTATGTGGCATACATACTCGTTTAGTATACATACTTGGCAACTAGGGGTGCAGTGGGTATTGATGTTGATGTTGTTTCAATTACTCTAACTTCCAAGCATTTCAATCTATTTAATTACAATCACTTAGTCTTCCCCTTTATCTCAGTTACTTACAGAGATGGCAATACTCTTGATTGTGTCACGACTCACAAATGTCCTCCTTCTGTGGCCATGACCTCTGAAATTCCTTTATCTGATTGCAGTCCATTGTCAATCCATGTTTCCCTCTGCCTTAGGACCCCTAACCCTGTTCTTTATCCTCACTATGGCTTCTCTTACCTTCACTCCTAATTTTTTTCCAGAGCTATAACCACTGTGCCAGATACTGGAAAAGGAATTCCTCTCCTATTTTAATTTCATTGTGAATCAATTTGATTTTTCAATGTCTTCTACACTTTAATGCCTTGCTCCTTTGTCCTGTCACTGATCATGCCTTTCTAAACCCTAATCTTGGATTACTCCCACCACCTGCCTTCTTTGCTTATATTCACATACTGCTGAATGGATCTGGAAATAATCAAGAAACTGTGCTGATTAGGTCCACTACAGATTTATGTTGGTCAGTTGTATCTGACTCTTTGTGACCTCATGGAGTTTTCTTGGCAAAGATACTGGAGTGGTTTGCCATTTCCTTCTCCAGCTCATTTTACAGATGAAGAAACTAAGGCAAACAGGGTTAAGTGACTTACCCAGGGCCACATATCTAATAAGTGTCTGAGGCCAGATTTGAACTCATGTAGATGAGTTCTGTCTGACTCAAAGCCCAGCACTCTATCCACTGCATCACCTAGCTGCCCCTTCAGATTTCTGTTATATAATTTCAGCTAGAGCAAGGCAATCCTTTTATATCTATCTCCCTAACTAATTTACTATCCCACTCACACATTGAATACTTAAAACTTTTTCATTTTTCCTCAGGCTTCCCACATTTTCCATGTATTCCCTCCCACCCACCACCCTCTCAGATGAGTATTTCTCCTCAAACTTAAAAATATTGACGCTGTTAGACAAGAGATTCCTTCTCATCACATGTTGCTCAGACGTATTTCCCCACTATCTCCTCCTTCACTTCAGTCTCACATGAAGGGGTGGCCCTTCTTGCCAAAACAAACTCCCCATATATGCCCTCTTTGGATCTCATCTTCTCCTATAATATTGTCCTAATTCTCCAATTTCTCCCTATCTACTGGCTCCTTCCCTACTGCTTACAAACATGCCCATCTCTCCCTCATTTTTTTTAAATTTTATTTTTTGGCTTTTAGGCAATTGGGGTTAAGTGACTTGCCCACGGTCACACAGCTAGTAAGGGTCAAGTGTTTGGTCTGAGGCCGGATTTGAGCTCAGGTCCTCCTGACTTCAGGGACGGTGCTCTATCCACTGCACCACCTAGCTGCCCCTATCTCTCCCTCATTCTTAAAAAAAAAACCCTCTCACTTGATCTGATTACCACCCCTAGCTATAGTCTTGTATATTCTCTCTCCTTCTCAGCTAAACTTTGAGAAATCTATCTGCGTTTGGTATTTTATTTCCTCTCCTTTCATTCTGCAGCCTGGCTTTGGATTTCATCATTTGACTGAAAGTGTTGTCTCAAAAGTTACCAATGATCTCTTAATTGTCAATTCTCAACCCTCATCCTTCTTGACAACTCTGCAGCCTTTGCCACTGCTGATCATCATTTCCTTCTAGATACTCCTTTCTATGTAGTTTTTTGTGACACTGCTCTCTCCTACTTCTCCTACATATCTGACAATGCCATTTCAGTCCCCTTTGCTGGATATTCATCCAAGTCTGCTAACCATAGCTGTCTCTTGAAGCTCTATTCTGTGCGGCTTCTCTTTCCCCCCTATAGGATTTCACTTCATGACCTCATCAGCTCCCATGAGTTCAGCTTTCTACATGCAGGTGACTCCTAGATCTCTATACACCTAGCCCTCTCTCTTGAGCTCAAGTCTTTCATCAAAAATTGCTTTTTAGACATCTCAAATTGGAGTCCTATAGGCATCTCAGACAACATGTTCAAACTGAATGCATTATCCCCAAACTCTCCTTTCTGCAAACTTTCTTATTACTGTTGAGGGTCATCCTTCCAAACAACCTCAGCATCATCTTCAGCTCCTCACTCCCCCTCACCCCACATGCCTGATCTGTTGCCAACTCATGTTCTTTCTACTTACACAACAATTCTCCCCATTCATATAGCCACCAACCTAGCCCAGGACCTCATACCTGGACTATTACAAGAGCTTTTTCACTGGGCTTCCTGTCTGATGCCTCTCTCCACTCCAATTCATCCTTCTCTCAAATGTCAAAATGATTTTCCTAAAGCATAGACTTAACATGTCATCCTCCCTACTCAATAAATTCCAGTGGCTTTCCATTATCTCCAGGATCATATATAAACTTCTTTGTCATTTTAAGCCTCTGCTTTCTACCTTTCCAGGCTTCTTACACCATTCCCCTACAAACCTACCATGCAGCTATATCATCCTACTTGCTGTAGGACAAAAGACAATTCATCTCTGAACTTCGTGCTTTGGTTCTAGCTGACTCTTATGCCTGGAATATTTCCTTCTTCCCCTCACCTCCTAGCTTGTCCAGCTTCTTCAAGAACACCACCTTTGGCAGGGAACCTTTCCAGGTCCTTCTTTCCTCAACAACTCCCTTCCTTCCTTCCTTCTGAAATTGCATTTCATCTATATTGTACATCTATTTTGTATGTACATAGTTATTTGTATGTTGTGTCCCCCATTAGAATGTGAGCTCCTTGAAAGGATGGATGTTTTTGCCCTTCTTTGCATCCACGGTGCTTAGCGTGGTATCTGTTACATGGTAATAGCCAAACAAATGTTTATTTACTTGATTATATCAGCTTATATGTCTTCCAATGGGAATTGTGGAAAGATGGCACTGTGTTTGATGTAGAAGAGCAGTGAGGTCTTCACAAACACCCTGGTTAAATTCTAAAAATGCACCAAAGGGGATAATTATAGAAAAACACACAGAGAGAAATGTCTATAAGCTCTTCCATCCACTCCAGGCCTGCACAAGAATTGTTGGAGCTCTGCAGAGACTGAGCCGAGACGAGCTAGGCTAGGCAGAAGGTACAGTATTCAAGCAGCCTGGACCCACAGTAGGAGCTGGCATCACATGCTGCTCTGAAGCTTGTGACCAAGAATAATTCACCAAGCAAAATTGAGTGTCATTCTACAGGTAAGACAGCAATAGCAGGAGCAGCCGCAGCAACGACAGACCTTAGTAAAATAGAGGACTTTCAAGCCTTCCTGATGAAAAGACCAGAACTGAGTTGAAATTTTGAAATGCAAACACAGGAAACTTATTTAACCTAGCTCAAAAACTGAGCGTGCCCAGTTTGGTTATCCCCTCTCCTCCCCTTGCCAACATGGAAGAAAGATGCAAAGTGCCTCCAAATCAACTCATTACAAAAATTAACTCATTTGAAGGACAGGGGGCCATAAAATGGCTTCTGAGGTCCACTTAATACTCTGCTGTTCAGCTTTAGGAAGTTTATTTTAGATGAAGAGTTCCAAGTTCAGTTATAATCCCTTTAAACCCTAATTCCTGACACCTAGAAAGAGATTGGGCTTTCTTAGTCTTACATTTATATTCATCTCTAGTTAACTTGCATCTTCTATGTAATTGAAATAAAATTCAGTTTACCAGAAAAATTTGAGTAATACAACAGTAAAATATATTATAGTGTCTGTGTATAGTAAGGTATTAGGTGGGGAAGATAAGGAAAGAGCTGGCCTTTTCTTGGGAATCCTCTCATTCTGATTTCTCCACTCCAATGAGTTTCCTTGATCTCTCCCATCTGGGTCATATCTCAGTCCATTTGTTCCATGTTTCTTCCAATCTATCAAATCCAGATGCTCAGAATATCTCCACCCCCATTCCCATTCTGATACAGCTTTTCCCTTTTTTACAAATTATTTAGTACTTGGCCCATTCTCTCAGGTCCTTTCCATATCACACATTTAGTTTCAATTATCTGATTAAATCAAAAAGTGTTTCACACCTGGTCAAAGCACCATAGTGAAATGGGGATATTTTGACCCCGCTTTTACACTCTTCTCACCTCTCCTTTTAACATCTACTGGATTTCTTCCTCTCTTCCTCTCATGTTTAAAATACCAGTCAGTCTATCTGTTAGTCCAGACCAGAATGGTCCAGCCCGGCAATGGGAGCTTTCATTTCTGGAGGTGAAGATTGGAGATCAAGCCAAGCCCCTGAGGACTTGCAGGAATTGTAGAAGAAGTAGGAGAATGCTTTTTCCTTCTTTTCTTTCCAATGACCATCTCATCAGACAGAAGAAAGCAACAGGAGACAACGCATCCAATCCAGACTGTATGAGGACAAATGTGGACAAATGCAAACACAGAAAGTTGAGAGTTGCAGCAACTTAGCCAGCTAGGGAAGGAAGAAGCTTTTAGGTACGAAGTCTTTGAGCCAGAAAAGAATGCCACTTCAATACTCAACAGAAGACTGCTAAGTTGTATTTACCCTTTGGTCATACAAAAATGTCCTATTTTAAGCTGCTCCTTCTCCTAGACTCTTTTGGGGGATATGCCTTAGGTTTTGGAGAGAACTGTTTTACAACTGCTGCTCTTGCTATATCACCTTGGCAAATTCCTCTTTCTAAATCCTGATTAACTCTGGCTGATAATCAACTGGGGAGCGCTTCTTTTTTATTTTTTAAATTAATTTATTTTGAATTATCAGCAATCACTTCCATAAGCTGTTGAATTTTAAATTTTTCTCCCCTCCCTCCCCACTTCACTCCCCAACACAGTGGGGTGCAATTGGATATAGGCTATACATATATATTCCTATTAAACATATTTTCGCATTAATGATATTGTAAGAATTAAAACCAGGGGAGCACTTCTTGAAAGAGAGAAGGAGAGCATGAGATGTTTGTGCAATGTCACTGAAACCTTGGGTAGGTCTCTATTATGGGTCTAGACTTATGTTAAGAGGAAGTACATTTTCAGCCTATGTGATATCACTTCTGTTCTCCCTGAAACATGGCTGGGAAATGTCAGCACCTGCTATTTCTTGCAGGCTGGGAGGTGTGGGGATTATTAATGTAGATTTATTTCAGGAGTAGGGAATGTGAAGGGGGGGTTAGTCCTAGGCCCAAGACTTGGAGTTTGCTTGTGCTCCTGCTATTGCCAGGGTAACTGGTAAGGGAGGGATGCTGAGTGAGCAGTCTAAGTATTAGAATTCTCCAACATCAATTCCTAAAGGATTTTACCTTGTCAGATATTCCATCATTTTCTTCCATGGATTTAACTATAATTACTCTAGATCTGGTGCACAATTCCTTTGGGGATAGGGGAAATTGGAGCAATTTGAAAAAGTGACTCATTTGACATCTCACTGGTCACATGACCCCAAAATCTGAGAAAATATAGTTTTAAAGTGATTTGGCAGATAATACCAATAAAGTGAAAGAAAGCAATTACCTTGCCTGTACAGAAATGGTGGCATATCTGTGCTCCCTTCACCTCTTGTTAGTGTATCAATAAAGGGCTCGATCACTTCTGAGGTACCAAGAAAGGGGATATTCTTATGTTCCTCATGAAGACTGACATCCAAAGCCACACTGATTGGCAGTGGGAAAAATGCTAGGATTTGGAATCATAGAACCTGGATTGAATTCCTTCACACTTGCTTACTACCTGTCTTCAGGTGAGTCATTTAACCTCTCAAACTTAGTTTCCTCATTTACAATATGGCCTCAAAGTTTCTTTCTGCCTGCATCAGCCTCCTTGGATTTTGTGATTTAGGGTTCCATAAGACCATAGATTTAGATGAATAGAAACAAGATGACTTGGTTTAAAGGGAAGATTTATACATGTGATAAGTTGAACAAGAGGCCCATTTTAAATCATGAGCAAGGTTCCAGATATCTCAGCCCACTGGGTTGACATTTCTGATAGTCCCTGATGGAAAAGCCCAGTGACAGTATTTGGAAGCCAGTTCCCAAAAAGAACACAGAGCCACATTTTCCCTTAGGAGCTCAAATCAGGTACTGAGCCCTTGTGGGAGATCTGGTCACACTTGCAATGGGGAAAGGAGTTCACATATATAAGATAACACAACCTAGGGCAGCTAGGTGGTGCAGTGGATAGAATGCAGGGCCTAGAGTCAGGACCTGCGTTCAAATCCGGCCTCAGACACTAAATATCTGTGTGACCCTGGACAGGTCATTTAACATTATTTGCCTCAGTTTCCTCATCTGTAAAATGAGCTGTAGAAGGAAATAGCAAAATACTCCAGTATCTCTGCCAAGAAAACCCCAAATGGAGTCACAAAGAGTCAGACAAGACTGAGACAACTCAACAGCACAATCTATATATAGTACTCCATGGTGAGGGATCCATTCCTATTTACTCTCTCTATCTCATGCTCAGGGCTCCTTCAAAACCGTTTTCTGCCAGGAAGAATAATGGCCTCTAGTTTGTGGCTGAGCTCTCAATGAAATATTCTGCAAGCTGCCCCCACTGCACTCCTAACAAGTTTCATGCACTAGTGCCTTCCATGACAGTGACCTGCTTTCTGTGTCCTCTGGCTGTGAGGCTGCTGACAGATGGGACTCGGTAATTGAACGGATGTGGGTTTTGAACCTGACTGAGTGAGAGAATGGCAGGGTCATGGACAGAAAGGGAAAATTTAAGAGGGTAGGAGGAGGTTTCAAGGGGAAGACGATGAGGTCAGTTTTGCACATGCTGAGTAAACAATAGCTATACATTTAGATGAGGTTTGTAACCTTTTGGTTTCTTTGTTTGTTTCATGGACTCCTTTGGTGGTCTGATGAAGCCTCCTCAGAATAATATGTGTAAATGCACGAAATCAAACAAATGGGATTACAAAGGAAACCAATTATATTGAAAATTAGTTATCTCTATCTATCTATCAATCCTCTATCTATATTTATTTATTTTTAAAAACTCAAGTTCCTGGACGCTAGTTGAAAAACCCCTGCATTAGTGTGGGAATGGAGAAAGCATTTATTAAACACCATGGCTACTATGTGACAAGTACTTTACAAATATTATCTGGGATAATTTGATTCTCACAACAACCTGGGAGGTAGGTGCTATTATTATATCCTCATTTTACATTTGAGAAAACTGAGGCAGGCATAGGTTAAGTGACTTTCTCAAGGTCACACAGGTATTAAGTGTCTGAGGCTGATTTTTAATTCAGGTCTTCCCGACTCTAAGTCCAGCTTTCCACCTGTCTTGCTGCTTAGCTGCCTTTCAGGATACACCCAAACTATACATACAAATGTCTTTCGCTTCAGTGACAACTAGTCTCCTTTCTCGTGCAGATTAATGCACTGATATGGAAGAAAACGAAAATCCTCTTTTTCCTGCAGAATGAGCGTTGTCATATCTGTTCCCTAAATACTTGAAATAGGCTTGTGAAGATAAATGAATTTCCTAAAGTGTTCTCAGTTCTTCAGAAGAAAGTAACTTGCACTCTGAATAGGAGCTTATCAAATTGAGGAGCAGTCAGAAACCCAACAGTTTCCCTTGGCAAAAATACGATTTCACTTTCATTTATTTATTTATTTATTTATTTATTTATTCGTTTACTTATTTCTTTGTTTGTTTGTTTATTTATTAATTTATTCACTCATTCATTTATTTATTTGTTTATTTATTTATTCATTTATTCACTTATTCATTTATTTATTTATTCATTCATTCATTTATTTTATTTATTTATCTATTTATTTGTTTATTTATTTTTGGCTATGTGTGAGATGCCTCAGCTTGGAAAAAGGGGGATTTTTTTTTAAAGTCCATGAACTTGAAAAGTAGGGATTATAGCTTCTGTATCTTTTGTGTCTCCCTAGAAAAATTCCCCTCAAGAAGACTCAGTGCTTTTGACTAATTGGATGGTTCCCAGTTCTTTCTAGAAGATCTTGAGGGCATTAAACCGATTCTAGCACTTACCTCTGTGGTTGAGCCATTAGGTGGCACAGTGGATAGAGCACCAAGCCTGGAGTCAGGAAAATCTGAGTTCAAATGCAGCCTCAGATACTTACTAGCCATTTGCCTCAGCTCCTCATCCATAAAATGAGCCAGAGAAGGAAATGAAAACCATTGAAGTATTTTTGCCAAGAAAATCCCAAGTGGGGTCATGAAAAGTTAAACATGGCTAAGCAAGATGTCAACTGGGGTCATAGAGGGACTTGAGAGTGTGCGTAAGAGTGCTCAGGGAGTACCAGAGGAAGAAGGTCCTTATCTAGAATTGAATTTGGCCCTTTGTGGTCTGTTCTGTTGCTACCTCTCCATCCAAACCCAAGCAGATTGGATCTCTTCTAATGAATTCAAGCTAAGACCTAACTGGTGAGAATGTTCTCTCTTTCAAGCTCCTAGGGGAAATTTTTTATACCCATAAGTTCAGGTTTGCTGATTAAATATGAGTTGTGAGGCAGTGAAACATTTAGTGAACAACACATATTTATTTAATACCTATCGTATGCAGAGTACTGTGACAGAGCTCAAGGCCCTTTTAGAGCTTATAGTTGAGGAGACAAATAAAAAGCACCAATACAGATAATTGTAACATACTCCAAAGATGATAAATACACGGTAAAGTACATCAGGGAATTACAAGGTAAAGTATTTTTGAGGGCCAATGGGAGAAATCATTAAAGTCAGTGGCAGCTGTGAGACTGGGACATAGATTTTTCAGCAGCAGGTGCCGGGAAAGGAATTAAATTCATAGGATTTTAGTCTTTACGCATATTATAGAGCAGAAAGGGTACTGAACTTATAGTGGAAAGATATGAAGCTATATGGCTCCAACAAAAAAAGCACATTAAACAGCTCCATCTTCTTATGAAATCGTTCTCAAATATCAAAATGTCATTTGGACTTGATAAGAATAAAAGCCTTAACTTACAATAAGGAAAGTTAGAAACTGGATTCTTCAAGTTTGAATCCAGAGGTTACATTGAACCAATGGATGAAGACAGTTTATGCAAATAATCTGGTTTTCCTCTAGACAAGACACATTGAGCATAAAGATATCAACATATCAAGGCTGAATAAGTTAAGAGAGTTATTGGCATTCTAAAACCAAGCTGAATAGGAGTAGAATTTTTAAAGCAATTTGATACCTAGACAATACTAGTCTTCATGTATACTTTCAAAACTGCAAAGTTGGATTTACATAGCTGGTCTGCGCACTTATAATCCCAGCTACTAGAGAAGGCTGAGGCTGGCAGATCTCTTGAGCTCAGGAGTTCTGAGCTGTGATGGGCTATGTTAATTGGATGTCTGCACTAAGTTTGACATCTGCATGGCAAGGTTAAGAGACCATCAGGATCATGTTGCTTAAGGAAGGGGGAACTGGCCTAGGTTGGAAATGGAGTGGGTCAAAGGTGATTGGTAGAAAAAAGAAAGAAAGAAAGAAAGAAAGAAAGAAAGAAAGAAAGAAAGAAAGAAAGAAAGAAAGAAAGAAAGAAAAAGAAAAAGGAAGGAAGGAAGGAGAAATCTTCACAAAAACCTATATGATATCAATGAAACACAGAGCTCATCACCCTAGGGCAGCTGTAGATAAATGAATGCTTCTTCACCAAAAAGAAGAGAATTGCTATACATTACCAGAGCAGATGAACATGTCAAAACCTAAAGGAATACTTTTGGAACAACAGAAAAATCACTTCACTGAAAAATAGTAAAAGGCTGGTAACTGGTACATGGCATTGAATTTGCCAAATGTTACTGGAAGCAGTTCTCTGCAGACAGTCTATGAAACAGTTAAGATCCGAGCATGGAATGAAAAAACTTTCCATGAGTGAAATCAGTATGTTGACAAAGAAGCATTAACCCAATAGCTCGTGCTATTTGTGGAAATGGGTGGTGTTTATCATGGCAATTCATCTCCACTAAAAATTACAGAAGGGTCATCATAAGGAGCCCAGACTTAGTGGCCAAGGAAGATTTTGCAAAGAAATTGTAGAAACTTTCCAAAGGACTGATACAGGCTGCAAAAATGTATTACCCATTGGATACCTAGCAAGACTCAATCTTTCATGGACTGAAAAATGACAAATGTTCATACTACAAACATGGGCCTTAAAACATCTTCAAGGATTCAACTGATAACAGGAACTAGAACCGAGCCATTAATAGAGCCCAGTCTGATAACAAAGCTTAGTCCTGATACTGATCTTTAAAATTTTAAGCACAAATATTCATAAACTCAATGCTTCCTGTCATAAAAGACTGTCAGAATATACAGACCTAGCAGAAGAAACAAAAATCACGTGTGTACATATATATGGTTTATACATATATGTGACCTTAATATTGAACCATTAATGACTGTTCATTAAGTCCAGATGTTCAAACACTTTCTAATCCATCAAATTGTACACGCATGAAGTATATATACACATGTAATATATAGCATAGATATATTTTGTATTTGTTTACATGTTGTTTTTATTTATCAGTGTTCATGTTACTTCCCACAATAGAACATAAACTCCTTGAGGAAAAAAAAATGACTGTCAAAGAATAAGGTATTTTGACTATTATAAATACTCAAACTAACTATAAAGGACACATGAAGAAAGGCACTATCTGAATCCAGAAAAAGAACTGATAAATAGAAATATGTATAGGCTAATTTTACATATATACCTATTTGTATCTAATGGTAGCCATCTCTAGGGCAGAGGGGAGGGAGGCAAGAAAAAAAAGAAATTTACATGATAATTTTGTTGTATATTTGAAAGGAATAGCCAGTTGTGCATAGTAGATTTGCAGTTTCTTGTGCAATCATTTATTGTACTATGTTAAAGAAAAGTTTGTTTTATTCCATAAATTAAAAATGAAATTTAATAATTAAAAAAAAGAAATAAAAATCATGAGGGAATAAGATTAGGTACAAGATATCCCTATTTTCTTGCCTACTGCAGGAGTTGTAACAATGATGCTTTTAACAAGTCTATAGAGCTTACATCCTAATATTTTTTATTCAACTACAAAGAGTAGTTTTTTTTGCTTTTGTTTGTTTGTTTCTGTTTGTTTTTGTTTTTTGGTCATTTTTTTAAAGGCAATTTTGACATTCTCTTCAGAACAATTAAATTAAAAAGAATATTATCAGAATTGCAACTTATTCCGGGTCTGGTTCTGTCTGAATTGAATGAAAAAAGGTGAGAAGGATGAGATGAATAACAATGAGGATGAAGATGAGGATGACTGCTATTTACAAAGTATCTAAAGTTTACTATGAGATTCACAACCATCCCATCTGAACTTCACAGCAGTCCTTTGAGAAAGGTACTACAAGGATCAATGGGGTGTTCAGGGAGGATTAGCACCTCTGAGGGTTTGCTGAGCCCTTTTCAGGGCTGCTCCTCCACTTCTGGTGTCTGTCTTCACTCAGCTCTCACCTGTTGCTCCAAGAAACTGTAGCATGGGCAGTGGCCAAACCCCAGTAAATCCATCTTGGCAGGGAAGCTAACCAATTTTAGGATAAACAACAAGCCTCAAATCTGTTGGTGAGTTGGGAGGATGTCTACTCCATGCATGTGAAGACTTCTTCCAGAGGAATACGGAGATGAAAACGATTTGTTGTAATGGCCATGAAGGCAACTGAAGCAGGCACTCTGGAGCACTTGGAGCTTGGTCAGACATCTTTTAAAACACCAAGGACATCCACTGCATCCTGAGTCATTGCCAGTCATCCTGACTTTTGTTTTGCCACCAGACTTTGATACTCTGGAAGAGAGAGAGTGAGACTGATGACTTTGTGTAACTCTGCCTTACTTGAATCCAATTCACACACAAGTCAAGACATCGCCTGTGAATCACTGGTCCTCTTTGAAAACAAAGGACAAAACAACAACAGGCACGTACAACTTTCCCTTCAAGTGGTGGGAGCTCTGAGCATTCATCATTACTTTCATGCCTCAACCTCTGAAACCAATTTGTGGCAGGACCAGCAAGCCATGAAATTTTATATTCAGCCATGGGAGACAAAAAAACAAAGGAAAAATGGGAGGGAAGAATCAATACTTGGAATATTGCTTGCTGTAGTACTACTGTGTAAGGGGGAAATGCTTAATCTGTCATTTTTAAAAGTACTTTCTTCAGAGTCTCAATCTCAGGGGCAAATTTGATTCTAGAGTAGTCACCACCTGGAGGCTCTTCTGTTCTCGCTCTCTTAACAGAGTGAGAACAGAAGAAACTAAGTTTCATAGTGTGCTGGAGGAGACAATGCTTCTACTAGCCTTTGACTGATGCCTTCTCACCTTTTCAGAGAGATTGTCTCTAAATGTGAGGACAATCCAGTCCTAATAATGTCCCTTTGAGTTCTTTTCAGCCCTCTTAAGAGATATCAAAGAGGTCAAACCGGGAAAGTTAATTTTTTAGCTCCCTCATCGCACCATAGATCTTGCCATAACACTTCATTCCAGTTCTCTCTAATGCACTGAATTATAATACACGATATCAAAGAATATGTGTTTTGTTTCTTTCCCTACTTGACTTTTAGCTCCACAAGGTCAGGAATTCTGTGCTATATAAACATTTTATCTCCTCTAGCTCTTTCAACACAGTGCTCTGATACAGCTGGTGACAGATAAATATTTGTTCAGTTTTGATTTTGATAAGGTGTTGGTGTTGATTACTCTGCCTTTTGGCATCTCCCATAGCTTTAGGTTGTTCTGACGTTGCTCACCTTACTTGGAAGCAGAATATGGAGGACTTCTTGAGCTCCTTGGAAAGAGAAGGTTAAATTAATGGTGAAGCAGTATGATTTTTACTGAACCTGAAAAAAAGAGAATTGACATGACTCCTTCCTCCCTTTGCCCTTCCAGACACAGTTATCAGCACTTACTGATTGCCCCTAATCGTATGGACATTGAGATTCTAGGTTTATTGCCTTCTCCTGCAGAGCCCTCTCATCATGTATGGAGACTACAGGGGGTTCAAGACCCTTGCAATCAGAGTTTGTATCTGGTTAATATTCACATTTCATTAATATTTAAATATGCCTGGACTAGGTTATCACAGCTCTTAAAATTTCAATATCTCTTCATGATGATCAGAACGACATGAGAAAATGTGGTCATTCCATATCACTCGGGTCAAGGAAGTATGACCTGTCCCATTCGCACATCACCACGTCAGAGCCATGTCAGAGTTATATTTCTATGTGTCACAGATGTACACAGGGGCCACAACCGCCCAAATTTGCCTTAGTCAGGAATCTATTAACATCCTTTAAATAGCCTGGGGGAATAATTACATATAAAGACTTATGGAGTGAGGAGGCATCCTCTCCCACTAAGGGTCCCTTGCCCTAGGCTCATGAATTCAAGATTCATAGAAACAAGATTCATGAGGACATCTGGCCTTAAAGAGAGGAGTCATGCTTTCTTACACTCCGGATCTTTATGGCCCCAAGTAAAAGTGGAACTCTGGGGACAATCCCTAAAGTGGAATTTAGGGTTGGCTTAAGTCTAGGCCCTCCACAAAAGGAATCAACAAGCTTCTTTTGAGAAAGGTACTTAGGGCAGAGCCAAGATGGCAGAGGCAGGAACTCACCTGAACTCTCCAACACGTTTAAAATAACATTTAAAATCAAATTCTGGAATGGGAGAACCAAGAAAAGGTTGGGGTGAAATAATTTTCCAGCCCAAGACAATTTAGTAGGTCAGTAGAAAAGGTATGGCACACCAAGGTAGTGGTTGGGCCCAGAATGTAGGGCAGGCCAGACCATGGCAACAGCAGTACTAGGCCTTGGAGGCAGCAGAAGCAGCAGCTTCAGGAGCTGTCAACCTACAGATGGTAAAGGGGGTCAGAAAAGAGATTATAGGGGGCCTTTGCTGGTGCTAGGTCCAGGAACCTGTTATATTGCCCATATGCAGTTTCAGGTCATAGTTCCAGGGTGAAGAAAACCACTAGCATTTGAATATGCAGGGGAACAGGAGTCCTTGTCACAGTTCCAGGGCAGAAAAGAATGTTTGTGGTCACTCCGAAGGGAGCAGGAGCCCAAGCCATAGTTCCAAGGCCAAAATGAGCTATCACACTTTCAACCACAGGGGAGCAAGTTCCATTCCAGGGTCAAAACAAGAGCATAGGGCAGAAGTGCAATTAATATTCTTCTAGATCATACCAAATTGGAAGCACCAAAAACTGACAGACCACCAGAAATAGGTTTGAAAATAGCAGCAGGAAAAGACCGAATCTCGGCAGAGTGCCTCCCTATCCAAAGGTGTGCAGAACCCAACTTTAACATAAAGTTAAAAGTTAAGAAATAAGCTGGAAAAATCAGAAAAAATTTACTATGGTGACAGAGAAGATAAAGACATAAACTCAGAAGAAGACAATGTCAAAAACAGCCAAAAGCAAAGCCTCAAAGGAAAAAAACAAAGTGAATTGGGTACAAGCCCAACAAAAATTCCTGGAACAAGTCAAAAAGGATTTTAAAGATCAAATAAGAGAGGTAGAGGAAAAATTGAGAAAAGAAATGAGAGTGATGCAAGAAAATTATAAAAAGATAGTCAACTCCTTAGTAAAAGAAGAACAAAAACTACTCAAGAAAATAACATTTTAAATAACAGAATTGGCCAGATGATGAAAAAGGCATAAAAATCCAAATGGAGAGAAGAAATCCTTAAAAAACAGATTGACCAAATGGAAAAAGAGGTACAAAAATTCACTGAAAAATAGAATAGGCATGGGGCAGCTAGATGGTGCAGTAGATAGAGCAACGGCCCTGGGTTCAGGAGGACCAGAGTTCAGATCTGGCCTCAGACACATAACACTTACTGTGCGACCCTGGGCAAGTCACTTAACCCCATTGCCTAACAAAAAAAAACAAAGAACACCCCCCCCAAAAAATAGAATAGGCCAAATGGAAAAAAGAAGTACAGAAGCTTGCTGAAGAAAATCATTCTTAAAAATTAGAATTGGGGAAGCAGAAGCTATTAACTACACAAGACATAAAAACAATTAAAAGAATGAAAAAAATATGAAATATCTCTCATTGGAAAAAATGATTTGGAAAATAGATTGAGGAGCAGGAGCCAAGATGGCGGAGTGAAAGCAGTGGCTTGCTTGAGCTCTCCCCCAAACCCCTCCAAATACCTATAAAAAATGTCTCTAAACAATTTCTAAAGCAGCAGAACCTACAAAAAGACAGGGTGAAACAAATTTCCAGCCCAAGACAACCTGGATGGTTGATCTGAAAGGCATATCACGCCAGGCTGGTAGAGGAGCACAGTTTGGCTTGGGCGTGCAGGCCACAGCAAACCTGCAATAGGCCTCAGAGGACCGAATCACAGGCAGCTATGGCGGTTTCCAGACCTCTCAACCCACAACTGCCAAAGACAACTTAGAAGGTCAGTGGGAAAAGTCTGTTTCTGTGGTGAGAGAGAAGCTATGTTTCAGCTCCAGTTCCTGAGCATGGCCCCGGGGCTGTGGCTGTCTACTGAACTTCTGGCCCACAGACTGATGGGGAATCAGGTGGCTGATCAGAGGGGGATTGCAGGAATCTCTTTGCCAGTACTGAGGCAGGAATCTCTTGCTTTGCCCATGCTTGGATCTGAGTCACAGTTCTGAGGGGTGGTCTTGGGGCGAGGAAGAGCACTTTCGTGGTGGAGCTGGTAGTGGTAGTGGAGAGAAACTCCTCCTCACAGTTCCAAGACAGAAAAGAGTGCTTGTGGTCACTCATAGACCAGAGC
This sequence comes from Phascolarctos cinereus, assembly GCF_003287225.1. NCBI lineage: Eukaryota > Metazoa > Chordata > Mammalia > Diprotodontia > Phascolarctidae > Phascolarctos > Phascolarctos cinereus. The sequence continues at coordinate 246,850,420 of NW_027555736.1, read as the reverse complement.
ACAGGCCAGGAAAGGAGTAAATACCTTGCCCCTTATTATACCACCTTGTAAGAACTGAAAATTTACAGGTCCCTAGAAGTATCTCTGAAAACAGCTGTACAAACCCCCAAAGCTTGGGACAGTACATTCTCCACATTAGAAGCAGGCCTCTACCTTAATAAAGAATTTATAGGCTTCTGGGAACCAAGATGGTGAAGTAAAAAGGTAGTCGCTCTCACCTCCCCTATCAAATTCTGAAAACCCAGAAAATATCACCCCAGAAAAAAACCCCATCAAACCTGGAACAACTGAACTAGGAGAAAGATGGGGAACAGCAGCTCAGAAGCCCAGCAAATGGGTCTCCCAGTGCATCAGCAAAAATAAGGGAAGCAGCACTTAAAAAGGCCTGCAGCATTCATCTGAAAGGAGCTGAAGAAAGCAACCTAGAATCTTTCTAAAGTCCCAGCCTTGCTGATTCCAACCCAACACCAGGTAAGCTGTCAGAACCCTACAACCTCCAACTGTCAACCAGGAAAAGATCCTGAAGCCCAGGTGGTAGAGCTGGCAAACACCAACACCTGGACCTCCAAGTGCCTCAGTGAGGGCAGGGGAACTGGTGGAAACCAGCTCAGAAAACCACCAAGTGCCTTGCCACTCTACCGCAAAGGAATCTCCCAGTGCATTAGCAGAAACAAGGGAGGCAGCACTGCAAGGGGCCCCAGACAGATAAACACCCTGCAGCACCCATCTAAAATGAGCTTAAGAAAGCCAAAGGCAAGGAAAAGCAGGCAACCTAGAATTGCCTGGAAGTCCCAGCCTTGCTGATTCCAGCCCAACACGAGGTAAGCTGCCAAAACTCTGCAGCCTCCAATTTCCAACATAAGAGGCCCCAGCACACAAAGCTAGTGACCAAGACCTAGGCTCCCAACACAAGAAACTTGGGTCAGTGCCCTCTGTAACCCAGCAGGAGAGCTCAATCTCTTTAAAGGCCAGGGAATAAAGAAACACCATGAGTAAAAAGAAACGTACCATAGATTCATATTACGAGAAGAGTGAAAATTAAGACAGAAATTCTGAAGAGGACAACATTGTCAACAAACCCATATCTGCAACATCAAAAGGGAATATGAACTGGTCTGAAGCCCAAAAAGCCTTCTTGGAAGAGCTCAAGAAGGGTTTAAAAGTCAAATGAGAGAGGTAGAAGAGTCTTTTAAAAATACAATTGGCCAATTGGAAAAAAAGTACACTGAAAAAAACAAGTCCCTAAAAAACACAATTGGCAAACTGGAAAAAAAGTACACTGAAAAAAACACATCCCTTAAAAATACAATTGCCCAATTGGAGAAGGAAGTATAAAAACTAACAGAAGAACACGATCTGTTAAAAACTAGAATTGGACAAATGGAAACTAACAACTCTATGACAGAGCAAGAATCGGTTAAACAGAAACAAAAAAAATGAAAAAATAGATGAAAAGGTAAAATACCTCATTGGTAAAACAACCGACCTGGAAAATTGATCCAGGAGAGACAATTTAAAAATCAGTGGAGTACCTGGAAATCATGATGAAAAAAAGAGCCTGGACAGTATCTTGCAGGAAATCATAAAGTCCCAGAAGTCCTAGAACCAGAAGGTAAAATAACCATAGAAAGAATACACTGTTCACCACCTGAAAGAGATCCCAAATTGACAACGCCAAGAAATATAGTAGCAAAATTTCAAAATTACCGGATGAAAGAGAAGGTGCTGCAAGCAGCCCAGAAAGAAACAATTTAAATATCATGGAACCACAGTCAGGATTACACAGGATCTTGCAGCTTCTACATTAAAAGACCACAGGGCATGGAACTTGATATTCTGTAAGGCAAAGGAGCTTGGGTTGCAGCCAAGGATCAGCTACCCAGCAAAAAATGAGCATGATTTTTCAAGGGAGGAGATGGATATTCAATGAAATAGGGGACTTTCAAACCTTCCCGATAAAAAGGCCAGAGCTTAACAAAAAATTTGATCTTCAAGTACAAGATTCAAGAAAGATATAAAAAAGTAAATGGGACAGAAAGATACAAAATGTTGTTAATAAGGGTGGACTGTTTACATCCCTACAAGGGAAGATGACACTTGCAACTCTTGAGAACTGTATTGTTATTACACCATGTTAAAGGAGTATACATAAAGGGGGTGGATATTAGTTGACTTTGATGTAATGATAAAAAAAATCTAATCAAGTGGGTTAAATGGATCCAAGTGGATTAGTCTGAGCTTAGAAAATGTACTGAGAAAGGAGGAGGCAGACAAGGGTAAATTACATTACAGGAAAAGACAGAAAATCCTATTACAGCAGAGGGAAAGAAGGGAGGGGGGTGAGCATTGTTTGAACCTTACTCTCATCAGATTTGGCTCAAGAAGGGAATAACATAATCAGTTAGGTATAGAAATCTAACTTGCCCTATAGGCAGTAGGAGGGAAAAGGGGAAAGAAAAGGGAGGGGGATAGAAGGGAGGGAAGAAGCAGTAAGGGCAAAGGGGAAGAAAAGGGAAAGGGATAATAGAAGGGATAAGAGACTGAAGGAGGCAGTGGTCAAAAGCAAAACACTAGTGGGGGGGAAAGGAGAAAGAAAAGCACAAACGGGGGAAAGGATGGAGAAAAAGACAGACAGTAATTATAACTGTGAATGTGAATTTTTTTTTCTCTTCTGTTGAGTTTTGTTTCCTCTTTCTTCTGGTTCCTCCTATTGGTTTTAATTTTTACATACAACTTCACTAATGTGAAAATATATTTACTAGGAATGTAAATGTATAGCCTATATCAGATTGTGCGCCATCTTGGGGAGGGTGGTGGGGAGGAAGGGGGAGAAAAATTTTAAACTCAAAAGCATATGGAAGTGATTGTTAATACATCAAAATAAATTTTAAAAAAAAATTTAAAAAAAGAGTTTGTAGCTCAAGTAATCGGCTGCGATCATGAGCAAACCTCCCAAAAAGTGTCAGACCATAGAATCTTTTTTTGGTAACAAAGAAGATCAAATCATACAACCAGAAGAAGACAACAAAGTCAAAGCTCCTATATCCAAAACCTCCAAGAAAAATATGAATCAGTCCCAGGCCTTCAAAGAGCTCAAAAAGGATTTTGAGAAGCAAGTAAGAGAAGCAGAGGAAAAGCTGGGAAGAGAAATGAGAGTGATGCAAGAAAATCATGAAAAACAAATCAACAGCTTGCTAAAGGAGACCCAAAAAAATACTGAAGAAAATAACACCTTAAAAAATAGCCTAACCCAAATGGCAGAAGAGGTCCAAGAAGCCAATGAGGAGAAGAATGCCCTAAAAAGGAAAATTGGCCAAATGGAAAAGGAAGTCCAAAAGCTTACTGAAGAAAATATTTCCTTAAAAATTAGAATAGAGCAATTGGAAACTAGTGACTTTATGAGAAATCAAGGCACCGTAAAACAAATCCAAAAGAATGAAAAATTAGAAAACAATGTGAAATATCTTATTGGAACAACTGACCTGGAAAATAGGTCCAGGAGAGATAAATTAAAAATTATTGGACTATCTGAAAGTCATGATCAAAAAAAGAACCTAGACATCATCTTTCAAGAAATTATCAAGGAAAACTGCCCTGATATTTTAGAACCAGAGGGCAAAATGGAAATTGAAAGAATCCACCGATCTCCTCCTGAAAGAGATCCCCAGAGGAAAACTCCTAGGAATATTGTAGCCAAATTCCAGAGTTCCCAGGTCAAGGAGAAAATATTACAAGCTGCCAGAAGGAAACAATTCAAGTATTGTGGAAACACAATCAGGATAACACAAGATTTAGCAACTTCTACATTAAGGGACTGGAGGGCATGGAATATAATATTTTGGAGGGCAAAGGAGACAGGATTACAACCAAGAATCACCTACCCAACAAAACTGAGTACAATCCTTCAGGGGTAAAAATGGTCATGCAGTGAAATAGAGGACTTTCAAGCATTCTTGATGAAAAGACCAGAGCTAAATAGAAAATTTGACTTTCAAATACAAGACTCAAGTAGAACATGAAGAAGTAAACAGGAAAGAAAAATCATAAGAGACTTATTAGGGTTGAACCTGTTTACATTCCTGTGTGGAAAGATGATATTTATAACTAATGAGACCTTTGTCAGTAGTAAGGTAGTTGGAGGGAAAAAAGTATATGTATGTATATATAGATATAAATAGATAGATAGAGGGCACAGGGTGAGTTGAAGATGAAGGGGTCATATCTGGAGAATAAAATTAAGGGGTGAGAGAGGATTATACTGGGAGAAGGAAAAAGAGAGAGGTAGGACAGGGTAAATTATCTCACAAAAAAACAGAAAAGAAAAGGCTCTTACTGTGGAGGGGAAACAGAGGAAGTGAGAGGGAATGAATGAATCTTATTCTCATAGGATTTGGCTTAAGGAGGGAATAACATACACACTCAATTGGGTATGGAAATCTGTCTTAACCTAGAGGAAAATAGGGGGAAGGGGACAAGAGAGCAGGGGAATGACAGAGAAGTGGGCAGATTGGGAAAGGGGGTAATCAGAAGCAAACACTTCTGAGGAGGGACAGGGTCAAACGAAAGAATAGAATAAATGTGGGTGGTGGTGAGATAGGATTAAGGGAAATAGTTTTTTACAACATGACTACTATGGAAGTGTTTTGCATAACTGCACATGTATAACCTATATTAAGTTGCTTGCTTTTTCAGTAAGGGTGGGTGGGGAGGGAGGAAGGGAGAAAATTTGGAACCCAAAGTTTTAAAAACACGCATTAAAAAAAATGTTTTCACATGCAACCGGGAAATAAGAAACACACGAAATGGGGTACAGAAATCTATCCTGACCAACAGGAAAATAGAAGTGGAAGAGGATAAGAGAAGTGAGGGAGAGATAGAAGGGAGGGTAGACTAGGGGAAGGGATATTCAGAGTTTGGGTGGGGGGAGGGGTGAGATGGGATGAAAATTTGGAACTCAAAATCCTATGGAAGTAAATGTTGAAAATTAAAAAGAAATAAATTTAAAAAATAAAAAAAAGATAAAAAAAGAAAGAAAACAGATTGAGGAGAAGTAATTTAAGAATTATTTCATTACCTGAAAGCCGTGATTTTAAAAGAGAAAAGAGCCTAGACATCATCTGTCAAGAAATTTTCAAGAAAAACTGCCCTGGTATTCCTGAGCCAGAGGTTAAAACAGAAATGGAAAGAATCCACCAAATACCTCCTGAAAGAGATCATCAAATGAAAACTCCCAGCAATATTATAACTAAATTCCAGAGGTCCTGGGTCAAAGACTAATATTGCAAGCAGTCAGAAAGAAACAATTCAAGTATTGTGAAGCTACATTCTGGATCACACAAGGTTTAGCATCTTCTACTTTGAAGTATTAGAGGGCATCAAATATGATATTCCAGAGGGCAGAGGAGCTAGGATTATCACCAAGAATCACCTATCCAGCAAAAGTGAGTATAATCCTTCAGGGGAAAAAACAGAGATTTAATGAAACGGAGAGCTTTCCAGCAATCCTGGTGAAAAGACCAGAGCTAAATAGAAAATTTGACTTTCAAATGTAAGACTCAAAAGAAGCATAAAAAGATAAACAAGAAAGAGAAATCATAAGGGAGTCAATAAGGTTTAACTGTGTGCACAGGAAATTGATACTTGTAACTCCTAAGAACTTTAACATTATTAACAGTTAGAAGGTGTATACATAGATAGAGGACATGAGTATGAGTTGACTAAAGATCAAATGATATCCAAAAAGATAAAATTAAGAGGTGAGAAAGAGGTATGTACTGGGAGAAGGGGAACAGGAGAGGAAGAATGGGGAAAATTGTCTCATATAAAAGAGACAGAAAAGGAAGAGCTTAAAAGTAGAGGAGGAAATAGGGAAGGGGTGCAGGCAGGAGGTGCTTGAACCTTACTCTCATCAGAATTAGCTCGAAGAGGGAAAAACATACACACTCAGGTGGGTATAGAAATCTATCTTATCCTACAAGGAAGTAGGAGAGGAAGGAGATAAAAGAAGGATAAGGCTAATAGAAGAGAAGGTGGATTAGGGGAGGCAATGGTCAAAAGTAAAACACTTTCGAGGAGGGACAGGTTAGAAAGAGAGGAGAGAAGGAAAATGGGAAAGTAAGATAGAGGAAAATACACAATAATCATAACTGTGAATGTGAATGGGATGAACTCATCCATAAAATAGAAAGTGGATAGTAAAGTGGACTAAAAACTAGAATCCTACAATATGTTGTTTATAAGAAAAACATTTGAAGCAGGGAGATACACACAGAGTAAAGGTAAAAGACTGGAGCAAAATTTATTGTGCTTTAGTGAAAAGAAAACCCACTGGGTAACAAGTATAATCTCAAACAAAGCAAAAGCAAAACCAGCTCTAATTAAATGAAATAAAGAAAGGAACTACACCTTGCTAAAAGATACCGTGGACAATGAAGTAATGTCAATACCAAACATATCCACCTAAATCTAAATCTTTAAAGGAGAAGTTAAATGAGTTACAGGGGGAAATACAGTAAAATTATACTATTGTGTAAGTGTGGGAACCTCAACTTTTCCCTCTCAGACTAGATAAATGTAATTTTAAAAAAACAGAAAGAAGTTAAGCAGGTGAATAGAATTTTAGCAAAGTTAGATATGATAAATCTTTGGAAAAAAATGAATGGGAATAGGAAGGAATATACCTTTTTCTTAGAAGTACATGACACCTACACAAAAATTAACCAGGTATTAGGACATAAAAACTTTACAACAAAATGCAAAAAAGCACAAATATGGAGTGTACCATTTTCAGATCATAATGCAATTAAAATTTACACTTAATAAAAGGTTGTGGGAACACAGATTAAAAATAAATTGGAGGGGGCAGTTAGGTGGGGCAGTGGATAGAGCACCGGCCCTGGATTCAGAAGGACCTGAGTTCAAATCCAGCCTCAGACACATAATATTTACTAGCTGTGTGACCCTGGGCAAATCACTTAACCCCATTGCCTAGCCAAAAAAAAGAAAATGAATTGGAAACTAAATAATCTAATCCTAAAGAACTAGTGGGTCAAAGAAGAGATCATAGAAACAATCAATTTCACTGAAGAGAATGACAATGAGACAACATACCAAAATTTATGGGATGCAGCCAAAGCAGTACTTAAAGGAAAATTTATATCTCTAAATACTTTCACAAAAAAACAGAGCAAGGGCAGATCAATGAATTGGGTATGGGACTGAAAAAAAACCACTAGAAAAAGAACAAATTAAAAATCCCCAATTAAAGACCAATTTGGAAATCCTGAAAGTCAAAGGAGAGATTAATAAAATCAAGAATAAGAAAACCATTGAATTGATAAATGAAATGAGAAGCTGGTTTTATGAAAAACCCAACAAAATAGATAAGCTATTGGTTAATTTGATTACAAAAAGAAAGAAGAAAATCAAATGACTAGTATGAAAAACAAAACGGATGAATTCACTGTCAATTAAGATGAAATCAAAGCAATTATTAGGAGCTACTTTACCCAATTACATGCCAATAAATCTAACAATCTAAGTGAAATGAATGACTCCTTACAAAAGTATAAATTTTCCAGATTAGCAGAAGAGGAAATAGAATACTTAACCCCTTTTTAGAAAAAAAAATTGAACAAGCCATCAATGAACTCCCTAAAAAAATTACTTTCATCAAAGAGATTCATAAGTCAATTCTACCAAACATTTAAAGAACAATTAATTATGATACTATAGAAACTATTTGGAAAATTAGACAAAGAAGGAGTCCTAACAAATTCTTTTCATGATATAAATATGGTATTGATACCTAAACCAAGAAGAGCGAAAACAGAGAAAGAAAACTACAGTCCAATTTCCCTAAAGGATAGTGATGCAAAAAATTTAAATGAAATACTAGCAAAGAGACTATAGCAATGTAACACAAAAATCATACATTATGACCAGATGTGATTTATATCAGGAATATAGGGCTAGTTCAATATTAGGAAAATTATCACTATAATTGACCACATCAATAACAAACCCAACAGAAATCATATGATTAACTCAATAGATGCAAATATATTTCAAAATATATTTGAAAAAAGTAGAACTCATTTCTATTAAAAACACTAGAGAGCAAGGAATAAATGGAGCTTTCCTTAAAATGATAAGTAGTATTTATCTAAAACCATCAGCAAACATTATCTATAATCGGGATAAACTAGAAGCCTTCCCAGCAAAATTAGGGGTAAGGCAGGGATGCCCATTATCACCATTATTATTCAGTACTGTACTTAAATACTAGCTATAGCAAAAAGACAAGAAAAAGAAATCTAAGGAATAAGAATAGACAATTAGAGAACAATACTATCATTTCTTGTAGAAGATACAATGGTATAGTTAGATAACCCTAGAGAATAAACTAAAAAACAAAACAGTTGAAACAATTAACAGCTTTAGCAGAGTTGCAAGATATAAAATGAACCCACATAAACCATCAACAATTCTATATATCACCAACACAACCCAACAGGAAGAGATAGAAATAGAAATTCCATTTTAAATAACTTAAACATTATGAAATACTTGGGAGTCTACCTATTGAGACATACCCAGGAATTATTTGAACACAATTACAAAATCAACAAAGACAGATTTTAATAACTGGCAAAATATTAATTGCTCATGGGTAGGTCAAGCCAGTAAATAAAACTGATGATTCTACCTAAGTCAACCTACTTATTCAGGAAGAACAAAAGGTCAAGAATATCTAGGAAATCAATGAAAAAAAAGTGTGAAGAAAGACATCCTAGCAGTAGTAGATTTCAAATCATATTATAAAGTGGTAGTCATAAAAACAATCTGGTGTGGCTAAGAAATGGAGTGGTTTATCAGTGGAACAGATTAGGTGCACAATATATAGTAGTAAATGACCATAGCAATATAGTGCTTGATACATACAAAGATTCAAGGAGAATATATAGGGAAGCACCAGAAGTATTTGGTGGTAGATGCTCTTTTTCAAGTCACCTACTGGAATAAGTCAAAGCATATGGGTCACCAGGAGAGAGCTTAAGAAACAGGCCATGTAGCCCTAGAAAGGAGCCAGGGCACTTGTAGCAGTAGAAGAGGCCAGATTCCAAGAATGTTTCCCACTGTTACATAATGTCTGTGGACAGTTGTTCAAACAAGCCACATCTTTACCCCATCTTTGCCTATTTCCCCCCAGGATGTTCATTTTAAAAAAATTAGAGTTTTACGATTGCTTAGTTTACTTATTTTTAGTTTTCATCATTCACTTTTATAAGATTTTGATTTCCCTCCTCCTTCCCTCCTCCCTCCCCAAGATAGCATGCAATCTGAAACAGAGTATACATGTACAGTCATATTAAATATATTTCCACATTAGTCATGTTGTGAAAGAAGAATCAGAACAAAAGAGAAAAACCAGAGAGAGAAAGGGAAAAAAAGAGAAAAAAATAGCATGTTTCGATTTGCATTCAGACTTCATAGTTCTTTCTCTGGTTGTGGATAGCATTTCCCATCATGAGTCTTTTGGAATTGTCTTAGATCATTACATTGCTGAGAAGAGCTAAGTCTATCAAAGTTGGTCTTCACATAATGTTGCTATTATTGTGTGCAGTGTTCTCCTGGTTCTGGTCTCTTCATTCAGCATCAGTTCATGTAAGTCTTTTCAGGTTTTTCTGAGAACATCCTGCTCATCACTTCTTATAGTATAATAGTATTCCATTACATTCGTATACCACAACTTGTTCAGCCATTCCCTAACTGATGGGCATCCCTTCAATTTCCAATTCTTTGCCAACACAAAAAGAGCTGCTATAAATATTTTTGTACATATGGGTCCTTTTCCCTTTTATATGATCTTTTTGGGAAACAGAACTAGTAGTGATACTGGATCAAAAGGTATACACAGTTTTATAGCCCTTTGGGCATACTCTCTAGAATGGTTGGATCAGTTCACAACCCCACCAACAATCAAGATGCCCATTCTTCTTGTTTGTTTGTTTGTTTTTGGCTATGCAGTTAAATGACTTGCCCAGGGTCACAGCTAGTGAGTGTTATGTGTCGAGGCCAGATTTGAACTCAGGTCCTCCTGACTCCAGGGCCAGTGCTCTATCCACTGTGCCACCTAGCTGCCCCCAAGATGCCCATTCTTAATAGCTAGTTAGCTCACTTGTGGTGGATGTCATCAATACTGTCTGTATGATGACTGAGCCCTCAGGACTGGATTCAAGCCAGGTCAGTAAGTTAAGTGCTTACTATGAGCCAGACACTGAGCTAAGCTCTAAGGACCCAAAGAAAGATAAAAACAGTCCTTTCCTTCGGGGATCTCCCATAGTTATGGGGGAGATAGCATGCAAACAACCATGTACATAAGATATAGAGAGAGTAATTGAAGGTAATATCAGAGGGAAGGCACTAGTAGTGGAGGGGAGGGTAGCAGAAGGACTTAGGAAGGGCTTCTTATGGAAGGCAGAATCTGAGCTAACTTGAAGGAAGCCAGGGAAGACAGGAGGCAGAGATGAGGAGGGATAGAGTGCAGCCAAAGGGGATAGCTAATGAAAAGATCTGGACTCCAAACTTGGCTCAAATAGGGATCTCCAAAAGTGAGTCACATGGGTCCTGTTTATAGCCATCAGCTGAAATGCAAACCAAAGATTTAAGAATGAAATCCCAAGTTGCTGCTCAGTCTGCAGAATTCAACTTCAATTGAGAATTTCAAATCTGGGCTTTTAAGCTCAAGAGTAGGGGTCCTTAACCTGGGATCTGCGAACCTGGGCTGTTGTTTTAATAATTGTAGTTCAGTCGTTTTAGTCATGCTTAATTCTTTGTGAGCCCATTTGGGATTTTCTTGGCAAAGATACTGGAGAGGTTTGTAATTTCCTTCTTCAGCTCATCTTACAGATGAAGAAACTGAGGTAAATAGGGTTAAGTGACTTTAGCCCAGGGTCACACAGCTAGTAAGTATCTAAGGCCAGATTTGAACTCAGGTCTTCCTGACTCTGGGCTCTATCTAGCTCCCCTTTAATAACTGTATTTCAGTGTAATTGTTTTCCTTTGTGATCACATTTATTTTATTGCATGCATTTAAAAACATTTTTTTTTCTGAGGATACTGCCAAAAGGATCTTCATGACACACAAAAATGTTAAACACCCCCCCACCCCAGTCCAGAGGATCACTTGGGACTATGCTAAAATTTCCCACATCCCACAGGATGCCTTACTCCAAGATGCATTCCATTGGTGAATGAAAGCAATGACCATAATGGAAGATAGCTGAGTCAGTAGAAATGTGACTTGCTGATAAGGGTTTATCTGGGGAAATTCCACTCAGACTACAGGGGCAGTGACAATTGGAGTCTTTGTAGGCTGTGTGAGTGGGTCCCTTGGGTCCTCTATCCACCTTCTTTCTCAGAGGCTATTAACCCCTGATCTCAGCAGCAGCGCCTTAATCTACTTTCACTCTTTCTTTTTCTCTGAGCCAAACACTTGCCATATTGCTATCCACTTAGGACCCCCAAGTTTCTTTATAAAAACTCAGAGAAGGTTCATTTGTTGAAAGGCTTCCATTATTTACATTTTACTTTTCACAGGGCCCAAAGCAGGGCAAGTATTACTTTTAGGAGCATGAAGTTAGCTATGTGGTTTGAAGGGCATCGTAAGTGTCATGCCTATTCCAAGCTCTACCCTCATACTGCCTGATATTCCACCATTAAAGACCCTTGAAGGGCTAATATATTAAGCTTTTATTAATCATTAATACCCTGGCCTGTATTAGTTCATCAAATTTATTTTCTAATATGACACATGAAAGGGAATGGGATTGAATAAGATTATTTGATTGGATAAGGACTTGAAAACATTCTGAAGCATGGGAAAGGACATGGGTGGATAGAATGCCACACTGGAGGGCCAGGAGAAGACATGTAGGCACTGGGTGTATAGAGGAGGGGCAACAAAGGAGAGAAGGCTGAGCTAAGCTTTACCTACTTCATAATCTCATTAAGGACTGGAATTGCCTGAAAGCTGGAATCGAGCTATGGGAAAGTCCAATGTACCTAGTCAATATTCCTTTAATCTTGTCTCTCCTGGAAAAGCAATAAAGAATAAATTGCTTGGGGCATTGGCACTTCTAGACCCCTTTAAGGACAAAACAAAGACATAAGTAGAAAGGCAAGTCAGACATTTAGCCAGAAGCTTGCAGGATCATGTCGGGTAGGGCTCCTTTTGGAGTGGAGTGGGCAGAACAGAGATGGAGAGAGACATCATTGACTATTGAGGCAAATTACACCAGATACCTCTCATTCTTGCAATTGTTGTACCTCTCTCTTTGCTACCCTCCCCTCTTTGGGGCAGATTCAGCTAAATTCCAGTCAAGCACACAATTACACGGAAGCTTAGATTTGCCTTTGAGCATATATGAAAGAAGGATGCTCCCCTTGCCTCATTCACCTCTTGAGAACATGTGCAGATATCTTCTGAGTGCTTCCTGTTGGCCGTGATGACTCAGACATTAATACCGGGTAGTGACACAAGGTCTTTTGCTTGCCTTCTGACTTAGAGGTAAAAGTCTTTCCCATCAGGTCCTCTTCCTCCAGCTTCAGAGTGTGAGAACTTCATCCGGGTGGTCTAGAGAGTAGAGCAAGAGAGGGTGGCCCTTACCTGGCTCTAACCACTTACCTCAGCCACAAGTCATGAGCTCCTAAGCAAGTCTGTGCCTAGGATGAGACCACTTCCCGTTTGTATCTTCTTTACTTACCAAAGTAAATAGTAATAGGGCCTTGTGAAGTCCTGAAAAAAACTGACATATTCCCTTTCCCAGACACCCAATAAGTAGGGTGCATGTGGTGGAGGGGAAGAGAGAAAGGGAGAGAGAGAGAGAGAGAGAGAGAGAGAGAGAGAGAGAGAGAGAGAGAGAGAGAGAGAGAGGGAGAGATACAGAGGGAGAGACAATCAGAAAGAGATTCAGAGAGACAGAGAAAGAGAGAGTGACAGATAGAAAGATAGAAAAAAGATAGACAGAAGAGGCCACTGGAAATAGAGAGCCCAGTTGGTATTGATCCAATTGTTCTCAATAGAGATGGAATATAAAATGACTGAGAGCCTTTATGAAGAAACTTTTTGCAAATATCCCAACAAGCCTTGAAGAAAATCAGCCTTGATTGATTACAGGGTAGTGACAAGTTATTCTATTCTGTTACAATCATTCTACGATGCTTTATTTCTTGGCATTCACTTTTCTGTGTTGGAATAACACTATTTATTCCATTTCTTACACTGCCTCTTTGTTGTTGCCGCTTGCTGTCGTTCAATCGTATCTGACTCTTTGTGGCTCTGCTCAGGCTTTTTTTGTCAAAGATACTGGAGTGGTTTGCCATTTTCTTCTTTAGCTCATTTTACAGATGAGGAAACTGACCAAACAGGGTTAAATGATTTGCCCAGGATCACACAGCTAGTAAGTGTCCAAGGCTGGATTTTAACTCGGGTCTTCCTGACTCCAGGCCCAGCACTCTCTCCACTATGACATCTAGCTGCCCAGACTCGATTGCCACTGCTGTCAGTATTGGATTTGTAATTGCTTTGATGGATCTTCTGGCCTCCCCGGTCACATGAGCACTCTTCTCTGGAAAGACTTGTTCACCTAAGATTAGGAAAGAATAAAGACAAAATAAATAGGGCACCATGTATTCTTGGACACGTGTTGGTCAGGTGGGAGAAAAGGTAAGCTGCTGCCCTATTGCTACCCCCAACCCACCCCAAGCAGTTCATAGTAGTTCCCATCTTGCCAGCTTCAGAAAGCAAAAGCATGAAAGAGACAAGGGAGGAGGCATATCCATTCTTTTATGGATGAGTTCACTTCTGGCTCAGTGTCTACTAAGTCATCAGCTCTTCTGGCTCTTCTGGCCAACCAGAAGATTGCTTATGCCCACACAGAACCAGTCCAAATCCCTCCCTCAGAGTCATTTATGACCAGAAAAATGCTCAACAAGCCTTTATGTGCTGGATTGAAGCCTAGCAGGGAATATTGGGTATACTATGTCTACTCCACAAAAGCAAACCTAGGTATGCTCTTAGGACTGTGCCTTCACTGGCATACCCCTCACCCTCAGCATTAATGCACCATTAAAGCACAAATATGCTTTCTCCGAGTCTTGTTCCATCTTCTTTTAATATGAACTGAGTAAAGCTGTTTTTTTTTTAAATGTAGCAGGTTGCCCAGTTTATGGATTTTTTTTTCAGGCCCTTTATTTTTTCAGATTATTTCATGGTTCATTTCTCTCCCACCAATCCCCCACCCCCACCCCCACCATCTGAGAAACAGTAAGGAAGCAAAATTCCAGTCAGTTAGAGGTTTGTTTGAGTAAAAAGCTTTCAACTTTTGGTCACGGTAGGTTTGAGGATTATCTGTGGATCCATCCTACTCACTATGACTGTATAAACGTTTGTTGAATAATTGAGAATTGGCCCTATGGAGAGAGAAGAGGAGGGGAGAAAACACTATTCCAATGGGAACTTAAATTGATAAAAGGTAAATGAAATGGAATGTTTCTTTTGGTATTGATCTTCTTTTCCTGGAGGGCTTCCTGGAGGCCTCATTTACAGATATAAAATCAGAAGAGTTAGATATGTTACCCTGTCTACAATGATGGCAGTATCATTTGTCAATTAAAAGAATTCAGTCATAGAGATTCTTGAACACTTTTATGCCTGACTTACTTCTGAAGTCTTTTTAATTGGATTTAAGCCTTTTTATTTTTGTGTCTCATAGGCAGAACCATTAACTCCTTTAGGACTGGGCTGGGGGAAGGATTTGAATGCTGCTTAACTCTTAGAGTAATACAGCCAGAATCTGTGCTATTACTCCAAGGTATGATCGTCCTCTATCCCAGGGGTGGGGAATCTCTGGCCTCAAGGCCACATGTGGCCTTCTAGGTCCTCAAGTGTGGCCTTTTGACTAAGTCCAAGTTTTACAGAACAAATCCTTATATTAAGAGGATTTGTTTTGTGAAGTTTGGATTCAGTCAAAGGGCCACACTTGAGGACCTAGAAGGCCACATGTGGCCTTGAGGCTGCAGATTCCCCACCCCTGTCTATCCTGATTGCCTGGTAGCTGCCATTTCTTTCCCTCATATGCCTTGGTGGGATGAGAGAGGTGAGGGAATAAAGTAGAAAACAAGGGAGCTTATAAATATATGTGGATAGATATCACAATATCTCAGATTTTCACCATGTATACTCCTGCTACTGGAAAGGTTGAGACTGGAAGATCTCAGGAGCTTTGAGTTACCATATGGTTAAAGCTGATTGGGTATCTGCACTAAATATGGCACAAATATGATGAGCTCCTGGGAGTAGGGGTCTACCAGCCTGCCTAAGGAGGAATAAAGTGACTGAGATTAGAATAATGGAACAGGTCAGAGCTCCAATCCTGATCTGTACTGGGATTGAGCTTGTAAGTGGCTGCTGTACTTCTAGCCTGGGAAGGAATATGGGCGGGGGGGACAAAGTAAGGAAAGAAGGAAAAAAGGAGCAAAGGAAAAAAGGAGGGAAGAAAAAGAAAAAATCTGAATTCTTTTCTGAAAAGAAATATAAAACCCTTGTGCTAAATTTGAATCCAAGGCTAGCTTGTAGGAATCAGTAACTTGCTGATGTTTTAGAAAGGATTCCTTTTCACATATACATTAGACTATGCCACTCCTGAGGTCCCTTCCAATTTTGAAATTCTACGATATCTTTCTATACTCTGGTGGGAGGAGATCTTAAGGGGGAATAAGTAATCTAGTTCTAATTTCATTATTGGCTTGTGCTGTGGGATTCAGGGAGAGAAGACAGCATTGAAATAGGATGAAGGAACACTTAATTTGGAGACAGAGGGCTTAGATTAAATTGTGGTTGTTCTATCTCCTACCTATCAGATTCTGGGCAGATCATCTAAACTCGCTGAGTTTAATGAGGAACTTGGGCTAGCCACTAGATCATCCCTGAGTTCCCTTGCAGCTCTAAATCCTATGTTTCCTAAGTCATTGTACTGGATGCTGTGTTTTTCTTATTCTTGGCAAAATAAGAACAATAAATCAAGATTGCCTCATTTCTGGGACGTGGTTTCCACTGGTATGCCGAAACTGACCAATAGCATCTGAGTTCCATCTTTTCACTATTTATTTTCTTCTGACTCTCCTATAATCTAGCTTCCATCCCAAATGATTCCTCTAATTTGTGTTCTTGAAGGTTACAGTTCCTAACTGTTGACATTCCCCAAGTTTTGTTCCAGGAGTATTCTCTGTGTTCTTGCCATAAGAAAACTCACCTACCCTCATGACTTTAGTTATTCATTCTCAAATCTATGCCTTTAGGACTAGCTTTTCTTTCTCTTGACCTCTAATTGCACATTTCAGTCTGCTACTAGCCATCCTTCCCACAAACTTCAGAAGCCTGAAATTGAACTCACATTCCACCTGCTCCACTCTTGTGGAGAAGTGGCAACTTCATCTCAGAATATAGATAGATGAGAGGAAAAGGAAAGATAGAATATAGAGGAGAGGAAATTAGTTATATTCTAATGTGTCCTTCAGATTTTTGGAAAGCAGAGGTCAAAAGGTTCAGAGAAAGGTCAGGAAGAATTCCACAGCCTAAATTTAATAGAAGTTGGTCCAGGAAGCTTAGAAAGCAAGCTTAAAAAAGTGAATTCTGAAGATAACAAAGAAAAACAATTCCAACGAGGAGCAAATAGAGTGGTGGTGGAGAAGTTTTCTAAAGAGATTGAAGTGAGTATACATAGAATTCAATCACCAAATTAGATTTTTTGAAAAGGAGATATACAGAAGATCAAAGCAAAGGCAGGTAACAGGAAGGGTGCAATAGGGTGCAAAAAAATAGAGTCCTATAATGATACTGACAAGAATACTAATGTTTAGAATGAGCTAAGGTAGATAAGGAAAACTGAGGGAAAAGGAGTTGTATTTTTTTGTCAATCAGTCGGCAAATATTTATTAAGCATTTAACTTGGATCACATCTATAATCCTCTGTCTTCACTTTGACACACAGGCTACTGAATGAAGTTGGAGACAATCATGAAACAATGCTGTCGACTACAAATTAATGTTACATTGTCATACCTGGGGCCCCACTGCTACCAGGCAATCCTTTTACACCTCCCTAATTAAGTTATTATCTCACTCACCACAGTGGCTCTTCCAAACCCTTTCATCCCTCCTCACACGCCTCATGGTTCCCTCTTTCCCCCGCCATCTCAGCTGAGAATCTCATTTGATATTTAATAAGAAAAAAAAATTGAGGCTATTCAGTGAAAATTCCCTCTTTTCCCTTTCTCTTAATCTCACATCATGTAGACCCTTCTGCCACCATCTCTTTCTTCACCCCTGTCTCACATGAAGAAGTGGCCCTTCTTCTTGCCAAGGAAAACATTTCTGCAAGCATTCCACTTCTGTCCCATCTTCTCCATCCAGCAAACATCCTTTCTATTATTCCCATTCATTTATCATTCATCGCTCCCTGTTTGGGAGGCTGCTTCCTTATTGCCTACAAACACGTCTATGTCTCATCTTCAAAAAACCCTCACTTAATTCATCAATTTATGCTATCTATCACCCCATATCTCTCCTCCCTTTTGTGGCTAAACTCCTTAAGAAGGTTCACTACAATAGGTACCTTTACTTCCTTTCCTCTCACTCTCTTCTTAACTCTGAAGTCTGGCTTCTGATCTCATCATTCAACTGAAACTTCTCTCTTCAAAAACTACCAGCAGTCCCTTGATTACCAAGTCCAATAGTCTGTGCTCAGTCTTCATCTTTCTTGACCTCCCTGTAGCCTTCGACATAGTCAACAATCTCTTCTTGATGCTCTTTTCTCTCCAGGTTTTCATGACACTACTCTCTCCTGGATCTCCTTCTCAGGCTCCTTTGCTGGATCTTTATTCAGGTTTGCCCTCTCCAACTGTGGGTGTCACACAGGATGCTGCTTTGGGCCCTCTTCTCTCCTTCCTCTATTTGCTTTCACTTGGTGATCTCGTCAATTCCCACGAATTCGATTATTGTCTCTATGATGATGATCCTCAGATCTTCTCATCCAGTTCTAACCTCACTGCTCACTTTCAGCCTCACATCTCAAGGTGCTTATTAAACAGGTCAAACTGAATGTGCTATAGGCATCTTTAACTCAACATGTCCAAAACTGCTCTTTATCTTTCTCCCCAAGCCATCCCCTCCTTCCAAACTTGCCTATTTGTTGTCAAGAACACTGCCATCCTTCCAGCCTTCCAGGTTCACAGCCTAGGTTTCATCCTCAGTTCCTTACTCTCTCTTTCTCTCTCTCTCTCTCTCTCTCTCTCTCTCTCTCTCTCTCTCTCTCTCTCTCACTATCCACCCCCATATTCAATTTTAATCCACCCCCCCCTGAAAATAACTTAAAAAAACTCTTTACAAAACCACTCCAAGTGAAAGTAGAAGAACCAGAGAGAGTGCTGCTGCCAGGTAGGGGCTTGGCTTTAGACCTCCAGCATTAGAAAAGGAGACACTTTCCCTCTCTGCACACCTACCTCCTGTGTCTGACCCAGCATGTCTGTCTTCCATCTGTCCTTGCTTGGGTACCTTGTGTCTGTAGCTGCCCCTTTCCCTGCATTTGTTGCCCTCCCTGCCCAGCCCCTACATGTCTCCCTACCCCTTACTTCTACTTCTCGGTTCAAGTCAAACTCCCGTGTGGCTGGTTCACCCTGCTATTCCTCCTCCTGCTCTATGTCCCTGACTCCCGTATTTCCTTGAATATGTGCCAGTCCCTTCCCTCCATTGGCATCCTCTCTCTCTCCTTCCCTTCTTTCCCAATGTACTCTGGCAGATTCGTATTAGGTAAAAATCACTTTATGTAGACGTCTGTGGAAAGGTCCATTTACATAAAGTGAGACTTGTCTGTATCGACAAGATACATACAGAGTAGGCAGAGGACTCTAGCAGCTGGGGGTGGTGGAAAAGGCTTTCTGTGTGGTATTTGAAATTAATTTCTAAGGACGTCAGGGATTCCAAGGGGAGAAGGAGAGGAGGGAGAGCATTCCAGGCATAGGGGCCAGCCAGTGCAAAGGTATGAAGAGAGAAAACAGAGTAATGTGTGTGAGCAACAGAAAACGGGACAGCATGCTTTGAGTATGTGGGAGGGCACAATGTATGAGAAGACTGAAAAGGTAAAAAAGCAACTAGGTGGTGTAGAGCTTTAAATGCCAAGCAGAAGAGTTCCTATTTGATCCCAGACTTAATAGTGAGACCCTAGAAATAACTGAGAAGGGTGGGGCCAATATGATCAGAACCATACTTCAGGAAAATCACTTGGCAGCTGTGTAGAAGATGGATTTGAGTATGGAGAGACTTGTTGAGGCATAGAGAGCAATTAAAAGGCTATTACAGGAGTCCTGGCAAGAGGGTTTTTTTTTTTGGGCTAGGTAGTGGGGTTAAGTGACTTGCCCAGGGTCACACAGCTCATAAGTGTTATGTGTCTGAGGCCAGATTTGAGCTCAGGTCCTCCCGAATCCTGGGCCGGTGCTCTATCCACTGCGCCTCCTATCTGCCCTCTGGCAAGAGTTAATGAAGGACTGAACTGCTATGGTAGCTGAAAGGAAGGAAGGAATAGATGCAATAGATGTAGTAAAGAAAAGATAAGACTTGATAAGGGACAGATATGGGAATGACGGGCCGAGGAAGACACGGAGGTTTCAGACTTGGCTGACAGGAAGGATGATAGTGGTCTGGAAAGTAACAGGGAAATCATGACAGCACATGTTGAATTTGGGATGCCTGCAGGTCATCCAGCTTGAAAAGTCTGCCAGGCAGTTGGCAATTTGTGACTGGCATTTAGGAGACAGATTATGAACCTGGTCATGGAGAGGTCACGTGAACCTGGGAATCAACCGAAATGACGGTTGACAGGCAGAGCTAAGATGTCAGAGTAAAGGCAGGGACTCACCCAAGCTCTCCCAAATTCCACTCTGAACAATGTTAAAATAATGCTTTAAAAGGAATTCTGAAGGGACTGAATCTATAAAAGGACAAGGTGAAACAATTGTCCAAAAGAAGACAACTTAGGAGGCTGCAGGAAAGATCGCACCGGGGTAAGAGTGGAGTGCAGTCCAACACAGAACACATCAGCACAGGCCAGGCCCTGACAAGTCAGCAGCAGGCCTTGGGGGTGACTGAATTGGTGGTGGCGGCATCTGGAGCTCTCAGCCCAGATGATTCGTCAGAAACAGATTACAGGAGTCTCTTTGCTGATACTAAAAGCAGGACTCTGTTGTATTGGCCATATACAGCTCCAAGTTACAGTCTTAGAATGAGGAAAGCACGAGCAGGAGTGAGGACCCTAGTCACAGTTCCAGAGTAGAACAGAGTGCTTGTGGTCACTCACAGATCAGAACACATACCAGGACAGAAATGAATGTCTCTCCTTAGATCATACCACCTTGGAAAAACTGAAAACTTATAGACCTCCAGACATAGTTCTGAAAACAGCAGCATGAAAAACCTAAAGCTTGGGACAGTGCCCCTTCAACCCCAGGAGCAGAGCCCAACTTTAACATAAAATTGAAAGTCTAGAAATAGGCTGGAAAAATGAACAAACAAACAAACAAAAAGAACCTATCATAGAAAGTGACTATAGTGACAGGGAAAATCAAAACACAAACTCAGAAGACATCAAAGTAAAAATTGCTATACCCAAAGCCTCAAAGAAAATATGGATTGGTCTCAGGCCCAAAATGTATTCCTGGAAGAGCTCAAATAGGATTTTGAAAATCAAATAAGTGAGGTAGAGGAAAAATTGGGAAAAGAGATGAGAGTCATGCAAAAAAAAATAATGAAAGAAGAGTCAATAGCTTGCTAAAGGAGGCACAAAAAATACTGGAGAAAATAATACCTTAAAAAAAACCTGAATAGGCCAAATGGTCAAAGATGTACAAAATCTATTGAAGAAAAGTCCTTAGAAAAACAGAATTAACCACATAGAAAAAGAGGTCAAAAGCACACTGAAGAAAATCATTCCTGGGAAAGGTAATGAATTCATGAGACATCAAGAAACAATTTGAAAATGGAAAGAATGGCAAAATAGAAAAAAATGTGAAATATCTCATTGGAAAAACAACTGACTTGGAAAATAGATCCAGGAAAGAAAATTTAAGAATTATTGGACTATCTTAAAGCTATGATCACAAAAAGAGTCTAGACATCAAATTTCAAGAAAATACCAAGGAAAATTGCCCTGATATCCAAAAACCAGAGGGTAGAATAGAAATTAAAAGAGTCCACTGATCACTTCCTGAAAGAGATTACTAAATAAAAACTCTCAGGAATATTATAGCCAAATACCAGAACTTCCAAGTCTGGGAGAAAATATTGCAAACAGCTAGAAAGAAAAAAATTCAAGTATCCTGGAGCCACAGTCAGGGTAACACAAAATTTAGCAGTTTCTACATTAAAGGATCTGAGGATATGATGTTCCAGAGAGTAAAGGCGTGAGGATTACAACCAAGAATTACCTACTCAGCAAAACTTGAATATAATCCTTCAAGGGAAAAAATGGATATTGAATGAAATTAGGGGCTTTCAAGCATTCCTGATTCAGATCAGAGCTGAATAGATAATTTGACTTTCAAATACAAGACTTAAGAGAAGCATAAAAAGGTAAACAGGAAAGAAATCATAAAGGATGCAATAAGGTTAAACAGTTTATATTCTTACATGGAAAGATGCTACTTGTAACTCCTAAGAACTTTATCAATATTACGGCAATTAGAAGTTGTATGAAGATAAAAGGCATAGGTGTAAACTGATTAAGATGGAATGCTATACAAAAAATAAAATAAAATTAAGGGTGAGAAAGAGGGATGTACTGGGAGAAGGGGGAAGGGAGAGGTAGAAAGGAGTAAATTACTTCACATAAAAGAGGGGCAAAAGAGCTTTTATACTGCAGGGAAAGATGGGGGTTGTGGAGAGCAAAGCTTGAACCTTACTTTAGTCAAAAATGGCTCAAAGAGAGAATAATTCATTTGGATATAGAAATCTTACCCTACAAGGAAGTGGGAGTGAAGGGGCTGAGAGCAGGGGGGAGGGTTAACAGATTGAGGGAGGCAGTGGTCAGAAGCAAAAACACTTTTGAAAAGAGACAGAGTGAAAGAGGGAGAAGGATAAACACAGGAAAAAGTAAGATAGAGGGAAATACACAGTAATCGTAACTGTGGATATGAATTGGATGAACTTACCCATAAAAACAGAAGCAGACAGCAGAATGGATTAACAACTAAGATCTTACAATATATTATTTGCAAGAAACACACTTGAAGTAGAGAGTAGATACATACCGTAAAAGTATGGGAATGGAGCAGAATCTATTATGCTTCAACTAAGTAAAAAAAAAAAAAGCAAGGGTAGCAATAATGATCTCAGATAAAGGCAAAGCAAAAATAGATTTAATTTTAAATGATAAGCAGGAAACTACATCTAAAAAAGTACCATAGACAATGAAGTAATATCAATAGTGAACATACATATGCACCACATGGTATGGCATCCAAATTCTTAAAGGAAAGTTAAATGAAATACAGGAAGAAATAGACAGTAAAATTATACTAGTGGGGGAACCTCCACTTTCCTCTCTTAGAATTAGATGAATTTAACTAAAAAAGTAAACAAGAAAGAAGTTAAGAAGATGAATAGAATTTTAGAAAAGTTAGATATGACAAGACATCTAGAGAAAACTGAATGGGAATAGAAAAAATATATACCTTTTTCTCAAAGGTACATGGTACCAATACAAAAACTAAACACAAATTGGGGCACCTCACAACCAAATGCAAAAAGCAGAAATATTAAATGCATCATTTTCAGATTATAATACAATAAAAATTATATTCATTAAAGGGCTGTGGAACCATAGATTAAAAATTAATTGGAAACAAAGTAGGCTAATCCTAAGGAATAAGTGAGTCAAAGAACAAATCATAGAAATAATCAATACTTTCACTAAAGAGAATAACTACTATGAGACAACATACCAAAATTTAAGGAATACAGCCAAGGCGGTACTGAGGGGTAAACTTATATCTCTAAATGCTTACATCAATAAAATAGAAAAACAGCAGATCCATGAATTGGGCATACAACTAAATGACCCAGAAAAAGAACAAATTAAAAATCCCCAATTAAACACTAAATTGGAAATCCTGAAAAATCAAAGGAGAGATTAATAAAATTGAAAGTAAGAAACCATTTAACTAATAAGTAAAGTAGGAGCTGATTTTATAGAAAAAAAAAGAATGAAACAGATAAACCACTGTTTAATTTGGTTGCAAAAAAGAAAGAAAAACAAATTACCAGTATGAAAAATGAAAGGTTGAATTCACCATTAATTAAGATGAAATTAAAGTTACTATTAGAAGCTTATTTTACCCAGCCAATTATCTAATGATTTAAGTGAAATGGATGAATATTTACAAAAAATGTAAATTGCCCAGACTTACAGAAGAGGAAATAGAATACTTAATTCCATCTTAGAAAAAGAAATTAAACAAGCCATCAATAAGTGTCCCCCCCAAGTCACCAGGATTAAAGAGATTGCCAAGTAAATTCTACCAAACATTTAGATAACAGTTGATTCCAATACTATATAAACTATTTGGAAAAACAGACAAAGAAGAAGTCCTATCAAATCCCTTTTATTATACAAATCATCATTGTTATTTAACATTGTTCTAGAAATGCTTTGCTGTTACTGTTGTTCATACATTATCATCATATCTGTCTTTTTACGACCCCATTTGGAGTTTTCTTGGCAAAAATATTGGAGTGGTTTGACATTTCCTTCTCCAGCTCAATTTACAGACGAGGAAACTGAAGCAAACAGTTAAGTGACTTGCACAGGGTCACACAGCCAGTAAATATCTGAGACTGGATTTGTTCTTAGGTCCTCCTGACTCTAGGCTCAGTGTTCTATTCAAGGGGCCATTTAGCTGCCCTGCTAGAAATGCTAACTACAGCCATAAGAGAAGAAAATGAATAAGTTATAACAGACAATGAGGAAACAAATCATTCTTTGAAGATGATACAATGCTGTACTTGGAGAATCCTAGAGAATCAATTAAAAACTAATGGAAATAATGAACAACTTAAGCAAATTTGCAGTATATAAAATAAACCCATGTAAATCATCAGCATTTCTATATATTACCAACAAAGTCCAAAAGCAAGAGATAGAAAGAGAAACTCCATTTTAAATAACTGCATACAATACAAGATACTTTCAGAGTCTACCTGCCAAGACAAACTGAGGAACTATATTAACTCAATTATAAAACCTGTTTCCCACAAATAGAGTCAGATCTAAACAAGTGGAAAAATTGCTCATGGCTAAGCTGAACCAATATAACAAAAATGACAATTCTTCCTAAATTTATTTACTTATTCAGTGCCAATCCATTGAAACTACCAAAAATTATTCTATAGAGCTAAAAAAAAAAAAGACAAAATTCATCTGGAAGAACAAAAACTCAAGAATATCAAAAGAATAATAAAAAAGTGAAGGAAGGTGACCTAGCCATACCAGATCTCAAATTGTATTATAAAGTGGTAATCATCAAAACAATCTGATTCTGACTAAGAAATAGAGTGATGGATCAGTGGAATAGATTAGGTACACAATACACAGTAATAAATGACCATAGTAATCTAGTGCTTGATAAAGCCAAGACCCCAGCTTCTGTCACAAGAACTCACCATTTGAAAAAAACTGCTTGGAAAACCATAACATGGTATGTCAGAAACTGGGTATGGACCAACATCTTACATTGCATACCAAGATAAGGTCAAAATGAGTACATGATTTAGACACATAAGGTGATACCATAAGCAAATTAAGGAAGCATGGGATAGCTTATCTGTAAGATCTATAGATAAGGGAAGAATTTATGACAAAACAAGAGATAGAGAGTATTATAGAATATAAAACAGATAATTTTGATTGCAGTAAAAGCAAAAGCAATGAAGCCTATATTAGAAGAGAAGCAGGAAACTGGGGAAAAAATTTAAAGCAGATTTCTCTGACAAAGGCCTCATTTGTCAGATATATCGTCTCTGAGTCAAAGTCATAAGAATACAATTCATTCCCCAATTGAGTAGTTAAAGGATATGAACAGGCAATTTTCAGATAAAGAAATCAAAGCCATCTATAGTCATATGAAAAAATGCTCAAATGACTATTGATTAGAGAGATGTAAATTAAAATAATTCTGAGGTATCACCTCACATCTATCAGATTGGCTAATATGACAGAAAAGGAAAATTACAAATGTTGGAGGGAGGGGCTATGGGAAAATTGGAATATCAATGCACTGTTGGTAGAGTTGTGAACTGGAGAACAATTTTGAACTATGCCTCAAAGGCTATACAACTATGCATATTCTTTAACTTAGCAATACTACTACTAGGTTGTATCCCAAAGAGGTCTTTTTTTTTAAAAAAAAGGAAAAGGTCCAAATGTATAAAAATATTTATAGCAGCTTTTTGTGGTGGCAAAGAATTGGAAATCAAGGGGATATCTATCCATTAACTGGGGAATTGCTGAACAAGTTGTGGTATATGATATTAATGGAATACTATTGTGCTATCAGAAATGATGAGCAGGATGCTTTCAGAAAATTCTAGAAAGGCTTACGTGAACTGATATAAAGTGAAGTGAGTAAAACCAGGAGAATATGTACACAGTAATGCCAGTACTGTACGATGATCAATTGTTAATGGCTTAGCTATTCTTAGCAATACAATGATGTAAGACAGTTCTAAAGGATAGATCAAAGCATACTGTTTTTTCTTTTTTTCTTGGTTTTTTTTTGGGGGGATGGGCAGAGTCTCTATTTTCTTTCACAGCATGACTAATAGGGAAATACGTTTTGCATGACTGCACATGTATAACATATCAAATTGCTTGCCTGCTCAATGAAGGGGGAATGGAGGTGGGAAGGGAGAGAATTTGGAACTCAAAATTAAAAAAAAAAACACGAATGTTAAAAATTGTTTTTTACATACGATTGTAAAAAGATTATTAATTAAAAAAAAGAAATGATCTTTCAGCCCATAGCAGTTGATGAGATCACCAAATGAGAGAGTAAAGAGACAAGAGAGGGCCCAGAACAGCGCACTGGGGGACACCAATACAAATCAGGACCTTCTCTGCAATTGCATTCCTAGGGAGTTGCCCAAGGCACAGAAAGATTGAACTATAAGGTGAAGGTCACTCAGCCAGTGTTTGTCAGAAGCATGACTTGAACTCATCTTTCTGATTCTAAAGTCAGCTCTCTATCCACTATTTTCTATTCTCTGACTCTGGGGATGGATATAAATGATAACAGAGAAAGGAAGAGCCACACAAAGTGCGCAGGCAATACCCGCAGGTGAGATGGTCCTAATGCAGGGAGGTGAATTTGACCTCCTACAGAGACTTGGTGAGCTGAGATCCGTGATAAGAGATTATGGCTCCTACTCTTGTGGCTCAGGTATAAGACCTCTTATGATCTCAAGGATCACATGGGCTTCTGGCAAGGTGAAAAAAGTGTGCAGGTGCAAGCGTACATTTCTCACAGGTCTTGATTTCTGCTTCCTTTGGGCTTGCAATAGTATTCTACTAAGACCTTCCCCCCCCCCCATGCTATGTTTGAGAAGGATGGAGGAAAAGTGACTCCAAGCTTTCAGGTTTTTTGTACTATGTGGCAGGGAATGGAGCACGTACTGGGGGATAAAAATCATGTAATGAATGATCCATTCATGGAGGCAGCAGATGGGAGTGGGCTAAATCTGGGGCACCAGTGCCCCATCAGTGAAATAGAGCAGATTTCCACCCTAAAGCCTTCTTTCTTCTCTTGCTTCCTCAGAGCTTGTTTTTGAGAAAATGCCCATTTTTTTAAATGAAACCACTCCATTTTCTTTTTGTTTTTCCCCCAAACTGGCAGGAGAAGGGGTGGGGGAGGGGAAGGAGAAGTGAACACGATTTGCAATGCAATACGATCTGCTATTTGAAGCATTGTTCTCACCAGTTATTTGAGTTTTCCTGCATTATTTCTGTGTTAATAAATCATATGGCTACTAATAGTGACTTGCCAAATTCTATAAGTTTGGGGAGATAGTGTTCCTAATTAAGGGGAAGTGAAGCTAGCCCATCAGAAAGAGAGAGACAGAGACAGAGACACAGAGAGATGGGGGGTGGGGGGGAGGCAGGGAGGGGGGGGCTCAATCCAGGCCAGGTGTGGTCACAGCTGTTACTAAATACACCTTTTAGCACTGCATCAAACATCAAATTGCTGCCCACATACCCACATAGACTTTTTAAAAAATGCTGTGTCTTCCCATCTTGCCTAGGCTAGAAATGCAAGGGCTATTCAAGGCCTGCTCCCACTACTGATTCGAAGGGATACTTTGATCTGCTCCTTTTCCAGCCTAGATTGATTAATCCCTTCTCTGGCACCTGGCATCTCACCCCTGGAGGTGGGGCTCACTAGATCAATGCTAAACTTAGTGGGGACCCCTGATTGGCATAGTCTGCTCAGATGCTCTCTTTGAAAAGAAACAAGACGGGAAAAAAGGAGAAGGGGATAACATTGTATATTAAGAAGACATACTCCTAGACAGAACAAAAATGACTAATAGAGAGTTGAAACCTTTGATAAATAGGGAGAGAGTAAGGAGTAATTACAACAGCATTCTGTTTTTCATAAGGGTTCAAAGCCCACAATCATCTTTCACTCCTCCTTTTCTTACACTTCTTTATCCAATCAGTTACCTAATCATTCATAATATCTTTCCTTCATCTCTCTCTTATCTGCTTTTTCCTTTTAATTCCCACTGTTATCCCCCAGTTCAGGCCCTTATCACCACATACTTAGATTATAACTATAGCTTCTCATCTGTTCTCCCTGACTTCTGTTTCCTCTTTCCTCTAATCTATCTTGAACACAAATGCCAGATTCATCTTCCTAAGGCACTACTTTCATCTTGTTCCCCCATGTTCCCATTGGTTCTACATAGAATAATGTTCAAATTATTTAGCCTGGCATTGAAGGTCCTTCGCAATCTGGTGCAACCCTACCTTTTCACATCTTTAATCCTTTTTCTCTTAAGCCTTAGATCTGTCCAGGCCAATGTACTCACCAATCTTAAACATGTAACACATATTCTTTACCCCATGCCACTGACCACACCAACCTTATTGTTTAAAACTAACCTAAAATGTTCCCCCCTCCCTTTATCTATAAGGATCTTACCTATTCTCAAAACTCAACTCCAGGCTTGCTGTTTCTGTGAGACCTTCCCAGTCATTCCAATATATAATGCTCTCTTTCCTTGAATACCTACATATCTGTGTTTAGTTCTTGTACCACATTGCATTGTCGACTAACTTTTCATATGCCTATCTATGATTTGCCTTCTAACTAGATTATAAACTTCTGAAGGGTAGCGATGGTATATACACACAAATATACATATATACACAATATAAATATATGTATACACACATACGTATGTGTATATAAATATAAAATGTATATATGTACATAGACACACACATATACAACACATACACATATATGTATATATGTACACATATACACATACACCTATACACACAATGCACACATATATACCCATATATACATATGTATCTATGCACATATACATATATATATATACATATATACATATATATGTATATTTGGAAGCCCTCTTCTCATCCCCATTCTCAGTATCTAGTATAATGATTTTGCACATTCAGCAAATGCTCGATTGACTAAAGATGAAATGAGATTTAATTGTCTCTTTCTTTTGTTCCAATTTTGGTGTAGGTTTTCATTTGAACATATCTAGGCACCAAAGCTGTCAAACTCATCCTTCCTAGCTTACTAATATAAAAAAAAGCATTTTGCAATTGCCAGTGTAAAATAGCCCTCTGAAGCTGGTGAGTATTCTCATCTCCCTAGTATGGCGGCAGAGGGAAGCCAAAACGTAACTTGAAATCGATGAAGTCACTAGAAGAGGCCAAACTGAAAGCAGACTCTCAGAATCTCAAGCCATGCCTCAGAATCTAGAAGCAAGAACACGTTTCTTGCCACGTGGCTTCTTATTGGCGGGTATAAAGAATTTCACATCAAGTGCCACCATGGTTTCTAATCCATTTCTAAAAAGCTACTGAACATGTTTGGTAGTATTATTAACTCAAGTTTAGATTCTATTAGAACTAATAACCTAGAGAGAAAAACATCGTGGTCCATTACAAAGGCCTGGTAGGTTCCTACCTACATAGGTAGTTAGCTCTTGATAATCAGTACTGAGCCAGGTTCCTTCTTCTTTCCCAATGGTATCACCTGAAATGAAGTACAGACTTGCATAGGAGAACCTATGCCACATTCTGAGTAGAGATACAAGGAAAGGAAAGAGTAGAGAGCTGGAGGGGCTATGTCTGAATGTTCATTTAATACAAAAGAATTTCACTGGAGTTCAGTCAACTCCAGGAAAAGCCACTTGCCTGAGAAGAGTCATAATGTCTGCAGGGACTGTGCTGACTTCATTCATTCTACTACCAGTACCCCTGGGGAAGTATCCAGGTTTGTAATTTGTGTGGTTTGGTCTATTTTGTGTGTGTGTGTGTGTGTGTGTTGCTTTCCAAGGCTGTTATAGATTCATGTGATGGCATTTTAAGATGAAGATTCTTTACCAAATATTATTCCCTCTATCTAGGCTGCTTGTCATTCCCTGGGTCGGTAAGATTCCAAGACTCAAGGGAAGGAAAAAAATCTAACTCATCCTCACCCAAAGAAGCAATGTTAGTAGTATCTTATCTTCAGGCCAGACCGAAACAATTGTTAATGAAGGTGTACTATTTACACCTTTAAACAAATCATGTGGGAATAAGACAGCCTTATTCTGAAGAGAGAGGAAAGCCATGTTAAGAGGAGAAATTCCACATTGAAATGTTGAGAGTTGACTTATTTGGTGAGAGTGTTGGATTTTTTGAAAGGAAGGATTATGAATCAATCAGAACAGATTGCAGAAGTGTATTATCTTAGAGGCAGGGGGAAATGTGAAAAACTGGGCTGAGGGTCCATGAGTGAAAAAGGTGGGTTAAGCAAAGATCAAAAAAGCAGCTGGATGGCACAGTGGATAGAGTTCGGGGCCTAGAGTCAGGAAGACCGACCATTCAAATACTGCCCCTTTTAATAAAGTATTCCTTATATCCTTTCCTTCTATAATGATCTTCCTCCTCAAACCTTTATTTTGCAGCTCTATAAGGTTCTTATGAAGTGTATTACAGTTACATAAAATAACTACATATGCCTTGAGGCAGCTGGTGGTGCAGTCGATAGGGCACTAGAGCAGGAGTTGGGAAGATGTGAGTTTAAACCTAACCCCAGAAGACCCTGGGGAAGTTACTTAATCTCGGTCTGCCTCGGTTTCCTCCACTGTAAATGGGGATAATAAGAACAATTAACTTCTAAGTTTGTTGTGAGGATCAAATGAGCCTGGTGGCACATAGCAAGTATTAAATTCTGTATCATAAGCTCTCAGAGGGCAGGAATGTTGTGTTCATGTAGTTCTTTGTGTAGCACTATGTGCAATTCAGTGGTTAATAAAAGCTTTTCTATGATATCATTGGACTCAAAGGAAGTTAATATCGGTTTTTGTGTAACTTAGACAAATGGAATCTAAGAGGGAATACCCTGGACTACAAGAATTATAGGAATTTCTGGACACAGAATAAGTGAATGCACCATTTCTGCTTTGGGTCCCACTGGCTTGTTTGAGCATTAATTAAAGCCAAATGGAGCTGATAATCTCCCATCTTCTGTTCTGAATGCAAGATGATGTGTCAGCTTTAGAGCAACCAAAAAAAGGTAGTGGTGATTGCTGCTGCTGCATTTATTCAGCAGGCCAATAAAAAGAAGTAGGCTTGAACAGGGAGAGCTTTTGAGTGAGGCCATGCCCTGAAAGCATCAGGCTATGAAGCTTTGCTAACCCTTTAGCAACAATCTAGCCCTCCTGCTAAGAAAAATTGTAAGAGTTCTGGATCCTTCCCTTCTCCCCTCTCCCTCCTCTCCACTCCTTTCAGGCTTTCCAATTATTGCTCAGCAGCTCATGAAAAGGAACCAACCACCTAGTTCTCAGAACAGAAGTAGATGCTCTCCCCAGTTCTGTGCAAGTTTTCTGATTCATGTTTCCAGGGGTATCTCTATGGGTCTCGGGCACCTGAAAGGGTTGACTTGGAAAGTGTACTAGCACCCTGTCTCTCTCTCTCTCTCTCTCTCTCTCATTCATTCTGACAATTTTGATAAGCAAAAAAATGCCTCCTGTTTTTGCAAGGCAAAATTCCTTCTTTTTCTCTTTAAACCACACATGCAATAACCAAGCTGAAATCTATATTAATGGCCATTAAAATTTATATAAACTTTTTTTAGTATGGGCATGACAGTGAAATAGTTAGAGAAAGCTAAAACTCTGAAATTCCCCCTTCTCCCTTTCATCTGTCAATGTCATCAGGCAAGGGAAAGGAAATAAGAAGTTAGAGCGCTGGTTTTTTTTTTTAATTAACATCAGGAGAAACTTTATTTCCCCAGGTAGACAGAGGAATGAAGCAGGAAGGAGTTGTTAACTTGTGGTTAAGTTGAGGTCATTCATCCCTTCAGGGGCTGCAAGTCACTGTCTCTGTTCCTTCTGGTTTGCAGGTGGTTAACAATGTAGGTATAATTTAGATTTTGAATACTTCCACAGTTCTCTGCTCCTGGCTGTTATTCCGTGTTCTGTGGCACATCTCTCTGTCAGCTTCCCATGGTTTCTTCTATCTTCTTCTTGAAATCCATTCAAAGATAAGAACATCATAACTGGAGGAATGAGAGTTAAATTGTCCCCAGCAGGCAGATATGTGAGTCCTTGAGGTCATAAGCTTATATTGCATTTCTCCCCAAGGCCAGAAATTTTGTAATCTCTTACAAAATCACTTGAGGTATACTTGAAATTTACAATTACACATCACAAGCATCAAAAGAAATATCAACACGAATAGAAAAGATGATTATTCTAGTGTCTCAGGTAATCATTTCATTGTGCCAGTCACAGAGAAAAATATAACAATTGTACGTGCAGTAGGTAAAGTACAGACTTCCTCAATGTCTAAATTACATGCAGAACATATTCATATACCATGAATGCATCAAAGACAAAATAATATCTATATTATTAGATCTATAAAAAGAAGACATGTGTTAAGTCCTAGAATATGTTCAAATAAACATATAAACACAACCATTTGACAGATGTAGCTATAATACAGGTATAGCATTGACATGGAAGCAATAAATATAAATTGCAAAACACAGAATTATCACAAGACTATCAACATCTGTATTATGTGTAAGGCCCACATTACGTGGCTAGATATTAGTATTTTCATCTAGCTACATGTATAATCGCTTCTCCATGTTCACCTGTAACATCATTAGGTAGTTTGGTCACAGGTCTGATAGAGGTAGCTCTCTTGTGATCTGCTGACCTTTCTGCTCCTATGCCTGAATTGTTGATGGTATGAGCTGATCACTGGCATCATCAGGTCTATAGGCTTGCATTTCTACAACTGAGCTAGTTGAAGGTTCTGGCTGAATTTTCCCTCGCCAAGATGAAGCATCAATATTTCTAGGCTCTGTTAGCTGTCTCCATATCCCAGGAGGTTCTATGACTGACGTTCTGTCACCTCACTCACTCTTCTTTTATACCACTCCTATATGCAATGTGTATGAGCTGTTTGATTCTGTGATAATGATGTTAACCTAAGTTATTTGAGATGGCTTTTGAGGTCTTCAAATGCAGGAAATGGAAATGGAATATTCCCAGATAATTGCTGGAATACTTCCAGCCAGTGAGAGAGACCCTATGGGTTGCTCCTTGGGCACATCCCATGTCACACTCATATAATGAGAACACATTTATCCTCTTGCTTACCTGAGGAAGCTAGGTGGAGCAGTAGATAGAGAACTGGGTCTGGAGTCAGAAACACCTGAGTTCAAATCCAGTCTCAGATATTTATTAGCTATGTGACCCTGGTAAAGTTATTTGACCTCTTTGCCTCAGTTGCCTCATCTGTAAAATGGGGATGATAACAATACTTACCTCCCAGGGTTATTGTGAGAATCAAATGAGATAATAATTGTAAAATGCTTAGCACAGTGTCTGGAACATAGTGTTATGTAAATGTTTGGCTGTTATTATTACCTTCTGACTTTCCTGATCCCTCCATTCTTCTCACACTAGGAAGTTACCAAAGTCAAACTCCTCAGAAATCTACTTTTGAAATATTTGTAGCAGCTTTTTTTGTGGTGGCAAAGAATTGGAAATTGAGGGAATGCCTATCAATTGGGGAATGGCTGAGCAAGTTGTGGTATAGGAATGTGATGGAATACTATTGTGCTATAAGAAATGATGAGCAGACAGACTTCAGAAAAACCTGGAAAGACTTGCATGGACTGATGCTGAGTGAAGTGAGCAGAACCAGGAGAACACTGTACATAGTAACAGCGACATTGTGCAATGGCTAACTTTATTAGACTTAGCTCTTCTTAGCAATGCAAGGATCTAAGACATCTCCAAAAGTCTCATGATGGAAAATGCTATCCACATCCAGAGAAAGAACTATGGAGTTTGAATGCAAATTGAAGCTCACTATTTGCTTTTTTTCCCTTCTATTCTGTTTTGTTTCCTCTTTCTTGTGGTTTCTCCTATTGGTTCTAATTATTCCTTACAGCATGACTAATGTGCAAATATGTTTGAAAGGAATGTATATGTAAAGCCTATATCAGATTGTGTGCCATCTTGGGGACGGAGGAGGAGAGGGAGAGGGAGAAAAATTTTAAATTTAAAAGCTTATGGAAATGAATCAAAATAAATTAATAAAAAACTTTAAAAAAGAAATCTACTCTTGAGTCTGAAGAGTCATTGTTCTCATGATATTCACTGCCAACACTTGGCACAAACTTTATGAATAGTCAAACTATACAAGTACTGGTTCCCAGCTAATATTTGGAAAAGATTGGAATTGGTTCCAATTAATGCTTACACTTCAGCAATAGCATGTGATATTGGACATACCAGTGGACCTCTTCCTATTGACACCGATACTTTCCTTAGGGGTAAGGAAAATTCAGTCTTTCTCTGATATATCCAAGGATGGGCAGTCTTTGTCACTTACTTCACCAAGTACTTGACCTTTCATAGGCTATGAATATGTTTTTCTCAAATATAATGTTTGGATGTAATGGTCACCTGAGATCCAGAACAGAAATCAAGACTCAGCAAATAAACAATAAAGCAGGCTTGCAAATCAGTGAATCACTTCTTATCATGCATAGGATCATAAGAATTCAGGTGTAAAATGACATCCACACACCAACAATTGGTACATAATGAAGCAAAAGTACTCAACAAATAAAAAAAAACCAATTGCATGTGCACATATTACATTCAAATATACTTAACAAATACCAGGATAGAAACATAATTTGCATGTATCATATTCCTATGGATAAGGCAGAATGATCATAAGAGAGGGGAATTCTTATTGGAGAAATTAAAACAAAAGTAAAACACCTTTAAAAATAGAAAATAATTATATATTTGGGAAAATATAAGACTGGAAAAAATTTAGGGAAAAAAAACCAAAATAAATTCCAAAAATATTTATATCTTGAAATAAAGGTAAAAGCAGGAAAATTTTCTTACAAAAAGACATCCAAAATTCTGTACTAAAAATCCATCCACACTAGAAAAAAAGAAAAATTGCTCACTGAGGGAGTCTCAGTATAGCCAGCCTACATAAGGAAAAGTGAAAAAGAATAACAAAATTCGAAAAGCTCAGACATCACTCCCATGTCTAACTACTAGGGGGAGCTCATGAGCTAGACCAGGGTCCTTGTAGCCCCAAGCATTGATAACTTTAGGCCTTGAAGCCTTGCGGAATCTAGCTCAGAGCAGCGGGAAACCTTAAAGTTGTCTCCCTTCCCCCATCTGGGTTAACTTTCAGTCTCTCTTACTAGTAGATCGGCAGACTGTGGAAGGGAGCTAACTGCGCAAAGCCTCTCAAGCTAAAGGCAGATATTCTCTCCAGCTCACAGAGTTTTGGATTGTTGTTTTTGTTGTTTTGTAGAAATGTCTCTGTTGGCCTTGTGTACCTTTGTAAGTCTCATGTGTACTCCCACAAGGCTTATGGAAAAGAACACATACACATACATTTTCTCTCTTTGACTTTGCCCCCAGCCCAGCTCCACCGAATAAAAAAAAAAATCTATCTTTGCAAGGGAAAATTCCCTTTCTCTGTCTTTCAAATTACACATAAAACTGCCAAGTCAAAACCAGTATTCGTGGGCATTAAGTTTTAGATAAGTATTTTCAGATAATGCAGATGTGAAAATGAAATAGTTAACAAGAGCTGAAATCTACCCTCTCCTCCCATCACCACCATTTGCCAATGGCTTGTCTTACCATGGAAGGTAAAAAAAAAAAAGCAAACAAGAAGCTAGATTTTTTTTTGGTGTGCTTTTAAAAAATTATTTTAAATGGCATTGGGAAAAATGAGCTATTCATTAGGCTGAAGAACCTTAGTGCTCAATGGGCCACAGGTTACCATATCTGATCCTCTGAGCTTGTGCCGTGTCACCAAATTAGATTCAGTCTGGTTCAGAGCTCACAATCTGATTGCTTCCACATTTCCTTGCTTCTGATTATCATTCAGCCCACTCTGACATGACCCTCTGTCAGCTCTCCATGGTATCTTCTGTAGCCACCCATGATGACTTCTTCCATCTTCTCAGAAAGCCACTCAAGGTTAAGGCAAGATTATTAGAATTTAAGGATTCTAGGCAAACCATCCAGTTATCAGGCAAGTAGCTGGTTCCTGTAAGGCTTTCATTTAATCCTTCATCGGGCCCAGATCATTTTACATAAGGTAGGAAAATTTTCCCTATAATAATAATTGTAGTGATAACTATTTACAGAGTAGAGCC
Organism: Phascolarctos cinereus; assembly: GCF_003287225.1. Lineage (NCBI taxonomy): Eukaryota > Metazoa > Chordata > Mammalia > Diprotodontia > Phascolarctidae > Phascolarctos > Phascolarctos cinereus. The sequence goes on along the minus strand of NW_027555736.1, from coordinate 246,814,336 downwards.
AATGTGGCATAAATACATAGCTGGCCTTGAGATCAAAAATTGAGTTTAAATAATGCCTCAGATGCATACACACTATGTGACCTTAAGTGAGTCATCTGACTCTTCAGTCTGACTTTGTTGCCAGAGCTGTCCCAGACAACTCTTTAAGACTGAATTTTGAGAACAGGTACCAGTCTGCATTGGTTGAAGGAGTTTCCTCACTAGGAGTTCCTTAAATCAAGGAAATCACAGATACAGTGTGTATGCGTGTATGTGTATATGTATATATATGGGTATGTATATATATATATATGTATGTGTATGTACATATGCATGCGTATACATGTAAAGGTGAGGCTTTATGCACAGTGCATAAAGCATTAGGTCTGAAGTTAAGAAGATATCTTCCTGAGTTCAAATCTGGCTTCAGACACTTACTAGCTGTGTGACCCTGGGCAAGTCACTTAACCCTGTTTGCTTCTGTTTTCTGATGTGTAAAATGAGCTGGAGAAGGAAATGGCAAAGTACTGCAGTATCTTTGCCAAGAAAACCCCAAATAGGGTCACAAAGAGTCAGACATGACTGAGAAGACTGAACAACAATGAAAAGCAATTTTATTTGCTGAAAGGGACAGAGAAAGGACATTTGTGTGAGAAAAGGAATTTGAGATGGTTCTGAAGACCTGAGAGAAAACAGTTCCTCAAATAAATATACCCAGAGGACCTGTCTGAAAGGGACTCAGTGGTAAGAGCATTGGAGATGGCTGTAAGGCATTGCTGCTTGTCAGCTCATTTGCATATGCCTGCTTCCAGGGTTTTAAAAGTTATTGCTGAGAAATCATAAATCAAAGAAGTATTTGGGTACTATGGGAAAATTAAGACCTTTTTTTGTTTCTGTTTTATCTGATAAAATTTGGGGGTTTTCAACCTGAATTAAAGACTGACTGCTTCTCATGAGGAGGCTCTGATTTGATGCATCAGATAGACGCTAGAGGAGCTCAGAAGATGAGATCAGATGGGTGAGAAGACAGGGTAACCACCTGAAGAGAGGAGATGATGACAGGGACAGAAGCAGACTGGTGACTGATCCCTGCTGCTTGAATGGAGTAGAGCAGAGGAGAATCAGAAGATAAAAGCAATTGCTTTGGGCTGAGTCAGCTCAGAGAGCTAAATGGAGCCAGGCAGGCTCTGGAGCTGCTCTGGGAGCTATTTGGAGAAGAGCTCTGTAGCTGCTGCGTGCTCATTGGAGAGAGCAGAGTCCTACTGTGTAAAGAGCTGGCCAGGCTTATCTGTGCTGCTCTTGAGTGCCATCCTGGGTTTGAGAGCTGGCTGGGTTTGAAGACCTATAGATGATCTAGGAGCTGTTTTTGATTGGAGGGGCACACTGGTGCTGGGGACTCATTGGAGAAAGTAGAATCCCACTGTGTGGAGACTCGGCTGGGCTTGCCAGGACTGTACTTTAGTGCCATATAATACTGCTTCTCAGAAGCTAGAGAACAGATCTAAGGACTTTCGAAATTCTCCAGCTTAAAGGTACTGCTTGCCATTGAAAAAGCTGAACACAGCATCAGCTCCCAACCATGGGAGGAGACTAGAAAACTTTATTCTCCAGATTTAGGGCTTCTGTCTGTTTCACTGAAAGAGTATATAATGCTGTTGATGTTCACTTGTTTCAGTAGTGTCTGATTCTTATTTGGAGTTTTTTGGCAAAGACACTGGAGTGGTTTGCCATTTCCTTCTCCGGCTCATTTTACAAATGAGGAAACTGGGGCAAACAGGGTTAAAAGTATGTTGCCCAGTGTCACACAGCTAGGAAGTGTCTGAGACCAGATTTAAACTCAGAAAGATGAGTCTTCCTGATTCCAGCTCCAACAGTCCATCCATTGTGCCACCTAGCTGCCCCATAGTATCATGCTACTGCTATAATAAAAAAAGCTTCAGTGGCCTGAGAGTAGCAAAGTAGTGGCTTCATTCAGCAGAAGAGTGGAGAGTCTAGGAAGAGGACCAGATGATGTGTTAGGCAGATTGTTACTGAAAGAGACCACTGACATCCAGGCCTAAGGTCTAGATGAGTTAAGAATGGGTGCATGGGTTTCCCTATTCATATTTCTTGATGCTAGTTTTCTAAAAGTATATGCTCAAAGTTTGAGCTGGTGGGAGGATGTGACACAGGTTTCAGGGTGGACTATAATATTTTGATTATTCCTGATTTTGTCTTTTATTGAGTAAATGTTATATTATGATTATTCTTGCTTTGCTGTTTTCATTTAGTAAGTGTTTCAGGGTTGAGCATTAATGGTAGCATTATGACTGATGTGTGTAAATGGGAAGCACACGTGTTGGGGCTCAGGGGTTCGTGGAGATTAGTAGTCAGAGTGTATTTCCCTACTCCACACATACATCAGGGTTGCATCTTGGATCTTTCAATGAGTTGTAGTTTCAAGGTTGCAGACATTCACCATCTCACTCCCTGGGAACCCCCTAGATCTGCCAGTATGGGAGCAGATTGGGGTGAGTGAAAGCTAGAGAGAGAACAGGCTGGTGGAGGTATTATTTTGAACATCATGCCCATGGGCTATGCTGCCAGGGTGAGTGGACTAGTCCATGATCAACATATATGTACCACGTACTATTCATATATATGAGTATATATGTATAAATACATACACATATGTGTATAAGTGATATTTGCACATGTATAGATATACATTTATTTGTAAGCTATATAATATATGTTTTACACTTTCCAACTTAGGAAGTACTTTCTTCACAACAACCCTATTGAATTGGTGGTATAAGCACTATTGCTCCCATTCTGTGGATGAAAAAAAATCTGAATGAGGTTTAGAGAAGTTAAGGAACCTGATTGTGCTCAACTTTACTAGTCAGAATCAGAGCCAACTCAAACCTAGGTTCTTCGATTCTAATTTTCTAACTTTGTAAAACTCTAACTTTCCATTGCATGGTACTTGGATCTTCCCAGTAGGGGAGACATTTATCACCTGCTACTCAGGGACCTCAACATGGAGATGAAACAAGGTCGGATGACACTTACTACAACCCTGACAGGCAGTGGGATGAAGAAAGAGATGGGCAAGAGAGGTTAATCCTTGGTTAATGGGCAAGAAAAGGAAAAGGCTGAAACATCTGGGGATGGTAGAAAAAACTTTATTTTTTAAATACAGTAGTAGGAGTTTGGAAGAATTGTTATTCCTTTCAGTTGAGCATAAGATGATGATTGCTTGGGGCAGAGAGGGGGAGTAGAGGCATCACAAATGCTGAGCACAAATTCTCTCAGAGTATAAAGAACATTAGCCGAGCGCCCTTCTGGGCAAGGTTAATGATGCAAAGACGCCGTAGCTATTCAAGAAGAAATGACACACGGTTTTAGAAGGAGCTATTGCTTGCAAACACTCCTGATGGTTTTATGGTACCTATTCTCCTTTAAGAAATGGCATTGAGGAGGTTCTGGGGCTGTGACCTCAAGGACCTGGACCTAAATGGAACAGATGGGAATGAATCTGTTCTAGTAGAAAATTGTGGAGTATGGCACTTAGCGCAACTCCATAAATACTAGTGGGGCACACGCAGAGCATTCATCCTGGACTCCTGTAGCTCACAGAGATAAGGCAATTATATCCCTCATGTCTCAAGTTTTGCTCTTCTTAAATTTGTATTTCCCAGGAATTACCCTCTCACAGAACTCTCCTAGAAATGAGAACATTTACAAGTTTCCCTCAGCCCCTGCCTCCACCTGAGGAGTCTTGCATAAGCCTACCTCCAGAGAAAAGCTAGGGACCAGTTCAGTATTTTCTATGTTGCCCTCCCTTAAGGGCAAAACAAAAGCAAACAAAACAAAAGTCTAAGGGAAGAGTATGTGGCCTGGCTTGGCATCAGTTCAACAGCCTACCTGTTGCCATGTACCTTCAGCATAAGAAGGGTGTATAGAATACCTCAGAATTCAGAAAGCTGAGGCTTGGGGTTAACTATACTAAACAGAGTTTCCCACTTCAGAGATAGCAGAAATGGACCCTGTTGCTAGTATTCACCAAATGCTGTGCATCTTTCCAAAATGTCTCTGACCTTGTAATACTCTTGTGGAAGTAACTTCTAGCGTGTTATAATGCTAAACCAAGCGTTGATCATCTGGTCCAGTAGGCTACCATGCAAAAAGGCCCTTATCCTGTAATTGAGAGTTGGCAGAGCTTAATGAAGGGGGCAGTTAGGTGGTATAGTGGATAGAGTGCTAGACCTGGAGTCAGGAAGACTCATCTTCCTGAGTTCAAATTCAGCCTCAGTCACTTATTAGCCGTGTGACCCTGGGCAAGTCACTTAACCCAGTTTGCTTCAATTTCCTCATCTATGAAATGAGCTGGAGAAGGAAATGGCAAAGCACTCCAGTATCTTCGCTAAGAAAACCCCAAATGGGGTCACTAAGAGTCAGACATGACTGAAATGACACCAAAAATAGTTTAATGGATAGTGAGCTGGGTTCGAAGTCAGGAAAACTTGTATTCCAGTCCATACTCATACAACACACATGCTGTCTGCGTGACCCTGGGCAAGTCACTTAACTGCTTCTGGCAGAGCAGGTGCTAACCTGAATTGACAGAAGAAGTTTCCTCTTTGAGAGTTCCAATGAAATTCAGTTCAGATTTGGTTTAGACTACGTCTAAACAAATTCTGTAATGGAGCCAAGATGATCGCATCTTTTGTTGACAGGAATAACATCTACTTTCTTTTGGTTAGGAGACCTTTAAGCAGACATATAAGATGGTATAAGAATGTTGACTAAAACTGCACATGTCCCTACAAACCACAGTAGAAAGAGGCTTTTGTAGTGCTCAAATTGAATTGGTGATTAAAGACCTATATAGACTATTGTTGGAATATTGTTGATCATTGAGTATATCACCAGGTCTTCTAGCAGGGCCGCTAGACCATAGATATAAGAATACCCCCTTGCAACTTTAGCAATCATCCTTCCTGGTAAGAAATCCATCTCAATGCTGCCTGGATCACCTCCAGCCAAACCTCTGGTCCTTAACTTTGCAAGTTTGAGAACTTGCTTTGATTTGCCTATGTTTCACCAATAGGGAAAAAAAAAATCAGGGTTTTTTCCCCCTTCAGATCTGTCATTTCAGGAACTCACAGCAGTATGGAAACTCTGATTTAATTTTCGTTTTTAAGAATGCTGGGGCTTGAGGAGGAGAAATTTTGCAATTGGCATATGTTTGCAATCACCACATGGTGTGTGTTCACCAAGGAGCTCTGTGGAAACTGAGAGGATGCTGAGTCCTGTTGCTGGAAGCACACACTTTCTTTGTGACTAAGACAATTTCATGGATAGGAGAAAGGAAAGCAAGCTTGTGGTCAGTCTAAAATCTAAATGTCTTAATTTGAAACTTTACTCCTAAAGTGTATCACTGAAGATTCCAGTGATTCCCTCTCTATTATCCTGTATTTCTCCTCCCATGAAGAGTCACGTCTGACTCTTTGTGACCCCATTTGAAGTTTTCTTGGCAAGGGTACTGGAGTAGTTTGCCATTTCCTTCTCTAGCTCATTTCACAGATGAGGAAACTGAAGCAAACAGGGTTAAGTGGCTTGCCCTGGGTCACATAGCTTATAAGTGTCTAAGGCCAGATTTGGAGTCAGGAAGATGAGTCTTCCTGACTCTATCCATTGTGCCAGCAGCTGCCCCCTTTCTCAAATTCTTAGAAAAAGCTATCCATACCTGATGCCTCTACTTTCTCTCTCTCACTTTTGCTTACAGTCAGGCTTTTGACTTCATCACTCAATTGAAATTTCTTTTTCTAATGTCCAGTGACCTCTTAATTGTCAAATCTGATGGTATTTTCTTACTCCTCATTTTTCTTGGCTTCTCTGCAGCCTTTGCCACTGTTTATCACTCTTTCCTCCTTGATGTTCACTCCTTTCTGGGATTGTGTTAACATTACTCTTTTTTGATCTGCTCCTGACCATTCCTTTTTTTTTTCCTGGTTCATCACACATTATCATGTCTCCTAATTTTAGGTTTAACCCAAAGCTCAGTCCTGGACCCCTTCTTCTTCTTTTTCTATATCCTCTCATTTAGTTCCCTTATGAGATTCCAACAACTTAATTGACATCTCTATGCATATGGCTATGAAATCTAGATATCCAATGCTATTCTTTCTCCTACTGTGTCTTAGCACAGTACTTGGACCATAGTAAATATTTAGTAAATGCTTTTTGACTGATTGGCCATTCGCACATCTCCAACGCCTAGTAAATATTTCCAACCGGATGGCCTGTAGGCATCCCAAACTCAACATTGACAAGCTGAACTCATTATCTTTTCCACAAAACTTATCCCAGGTCTGAATTTCCCTATTTCTGTCTGGGGAATTTCCAACCTTTCATTCACCAACATTTGCAATGTCACTATTATACTTTATCTCACATAGCCAATCAGTTGCCATATCTAGCTTCTTCTAAAATGCCAGTCTTTTCTCAAAAAGCTAGTGTTTACCTCTAAGCAAAACCCTTAACGACTTGGTCCCACTCTAAATTTCCCCTCTAAATATTAAGTATTATTCTCATTCATCCTCTCTGTAATATGGTCAGAGTGGATGCATTATTCCTCACACACACACACACACACACACACACACACACACACACTCCCTCCTATCATGTCTTAGAATTCCTTCACCCCTTCAAAATTCTTTCACAAATATTCTTTATGTGAGAACTTTCTTGCTTCCTCTCCCCAGGTGACAGTGTCCTCCCTTCCAAAATCTCCTTATATTCACTTTTTATGTATTGTGTGTATATGTATATATACATGAATTTTGACCTATATACACACATATTTCTTCCTTCAATAGCATATAAGATGATCAAGGCCAGGCGCTGTTTAATTTTTGTTTTAATATCCTTAAATATTTATTTGTTGACTGACTTTGTGATTGATTGATTGATTGATTGATTGAAAAAGGGATGAATGAAAGTGAAATTCCAACTAAAGTTAGATAGGAAGAATTTGTTATTGGAAGGATAATGGTGCCATCAAAGAAATAAGGAAGTTCAGAAGTGAGATAAGTTTGTGGGTAAAATAATGAATTTAGCTTTGTACACATTAAAATTAGGATATCTGCAGGACTTCTAGTTGGAAATATTCAAAAGGTAGTTGGAGATGTGTGATAAGAGCTCAGAAAAGAGACTGACAGTCATCTGCATAGAGACAATGATGAAACTCACGGGGTCTGATGAGGGCACTAAGTGAGAGAATGCAAACAGAAAAGAGAAGAGATACCAAGACAGAGCCTTGGGGTACCCCCATGGATGTGCTGGCAAATACTTGACACCTGGCTGTCTGGAAAAAGTACACCTCACAGTCCAGGGGTGGGGAGCCTGAGGCTTCAAGGCCACATGTAGCCTTCTAAGTCCTCACATGTGGCCTTTTGACTGAGGCCAGGTTTTACAGAACAAATCCTTTTATTAAGGGGATTTGTTCTGTGAAGTTTGGATTCAGTCAAAGGGTCACACTTGAAGACCTAGAGGGCCACATGTGGCCTTGAGACTGGCGGTTCCCCACCCCTGCCTTCACACTTTTAAGTTTAATCTGCATCATTAATATTTTCTCCATCACTTTCTTAAGTTTAGGCAATCAAGCAATACTTCTACTTGGTCTATTTCCAAAGATGATCAGGGAAAAAGGAAAATAACCTAGATGTTCTACAATGTTTATAGCAGCTCTCTTTGTGGCAAAGAACTGGAAATTGCAGCTTGGGGAATGGCTGACCAAGTTGATATGATTGTGATGGAATACTACTGTGCTCTAAGAAATGATGAGCTCAATGATTTTAGAAAACATAGATTTGCACGAAATAATGAAGAGTGAAATGAGCAGAACCAAGATAACACTATATACAGTAGCAGCAATATAGTTTTTTGGATGTTTTTGTTTTTAGCAAGGCAATTGGGGTTAAGTGACTTGTCCGGGGTCACACAGCTAGTAAGTGTCAAGTGTCTGGTCTGAGACTGGATTTGAACTCAGGTCCTCCTAACTCCAGGGCCGGTGCTCTATCCACTGTAGCACCCAGCAATATTGTTTTAAGAAAAACTTTGAGTGAATAAATTTTTTTTTGTCTATTACAAACACCCCAAACTAACTATAAAGGACCTATGAAAAAAGATGCTGTCTGCATCCAGAGAAAGAGCTCATAAATAGAAGTATGTATAGAATAATTTTACATGTATATGTATACACACACACACACACACACACACACAGAGCTATTTGTGTCTTATGGTAGCCATCTAGGGTGGGGAGAAGGAAGAAAAGAAGGAAGAAAAAGAATTTTAACATGATAATTTTGTTGTATATTTGAAAGGAATAGCAAGCTGTACATAGTAGATTTGCAGTTTCATGTGTAATCACCTTTTTATTGTATTATGTTATGGAAATGTTTTATTCCATAAATTAAAAATAATTTTTTAAAAAAACAATAAATCAAACCTGATTTGTTGTTGGGAAAGCCCCAGTTGCTGGGAAACATTGAAGGCAAAAGGAAAAGGGGATGCAGAGGATGAGATGGAGAGATAGTATCATTAAAACAATGAATATGAACTTGTACAGACTTTGAGAGATAGTGGAGGATAGAAAAGCCTAGCAGGCTATGTATGGTCCATGGGGTCAAGAAGAGTCGGACAGGACTGAATGATTGAACAACAATAACAAAGAAAGGGGTATAAATAAATGTTCTTGCAGAAAATTTAACAACTGGCTGTAGCAATTTGAATGGCTCCAGCTTGAATTCCTGGGTGGGATGTGTATCAAAAGAAACTGCAGAGCAGTTAGATATATGGTACAGTGGAAAGCGTCCTGGATCTGGAGTCAGAGGACCTGAGTTTAAATCCAGGGCTGGCATTTCCTAACTGAATGACCTTGGCCAAATCACTTACTCTTCCTGGGCTTCAGTTTCCTCATGTGTCAAATGAAAATGTTTGCCTTAAAGTTTCCTCCAGGTCTGAATCTGTGATCCTGGGAAGTTACAGGTAAGAGGAGAACCAAGAGAGACATAGAACAGTTTCACAAAAGCCCAGATAGGAGAGCTAACCAGGAGGAGACAGTAATCAAGAGTGTCAAATGTTGTGGAGGGGTAGAGAATAATGAAGATCTAGAAAAGGTTGTCAGATTTGGCAATTAAGAGATCATTGTTAACTTCGGAGAGATTGGTTTTAATTCAGTGATGGGGATGCAAACTATACTGTGAAAGGTTGAGAACTGAATGAGAAGAAAAGTTGAAGCAATAGATCTAGACTTTCACTACTAATGGGAGGAGAGATATGATGATATCTCGGGGGGATGATAAAATCTAGAGGTTTTTTTTAATGGAGAAGATTTGAAGGTGTTTATAAGCATCAGGAAAGTAATCAATATATAGGGAGAGATTTAGAATTGAAGAGAAGGAAATGATAGTGGGTGTAATCTATTGGAGAAGCTATGAGTGATGCAAGGGCACATGTAGAAAGCTCTCCTTGTTGAAGAGAAGATCATCTCTTCATCAGAAACTAGAGTAATAGGGATGATGTCAAGGGGTTTTGAGATGATGAAACTGGGAAAAGGGGAAGGTTTATTGTTTCGGTAAAGAATGAAGTGTGGTCCTCACTTGAGAAGATGTGGGGAAGGGTTGCCATGAGTGTTTCCAGAAGGTTTGAAAAGCAGGGTAGCAAATCAATTATGGAGGAGTAGAATGATTGCTTTGCTACAGTGAGGGCTTAGTCGATTTTAGACAACATGAATTTGTCAGGAACCCAGTCGGTATAGTTGTGTGATTTAGCCCATTTTCATTGGGTACTGTGTGAATCGGGGCAAAGAAGACAGAGGATGGAAGTGATGTAAGGTTGGAGTTTCTCAAAGCATAAATGTGAAGAGGACAGGGAGAGCAAGGGATTTGAGAGCAGAGGGAAATGTAAAGCTGATGTGGCTACAAGTAGTGTGGTTCAGTGGACAAAGCACTGAAATTGGTGTTTTGGGTTCAATTGGTATGGGTTCAAATCCCAACTACCCATACATCCTAGCTGTGTGATCTTAAGCAGATCATTTAGCTTTCTTGAATCTTATCTTCCTCATATGTAAAACTAAGGATGAGGGCTTGATGATCTCTCAGGCATCTTCCAGCTTGAAATTAAAGTTTTATATGCTATGAACTACAGAGATGAGTTTGGGAAGGGAAGAAAGTGGCGTTACAGCAAATGTGATGACGTGGGGGAGTACTGAATAGTGGAGGGATTGGAAGGTCCAGGGAAGATGAATAGTTTTAGAAGGAATAAAGCATAGGGAGAGAGGAAATGATGGGTGGTAATGAACTTAGCAAGGGAGTTTGGAATTTCGGATTGCTGAAATGAAATATTTATGGAAGGGGGAGGGGCCATGATCAAGGATGTGACCATCTCTGTGTATAACTGAGCTGGTGTGGATGTAAGTCATGGGTTTGTGGAAATTAAAGAACTGGGAGGTTAGGCTGTCTGATATGATATCAACATGTATGTTGAAGTCCCTTAATATAAGGACGGGAGTTGAAGTTGAAAAGAAGACTGTGAGTCAGCTATTAAATTCCTTGAAAAAGGAGAGAAAGCAACCTATGGGTCAATAGGTAACTAGGATTTTGACTGGGTGATGAATTCAAATGGAATGAATTTCAAAGGAGATGTTACTGAGTAATGGCAGCAGAGGGAGCGTATTCTGACTCCTCTAAGATCAGCATGAGAGCAAGCAAAGTCAGTGCTGGAGAGTGTCTTGAGAGGCGGTGTCATCTGGGTATGAAGGAAAATGTGGGAGACGAGGACTGGGGAGGGGGGGAAGCAATTCTCTGTAAATGACAGTAGATGGAGGTTGCCTGGGAGGAAAAGGTATGAAATGAGGGAAAGTTTGTTAACTATGGAATAGGAGCTCCAGAGAGCACAATGGAAGGGGTAGGCAGGACTAGAGTGCAACATAAAAGTTCATTCTGGATAGGGGACACTGATAATCCTGCTTAAACTTAGTAGTTTCTGCAGAAGAGGAAGCCATCTGTGTCTTGGTTCCACCCACAGGCAGTAGTTGAGGGTGAGGGGGTGGGAAGTGGGAGAGGTGAAATCCAGCCTTTATCTGCCTTAGGTCAATCTGTATGGATGGGGTTGGGGAAGGAGGATAATGATCTAGTATATCGTGCTGCCATTGAGTTGGCACACCAGGGCTTGCTTGGGGCTGCTGCTAATCAGCTGATATTCTATATCCTTCAGTAAAATTCTTTAGCCTTCTAAATATTGTTTGTGTCAACTTCCATACCTTGTAATTAAAATGCAAGCACTGATTATTTGTTGCATTAGGTTAACACAAACACGCTACTGCTTCATGTAACCTTAAAAATATAAAAACAAACAAAATCTCCCCTAATTATTGTATACATTTTCCACATGCGCCTTACACTATTTGAATGGGTCAAAGGGGGGAACTCTCCTTTAAAATTTCCAACTAACATTAGGTACGATGGCAGCAGGGTGAAACTGTGTCATTTATCACCAGGTGAAAATTCCAGTTTAATTGTCTTTAGGGTTACCATTTCCTATCATCTTAAGATTGTCCTTGCCCAAGATGGTCAAAGTCATTATCCCGTCTTTTCTTTCTATACATCTACAGATGGGGAAAGCTGTGGGTGTCATTTCTCCCACTAGCTCTAGACTCTTCTGGTATGATCAGGAATGATGCACGCAGATGTTCTCCCCAGGTAGTGTTCCAGGCACTCCATCATGTGCCTCAAACAACGACAATTTGTTTTTTTTCTCTTGATGACAGAAATATGTTCCTCTCTTTTAAATAATGCCTCGGATACACAAATCATCACCACCACAATTCATCCATGCAGCTTGTGCCCTAATTTACTGAGATTAAATATATTCTGGAGCCCCATTTCAGACTCCGTTCTTTCCTGAGATGGATCTTTAGTTGCCTATAAGGTACTTATAGGTACTTATAGGCAACTTATCATACATTGGTACCTCACTGGGGCTTCACTCACAACCCATCCAAACTTGAGCTCATTCTTACCCTTGTAAGTGTTTTTCCTTCTTACTTCACTGTTTCTGTTAGTGTATTACCTGTCTTCGTTAGTCACCTAGATTCCTGTGTTCAATGGAAGCTAGGGGGTGCAGTGAATAGAGGACCAGGCCTGGGTCAAGAAGACTCATCCTTCTGACTTCAAGTCTTGCCTTGGACCTTCACTTGTTGTGTGACCTTAGGCAAGTAGTTTAACCCTGTTTGCCTCAGTTTCTTCATCTGTAAAATGAACTTCAGAAGGAGATGGCAAGCCACTCCTTTGTCAAGAAAACCCCAGAATGGGATCATGAAAAGTCTGAATGATTGAACACTAAACTAAAACATCAAAATCATGATGTTTCTTTTCTTCTTCCCTCTTCCTTCCTTCTCACATACAACCAGTTACTGAGTTCTGTTCATTCTTTCTCGCCATATATCTCACATAATCACTTCCACTCTATTCGTACTGCCACCATCTAACAATATATGGTCATCTGACAATAAAGACTATTAGGAGAGTTTCCTAACAGGTCTTCCCACTTACACTTTCTCACCTCTCCAATCCATCTTTGACCCTACTGCCAGAATGATTTTCTGTGTGCACAAATCTAGGCATTGCTGCTCTTCTGTTTAAAAAATATCCAATGGCTGCCTAACATTTAATCAATATGGTTCAGCATCAGTATGGTTTGGGGCATTTAGATAGTACAGTGGATAGAGTGCTGGGCCTGGAGTCAGGAAGACCTGAGTTCAAATCCGGTCTTAGACACTTACTAGTTATGTGACCCTTAACCCTATTTGCCTCAGTTTCTACATCTATGAAAATAAGCTGTAGAAAGAAATGGCAAACCATTCCAGTGTCTGTCAAGAAAACCCCCAAATAGGGTCACAAAGTCAGACGTGACTGAAACAACTGAACAACAACATTCTTTGATTGGCATGCGTGCAAGGCCCTGCACAATCTGGTGACCGCCTACAGGTCCAGTTTTATCACATGTAATGCTCTGTAATTTCTGCCTTATCCAAATGGAATTACTCTCTGTTTTCAAAATGCACATCCTGCTTTGCTGTCTCTGTGCTTTAGGTTCTGCAGTCTCCTACTTTTGGAAGGTCCTCCTTCCATTTCTTTTATGTGTAGATTTTTTTTTTTTTGGATCCTTTAAAACCCTATTCGAATGTTGTCTCTTTCATTAAAGTACTCCCAGAATCCTCTCCTTCTGTAACAACTTGCCTCTTCAAACATTATGTGGTTCTTTATTTTGCAGTCATTATGAACTGTATTATAGTTACACGAAATAACTACCTGTGGGCATAATGGATAGAGTGCTGTTGGGCTTGGAGTCAGAAATGCCTGAGTTCAAATTAGGTTCAGACACTTAATTAACTTAACATGACCATGGGGGAGTCACTTAACCTCTGTTTACTTCAGTTTCTGTAACTGTAAAAAGAGGATAATAATATCAGTTACCTTACAAGGTTGTTGTGAGGATCAAATGAGATAATGTTCGTAAATGTGTTTGGCACAGTGCCTAGCGCACAGCAGGCACCACATAAATGCATATTGCTGTCTTCTTCCTTTAACCTCCTAACCTAGGCTACAGCTTCTTGAGGGCAGGGCTTGTATTTTACTTAAACTGTGAATTTTTCTCAGTGCCTAGCAGAGAGTTCTATATACAATAAATATTTACTGTCTGTTGACTTTGAATTAATTACATAATACAGACTTTTAGAATCATTCTTTTTAGAACAAACCTTATTAAAACCTTGTCCCCTACTTATTCTATTGATTTATAGAATTATAGAATGTTGTAGGGGGAAAGGACCTTAGTCATTATCAAGTCCAAATGTTTTAAAATTGAGATCCATGAACTCGTTTTTTCATAAATATTTCAATAGCTGTATTTCAATATAATTGGTTTCCTGTGTTTTATTTCATGCTTTTAAAGACAATCTTCTGAAAAAATACTGAAGCCCAAAGGGATAAGAATACTTGTCTAAGGTCATGTAAGCAGTTAATGACATAGAATTAATATGCTTATTGAAATATTAGGTGGTTGCCTTTTACCAATATCTAATTTTAAACTATTAAATGGTATATTTCTTTAACATGATTGGCTGCAGATTATAACTGCATCTCCTTAGCAATACCTCTCCCCTCGAATGATGCTCTAAGATTTTTTGGCATCCGTGTTGCTTACCCAGTCATCACCTCTTATGGAATGATTTTAGTAACTTTCCTATGGGATCTCCCCAGTGCCATACACATAATGAGGAACTTGGCATCCTAATCTTTTCCACTTTTGTTGACCTACTTCCCGAGCATCATTTGAAGATACCAATTTGCCATTTTAGCTTGACCCGAGGACTGTGGGTGATAGACTGTGAAAATTTGGGTTTATTCTCAGTAATGTAGCCATATGCTACATAGCTCTGCCCATGAAATGTGAACCTCAATCCAAATCCTATCTCTCAGACAGACCCAAGTGAATGAATACTTGTCCCAACAATGTTTGTGCTGTGGAAATTGTAATACCGTTTTATTACCACTGCTTCAGCCTCAGCCCACTTCATAAATGGGTCAATCAGAGTGAGTAGGCTGTCCTAAGGAATGGGCCAATATTACAGTCTTTTCCATGGCTCTCAGATCTGTTGATGGCACAATTTAGCCTTGTTTCTTCCCTATGGGTATATTTTACTAAGTGCAAATTAAATAAGGACAGCCGTATTTGGAAGTGTCTTTCTCAATAGCAGCCTACTATCTTTAACTGCAAGCAGTTATGTTGGAGCTCAGTTATGTTTGAGCACTGACATCCATCTGCTGAGACATCATGATGATACATGTACAAAACCTCATCCTTCTGGCTATTTGGTACCACCCATAGTCATTAATCTTGAGGACAGGCTATTGAGAAGGGGAATTGGTTTGGTGAGTGCAAAAGCACTAGATTTAGTGACATTAAATCTGGGTTCAAATTTTGACTTCAATATTTGTTAGCTGTGTGACCATGGAAAGGTACTTACCCTCTACGAGTCTCAGTTTCTTCATTTACAAAATACTTCTACCGCTTATCTCACAGTATATTGTGAGAAAAAACATGTTTTACAACTTAAAACATCATATAAATGTGAACCATTATATAGTATTATTTTTACCTGCAATAAAATATTTAGAAAAGTACCTGCTCCCATTCTCCCTCTTGTTCTTCAATACAGGCAGCTGGGTGGTACAGTGAATAGAGGAATATCTTCTCCCAACTTTCCTTTTTGCTCCTTAATTATATATGACTAAATTGGTGGTTTTGAATGGACTTTTACCGCTAACTTGCACCATGGGTGATAGCGAGTCACTGCTATGAATACACTTAATATTTATGAACTAAGGAAAATGGACTCCTAGGTTCCTGGTTGTATAAGCTGAACTACTACCTGAGGTGATCAGGAACATGTGGAGAGTTCAGATCCAGGATGGAAGTGTCAAGCTATTTGCCAAAATATGGGAACGATATTGTAGAACACAGAGGAGTAGTGAGAGGCTAGGGAAGGAGAAGGGGTAGAGATAGACCTTTTTTTTCCCATGTTCCTTTTCCTTCCTCTTTAAATTCAAAGGTTGTAGATGCACAATTATGTTCTCTAATCGTTTTCTTACTCTGGAAAGCTGGAAGAGCTTATTAGGAAAAGGCTTTGGTTTGTGAGACAGCCAGGTGAAGCATTCCACCAGAGAGGAGCATTTGAAATTTTCTATGCAATTTGACTTATGTTTAATAAACTATGTGGCTATATTGAATGTTACTGAGCTGAGTCACTTATGGATGCAGTAGTTGGTTGGATGGTTGGATGGATGGATGGATGGATGGATGATGATGGATGGATGGATGGATGGGATGGATGGATGGATGGATGAAAAAGCATTAAGGGCTTACTATATGCAAAGCACTGTAGATACAAATAGAAAAAAAATAAGATGATCTCACTTCTGAAGAGCTCACATTGTAATAGGGGGGAGGAGGGACATTAGAAGACTGAGGAGACACTCTGCAGTGATCATGATGAGTTTACACCTCAACCCCAAACCATTCCTGAGTGGAGTGGCCTGGAAGCCAATGATGGTGAAGCTTAAGTGCAGAATAGAGTACAAAGGTTACTTGATTTCCATAGATGGCTGTATGAACATGCAACTTGCAAACACAAAAGTGTGCAGAGATGAGGCATTATCTGGACATCTTGGTGGAGTTTTAATAAGGTACAAAACTTTTCTTTTATATCAGAAGTGTCAGAGAGGAAGACGGGGGAAATGTGAGAGTAGTATTTTTTATGGGATAGGGGTGGGGATATTTTTATATGTTTCTAGAAATTACATACATAAAATACATAAAAGATTTCAGCTGCAAGTCAGATCAAAAGGCTCCGTGGTCCTGAAGCAAAGCAATTGGTTTGTATCTTCTTGAATAGTATTTCTGCTGATAAATAAATATCCGTTTTTTAATGGTGAGTTATTTGAAAGTGGTAAGGACTTTGGTGATGCTAACTTTCTCCTCTAGATCTTCAGTAACTGTGGCTGCTGAGGCAGCAGGGCTTTCAGCCCCTGGAGATGCAGTTGCCAGATAGAGAACGAGAAATATCCCCATCATAGGGCGGAGACAGAGCTGTAATGATTTCTGTATTTTCACAGTCCAGAACCAGATTTCCAAATTGTTTAACACCAAACCTGAGTCAACGAGTATTTACTGCTTTCTCAGTCACCTGAATCAGCAAAATAGGTTTGGTACAATGGAGAAGATCACCTGCTTAGGCTCATAGTGAGGGTCTCCCTCACTGATTAATTAAAATGATACCATGTTTTTCTGTAGGCTTGAATAAAGCAGGATATGAGCCAAGCGTGGGTTGACTGCTTATTTAGCACCTCAAGTATAACCTTGGATACCTGCCTAGTCCACAATGAGCTTGCATCATTTGTCACACTTAGCAAGACTAGTTCTCCAAGAACTGCAATCCTTGAAGCTTTTCCAGCATGGCAAGACCTTCTAGAGGCTGGGCCCCTTTGACACGGCCTTTGAGACCCCAGTATTTCTGATGCCATTATAAGGCATTTAGAGTGAACTACAGTGATATTCAAGGATCAATCATCAACATTCAATGGCAAAGTACAGACAGTTCCTGCTTTACTAAGTGGGCCATCTGCAGACCTCTGTTTAAAGCGATTTTGAACTAATGAGAATTTGACCAGTGATGTGGGCAAGGGAGGAAGAGAAAGAGGCAGCCGAGTAGAATGCCATGGAGGGAGAATGCCACGCCAAGGACACGTAAGCACCGGGGACAGAGAAGCCAGAACAGGAGGAGGAACAAAGGGGGGCAAAGGGTGGTCTTGCTGGAACAAGTGGGAGTAAGGCAGATACATGGGGGCTGGACCCAGACACAGCCAGGAGAAGACAGGTGACACATGAGGGCTAGGGGTAGACACAGGGTACCCAAACAGATGGAGGGAAGGCAGACACCAGGGGCTGGACACAGGCCAGGGATGGGATGGTCAAAGGTCTCTCCTCTTCGGAAGTCTCAAGCCAAGGCCTGGATTTGGCTTCTGTAGTGGTGGAAGTTCTTCTGCTTTCCTTTGGATGTTTCTTTTTAACTTTTTTTTGGTGGTGATGGGGGTGAGGTTGGGTGTGTCAGACCTCTGAGGTGAGGGGCAGGAGGAGAGAGAAAGAGAGAGGGAGAGAGAGAGGGAGAGAGAGAGAGAGAGAGAGAGAGAGAGAGAGAGAGAGAGAGAGAGAGAGAGCGTGAGAGCACAGGACTATATAGTAAAGTTAACACAAGTGGGTTTTTTTCCTTCTTTATGTCAGAAAAGATTAGAATTTGTTAGTTAACTGAGGATGTCAATAGAGTAATCATAGAATTTCTTTGTATTTTTCCCTTTAACAATATAAAACAATCAACTAGATTTAAAAAAAACCCAACAACACACTGAATTGATAACTGTTTTGCTATTTGGACAGATACTTAATTCCTTTGAGCATGTTTTATTTATTCCATTCTAATAATGGGAAAATGATGTCAGTTATTGTGTTCATTATGTTCTTGACAGCTGAGTAGCAACTTTTCATTTATATGTAAACTAAAATATGGGCCATCTTCTTCCTTAGAATATGATTTTGTATAATAATTTGTTAGAGATTGAACCTTAGATCAGCTGAGAAACGGAGCACCACTGATACCATGTCCTACAGCAAACTTCATGGCCCTCCAGAGAAAGGACACTGAGGCCTAGCTCTTCATGAGGCTCCGTATTCTCACACTGTGCCTCACTACCGTTGTACTCTGTGTGCACTCTTGTACTGTCTACTTTTTGTGATGGGGTGCGTGCTTGTGCTTGGACCCCGATTTCTCCCCAGCCTCAGAAACACCATCCCTGACAGCTTCTCCCCAGCCCAAGGACCCTGTGCCTAGCCATTACTCATCAGTGGGCCCCAGCAAGACCCTTATCTCTTCCCCTGGTGCAGTTCCAAACAGCCCATGAAGGCATTATTAGTTTGAACTGCCTTTGCACTGGGTCATAAAGACATTCTTACCCACTGGGCTATCTGTACTACCACCCTACCTCATTATCTACAACCTGGGCTCCTCATTAACTGTATTCTAGACTTAAGATGTGTGTATACTCCCTACATCTATCTTGTCAAACAAGACATTGATTGGTGGCAGACTGGACAACTCTCAGTTGTCCCTGACCGCTAGTTAACTTAGTGATGTAGCAGGCCAAAAACCACATCTCCATGTGGTCCCCCTTGTGGGCTTTTCCTGGTGAAGTCTGGGTAAACCAGCTATACAGTAGATACAAAAAGTGCTTGTTCCTTTAAGAACTGACCACTCCTTAACCACTGCCTAATCCCACCCTGAATCACCTAGCTAGCATATTTGGCACATGTTTTATTGTATTTTATCCTATATAAACTTTAACTACTTTAAGATTGCAGGATCCTTAAGAATCTTTGCCCACTGAAAAGTGTAGCAATAAACTTTTTGCCAACTTGACTTAAAGAATGCTTGAGACTGTGAATTCATTCCAGACGACCCATCCTGCACTTTAGTCTTTGAGGGGTCACAACCTTTCAGAATGCAACATTTGTACTGTGTCTACTCTCCCCACCCCTTATAGATTCTCTACATATCTGTAGGCAAGTGCATCCCTGGTGTAGGACAAAATGCTTTATCACTGCTATTCTACCATTGGAGTAAATGCCTTTGTCAGGGAACTGGGTCTGCTGACTGATTATTGAGGGTATTTCTCCTTAGATAGCAGGTGCAATTCTTGGGATCACTGAACTTGCTAGTGCCATTGTAATTTGGGCAAGTAAGCCCTGATACGGGTACTTAATATTAGTTATATAGGCTAATCTGTAACCTGTAACAGTAATGACTCAAAGTTCTCTCTGACAGCAATGTTTGCCTTTATGTCTCTCAGATATGTTGGTTGATATATTATATTTAGGTATTAGGGAGTGGCAAGCTACTTTTGCACTAAATTAATAATGTTTGTTTATTTTTTTTTTATTCTAATATTTCTCTTCATCTGTAAAATTCTTTCATTTCTCCTCCTTTACCACCAGGTACCAGTTTTTTGTGTTCTTTTTCTGCTAAGGTGCTGAATAATAATTCAGATATCAGCAAACAAAACTTAAAATTATTCTCTTTCCAACATGTATTGGTATTTATTGGGAATGCTTAAGTATAGGATGGTACTGGTAAATGTTTTAACAGTTGTCTTACTGAGAAAAATTATATATGTGTATGTGTTGATGCACACAAATTTATGTATATATATATATATTTATATCTCACTTTTAAGTTTTATCTACATTATTAACATTTTCTTCATCGCTCCCTTAAGTCTAGACAATAAAAAAAATTAATTCAAGGCCTGATATATAGCATTTGCATGTGAGCTTGTATAAGCTGGCTCCAGAATACCCCTGCTTGGGGGCAGTTAGGTGGTGTAGTAGATAGAGCACCAGCCCTGGATTCAGGAGGACCTGAGCTCAAATCCGACCTCAGACACATAACACTTCTAGCTGCATGACCCTGGGCAAGTCACTGAACCCCATTGCCTAGCCCCCTTAAAAAAACAAACAAACCCAGAATGCCCTTGCTTAGGGAAACCACTTTTTAAGCTTCAAAGAAATTAAATTCTAATAATCAAATAATAGACAGTGGTACTAATTGGCAGCTAGGGTACCTTCTGAATTCCTATCAAGTGGATAGTCATTTAAGGCTTTTGTTGTTCAGTCCTTCAATAGTATCCAACTCTTTGTGACCCTGTGGACCATAGCACACTAATGCTGTCCATGGGGCTTTCTTGGCAAAGATACGGGTGTGATTTGCCATTTCCTTTTCCACATTTAAGGCCAGCCTTAATTAAATACTAAACTTATCATTATTGCTCTACCCATGCCTACCCCCAACACACACATAAAACCTTTATAATTAGCTGTATTGAGGTTTCCTAGTCATTTTGCAAGGTGGAGGATCTACTTTTCATTTTTCTGAAGTTTTGAGATAACTTGGAATCTGAGATTATCGGTTCAAAGGGGTACATTAAAGGTCCCCTAGTCTAACTCCCCTCAGGTTGCAGAGGCAGAATATTAGTCTCTGTAGACATCCAACTTGAAAGTAAGATAGTTATGCCTGAAAGGGAGAAGAGGCACACAGCTGCCCGTAAGGTTTAATTACTCTCTGTGCTGTAAGGGGGCATTACAATGTTGGCAATCATTGTTTGGCATACCAATGTGAGATCTGGTCCCTGGGTATTTGTAATGGCACAGATAAAAAGTAGAATGTAGAACATGAGAAATGTAAAGAGAACTGAAGGAATTGAGTGATTTTCTGACTGGATATAGATCCCTGGAGATTTGGATTTGCCCGGAGGGTGAGCCTTAATTTGTGGAAGCTCAGAATGGGTGACAGCAACTGAGTAGAAGCTGGCATGCTCTTTTGGTGTTAAAGAATCTTGTTGTGTATTGCTCTTAATCTCTGTACTCTCAAGTGCAGTGTTATTAGCGTTTGGGAAGCAATGAAGTAAACGTTAACTTTAATTGGTTAACAAAATTCTGCGCTATCCACGCTACAAAAAAAGGAGAGGATGTGGGGATAACGTTGATATAGGAGGAAGGAGAAGGACAAGAGTAAGAAGACTTAGCTTAGGGAGTGGTTGAGATTTAAAATGAGTATTAGTAGGGCTAGAACAGTGTTGTTGTTCGGTCCTTTTTTCAGTTGCGTTTGACTCTTTGTGACCCCATTTGGGGTTTTCTTAGCAAAAATACTAGAACAATTTACCATTTCCTTCTACAGTTCATTTTACAGATGAAGAAACTGAGGCAAACAGGATTAAATGACTTGCCCAGGGTCACGCAGCTAGTTAAGCGTCTACAACCAGATTTGAATTTAGGAAGATGAGTATTCCTGACTCCAGGCCTAGCACTCTGTCCACAGGCCACCTACTTGCCCCCGAGGCTGAACAGAATCACTAGCCATGGAGGCCATTCCTCTTTTCAAAATCAAGATCACTTTTCCAAACTGTTAGGTTGGGGTGGGTAGGTAGATGTACAAGATCCTCTCAGAGAAAGGGGCTAAAGCAACAATAAAATTATTGGATATTTTCAAGTACAAATCCCACACAAAGAGTCACTTTTTTGGTAAGTTCAAATCAAAGTCAACAGTGCAAGACCAACATGGTGAATTTGCTCTGACTAAATGCGTCACAAAAATGGCTTGATCTTATAAGATTGAATTTGAATCAGTGTGAGGATCTTGACATGGGCATGATCTAAGACCATCAACAGTCAGGATAGGCTCATGGCACA
This sequence comes from Phascolarctos cinereus, assembly GCF_003287225.1. NCBI lineage: Eukaryota > Metazoa > Chordata > Mammalia > Diprotodontia > Phascolarctidae > Phascolarctos > Phascolarctos cinereus. The sequence goes on along the minus strand of NW_027555736.1, from coordinate 246,792,445 downwards.
GGTTGCATTGTTATGCTGCTCACTGTACTTGAACACGTACTGTGTAAAATACAAGGTTAAATATTTCTGTCTTGAATTCAAAAGCATCTGCTATACTTCTTGATGTCATTTATTTTGGTAATCATATTTGGTATATGACAAAGTACAACTTTAAAAGTAAATCACTGAAGAGTTCTTATAGCTAATTATTTAAAACTTTCAACAAATTTAAATTCAATTGTCATCATTTTTGCCTCAGATTTTTAAAAAGCGAAATAATATTCCTTTTTGATAGATAAGTAGGTAACTTGAAGAGAAAATTCACTAGCTCAGCTGAAACTAGTACAAGCAAAGAAAATTGATAGATCAACTAGCAGATATATAAAATAAAAAGCTCAGATCTTAAAAATGTGACACATTATGTTTATCGTTGTGATTTACAGTGCTGTAATTGATAGAAAAGAAAGAATGCTATACTTGCATTGGACAAATGTGTTAGTAACAGGTACTATGAAGGCTCAAAGCTGAAAGTTTGCATGGTGAATATTTTGGCAAGACAAGATAATTTTTCCAGACAAAATTAGAAAACATAGCAAAAACAAATGTACAGTTTTTGACATCAAAAGGATTTTTTATGTTATATAAAGTTCTGTACAGAATTATAAAGTATAAAGAGCCATATTCAATAGAAGAAACACGGGTGATACCCATAGCTATTGATAGGGTTAAAAAAATGCTTGAGTGGGTCATATGTGGAACAGGTCTGAATGGGCTAATTTGTGGGTAATAAAATAGGAAGTAGAATAGCCCATGTGTCTGAAAACCTATGTGATCATTCCAATTTTCTGCTATACCCTAAAGGCCATTGGGTTTTCCCAACCACATTCCTCTATGTCTTGTTTTCCACAATCAGAACATGAGCTTCTTGGGAGCAGAGACTCTTACTTTTCTCTTTGCATTTCCAGCATTTAGAATAATATTTGGCATATAATAAGTTCTTAATAAATGCTTTTTCATGTATCTATTCATCTTTGAGGAGCTAACATCCTCATATTTTGCAATACAAGCGAATGAAGCAACAAGTATATTTAAAGATTTGATTGCATATCTATATGTTCTTAAAATTGATATTAGGAAAGATCTTTTACTTTGCAAATCATTCAACAGCAATGCAACATTAAGGGATTTTCTCAATAATTAATGGATTTTTTAAAAATCACATAATGTGGGAGAATTATATTGGGCTTTGTGCTGATGAAACTTAGTTAATGTCAAAACAAACCACAGGTCTAGTTTAAATAGTTAGGGCACATGGAATGCTTCACAATTATTTATATAAAGACATGTAGTTGAGTCAAGAGCTACATTCAGTTTTTCTAGCTACTACAAGAGTATAACACCTTGTTACAATAATAAGCCCATTTTCAGCTTAGGGGGCAATATAATGATCCCTAAGATTCATGTAGTTCCCTGTTCTTTAGTTTTAGGGAGTTTATTTTAGACAATTATAAGTTCAGTCACAATTTCTCCAAGTTCCCATTTAGGAATAATACTAACATTTAGGCAGAGAATTGCCTAACTTTACTTAGTTTTAGTTTAGCCCTGACCTTCTGTGGCTGAGGCAAAATTAAATTTACTAGAAACATCTAGATAATGAAAAGGGAGATTATATTATAATGTCTATGCATGAACAGTCATGGGGGAGAGGGATTGGGGAAGGAGTTGACCTTTTTTTCTTGCTGTTTCCCTCATCCCAAGTCTTCTGTTTTGAGATGGCAGTGTGGCCAATCACTGTCTTTGATACATCCCTTCTCTACTGCAGTTCAGTTTTCCTTTACTCCTAATGAATGTGCTACAATGTTATCTTTATTCCATCTTCTTTAATTCAGACCCTCAGAATCTCCCTTTCTGGTTCTGGGATATTTTTTCCCCCCTTTTCTTTTTTCTTTTTGGCAATTGGGGTCAAGTGACTTGCCTAGGGTCACACAGCTAGCGTCAAGTGTCTGGATCCAGATTTGAATTCAGGTCCTCCTGCCTCCAGGGTCAGTGCTCTATCCACTGCCCCACCTAGCTACCTGTAGTTTTTTCCCTCTTAAACAAGTTCTTTGTGGCATGAGCCAATTTCACACAATGGCTTTGATTGATTCAAGGTGGTATACAGGTCCTGTTCACATTCAATACCGATTGTTTAACTTTCAAGGGTCAATAAACTATGGACCAACAGCCACATTCAGCCTATTATTTGTTTTGTATAGCCTTTAAGCTAATAATAGTTTTTATGTTTTTCCTGTATTTAACAATATAAAAACCACTCACTAAGGCTTTTTACAAAATGGTGTTACAGTATGATGGCAGAGTATGATGCACTCTCATACTATTGAGAAATACACTGGCTTTCTTGTGGTAAAGTACTTTGAAGAGTATTAGAACAAAAATTTAAAAATGCTGCTTTTTTAGTCACTATAAAAATTAATCAAATTTGTTTTATAAACTAATTTTTCTCCTGAAACTTGAATGTTTGTCAGATATTTTTGAAAAACTTATAACTTTAAATAAATTTGATCTACAAAGATAACCTAACTGGGTTAATGGGAAAAGTTAGGGGTATAGATTATAAATTTACAAAAGGATATTCTTTATGATATTCATAATTTATGCAAATGAAATAGAAGAAAATAATGACTTGTTTATTGATCATCTGACTGGTATTCAGAAGCAATTGTCATTATATTTTAAAGACCTAGCCATTTCTATGTGTAAGTGGATAAGGGATCTTTTTTACCATGGGAAAATATGATATAATTGTTCTTACTTTACCTGAATAAGAACAAGTCATAATAGACTTGTTCTATGACAGAACATAGAAAGAAGTATTTTAACCAGGAAACCTTATTATATTTTAGCTACGAGTAAATAAAAAGTTCTTTGGTTTATCAAAGTGACATAAATTTTACCATTGTTTGTAACATCTTATTTGTGTGAAACAAGGTTTTCTTCTGTAGCTATTACAAAGACAAGATATTATCAACTTGAATTAGTGGTTGAAAAAGAAATAGAGGATACAGACTAGAATTGTTATTTAATCTGTATAGAGACCCTCCAGGAGGAGGAAACTCCCCCTACCGATGCAGGTTAGCACTTTCTATGTAGTTTAGTCTTACAGATTTACCTGAAATACTGAGAAGTGACTTGTGCAGTCATATACCCACCACATGTCAGAGGTAAACTGAAGTTTTCCTGGCTGTGAGACCACCTCTATATCCACTTTTTCACACTGCCTCTGAGTAGCAATAGCAATGAAGACACCACATTTTGAAAAAAGAAATTGTGTTAAAAAACAAACCCATCATATTTAATACTGTTTTTTATTGTTGGTAAGACAACAAGACATAGTAAGTAAAGAGCTGGCCTCAGAATCATGAAGATCTCTGTTCAAGTCTTGTCTCTGACACATATTGGTTGGTTCTCTACCAAGGTCCTTTAACTTCTCTATACACCCAGGCAACTCCTTAAGACTATAAATTCTAGGTCACTTGCCTATCTCTATGGGTATAAGGAGTTCTCCTTGTTGACAGTTTCCTGAAATCGCAGATCATTATTATCATTGTTATTATAATTATTGTGCATTATAAATAAGAAAACTTTGAAAGATTTTATCAATAAATGTTGGCATATTTTATAAATTTTCATTTACCTTTAAATTCTGTTTTGTGTCATAACCTGTAATAAGTTCTTAATTTTAGTTGAATTTTCTTCAGCTTGTATTTTATAGAAGCTAAAGAAAATTGTTTTTATAGATGATAGATTTAGACCAAGAGATTTTAAAGGCCATCTAGTCCAAACCTCCCATTTTACAGGTGAAGAAAATGAGGTCCAAACAAGTGATTAGTCCAAGGCTACACAGGTAGCATGGCTGGGGTTTGAACCAAGGTCTCATTACCAGTCGGTACTTTCCCCAGTGTATCACACAGCCCACTGTCTCTCGTTTTATAAGAACTGCAGGGGCAGGGAACAGAACTGGATGATAGAGATGGATCTTGACAAATACTTGGTTTAGAAAAAAAAAGTGTCTTGGAAATAGTTACATAAAGTTTGGAAACCACTACCTCAGAATGGTTGTTGAGAGAAGCTTGGGAAAACAATTAAGGAATTTAATTTAGCTGACCGCTAAAATTATAGTGCAGCAAAATCTCCTACGGCAGGTTACATTGTCTGTTTTTCAGTACCTACTTCTCTGCAGGAATTCATCATTATCTCTTCCCAGTTTCAAGGGATGCTAGAATTTCTCTGAGTGAAGGTCAGTGTAGAGAACCTAACCCTATGTGTTTGCAATGGGTTAGCCTCAAGCGGCTTAAATCATAGGTAAACTCAGAAGTTCTTTATTGGATTGGAAAGCTCTTTTACTGGAGAATAGACAGGTTCCTGAAAGTTAACAGCAGTTTGAAAGGGAAATGTCATCCCCTATAATAGGAGACAGAAGACACCGCCTGCCTAATGGTAGGCAGAGGATGAGACTTATTGCTGATGTGACTGGAACGGTTAAGGCATTTGAGAGATGTTTTGAAACTGGAGAAGATACAGCAAAGATTGACAAAGTAGAGCTATGGAAGGAAATTGGGTGTCAATGAAAGGTTAGAGGAACAGAGCCTGGCCAAAGAGCAACACTGGGAAAAGAAGGGAAAAAAAGCTGAGGCTCACTCACAAGAAATAGGAGGAGAAGGAGGAAGCAATGAGAAAGCAGCCATATGATGACATATTCAAAGGAGAATCATAACTGTGGAATGTAGAAAGAATTTCACCCTGGAGAAGTCTGTGTTTGGAAAGTGTAAAACTCACCATTTGAAGTCAAAAGTCAGAGCAGGCTCCCCTCTGGTAGAGTTTCCCCAAACTCCCAGGAGAAGTGAAGAAACGAGGAGAAGGTATTGTCAAACTATGGGGATGTTTGGTTTGAAAGGCGGACAGCTGTGCAGGGAAGGTGAAAGGGATTTAGATCTACATGTATTTGTTAACTACTCTTTGGGCTATGAAAGGGCTTCTAGACATTCCCTAGGTGCTTGCATTGTCTGGCAGGATGATGCAAGAGCTGATCCTCCCTGTTTGTGACAGATTGTAACCTCTCTTGGCTGTTCTCCCCAGTGGGAATATTAGCAAAGTGCAGAGCGGGGGGCTTAATGGAAGGAACTTGCTTGGAGATTTATCAAGTAAGACATAAACATTTACCTACGATTATTGATCTACTAATTGAAAACCTCCAAGGCTTCTAAATCTCTCATTTCCAAATGAGATAATAAATCAAATGAGATAATTAGTTACACAGTACTTAACACAGTATTCAGCACGTAGTAGGCACTTAATAATAAATGTTTATTCCCTCTCTTCCTCCCCGCCTCCAACCTTTTCACTTGACATTAGTCTCTAGGTCTGTTTCCAGGCCCCTTCCCTTTAAAATCTGAGAGAAAATTTTTATGCTTCAGCTGAGTGAGCGGGTACCATGTTTTCATCAGGTTTTGACCTTTCCTGCAGCTTTATTAATCATCTTACTATGAAACAGGTAGGTAGTAAAACTCTTTGCCCCATGGTGAAAAAAGAAGAAACTGGGACATTAAGAGATATAAGGAAAGAGCAATGGATGAAAAGGCAGGAAACCTCAGTTCTGATCTTCAATTTGCCAGATGAGGTCAAAGGTGCCTTCTGACCTAGCTGCCCCTGATAAATTCACGTCTTTAGGCCAGGATGAATTATATGATACAGTACTGAGAGAACTGGCAAATGTGATTGCCTAGCCATTGTCAATAATCCATGAAAGATCACAGAGACTACAAGAGGTACTGCAGGATTAGAGAAAGGCAAATATTTTCCCAATTTTCACAAAAAGGAAGAGAAGTCAGCAAATTATAGGCCAATGGCCTTGACTTTATATCCTGGCAAAACTCAAGTATGTATCTAGAAAATGGAACAATGATTGTCATTACAAAGAGCTAGAAAGAGTACCCCAGGTATCTGTGCTTCACCCATTTTTATGAATGATTTAGGGAAAAGTATAGATGAATCAATCAGCTAATCAACAAAGATGTATATAGTACCTAACATGTAGCAGTCATTGTGCTAGGTACTGGGTTAAGAAGACAAACATGAAGGAGTCCCTTCCCTGTTAGGACAGACAACACAAACATATATAAGTACATTAAAATATATAAGATAAATACTTGGTCATTAGAGGTGGATGGGGAGGTACTACCAGTTGGGAGAATCAGGAAAGGACTTGAGGAAGAGGCAAATAGGCTAGGTTTTGGAGGAAATGAGGAATTCTAAGAGATGGTGGTGGAGAGTTCTATTCTAGTTAAGAATATGCAAAGAAAGGAAATGGCAAGGAACAGCAAGAAGGGCTGTTCAAATCTGCAGAGAACACAAATCTTGGAGGGCTGCCTAATACACTGGATGATAGAAACAGAATTCAAAAAGACCGTGTCAGGCTGGCATATCAAAGTGAAGGGAGGGTGTGCTGGAGCCAGCTCATACCTGTGCTCTCTGAGAGCTGATTGTTAAATTTTCAAAGTGAGCATTTTATATCTCAGAAATTGGCAAATGCTACAGATCAGGACCTGATTAATCATTTTGTTGATTGTCTAGCCTTAAGAAAGCAAAGGAGAAAATGTTAAAAAATACAGATTAAACTTGGAAATGTGCCTTGAATATATATATTTTTTCCATTGAGCAGGTTGTTAAATATTTACTAATACAGCCTTGAATTTGAAGCTAACTAGATAGAATATGACTAGGGATAAGTCTAAAGCCTTGTACTTGGGTTTAAAAATCAGCTTTATAAACATTGTCCATGATGGAGGAGGCATGGTTAGAGAGCAGTTTTTCTGAAAAAGTCTAGGGATTTAAGTGTACTGCAAAATCAATATTAGTCAATAGTATGTGATTGCTGGCAAGAAACTTAACGTGATTTCAGGCAATATTAAGAGAGAGAAAGAAAGAGAGAGAGAGAGAGAAAAGAGAGAGAGAGAGAGAGAGACAGAAAAGAGAGAGAGAGAGAGACAGAGAGAGAGAGAGAGAGAGAGAGAGAGAGAGAGACAGAGAGAGACAGAGAGAGAGAGAGAGAGAGAGAGAGAGAGAGAGAGAGAATGTGTGTCTAGGAACAGGATGGTAATTGTCCTGCTGCATTCAGCCCTGGTCCAACAATTTCTGGAGTATTTTGTTAAATGATGGTACATTTTAGGAAGGGTATTAATAAGCTAAAGGATGAATATATGATAAAAGATTACGCATTAATGTCAATGGAGGATGGCTTGAGAGAATCAAGACAGTTTAGCTTAAAAAAACTTAAGGGTGATGTGATAGTTGTCTCCAAGTATGTTACCCAGTCTCAAGATGGAAAATGCTATCCACATCCAAAGAAAGAACTATGGAGTTTGAATGCTGATTGATGCATAGTATTTGCTCTTTGTTTTCTTCTGTTTTGTTTTGTTTCTTCTTTCTTGTAGTTCCTCCTATTGGTTCTAATTCTTCCTTACAACATGACGAGTGTGAAAATGTGTTTAATAGGAATGTATATGTATAGCCTATATCAGATTGAATGTCATCTTGGGGAGGGAGAAGGAGAGGGAGGGGAGAAAAATTTTTAAGCTCAAAAGCTTATGGAAGTGGTTGTTGATAAATCAAAATAAATTAATAAAAAAGTATGTTACCCAGGATCCTTAAAGGACTAAGGACTCATAGGTTCAGTCCTTAAGGCCTGGCTGCTAACAGTGTCATTCTCTCCTTGTCTCTTGTCTCCATCACAGAAGTTTTACTCCACGAGAATCTTCTCATTAAAGTGTAGGAAACAAATCAAGAAATTGAACAAGCAGACACAAGTATTTATTATGCACCTAATATGTGCTAAGCACTGGAAACACAAAGACAAAAATTTAACAGTCTCAACGCCTACACTTATATGCATATGTAAATATATACAAAATTAATCTAAGTTAACGAGGAAAGGGCAAGGCACTAGCATCTGAAGATCAAAAAAGGCCTCATGTAGAAGGTGAGATTTGAAGGAAATTAGGGATTTCAAGAGAAAAAGGTGAAAATATATACCAGGAGTGGGAAACCTGCGGCCTTGAGGCCACATGTCATCCTGAAAGTCTTTGAGGCCTCTAGGTCCTCAAGCGCAGCCCTTTGACTGAATCTAAACTTCACAGAACAAATCCCCTTAATAAAAGGATTTGTTCTGTAAAACTTGGACTCAGTCAAAAGGCCGCACCCAAGGACCTAGAAGGCCCCATGTGGCCTCGAGGCCACAGAATCCCCACCCCTGATATGTAATAAACCTAGGGGACAGCCTATGCAAAGGTTAAGAACTGAGAGACAGAGTGCGATGCATGGGGAGCCTCAAGAAGCATAGTTTGACTGAATTGAAGAGTAATGTAGAAAACTAGAAAGGTCTGGCTAATGTCTTAGGTTCCCCAAGTATAGGTGCAACGACTTCATAACTTCCCCACTGCCTGAAGGCCAGGTATGTTACATTTCACCCATCCCCCAGGGTTCTACCATTGGCTCAAGTCCCCACCAATCATGTCCCCCCAATTCTAGGGATCCCCTGTACCCCTGTCCCATTTAAGTATTCAGCAGTGAAATTAGCTTTTACAAATACTTCACAAACATAGCAATAATAAACATATAAACGTCATCATCCCCCAAGACCTGGGAAAGAGCATAATCCACTTCAGTTTTGGGGGAAGGGATGAAACTTAGGTTCACAGCTTAACTCAGTTCCTATATAACATGGTCTGCGAATCTCCAAGTCCAAAGCCACTCTGGCTCCGTATCCTAGCACCGTAAGTTCGCAGAGCTTCTCTGCTGGGTGGGTAGCAGCATCAAGCTGAGACGTAGTCTGTCTGTTGAGGGACTGCATGAAGGACTCCAATAGTGAGAAAGTGCAGCCTTAACATGGATCCCTGGAATTTTCGGATTACATAACAACTGTGCTGAAGCCATAATTTGAAATTATCATTATTATTATTATTATCAATAACAATTTTTATATTTGAAAGGGTAAACTTGAATTTTGCCAAGTGGATTTTGTTGTGATTCTTTCATACCAGGCAACTGGGGAGGCACTTGAAAGGACAATGCTAGATTCTTCCCAGGAACCCAGAGACCTTTCTGGAATTGGGGATGTGGACATATATACCAATTTTACCTCCCCCAATTAATTTGCCAAGAACAGGCAGGAATTTTACATCACTTTGAAAAGTTTCCAGTCTCACAACTGAACTGGCCTGTGAACTTTCTCTCTCTCTTTCTCTCTGTCCCTCTCTCTTTCTGTGTCTCTCTATCTTTCTCTGCATCTCCGTCTCTTTCTCCAACTTCCAGGAAGGAGCTCACACACAGCTCAGACCAAAGCACCCTCTCCCACCCTAGCAAAAATGGCTTCTGCATGTATGTGGCAGATAGAGCACATGTACTTGCCTGGAGGAGGCACGGCCTTTTTTGTTTGTTTTGCTTTATGTCAGTTGCCGTATATATGTGGATGATTCTGAGCTGGTCATTCCTAGTTTTGGCAGCACATTTGTGAGTCTGAGATCTCAGGAACCCCAGGTCTCTCAAGATGGGGTCAACCGGGAGCAGGAGGAATTTCTTGCATTGGAGAGAAAGATCATGAAAAGGAAGAAGAGCCCAGGTCCTGGCACGACTTGGGGAAATTCTTGGCAGTTGCCTGATCTCTCCTCTGCCTGATCTCACCAGCCAGGGAAGGAATGCTCCTTCCTGTAGCACTGGCCCCAGCATAGGAGGGAAGAGTTAGTTGGGCGCCATCAGAAACAGCCCTCCTACTGAGCCTAAGAGGGCAGAGGAAGAAAAGGCCCGCACCCACACTCTGTATAGGGGGACAGAGTCAGGCATGGGCAATGGGCGACACCAATCCCAGCATAGGAGGGGGCAGTGTTAACCCCAAACATACGGGCCGTAGTCAGGTCGGTCATGAGGAAATGGAGCCAGGCTGAGGCCTATGGCAACGCTATTTCCTAACATAGGGCAACAGAGCTCAGGATGCAGTTGCCCTGATCTGGTACAATTTGCCCTGGCAGCTCACCCTGGCAGACTGGATAGCAGGCAAAGACAAGAGCTCCAGTGGCAGTGACTGGGAGGCAGCCCAGTAGAGACATGGTTACCAGTGGTAGTGGCTAGGTCCAGGGGGCACAGACACGGGTTCCAGCATTAGTGGCTGGTGGGGAACAGCCAGTAGAGTGGGCCCCACTAGAAGAGAAGACATTAGTGGACAGTAGAGCAGCTCGTAATGGTGCTGTCAGTCCACGGTGGAAAGAGGACAGTGCCTACCTTTAAAAACAAGTCCACTGTAGGCTATTGCTTACTAGAAGGGATTGGCCCTTCCTCATTGTTACCAGTACAGCACTCAGTGGTTGGACTCGGAGGACCAAGGTGTGACATTGTATTCTGTTTTTGTTTGTTGGTTTTTTGGGAGTCTATCAGAGTTAAGTGACTTGCCCAGGGTCACACAGCTAGTAAGTATCTTGAGGCCAGATTTAAACTCAGATCCCCTTGACTCCAGGGCCAGGAAAGGGGTAATATTGTTGAGCAGTATCTTGCTATCTGGCAAAAAGCAATAGGAGTGAATCCTGGGATTTCTGGTCTTTTTTTTCCCCAATATTCACCCACTCCATTGGGGGTTTACATTTTTTTGTTTCATTTTTGCTATGTTTCTGTTTTTCTTTTCCTTTTTTAGTGCTGCCTGTATGATTCTCCTTGAACACTGGAAGTCAGAATTGACCACTAAAAGCCCTAAAGTCATTGAAGCGGTCCTCTAGTAAGGACCTTACTGCCAAGGCACCAAAAGTGATAAGGGGGGTGGGGAATCTGCAGCCTCAAGGCCACATGTGGCCTGTTAAGTCCTCAAGTGTGGCCCTTTGACTTAGTGCAATTGTAACCCCTGCCCCCATGTAAACTGGTTTAATTTTTCTTTAAAAGGCATGGAGACCTTCCTTGAGGCTTGGTTGATTAAGGGTACTAAAAGACTAACTGTTGACAGGTTTGTCATCTGAAAGCAAAGCATCCAGGAAGAGCTCCAAGCTCTCTTTAATGCTTGGCTGTTGGAAAATGATGGGTAACTCAGGCAAAGGATGTTTGCTTAGCTGAATCAACTGGTGTTGTACTCAGTGGCTTTCCTTGTTGAATATCCTTCCGTTATGAGTAAATAAATCTTTTGTTACCTGTTGAGTGACCTGTGAGGTTCTCATTCTATTCCAATATTGAACATAAACTACCAGGAGACTGCTTTGAGTCAGTTCCAGCCCAGGACAGCTGGCAAGTGCCACATCTCTTGCCCCACTACGACGCAGCTTTAGTCTTTCAGCTAAAGGCTATTTGTTATCTAAGAAACCTTTTCCCCTCAAGAAGTGGCATGATTTTTGAAGAAATCTGCCTCTCTTGATCTGGTGCTCAAAAGCTGAGACTCAAGAACTCCCAAACTTGGGATGAAACTTCCAAAGCTAATACTGCCTAGGAAATCTCACCTATTGTTAGAAGTCTAGTTTCTGGAACCACATTGCCTACACAATTAAAAATCTCCCCTTTCTCCACATAGCAGATTAGGCTTCAGGAACAGTGTTACTGAATTTCTTTCTCAGGTTGGTGCAAGCATATGCCTACTACTGCCATGTTTCTGATGCAAGTTGCCATTACTGATCTTGAGCAGAGGGACATGAAATCCCTCCACAATCACACACACACACACACACACACACACACACACACACACACACACACACACCCCTTGCTACACTCTAGAAAAAGATGCAAAGGAATATATGAAGAGAAACTCCTGGGTACTCCAAGGGTACCCAGGCACTGCTGACTTTAATAGACCAAGGATTTTTGGTTCCTGAGTCCATCCCCTAGAATCTCAATCAATGGAAATTAATCAGAGGGGTTCCACGTAGTTGCTCAACAAGTAGCCAGTACATATACCTTACTTTCATGAGATTTGTCCCAAGACAAAGGTCTATGCCCTACAGTCTCTTGAAATTAATTGGGGAATCCATTAAACTTATCAGGGGCTCTCCTAAGCAACTCCTCTCTTACAGGTATTTGTAGGATTGTTGCATAAAGAAAGATTAACTTGTTCTACTTTACCCTGACTGCAGAGCCAGGAGTAGTAGGTAGAAGTTACAAAGATGCAAACATAGTTAGTTGACCAGCGTTTATTAAGCACCTACTATGTGCTGAACACTGTACTAAGAATTCAAAGAAAGACAGAACACAAACAAATTTTATATGATGAAAAAGTTTCTATTAATTATAACTATCTAAAAATGGAGTGGACTGCCTGGCAGGTAAAGGATTCACCTTCAAGAGGGGTCTTTAAGCCAATGCTAGATGACCATTTTTTAAGCATTTGCTTAAAGACCCCCCACTTGAAGAAGAATCCATTACCTGTCGGGCAGCCCATTTCATTTTTAGATAGTTATAATTACTAGGAGCGGGCAGCTAGATGGTTCAATGGTATAGAGCATTGGACCTGAGCTAAATCCAGCCTCAAACACTGGCCAAGCTACTTAACCTCTGTTTTCCTTAATCCACTTGGAGAAGAAAATGGCAAACCACTTCTTTGCCAAGAAAACCCCATGGACAGCATAGTGCATAGAGTCATGAAGAGTTAAACACAACTGAATAACTGAATAACAACAACAACTAGATGACCTCTCATCTTCTATTGTATAATTCTTGTAATATGTCGTATGGGTGCGTTGTAGAGTAAATTCCCATTCAGATACAGGCTGGACTAGATGACTTGGGAGAATCTTTCTGGTCTTGTGATTCTCTGATTTTGAATAGCCTGGTAGTCATTATATTCTGAGATAAACAGTGTTACACATAAAAGAAACTGTGATTCACTTTGGATCAATATCAGCATTGCTCACATTTTACAAACTGACCCGATCACTATTATGTTGGATCGTACTTTTTTGGGAGTTCACAAGAAGGGATCAATTTTAGGAACCAAAAGCTCAAGTCATTTGGAAAAGTGAGGAAAATCAAGAACATTCTATCATTTCCTTGAGTGAAAATGAGCTTACTGAAGGAGAAATGAAATAATGCTTTGTGACAAGCTTCCCAGCATGGGAGGCACAGGGCCTATCTCAGACAGTCATAGTTCATTAGAGCTGGAAGATCTTAGAGTCCTATGCCCTCAGATTACAGATGAAGAAACCGAAGCCCAAAGAGGTGACTTGAATGGCTCAAAATCACACAGCTAACTGATGGCAAAATCTCAACAAGTGGCCTGGTCACCTACTTTCCATTGCAGAACTCATGTTGGCTGTCCTATACCATTCAGTTTTCTAATTCTCTGACCTTTTCATCGCATCATAAACTCAGTTAAAGAACTCTCCTAGGAGGTTAAAAAAGAAATCTACAGGCACATGCCAACACATGCATGCGTGCCACCTTCCTTTAAAAAAAATGGTAGTTCTTCTCCTCCTTACCTTCCCTTGCCCCAACCCCTCACCGCTGGGCTTCAGCAGATAATTATTTTTGTCCAGTGGAGCTGGCATAGAATTATGATCCCTTTTCAAGCTATTATACCAGAATTCTAAGGTGGGGTGGGGAGGGAGGGTTATATTGATTCTAGCTTGATATACTCAAGGCACCAGACCTCTATCCTAACTCATGATTACTATTCATCATTGTCCACAGTTCCATAAGGAAGGCTTGTCCTTTGCCTGAATGTTCTACTCTGAACAACCCATTTCCCCACAGGAAGAGAGTTTTAGGATTCGTTTAATGACAGCTGCCATGGTGCTATTGGGTCTCCTCAAGGTTACTCTCATTTAAATGCTGTCTCCCTGTTGGCATGTTATTTCATGCTTTTTGCTTCTCCTTTTCGATAGAAAGGAATGAAATGAGCTGAATCTTCCAGTGGGGATTGAGGGGTTTTTCCTGCCTCAGCACCAGCACCTGCTCTCTGCAACCAGCTGGCATGGCCTCTTTGGTGGTGGCGGGGGAAGCCTGGGGGAGGTGAGAGGAAAAAGATATTAGTTGGAAATTAAATGTGGAGGAGGGAACATAGAGGATTGCGTGGAAAAACAAGGACTTTGAAAGGAAAGAAACCATGTGTAGAAGAAGGAGGGATGAGGGAGGGGGGAAGGAACAAATCAAAAAAATTAAGACCTTCTAATTGTTCCGGTTGCCTATAGCATCTCTTTCAGCCCTAATTAGGCTATCACTGGTTATCTGCCCCTCAGTTTGGAATCAAGGTCTTTGATAATACAATCCAGCCCACCTTTCCAACCTCATTTTCCACTAGTCTACACTCCAGTCAAACTGAAGTCAAATGCATCTTACCCTTTTACCACCTATGTACTCTTTGTATCATTGCCTTCATCCAGAATGCCTTGCCCTGCTTCCACATCTCTACCCCTCCAAAATCAACCCGTTCTACAAAACTCAGCTCAAACACCACGGCCTCCATGAAGTTGTTATCGATCCCCTTAGCTCCAAGGGATCGTCTCTCTCAGAGGATTCATGGCACAAGGTTCACATTTTTCTTAAGCACTTATCATATTATGATTTATATTATAGTTGTTTGTATACCAGTTATTTTCCTTATTAGATTTTCATCTCCTTGTGGGTGAGGACTATATCCTATAAATCTTTGTATTCTCACATAACCTAGTGTCAGGACCCAAATATAGTAGTGATTCAGTAAGTATTGTCAAATGAACAGAAACCAGAATAAACTGTCCAAAAGCTTCAGGGAACTGAGACTGGAGTATGAATGACCTGGTAAAGAACTCTCTCCCAAAGAACTTCATTTCATTTTAAAAAACCTGTTGGAAGGTCTTGTACAAAGATACAATATCACAACAATGGCCTCGATCTTATCTCCAAAAGAATGATGGGAACCAAATACAGAAGTTGCAGACATTCAGTAATCACAAAGAAAGAAACGCGCTTAGGAAGGGGTGATTTTGAAGTGACTCTGAATGGCTAATTCAGCATGTTGAATGGCTGGGGAGCGTTAACTACTTGCAAAAGATCCGGTAATAAACAAGAATGGGCTTGGATTTTTTTTTTGAATGGAGGGAGTATCAAGGATTGAACTAGGATATGGAGAGCCATATCCCTTTTACTTTGAAGAGGTGAGATGAGGGAGGCAGTATCAGGTGGTGGGATGCGGGATGCTGAGAGGAGGTAGGCCCCAGCCCACTTTGGGGGTGGTACACATGATACTGGTCAGATAATGAACTTGAGCTGCAGGACTATGGGATTGCCATAGAGAGGAAGTAAACTCCCTCAGATGTTAGTACGAAAACTCTTGCCTTGTGTATTGCCCTTTCAATAGAGGAAAAGATGCAAATGGCTCCCAGGTCTACATATCTAGCCCTAATCTTCCTCCTGAGCTATAGTCCCACACATCAACTAATTGGATATTTCCAATTGGATTTCCCCCTAGACAATCTTAACATGTTCAAAACAAAATACATTCTCTCCTTCTTAAACCTTCCACTCTTCCTAACTTCTTTTATATCTGAAAAGGATACCACCATACTTCCAGTCATCTAGGTTCACAATTGCTGGGTCATCTTCTATTCTTCCTTCTTCTTTACTCTTCACATCCACTTTTCAAGTCTTGTCAATTCTAGCCCAGGCAGCTAGGTAGCGTTGTGTATACAGTGCTGGGCCTGGATTCAAGAAGACCCGAGTTCAAATGTGGCCTGACAAACTTACTATCTATGTAACTCTAGGCAAGTCACTTAACCACTGTCTGCCTCAGTTTCCTCAACTGTAAAATAGGGATAATAATAGTACCCACCTCCCAGGATTGTTGTGAGGCTTAAATGAGATAATATTTGTAAAGTGCTTAACACAATGCCTGGCACTTAGTAGGTAGTTAACAATTACTTATTTCCTTCTTTCCTTCCTTCCTTCTTTTCT
Source organism: Phascolarctos cinereus (assembly GCF_003287225.1). Lineage (NCBI taxonomy): Eukaryota > Metazoa > Chordata > Mammalia > Diprotodontia > Phascolarctidae > Phascolarctos > Phascolarctos cinereus. The sequence goes on along the minus strand of NW_027555736.1, from coordinate 246,776,521 downwards.
TCCTTTTTTCCTTCTACCTCCACAGTATATCTTGCTCTTCACTCACAGTTTCACCACCCTATTTCAGTCTCCCCTCAATTAGTCCCTCCAATCTCCAATCCATCCTCCATATAACCTCCAGAGTGTTAGTCCTAAAGCAGAGGTCTGACCATGCTGCTTTTCTCACTATAATGTCTGAGTGGCTCCCAACCTGACTCTAGGTCTAGGATAAAATATGCACTTCTCTAATGCTTAAAGCTTTCCACAATCTAGCTATCAGCTTACCTTTCCAGGTGTGCTGTATATCACTTCCCATCACAAACTCGAGAGTCTGGACTAATTAGCTTGTTTCTTCACACCCAACATTCCATCGCCTCTCTTTGCCTTTGCACAGAATGCTTCCTGTGCCTAGGATGCCATTCTCCAAGACTGCTGTTTCTAGGCATTGCTAGCTTTCTTCAAATATCAGCTCAAGTACCCCCTTCTTTATGAAATCTTTCCTGAACCTTTCCTCTGTCCCCTACTACACATTTCTTCTCAATTGCCCTTTATTTGCTTTGTATATATAACCATCAGGGGTAGCATATGAGTGAGTTTAGGGCTTTTGAGCCTCAAGAGACTCACTGAAAGGATCCTGGCCATGACAGCATCACTATGGTAACCACTGCATGTGCAATTTAAGCCATCTAGCTAGACCCCAGCACAGGCATGAAACCCTCATGTTCCTCTCCTCTAGGGCTAGGTTTTTGAAGTATAGCATGTGGAAAAGTCCAAAGCCTCTAAAGTGAAGCAGTAACTTTTCCTTACAGTATTCCTTTCAGGTTCAAGTGTATGCAGAAAGGGAATAAATCTAGAGGTGTCTGTGAAAGTCTTATGGGGGGGGGGAGAGGGGAGACAAAAAAAACCTACCTAGTACTCTTTGTTTCTGACTTTTGTCTTGAGCTCTTCCCCTAGCCTGGCCTTGCTGAATAAAATTGTCTCTCTTCTCCCAAAAGGTAAATTCTTTTTTATCAAATGATACATAAAACAATCAAGTGGAAATAAGTATAAATGGTCATTAAGATTCATGTACATATAGGGTGTATATGTGTGTGTGTGTGTGTTTGTGTATATGTTGTAGGTGTATGTCCACATGGGTTTGTCTAAATGTAGCTATAGGGAGGCATGGACAAGCATTCTGTAATCTTGCCCACCCCTCTCCAAGGGAGAATTGATTCCTGCCAGGAGGGGAGCAAGCGATTGGAGTGGCTGGACACTGTGATTTCTTCAGAGAGTGGGTACCAGACTAGAATTATATCTCTTTGCCTCCACCCTCCAAAAAAATGCTAGTCTAGGGGAAGTTATTTTTAAGTTTAGTCTACTTTCCTGGATATTATCCTTAAAGAGGAAGAAGTACCCCAAACTTATATCTGAAAGCCTAACTCTCTTCACATTGAATGCTAGTTACACAAAAGATTATCATAAACAGTGAAAATAAACACATTTATGTAAACAAATCAAAGAAATTATATAGATTAAAATAGAACAGACAACACAGAGAGTGAATGAGCTCTTCCACTGGGAACAAGATATTTTGCCTCAACTGAGGATCCCTGATGTCATCTAAGAAGAAATTTCCTGAAGTCTCTAGGGAGGCAAGCTGAAAATCAGGAATGTATTGAGCCACTAGTATGTCTGCCACTACACAAAATATTTTTTCTCTCTCTTGGGTCTGCTTATGTACCAGCCTTGAACCTGAGTAACATAAACACTTTAGATAACAAAGATAAATGAAAGCAAAAATTATTAGAGAAATCAAAACCCTGAATTCCTGTGGCTTGTCCAACTCTTCGGATGAAAAGAGGCAAAGGTTCTTTCCTAACAGAGGGAGAATCTGCTTTTAGTTGGGTAGGTAGAGAAGGAGCATGAAAAAAATTGTTAGCTGGGCTGAGGTTGCTCAGCATTTGTAGCTGGAGTGCTAACCACCTCATCCACTAGGCTCATGTTTGGTCAGCCAGTCAGGTTCAGTCTAGCTCGTAGTTCATGAATTTAACAGGCACGTGCAATAAGCTTAGCTGATAGAGTGACTGTAACTCTGGACTTCTCTCTCCTTCTGAGCCAGCCTGAAGTCAGTCTTGCCACAGCTTTGGTGTCTATTGATTTCTGCTCTCAGTTGAAAGAGATTAGAGATGGCTACCACTTTGTGAGCTTCCAAAGGTCACATAAACAAACCACCAGAAGTCTGGAAGCTGGAGTTGATGCCACATTTTGCCAGACAAGTAGGTGTGATGTACTAAGTGACCTTGGCTTGACAGTGCTAAGATTTGGACTCACCCAGTGGCTATGCTGTTAGAAATGAACAATGAGCCCACTCTCTCCATAGACCAAAGAAGCATTATTCCTACGTTGGATGTGGGGGAGGATATTTATACTTCTGTAATGCCTCATCTTCCCATAAATATCCCTTTGTCAAAGCTAATTGATATTAATTGGTTAAGTGGAATTTGAGTGCTAATCATTGGTGGGGGAACGCACTGAAACTAGGGCCTTGAATCAATAGCATTTGAGAAAGACTTCCCTTACCCCTCAGGGGTACCACTAGAACCCTAATGGGAGATGTTACCTATATTTGCTCTGGAAACTCAAACCACTAGTATGAGTGCAAGGTGGGAGAGTAAGAACAGAGTACCACAATGCTGGGAACACCTCTATCATCCTCTGCTCCTGGTCATCACTCTGATATTGAACAGCCTTCCACCTACTCCATTAGACTGTAAGCTCCTTGAAGGCAGAAAAATCTTTTGCCTCTTTTTATCCCTAGTGCTCAGCATATTGCCTGGCACATAGTAGGTGCTAAATAAATGTTTATTGATTGATGGTTTCTCTTCAGCTACCTAAAATGGCCTTACCATAGCCATACCACCATGGGTTTCCTGATTACCCCCACAGAACCACATTCCAGGTCAAGGGCCAGACACATTACTGGAACTGGGGTAGTGATGGGTAAGTCCCCTCCTTTGAGGTTTGTGTAATCATGTCTCTATGAGCAGGGCCAAAAAGCTGGTGACGTTGATATTTTGTATATACTTATATGTGTATGTGCTGTTTCTCCCCCCCAAAAAAGCCATTTCCTTGAAGGCAGACATTATTTGGTTTTTGTCTTTGTATTCAATCAGTCAGTCAATAAACATTTATTAAGTACCTACTATGCCTTTGGCACTGTGCTAAGCACTATGGACACACAGAAAGGCTAAAAACAATCTTTGCTCTTGAGGAGTTCACAAGCAAATTCTGTTCCCAGAACCCAGTACAATGGGTGACTAAAAAATGATTGCTTGCTCGTCTTACTGATTGAAGAAGGTTTATCTGTTGCTAGTTCTGAAGGAGGGTAAACTTTTAAGAGGTTTGTGTATTGTCAGTTCACACATTGCCTATTAATTTATAAGCTGCCACAGCTACAGCTCTCTCTTATCCTTAATACAATCTGCTTTTCACTTTCAGGTGATGCATTCATTTCTTTGTTCATATTTTCATACTGGAAAAGATTAAGGAATCCAGACTGTATCTCTGCTACCTTAAGGGATGAACTCTATCAAGATAAAAATTTTCTGTCTAAAAAGTCTGTGTTGCCAAGCTGCATGTATCTGTGTGTGTGTTTAAACTGTTAAATAGTTGGGTTCCCTTTTTTGGGTTCACTTCAATTTTCTGGGCCTCAGTTTCCTCATCTATAAAATTAGAAGAACAGACTAGGATCACTTTGGAGACCTCTCACAAATCTCTGTGGTTCGTGTGTCCCACCTAGGGGCACCTTGCACACTTCAGTGGGTGGCACTTCCCAAAAAGTGGCCATCATCTCCCTAATATGGTTAAACTACTCCCGCCAAATTAGCACCTGAGAACACTTGAAGCATGGTACTTGCCCTACCAAAGAGTGCTTTCAGTCCCTATACAAGTGCTCAGGTTAATAACTTATAAAACTTTTTTTAACACAGTAATCGGCATAGAAAGGACTTGTGTTTGAGTTACAGATAGCAAAAAAATAAAACGATAGTAGAAAACTCCTCGCCTTTTCAGTGGAGCTCTTTTTTTCCCACAGATGCAGTGCTCTACAGGCTTGGGGCTGTTAGGTAGTGCAGTGAATAGACCACTAAGCCTAAAGTTGGGAAGACCTGAATTCAAACACAACCTTAGACACAAATTATCAGTGTGACCCTGGGCAAGTCACTTGACCCTTTTTACCTCAATTTCCTCATCTGTAAAATGACCGGCAGAAGGAAATGGTGAACCACGTCAGAATCTTCGCCGAGAAAACTCCAAATGGCGTCACGAAGAGTTGGATGCAACTGAAACCACTCAACACCAGCAGGAACTACGAACTTATCTTGCCAGAGTCCGTTTCTTCTTGAATAGCCCATTCTGGTTACCACTCTCCCTGTCTCCCTTTGGAGAAAACCCTTGAGTTTGCCAGCTACTAATAATCAACAAGCATTTATTAAGTACCTACTGTGTGCCAGGCACTGTTAGGTTCTGAGGACAGAAAGACAAAAATGAAATAGCCACTGCCTTCAAGAAGCTTACATAAGGGGAGAGAGCACGTGTGTGTGTCTACACACACACACACATATGCATACACATGTACATACGCAGATACATAAAATACATAAATGGCAAATACAAGGTAATGGCATTGCAGTGTGGCAAACTGTCCTTGGACCTGCTCCTCCCGTGGCCCCCACTCTTGAGGTTCCTTTTCCCTAGTAATCCCTGCTGGGGAAAGGGTCAGATGTTCACGGGGTATGATCGTCCCCTTCTCCTGGTATGACTGTGCATTTCTCTGTGCATTTCATACACTTATATGACTGCTTCTTTTTGCCCCTTTCCTGTTATTTCCATGGTCAGACGGTGCCTAAGTACTGTGCTTGGTAAATGTCTGTTGACTTGCCTTGCCTCCGCTATCACTCCCAGCTTTTCCCGCTGTATTTGACATAGGTGAAAACGTTTCGAATTATGACTCTGAGGACAATAGAGTGGGAGCTGTGTAGAGAATGGGTTAAAAAGGGAAGGGACTTTAGGCAGGCAGACAATTAGGAAACTATTGCAGTAGTTCAGGTGAGAGGTAAAGGGGGCCAGAACTACTAACACCAAACCATCTTCCAAGAGCTGCATACAACTGTGACTTACGGAATTGCATTGAGTGAAGGTACTGAGCAAGGCGCGTGTGGAAGCAGGACCCTGAGGAGGGGTGGAGAACCGGCGGCCTTGAGGCCACAGTGTCCCTCTAGGTCCTGTACAGAACAAATCCAGTTTGGATTCAGTCAAAGGGCCGAACTTGAGAACCAATCTTTGTATTTCTCTCTCCAGAATTGAACCACCCTCCATCCCCCATTCATCTTTCTACTCTGCACCATTCCCAATCCATTCCTTGTCTTCTCAATGCCATCGCAGTACTAGCAGTTGACCAACCAAAAAAGCATGGTTGGGAGAACTCCTTTGTGTGTCTGTGATTTTATCCTCCCCTTGTATGTGCATATGGTGATCACTTTTAAAGTGTCTTGGCTAAGTTGGGAAAATGTAAACCAGGAAATTAATTATTCCATGTGAGCAAGGTCCAGGCTTGCTCCTTCATATTGAGGCTGTCTTCTTGTTCTTTAACCTGCTCTTTTTCTGGTCCTTGTTCACGTAGTTTCTCTTTCTCTGTTTCTTTGTCTCTTTCTGTATGTTTTTTTCTGGGTCTCTGTCTCTCTACATCTCTGTCTGTCTATGTCTCTGTCTCCATCTATCTATCCATCTATCTATCTATCTAATCTATCTATCTATCTATCTATCTATCTATCTATCTATCTATCTATCTATCATCTATGTGTGTATGTATCTATCTATCATCTACGTGTGTATGTATCTATCTATTATCTATGTGTGTATGTATCTATCTATCATCTATGTGTGTATGTATCTATCTATCATCTATGTGTGTATGTATCTATCTATCATCTATGTGTGTATGTATGTATCTATCATCTATGTGTGTATGTATCTATCATCTATGTGTGTATGTATCTATCTATCATCTATGTGTGTATGTATCTATCTATCATCTATGTGTGTATGTATCTATCATCTATGTGTGTATGTATGTATCTATCTATCATCTATGTATGTATGTATCTATCTATCTATCATCTATGTGTGTATGTATCTATCTATCATCTATGTGTGTATGTATCTATCTATCATCTATGTGTGTATGTATCTATCATCTATGTGTGTATGTATCTATCTATCATCTATGTGTGTATGTATCTATCTATCTATCTTTGTCTCTGTCTTTCCAGTGTAAAGTGGCTTTCTACCACATTAATGCTATGGATCAATTCGGTCCCATGATTCTGGTTTCCTACCATATTGGTCTCTTTCTCCCTTCAATATCCCATTGTTCTATTGCCACTACCTCTGTCCCTGACATACACTCCAGGAAGGCATAACCATTCTTCTAAATGTTAATCTGCTCCATGCATGATCACTACCACAGCCACATTCCTTCTGTGCGGCGCCTCTTTTTATAACTATTGTTGATTGCCTGCTATCTGCTCTCGTCTTCAGAAAATGTCATAGGTCTTTAAAGATAAAGATATCTAGGTCAACATCCCTCTATAATATGTGACACATTTTTAGGTCTTTCAAACAAGTCCAGAGTCAAAATGCCACTAAACCAGAGGTTTTTCCACTTTTTTCCATGTCATGGAAGTTTAGTAAAGTGTACTGACCCCTTTAGTATAGGCAGCTTAATGGACAGAGCTCTAGGCCTGGAGTGAGGAAGATGTGAGTTCACATCTTGCCTCAGACACTTACTAGCTGTGTCTCCTAGGCAAGTTAGAGGTTAAAATGGAGATAATAATAGCAGCTACTTTCCAAAGGTGCTGTGTGAATCAAATGAGTTAATACATGAAAAGCACTTAATACAGTACCTGGCACATAGTAGGAGCTTAAGAAATGCTTTTTTCTTTCCTTCTCATAAAAATGTTTTTAAAATGAATAAGATAAAATATATAGGATTATTAAAAAACTAATTATATTGGGATACAGCTATGAAAACAAAAATTTAAAAATAAATTTGTGGACCCCCGTTAAAAAACCCCTCCATTAAACCATTAAGCCATTCTTTCTGTTCCTCCACTTAGGTCCCACAGCCCGATTCTCAATACAGAGGTTCTAATTAAGTGGCTGTGAGGACAGCTCCATTAGCTCTCTCTGGTTCTCACTCCCAAAGGAGACAAGGCAATTTGGTCCCATTCATTTCTTCACTTCCCCATGCCCCTCTACTGAGTCAGTACCGCCTATTCAATCTATTTGCAATTGGGGAAAATACTCATCTTCTTTTCTATTTACCCTCCCATTTCCTGTCACCCTCCATGCTAGTTGGGGATAGGACATACAAATTATCTCGAGGCACAGAGAAATATCCAGAAAGCCCAGTGGGGAAAGGGGGAAATATGGTGTCTACCAGCTGAGCAAGTGTTTGTGATTTGCAAAGATTCATGACAGCAGCCGCTGTGGCTGCTTCTCCCTCCCAGCTAAATAGAATACAGCACTGGTGTCAGGAAGACCTGGGATTGAATTTACCACAAACACTTGCTAACTGTGTGACCTTGGGCAAGTCATCTAACCTCTCTCAGTCTCAGTTTCCTTATCTATAAAATGGGGATAATAATAGCACCTACTTTACAGTGCTGTTGTGAGAATCAAATGAGAAAACATACAGAGCGCTTTGTAAACCTTAAATGATATCTAAATGTGGAACACTAGATACTTCTACCCTCTAAACCAGACCACCAAGTACCATACCTGGGAGGAGTTAATCCATTAAAACTCTAGTCCCATGAACCTCGTGTCTTCATCTTTACCCTGGCAATTTTCTACACTGTTGTTATAAACTCTTACTACCACCTGGCTTCCCACCTCTTGTCCCAAGAACTGATATCAAATCCATGCTACCATTGCCTCTTGAAAGGTCATGGAGCACCATTTTGGGGTCCCTTCCCTGGCTGTCACCTATGTGTATTGTTTCTCCCTTTTGAATGTAAGCTCCCATGGGCAGAGATTGTCTTATTCCTGTTTTTGTATCCCCCACACAGGGCTTGGCACATATTAGACATTAGCAGACTATTTTCATTCATTTCTTCTTTCAAAAGTATTGAGGACATTCTTATATTCCTTCTTACTTACTAATGGCATTGCCAGAGGACTTTATCCATTAGAAAGACATGGTAAGAAGCCCTCCTCCTCACCGTACCCATGGTGGGTGGGTACCTTTTGTAGCTTCTTTTCCTGTTTCCACCAAAGTGCCCAGGATCTGAGTACCCACCTGATATAAACCTTTCTTCTCCAAGGCTTTACAGACATTTAATCTTCCAAATCCTTACCATTGTACCATGATGAGGAAGAAGCTGACAAGTATTTTCAACTGTTTTACCAAATAGAAAACTTATTCCCTCTGCCTCAGTGGGGATGCACAAAGCCGCATTTGATGGTTATTAATTTGGCAGTAAGCCAGAGATAAAACCCAGGAGTCCTTGCCCCCCAGGTGTTCCTTTCTAACCACTAGATTTTCACTCCTCCCCAGCTTAAATGTGCCTCTTATGACAGCCCCTCCTGGTGTTTTCAAGTAATGCTTTCCATCCCTGCAAAGAAACATTTAAATGCCTTCAAATCCCTGTCTTGAAACCTAGGTTCATTAAGACCACTACATTTTAATCTTTTTTTTTTATATTACTGTGTTTCTTGATTTATCATGCCTCTTCCCAAATGGGAGCCTAGTGACTTTCAATTATCATTCTCTAAGTTGTGATGTGTTTATGTTTATGGCAAGGGACTTTGATACAGTTATCATTCGTACTGTGTTTTTCATACTCTCAGAATTTCTTTGCCTACATTACACAACTTAAAATCTACTGTGCAATCTTTATGCTCTAGGTCTCATTTGCTTTCAGACTATAGGGTCTTAGTATCCATGTGTCACCTGGCTCATGGATGTTTTATTCATAGATGTGCCTGTTCCCAAGCAAGAAAACCAAATAGAGATTAATTCACTTTTTAAAAATGGAAAATCCACAGTTCTCATTTGTAAGCCTGCTGCCCCTTCCTCTCTTAGGTGTATCTGCAAGCTCAATCAGAAGCTAATTGAATTGGATTGTATTGCTTTTCTGAATTGATTTGACAGCAGTGTTACTCTGTTCTCAGGCACTTCTGTCACAGAGAACTGACTCCTTTTTTTAAGTTGCTGCATTGGTGACCTCTTCCTGATGATACATAGCTGACGGACTGTACTTTTGAATTGCTGTGAGCTGGTCATTTTCCTTTTGTGTGGCAGGCAAGGTACAGAGGTAGGGGAATGCAGGGATTGTTGAATGCACTCAGTGTCGACGTAAGAAATTTTCAGAGTTTGGAAACAACAAAACGTTTCCTGTGGGCATCTTGGCAATGCCCTTAGTATTGACAATTGGTTTTGTACCTGAAATCCATCTCCTTCACTTGGGTCATCTTCACAAGGCCTTTTAGCTCAAGATTAATCTTAAACTCTTAGCTATTGCTTGAGCTTGAACTCACCTTGGAGTATATCAACTGCCTCTGGGATTGAATACCAGGTCAGCATGCAGGAGATTTTTTTTTTTCAGATAGTATATCTTGGCAGCTTTCCCAGAATGAATGGACTGCCATCTTTAGTAGGCCTCCAAATTCTGTAGACTAAGGGGAGTCAGGACCATAACTTGTGTAGAGGAAACAGGGCTTTGCACCAGGCATCAATACTCAAGGAGGCCCATTCTCTCCCTACTGCATACTTACTTTGCAGTCTTCTGCTTGCCTGAATTCCTATGTGGCACAACTACCCCTGGGCCTGCCATTCCCACAGCCCTCCACTCCTGTGACTCATTTTCCTTTCCAATCTCTGTCAAGGGAAGGGCTGGTCTCCCTGGAGGAAGAGTTGACACTTCTCCTGGTATGACTATACCAAGGATCATAATAAGTGCAAGTAAAAGCTTGTTGACTTGGCTTACCTGCACTATCACTCCCTGCCCTTTCCACCAAATTTACCCAAGTGAAAATAGGCTAAGTTAGTATAGGAGAGTGGTAGCATTAATTAAAAAACAATAAAATAATCAAATTATATAGCATATAATTATATATAAGTAATATACATACTATATAAAATACTATAACATAACATAAATAGTATATATTATAATATATAAATATATAACAATATATAAATACTATATAACATAATATAAATATTCTAAATATTCTAAGTAATATAAAGACTTCTTTGCACAGCAAAGAAGACTTTGAAAGGAAAACTCTTCCACATACACTCTACCTCCCTGCAACACAATAAAAACTTATTTAGATCAAAAATAACAAGGGAAAGCAGACCTTTTGGACCTTTCTGATTAGGCTCCCAGGATTTAAAATTACCCACTGAGTGACATATTCTTGGACGTTTGTCAGAGCTGCACTAGAAGTACAAGATGGGATTTCCTGAAGCCATAGGTAAGGATATTTGTCAATGGGTGGACATTGGACATTTCTAGAAAATAGGTTTTTTGCTAAATGGCTAAAGGCACCATTTTGTTTCTGATGCAGAGCATACATGAATTCTGAATCTATTCTTTTGGGTGAAAAGAGGTTTTCTAAATAAGAAGTGATGGCTTCACAGCTTCAGTATTATATTACGTAATTATAAAGATAGTGGCGGCCTCCAAAGAAAAACCACTTTTAGTTCCATGCGGATAAATTCACTTCAACAAAAATATTTGACCAGGCCCAATAGTATCTACCAAGGGTTTCCTCAGCAGGGGCCAGCGGTGCATTCTGATCTTAGGTCACGAAGAGATGTTCTGAAAATATTAAGGACCTGGGGTGAGGGTAAAGTGACTGTTTTGGTGAGGAGACCAGGCACCAAAACACATGATCTGTTTCCTTAATAAGCCAAAGAGTAGAAAATGAAAGCAGGAAGGACCAAAGGGAAAAATTCGTGTTGGGCTTGTGGACGAGCTATGATTTAATGCTAGGAGAAAAAAGATCAAAGTTGGCTGGGATCGCAGAGGATTTCCTCTTAGGAAAGATACCATCAGTCCTTGTATATGTCTGAGGTTAGAAGCTGGCTCAGCACAATTGAGATGAAAGCTTAAGTTTTTTTCTGAGGAAATGTTGCTTACTGGACAGAGAGATGTGTGATCTCAAATTTTTCCTTTTGGTTTCATCAATAATTAAGACTTTGCTTTTGAAAAAGAGAAAATCTGGGGCTGATGGTTGCTTGCAGCCACGGTAGAGGCATAGCTGACTCTGGAGGAAAAATAAAGGGGAAAAAAATCAACATAAAATCATAAAATACAAGAGTTTTCAAAATGAAAAGACAAAAACTTGAGATCATACATTCTAGTGATCTCCACGTGGAAGTAATCTACCACTAGAAGGCCACTATATGATCCAAAGGGGTCATGTTATGACCCAAAAGATGTCTCATCAAAAAATAGGAATGTGGGAATATGACACATCCCTTTAAAATGTTTATGTTTGTGTAAGTCGTATAATGTACTTAATGATTAGTATGGTAGAAATGTGTATAAGTAAATATATAAATACCAGGGATAGGTACTCAAAAAGCTTTTATATCAATAAAGGGGTGCATAACCAAAAAAGTGTGGTGATCACTGGATGTATTGGTGAAGGGAGAAAATTATTGACTGCACGTATTTGAAGCTCCCATTTATTGAAACCATTTTTACTATGGAAATGTATGGAGTTACAACCTGGAGTCATGGTCTGCAGAATTACAACAGGAGATTATCTATAAATGCAATCTATAGCTTTGGTAACTTTCTACATCTATCCCTTACTGAAAGGAGCCTGTTTTTGTTTCAAATTATATCTAGCGAGAGGTGACTAGAGTTTTGCCCCAGAACACCAACATTTTGGGAAATGTACTTCCTTTCCACAGCAATAATTATCCTTATACCTCACCTTGCAATCCTCTACCAACTTGCACCACCATGAGATTCAGCCACCTTCAATGCTCTACCTGTCTCATCACTATAGCACCGTTCCTGGGAGTCTACAAGAGGGGTTGGGCCAGATCACCTGGAGGACAAGTCACCCACTCTCGTGGAGTAACTGCATCATTTCTGTGGTGTTCCATTACTTCTACCCTTCCCTCACTACATTTGACCTAGTAATAGTAATTCTCAGTTATGCCTCTGCCTCTGTGTCCATAGACAATGTAATAGAGAAGTGGGGTGAGATAGGTAGAGTAAAGCATGATAGCCTTAGAGTCAGAAGGGACATTAGATGTTATCTAGTACAACTCCCTGATTTTATAGATGAGGAAACTGAGGCCCAGAAATATTAAATGATTGTATACCTAAGGCCATATTGATAGTAACAAAGACAGGATTCAAATCTGTCTTCTGACTGCAAATCCAGAGCTCTTTCCCATTTAATGCCTCTGGGTTGAACTAGATAAGTGGTCTCCAAAGTTTTTTGATCTCCTATATCTGGCAGTAAAAATATTTTGAGTACCCCTCAATGTGCTTATGTTTACTTATAAAATATGTTCATGTTTATTTATAAAAGTATAGTTATATCTGACTATACTGATAACTTCATGTTATAAGACATAAAAAATAGAAATTTTAAAAGAGTGACATAAAGATGAAATGATTTTTGATCATGGAATCAATAAGAAGCCACTAAGGGTTTATTGAGTAGGGGAATAACATGGCCAGACCCATACTTTAAGAAAATTACCTTGGCAGCTGTGTGCAGAAGATATTGGAGAGGGGAAAGACTTGAGGCAAAGAGTCCAATAAGGAGGCTATTTCAATGATCCAAATGATTAGATCCTAGACTAGAACAGTGGCTGGGTGAATGGAAAGAAGGGACAGATGTGAGAGATGTTGCCAAGGTGGAAATGACAAGATTTGGCAGCTCATTGGGATACAACTCAAGTATGGGGTTAGAGAGAATAAGAGATCAAGGAGAATACCTGTGTTGTAAACCTGAGTGACAGAAAGGATAGTGATGTCCTTGAGAGTAATATGGAATTTCAGAACCTAAGTAGATTTGGGGTTAAATAGAAGGCAATAAGATCTGTGAAGCAGATTGCAACCCATCCATGCCTACTGATCTCGTGCATTTTACTCTAACCCACCAAAAGTAAGAGGGGAGAGGGGACTTTAACTCAACAGTCACTATTGCTCCACACTCCAAGCCGATTCAATAGCTTTTGACACCTCCCAAAGCCATGAGTTGAGCTGGGGTGGGGGTTGGTGTAGGATGTGGGGGAAGTGGGGCAATTTTACCCATGTTGTTTTAGGTAGCTGGATTGCAGATAAGTTATGACTACCCTAAGGGACCAAAATCCCATCCTGGAAGGATATGGAATACTGAGTGCTAATGGACGAAGGGATCAGCATAATTGTGTTGGATACAAGCCCATGATTAGCTGTCAAGAAGGCAGAATATGAGTCATCTTCCCACATTCCAATTGAGCTAGGAGTCACTGCACATATAGAAACTTTATACAATTTTTGTGAAGTACTAACACAAGCATTCTGTTAGGACCAATGTTGAGCAAAATGGGAAACTCTTAAGCCATTGAACCATTAGCTAAGAAAAAAATTTACTTTGCCTTAACATAGCAATGATAGGCAACAAGGATACAGTGACCCGGCTTCTCTGGACACAACCCGCTTCATCTCCACTTGGAAATATATCTGGTCAGCAGGTTATGGTGACTTGAGTGTTCTTCAGAAACTCAAGTCAGAGGGGTCTGGTCTTCACACGGGTAGAACTTTTTATCCTTCCAGTGACCTGGAGGCTTCAAGAGAAGAAGGGGCCATTCACATACCAGGAACAGCTTTATTGCCTTTTGGACAGCTAAGTGGCACAATGACAGAATGCTGGGACTGGAGTCAGGAAGACCTGAATTCAAATCCAGCCTCAGGTGCTTATGAGTTGTATGACCCTGGGCACATTACTTAACCTCTGTTTGCCTTAATCCACTGGAGAAGGAAATGGCAAACCACTCCAATATTCTTTCCAAGAAAACCCCATACGAAGTCAGACATGGCTGAATGACTAAACAATAACCAAAATACATGTGTATGAATGTAAGTATGTATATATATATATATATATATATATATATATATATATATATATATATATATATATATATGTGTGTGTATATGTGTGTGTGTGTGTGTATATATATATATATATACACAAACTTTAAGTTGCTATGTAGATGCCAGTTATTTTTATTATCATTGTCTGAGGCTGATAACTTATAAAAACAAGTTCCTCCTCACTGAATGTGAATCAAGGTGAAAGGAGGTCATTTCTCTTGAGAGATGTAGTTGTGGTATGCCCTGGGGCAGGAAACTAGACCATATGACCTTTTGAAGGATGGTTCTTCCATTTCAGTGATTCTTTCACTGAATAAATAACTACATTTCCTTTTCTTTCTGACTATATAAGTAGCATTTCTTGACTCTGTCTCCTTTCCCTCTTGGGATTTACCCTCCCTATCTGCAAGTCTGTCTATGTAGGAGACATATGAACATCCACATACACATGTATGCACATACAGACCCACATACTTGCTTATTCTTGGGTTAGAGGCTCTGTGTCCCCATTTTTCCCTGTAAGCTGTTTTACCGACTATAATTAAGTACTTAAAAGACAATTGGTGTCCTGGAACTTCATTCCTCCCACTAATTATTGGCAATGCAAATTCAGGATTAAATTACAAGCAAGAGAGACTTTGTTTAGAAGCTTAATTTAAAAAAAAAAATACCCAGGGTAATCAAACCAATAGGGGAGGCAGAGCACATAAGGCTTGCCTCCTAGTTCTGTCGGCGTAAAGTTCCAAATGTCAAGAATTTCAGCATAAATGCTGATAAAAGTGAGAAAGGGGAAGCTGATAGCCTTGGTGTGATTGTCAATGGCTTGAAAAATAGTTTCTTGTAGCCTTGAGAAATTTATTTTTGAAAAAAATGAAATCTGGAATTACCTATAGGATGGCGTCTAATAAAGGAGAGGTAGTGTAGGGAATGATGAGTGCTAGATTTGGAGTCAAGAAGACCTGAATTCAAATTCTACCTTTTATACTTACTTTTGTGGTTGTTTAGTTGTTTTTCAGTCTTGTTTGGCTCTTCATGACCCCACTTGGGGTTTTCTTGGTGGTTAATATTAACCTCACCTGGTCAAAAGCTATCCCGTAGGATGTGGAAATTTACTTAAAGGCTTAAGTTATTCCTTAGATTACTTAGCCAGAGGAAGAATCTCAACTGTTCCGGACTTTGTGGTAACATGTCAATCTTCTCTCTCAATATCTATTTATGAACCCTCTAAATGTAGTTTAATCTGTAACCTGACTTAGTTTACCTATAGAGTTATTTGACGAGGTTTATTTCTTTAGGAAATATGAGATCGTGACTCTAAGTTGTTCAACTTTTATGACATTGAAGGAAGTATGGGATTATGAATCTATCTTCTCTTTAACTTTTATGGCCTTAGAGGAATGTACAAGATTGCAATATGTAAAAGAATTATTTTTCTGTCACTCTGACGTAATTTTGCCTATAACAGGGCTTATGAGAATCCTAATAGGAGTTCAGGTTTTCTCTGAGGCTCAAATCTATGCTTGAGAATAATAATAAAACCTAGGTTTTTACATCCACAATCTCTGTATTATTGTAAATATATTTTGGCAGCAGTTACCTACCACATGAATTCAGAGAGGAAAAATTTCTTCCATAACAATGAGGATCATTCTGATTTTTTTTTTCATCTGTGTGTTTTGTTGTAAGTCATTGCTGCCTCTTGGCTCTTGTTTCTATACTAAAAGTAAAATTTTTTCCCCCTGTCTGCCTCAGATTTATAGGCAATAGTAGCAAAGTTCATGGAGAAATTATTAGAATCTCTAGCTTCCTTCAAGGCTCAGCTCATCTACCTTCGTTTAAATGCAACCTCTTCTGATCCCCTCAATTTTTAGTCATCATCCCTTCCACCTCAAATTATCATGTCCATGCTCACCTATTTAGATGCTGTATTCTCTATTCTGCTTCCCCAAGATATGAGCTCCTTATGGCTGAGACTTTGTGTTCCCAGAGACTAACAAAATGCTTTGCACATAGCAGATGCTTTATTGGAGGAGAAAACGAATTTCTGCACTCTGTGAAAATAGTCATTTCAAGTGATCCATCAATCCAACATTTATTAAGTGTCTACAACGTGCCAAGCACTAGGGTTACATAAAGAGCCAAAAGATAGTCTCTACCCTCAAGGAGCTTGCAATTTAGTGGGAAGACAACATGCAAGCAAATATATATGAAGCAAGCTATATACAAGACAAATATAAAATAATTAACAGAAGGAAGGCACTAGAATGAAAAGGGGTCAGGGAAAGTTCCAGTAAAAACGGAACTTAGTTGGGACTTGATGGAAGCGGGCAGATCAGTCAACAGAGTGAGTACAGGAGGAAGAACGTTCTAGGCATGAGAGACAGCCAGAGAAAATACTTAGACTAGAAAGATGAAATGTCTTGTTCTTGGAACAGCCAAGAGGTCAGTGTCCTGGATCAAATAATACAGGTTGGGAGAAGACTAGAACAGTAGAGGGGAAGTTAGGTTGAACATGATTCTCATTGGCTGTCTTGAAAGGAAGCCTAATGGCAGTCAAACATTTCCCTCTTGGAAGTCCTTTCTAAGACAGGTAAATTGTATAAGGCCATTCCAATTTCACTTGACATGTACTCTGGTGCTCATCGACTTCAATACAAAGGTGATAATAGTTGAGGATGACAAGAAATGTCATGGAAAATATGGATAAGGATAAAGAATGAGAGAAGTCAAAGGCTTATTGATGACACAGAAGCCCCAAGTCTACGTGTCGTGAATACATTCTTTGAGGAAGGAATAAATAGGTGCTGGACATGGTGAGCACTGACATACATACACACACATGTGCACACACACACACACACAAATTATATTTTAACAGATAAGAAATGACTTTCCATTGATGTTAGAATAATTCCTAAATCAGTTGTCTGTGTAAAGTCAGACTACTGACTTGTTATAAAGCTAGAAGAAGAATAAAAATATGGTACAAATAAATAAATAAATGGTATAAAACTAGAAGAAGAATAAAAATGGGAAAGATATGTCATACAGTTGAAACCAGATGCTAGTTAGACTGAAAAAGGATGACCAAGACAGCATCAGCTACCAATCTATATGCCTACTTTCCCATCTATATAAAATTTTTATGAGAATCATCTACAAACGTCTTGGACATTCTTGATGAAAGTATTGTTTCACAAGTGATATTCCAAAGCAGGCCATGTCTTTACCATCACATAATTCACTGAAAGAATATAGAATACAAAATCCCATTGTGCTTTCTTTGTTTGTTGATTATTTTAAAAAGCTCTGGAATTGGTAGAGCAAAATACTGCTTTAAAGGTTCTCTTTTGTCAAAATATTTACCATCAAAATTATTTAAACTTCTGAAAAATAGAAGAACAAAGAAAAACTTTTTTTGGTGGCTCTCTAAGAAAAGTCACAGGGAATGGAAAGGTTGTGATTCGCTTTTGTTAGAAGGAATGCCTATTTAACAGCCCCTTAGGCAAGACTTGAACTTAACTCTCTTTAGCAGCCTTGGACCTAAATCTCCAAAGACCCTGAGAGAGGAAGCCAATGGGAAGTCAAGCTTGCAGGGCAAAGTTTTCTGATGTGGTGAGAATTTTAGAGGTTCTCTCAAGAAGGGGAGGCCTGAGTACCCGAGGAAAAGGCAAAGGTTTTTTTCCTTGACACATGGATCTTTCCATGGATCACCCCTCCCTTGGGGACTTTATTTTGGTTGAGTACAACTCGTACTTGTCCCTGATTGTTTTATTTTGCGTCTGACCTAATCTTATTTCTCATAAATACCTAGAGTTGACTCCAATCATTTTCTTGTGTCCCAGTGTTAGCAGCATGAGGGCACTGGGGAGTTCTGACACCCACATAGGATCCCAGCTCAGGGCTGCGATCCAACCCCCAACTCTCCAATCCACTATTAGATTTGTCGACGTATAATTGTGGGCATTATGAGTATCTAATGTTTCATAACTACAGTTCCAATGGCAGATGTGCTATGCACCCTCTAAGTCTGCTCCATTAGATGGTGAACCTAGTTGTGAGCCCCGGTGATTATACCTACACTGATGAAATGACAGACCTATTTGAATATCCAAATAAGTCTTTCTTTCTCCCCCTCCTCTTTCACTCCCCCCCCCCAAAAAAGTAGTGTTGTATAGTCAATGCTTTAGGGAGATTTTTAGGTAGATCAAAGAACTTTTTTAGAGGTCTTCAGGACAAGAGGTCATTTGTCAGCATTTCAGCAGATATGAAGGACTGGGTGTGGATTTGCTCACATTGTAATTGAAGCCTCCTCATCAGTGGAGCCCCTGTGATAGGATCAATGGTTTTGTGGTGTAGCTTCCATGACCCTGACACATCTTCCTCTCCCCATGCAACCTGACTGGCCCCAGCTTCCAGGATGCAGCATCTTACTCTGGGGGTAGAAAAGGTCCCAACTACCTGTGGTCTCAGCATCTGACTTTCCAAACCCTAATGAATGACTTACCAGCTGCATTTCCCAATGGAGACAAGTGCCACTGTATCCTTCTTGCATATTCTTACTATCTTTAGGGCAAAGTAAACATTTTCATTTGTTCAATGTTCAGTGACTTAGAAATATCTTGTTTCTTCTTAACACTGAACCTGAACTGAAAGGTGCTGGCTTTGGATCCATGCCTACAACAGCTCCATCACCAAAAACTTCTTCATGGCCCTGGAACTCCATTGTTGAATTTGCTAGATGTTCCTTCTTGTCTTATCTAATCCTGCCAGCTTCTGGTTTAAGAAATAAAGGTTTAGGAGACTCACTACTCTGTTCTTGGCTTCCTCGACAGAGCCCCACTGTGGGTTTTCAATCTTTTGCCTGCTTTTTTTTTGTTCAGTGTGACATTTTCTGTCTCCTTTTGGGGAGATGCATGACATTTATCAAGCTCTTTGTGCCTGTCAGCCTTCCAGGTCACCTGAGTTGCACTCCCTTGGGGTAGAAAACCAGGGCTTGCTTACAATGGCAGTTTGTCTTCCTGATCTCTCTGGTACCTACATGAACTAAGCTGTATATAGAAATTAAAAAGATCACAAACCTCAGTCAGGCAGCAGCCAGTGGCAACAGACCAGACTAAGTGCCTGTCCCCATGCAGTGGATGGGGGGAAGTTTCTATGGGAAAAAAATTCTTTACTTCTTACATAAAAAGAAAGTAATTGTAAGAAAAAGAAGAAAACTTATCCAATGCTTCTTGGCCTCTCTCGCATATTCTTTCCTTTTTTCAACGCTCTTTCTCACTGTCCTCTAGAGACAAAACCTTCCCCTCATACTGCTTTCATATATCAAAAATTGAAGAAACTTGGAGAGAGATGCTAGGGACTTTTTTTAAAAATTGAATTTGTACATTTTGTTTTGTTTTCATGTGTAAGCATATGTGCTAGCAGTGGTCCCAAAGTGTATCTATTTTCTAGGGTGGAGCCTGCTCTAGATACTGCTTAAGTCTATCAAATGAAATTCTCTCTCCCTCCCTCTCTCTCTCTCTCTCTCTCTCTGTCTCTCTCTCTCCCTCCTCTCTCTCTCTCTCCCTCTCTCTCTCTCTCTCTCCCTCTCTCTCTCTCTCTCTCTCTCTCTCTCTCTCGCTCTCCTCTCTCTCCTCTCTCTCTCTCTCTCTCTCTCTCTCCTCTCTCTCTCTCTTTCTCTCTCTCTCTCTCCCTTTCTCCTGGGTACCCTGAGGACTAAGCCAATCTTACTCAAACCTTCCCATGAATCTTCAGATGAGGTTGAGGGGCTGAGCAGGGGAACACTTTCCCATCATGGGATCTAAGATCAATAACCTCTTTGCCTTCTCTCCAAATCAGAAATGGAAAGTGCATTGCTAGCACCAAGGATGACAAGCCCCTAGTGATTCTTAAATAGCTCTTCAGCTTCTTCGGTCTGTATATGTTATTCCCATCTTAAAGTTGCAAGACTCTTAGACATCACTTTTAAACCTACATTCCTTGTGGCTGTATCTTAGAGTGCCTCACCATGAGGCAAAATACTGACTTTCCTAGGCTTGGTATCTTGACTTCATTTATGTTGTTACTTTCTTTTATTTAGAATAGCTAACAATAATGATCATAATTACCCTCTGTATAATGCTTTAAGGTTTGCCAAGTGCTTTTTATACATGATCTCATTTGAGTCTCATAACAACCTTGTGAAGTTGGTGTTATCATCCCCATTTTACAGATGCAAAAGTTAAAGATTAGGGAGGTTAAATTGATTTCCCAATATCAACCTAACAAATGTTTAAAGTAGGATTCTAATCTGGGTGTTTCTGATTCTAAGACCAACATTCTTAACCAATAGAGGACAAACCCAAGAATTCAGGTATTATTTGGATTAGAATATATGCACATACTGTAGAAAGTTTGATTTTCCCAGCCTATGTGAAATTAATGAATTCCCAACTCTCACACACATGCGTGCATGTCCACTTTAGTATATTTTTAGCAGGTGTGACAGTGCTGAGGATGTTCTCTGGCCCCTTCTGGTAAGCCATATACCCAGGCCACTTGCTCAAGGACATCCAAGGACTAACCAGGAACTTCTGGTCATATATTTCCTCTGATAAGGGGCCTGATTTTGTGACCTACTACAAGGAGCCAAGGTGGGTGCTCAGTCCCATCCCCATTACACTTTTAAAAAATACTTCTTTCTGTGGTGCTCTGCTGACTATCGTATAGTACAAACCTCCACAGCTGCATCCTCATCTCTATTTTTGGTCGTATCTCCTTCTATTCCCCCTCACAATCTACACACTGTCCCCAGAATACACCTTGTGTATTCTAAACCTTATTCACTATGTATTCCTTGCACCTAGAATGACCTCCCCTTCAACGTCTGCCTATTTGAATCCTACCCACGTTTCAAGGCCAAGCACAAGTTCCATATCCTTTATGGAGTCTTCTCCACCACCCCGGCCATTAAGGCTTCTTCCATTTTAGGATTCCTATGGCATTTATAGGTTTGACTATTCTTGTCATTCACTAAAGGAAGCAAAGATGGGAAGTCCAGCTGGGCTAGACGTGGACTACCTTCTCTAAGACTACTCAGAAGAAGGCTGTCTTGGAGGTGACAAAATTAGGGAGCCATTGAAGAATCATCTTTCAAGATAATGTGAAAGAAGGGAGTATACCAGACGCTTGGAAAAATCATGGACTCTGGTACTGTTTCCCAACAGGAGACAAAGAAGAATAATTATCTGAACATATGCCTATTTTCTCAATATTTCAAATCTTTGTAAGAATAACTTACACAGGTATTAAGAGTGTACTTGATGAAGGTATGAGAACAGGAGTAATCAAGCATTTGAAAATGATATTAAACAGAAGATGACATTTTTATAATCATACTATTGGTAGAAAGGTATAGAGATCACAAGACCCTACTATGCTTGTTTCTTGACTATTAGAAAAGATACTTGACTTCTGCTGCATAATTCAAAACCGTATGCGATTCCTTTAAAAATGTAACAACAGAGATAAATTTTCTCAGCAATTTTTTGATTATCAGTATCAAGTGAGACATAAAACAAGCGGTTTCTACTGTCATGGAAGATGTCTAGCACAGAGGCCAAATTGACGAGTGATTTCTTACCAATCAGGGGTTCTTTATCTGGGTGTGGGTAGATTTCAAGGGAGTCCGTGAACTTGGATAAGAAGACATTACATCTTTATTTTTACTATCCTCTAACTAAATGTTATCATTTCCTTCAATTATGAATTTAAAAAAATATATTCTGAGAAGGGATCCATAGACTTCAACAGAATGACAAAGGGGTCCATCACATAAAAAGGTTAAGAATCCTTGAGATGATAAAGTCCTCCAGATATTTCTGGTTTTGTATAGCATTGTGCTGATTATAGCAATCCCTAGAGCAGTGCAGAGCCGCCAAAATAAAATCCATCACTTTTTAAATTACTTTATCTTTTTTACTATCTACATAGAAAAAGCTGAGTAGATGAACAATGCCTATTTTCTAGAACAGAGTTTATAAACTACTGCTGGAGGGCCAAATCCAGCCTACCTGTTTTGCGTAGACCATGATCTAAGAATGGTTGTTACATTTTTGAATACAGTAAATCTTTATATTAAAATGTAAAAACCATTCATAGCTGGAGGAAGTACAAATGAGGAAGGGACATACAAAAACAAGCCAGCTTAGTTTTACTAACTCCCAGTCTAGGCTACTAGAATATAATATGTAATTGGATGGAAAACCCATAGAGCTGGTCCATAGACACTTCAAAAAGACAATAAAGGGGGTCCAGAATTGAATAGAAGAAGGTAGGTGATCTGGGATTGCCTTTGAGAAGTTGTACAGTGATTTTAATGTCCCCAAGATTCTCCCCAAATCAAAAACCTTTCTCTCTACTATCAGTAATCTTTTGTGTAAATATGAGTGATGGAATACTGCAGTATCCAAAGACTTAAAGTTATGAGGCACCTGAAAGACCATGGCAAGGTATACAGAAGGCATGTGTAGGCTGCAATATGTTACCAATGAAGAAATAACACAGGAGAAGGAGAATCAAAGATATCAAGGTGATATATGATGGGAAACTTAGGCAGGCCAATCATGTAGTGAAAGTGAGGGATAAATCATGTGCTCTATCGGTATCCAGAAAATTTCAAGAGGTCTAGAGGAAGGCCCCTAGAAAGCTGTGTGAACCCCTATGAAGGATTCATGGGGCGACATAGACAAGAACCTTACAAAATGAAAAGGTATGGATAGGTTGTGATCTGTATTCCAATCAATGAAAATCACAGATCCATCCATGTATCTTTATATATCCATACATCTAGGTCTATCTAGATCTATCTATTGATCTGTAAAACATTGTATTGTTAGCTACCCTTATACACAATATCGTCTTGTTTATTTAACTGGACAAAAATTTCCTTAAGGGCAGAGGATCCGCCCAGCACAGTGTCATACACATTGTATACACTCAATAAATAGCTGTTGCTTGATTGGATAGACAGAATGTGTCTTCTTAATTTTTGTAAATAAAAGGAAACTACATGGAGGAATGGTGATTGTTGACAGTATCCATCTCGGGTAATGATTAGATCACAAGAGCAGCTCATGACTTTAAATGTCTGCACATAAAAGCCCAAAGTTTAGATAATAAACAAAAGGAGCCAGAGGTCCTAGTGCAATGAGGCAAATGTGACCTCGTGAATATTGTCAGCCAGACAGAACTGGCCTTAAACTATGGGCGGCCAAAGTCAAATAGAGCAGACTAGAGACAGGAGAGTCAGAAATCAAACAGAAGTTTAATTTCAAAGTGAGAGAAATAGCTTACAAGCAAGGACAGATGTGCTGGGGCCCCGCCTCTAGTTGGGGGGCACTTTAGTGTGGGGAGATCTCAATACTTATACCAACTGGCTGTGCAGTGAGCTGTAACCTTGACAGTGAGGGCTAGCAGCAACAATGTGACAAGTGTGATTCATAGCAGGGCTTCATGACCAGAAACAATTCTAGGATTTTGCTGTGGCTGAGATCATCTAGAAGATGAGGGCAAAGGATTGTTGTTCTGGGCACAACCTCTTTGCTGGGCCTTAGCTCAGGAAAACAGGGTGTCTCATAATATCGTGACATTTGCCCCTTTTGGCCAAAGGGATGGGGTCTGAATTCTTTCACACCCTCTACCCCTCTGGCCAACAAAGGAGAGGTAGGTATAAGCCAAGATGCCGCAAGAGGTCAGTTGGGCCAGGATGAGATGTTGCCCAGGAGTTTAGTTCCTTGAGGTGACGTATTTGGGGAGTGCTAGCCATTGTTTGCTTGCAAGCAGAAAAGAGAGAGAGGTCAAGAATGTAGACAGAGAAAATGCCATCACACATTTGAATCATAGCCTCGGTGGCTGAGCATGTAACAAAAGGGAAAAGCATGGTATACTCAACCCTCATCCAGAATCTTGGGACAGCTGACTCATCTGGCTGTCAGCTGCTCCTGGGTCCATACTAGATGAACCTTGAGGTCTCTGGAGGTTCTTCTGTCCAGTCAGGAGCAGGGGCTTTCTTCAGATGATCCAGGAGGACACACCCACAAATTTGGCAGCTGTGACAGTAGTCAGAAGGACCTGGTAGGGGTCCTTAGAAGACATAGGAGTTGACGATTATGAGAAAACTCCTTGTATCAATATTTGGATCTGAGTTTGTCATCAGCATAACATATATCCTTGATTAAGTATCTCTAAACAGCACAGAGAGATCCAGTTTCCCAGCTATGGAGGGCTAGGTTGAAATGCAATGAGGTTTTTCTCACAGTTCCCATAATTGCATAACTACATTAAGTCAGGTACAGATCAAACTACTTAGGGGTCTCACAATGGACTAGTTCTGAGAAGGGTTATTTACATGTCACCAAGGTAACCAAGAAAATGAACATAAACATCTTGAAACGAAAGACCAAAGCAATACAATAGTTCTCACTAATATTAACTAACATTGAGTCTCCTTGTATCCTACTAATCCATTCTCAGTGTCCATTTAATCAGCATATTTTGAGTCCAGATGTCTCACGTAGTCATCTGGTCCCTAGATACATTTTCTTGGACAACATGCTTATTCTCAGCACAGCTGTAAAAGGGGCTCTGCTTCTCTAGTTCCAAATCTAGAGGTTCCCAGATAATTCTGACTTCATGTAATTTAGTATAATCACTTAAATTTGGTTCTTCAATCTTGAAACTTCAGAGAATTTCAGTTTATATACCATTTTCTATTTCTATCCTTACTTAAATCTAGTGCCTGATATAAGAATCTTTTAAAAATTTATGAGGGCCTGACTATAAAATGAACTCTTCTACCTTTTAAAATGATCAGACAGATACTTTTAAATAATTTCATTTTCTTTACTATTATCAATACAATTTATGTGTAAAATCCTTAATCCAATTTTGATAACTTATTACTAAAACATACTCAAAATCTGGATTTCTATGAAAGATAAACTTGAAAGCTGATTGTATATATCTGTATATAATTCTTAGAGAAAAGTCTAATCCTGTTGCTTTCTCAAAATTTTTGATTCCATTTATTTAGAAAACTTTTTACATGACATATTTGTCTTATTACTTTGTCTAATCATTTCCCCCTTAGGAAGATATCATTATAATTTGACCACAAACATAGATTAAAATTGTAAGATGTTCATACTTGCATCCTGTTACAGTAACTCAGAGATGATTCAGTATCAGTCTACCAAATACATTTAATATTGTATTTACAAATCTTCTTGATTATAGAAATTTGCTACAAAAAGATAGAGACAGTTATGATAATGCCATGTATCATAACAGGAGAAAAAACTCCCTTAGCTCTGTTTGATTCCAGGCATGAGTCATATCTGAAAGCTAATCATGTAGTCACAGAGTATTAAAAGCAAGGATTAACAAGGCGGGAATTTTCCTTTTCAGAAAGGATACAGCACAATGGGGAAATAGAGTCAGGAGGATCCTAGATAGGCCGGCCCATGGTCATCCCCAAAACTTTTCCCAGGTACAGACATCCACCTTTAGCAGTTCTCATACTGCAGCATGTGACATTTTATACTACTGGCTTTATGGCAATTCAGACAACTATTCCTATAATCAAAGCTCAAAACAATAGTAGATTACAGTCCCAGGGATTTTTACTTTAAACAACAAAGCTATTTCACTAACCACAAGCTAGGACTTGAATGTCTTTCCTGATATTTCCCTAACAGTTAACATTTCATTAATCCTTTACTTATAAATTAAAACTACCCGTATTCTGGGGCTTCAGACATACAGTAAAAACCTGATAGTTGACTCATCATATGTTGAAGAATCTTTAAACCACCCTATACATTTCATAATAGCCAAGAATTTCAAATGAAAATTTGCTATTATGTATTATTGCTATTATTTGTTTTGTAAGAAAATATACCTCATTAAATAATTAGATTTTCAGACATCTATTTTTATCACATCCTTTTAAAAACCCAATTCATGTGTAACAGCATCCAGATTAAAAAGTTGTTTTGTCTAACAGCATTTCTGTTACAATGATCTCTCAAATTTCAAAATATAAGAGAATTTAGAAATACAATAATAACATAAACAATATCATATATTTCAAACATAAAACAAAACTTCAGGTGATAGCAATTGCATTTCCAAATTATCACATATGAAATTCATTAATGTTATTAACTTTGACATTTTAAAACCACTTTAGAAGTATGGAACAATTACATTCAATTAAAGAAATAATGTAGCACTTAGCATATGCCAGTCACTGTATTAAGCATTTTACAATTATTATGTTATTTTGGTCTTCACAACAACCTTAGGAGATGGATACCATTATTATTTTTCCCTTTACAGATCAGGAAACTGGGACAGAGACAAGATAACTTTCCTAAGATTATGCAGCTAATAAATTTCTTTTTTAATGAAAATAAACTTTATTACATCAAGCAATACGTGCATACAAAGACGCACATAACAGTTTTAGTCATCCAGATTTTTTAAAAAATTATTCTATGGCAAACTCAAGACCTGAAATCTAGTCTTCATCTGAAAAGTAACTATCTGGGTTCTTAATTTTTTAGTAGGCTGATCAGTCCTCTGTATTTATAAATCATGCATTTTAAGTAGACTTCACAAACAATCATGCAAATGCTCACACACCAAAAACAAAACAAACAAGCAAACAAAAAATCCTATGTTATTTTTTAAAGCAGGGTCTCTATCATGTAGCCCTATCTGGGAGATACCCAACTGCCAGGTAGAACATGCAGTCGGCATTGACTCATGAAAAAATCCTCAAGAGTTATTGGAGGTTCTGGAGAAGGTGCAAAAGAATGACAATTTGGGTGGTTTTAAGAGTACTCAAAGGAAGAAAATTAAAGATTGGGCAGGTTAGCAGGGCGATAAACTGTAGTCGGCACCAACATAAGCAGAAGTTTCTGCATGCAGTTTCTGGACTCAGTGACATAAAAAAAATAAAATGACCTAGGTTGTTCCTAACTACTTACAATGCAACTTTTAACTGCAAAATTGTCTTTTCTTCTATTCTCACAGACTGTGGTGGGGATTGGAGGAAGAAAAGGGGAAAGAACCCAAACTTTTAGGCCATTCAAAATAAGGGATTCGTATGAATGTTTTGAAAGTCAGCAGAGGAATAAGTGTTTCTTCTTCACAAAGAAATGGAAAACTTTGGAAGTGAAATGGGAGGCTAGGATCTTGCATTTTGTTCAGTCTCTGCCAGGCATTCCTGGAGCAATCCTTGAGCATGAATGATGCCTCACTTTATCCTCTCCATGGCTCTTTTGCTCTTTCTGCGCATTTGGGTCTGATCTCTTTGCCTAGTTCTTCTATGATAGCTAGGAGTTTTACATATTTGCTTTGGGGTACCTGGCTGCTCCCTGTACCCTGGGTGTAGCCTACAGATAGGGATCCATAGTCATTGATCAACTGCTGATAGAGGCTGCCATGAGCGAACAAATTTCTACAACTGGAATAGAGAAGGATGGGCTCACCAAGGGCAGAAGCTGGCCACTCCCCCCCACCTTGTACTGCCATTCTAGGCACTATGAGGGGTACCAGGACCTCCCTAGGCAGCAGCTGGCAGGGTCTGCTGAGGGCTGGGCCTGCACTGGAGACACTGACTGGGCTTTGGGCAGAGGGCACTGGCTGCAGAATGGAAATTCTAGGGGATGGGGTGGCTGGTACCAGGACCATCCCATTTGTGGTAGTTCCTAATGGCAAGGCAAAGTGGATGCTGGCTGTGGGCACTGACCCCTCCCCCAACAGCTGCAGCTTTTAAGCCAGGTGTTTCTAGGGCTTAGGCCACTTGCAGCTGCTGGGGCAGAGTGGGTAGGATACTGCCCATGGGCTGATGTCCTCAGGCTTGCCTAGAGGTGCAGGCTGTTGTATAACCCAGGGCAGAGGGCCACTGGGGCCATTGCCAATGGGGGTCCCTGCTAAGTAGGTCTTGGGCAATGAACAGTATGGTTAGAGAGGCAGGACATAATTCAAGTTTCCCTACATTTTTCCAGCATTTTTTAACACCTGTACTTGGAAATCTGATCTGAGATGAAAGGGGTTAATAGGGAGAAGTTCTCTGACCTAGGAGAGTCACAGGAGTCTCTCTAGTTTAAACAATCATTCAAGGAAGGGTTAACAGGAGGTTGCTATAAAGTGCAAACCATTAATCAATTTTTTTTTCCTTCACTCTGGGATTACTTCCAAGGTAGCTGCCTTCCTTCATTGCCCAAGAACAATGAGACTATTAATCTTGCCACTTACTTTTAACTTTTATAAAATTTAATCCTTATTTTTCCTTAAAACAAATTCTACAGAGTGGTATCCCAAAATTTACCAAAATATTTCCTGGAATTGCCCCAAAGTCTCAGGTGTTCTCCCCTGCAATCTTAAAATGATAAATCTTCAAACTCCTTATTCTGCTAAGATGTTTATAGTAGTTACACAAACTTTGATTTTCTGACTTTATTACTGTAATTCCAACATAACTAAAGCTGAAATGACAGGGAAAAAAAGTATCTCATGGGCTTTTTTTCTCTTTTCTTATAACCTAATCTCTTGCAGAAAGCCTAAGTTAGTCCTGCTTACTGGGACAATTGCTTCATCTATAAAAGATCTTTAATCTTTCACAGTGTTCTAAAATCTCTGGCTACAGCCCTTAGAAGTTTTTCTGGCTTAGATGTATTCTAAATCTTTCAGGGCAACTGAATCTTATACAACACAGACATTTTACATTTTACAGAGACAGAAACACAGCAAAAAAGACGGGACAGATAAGGACAAGCAATTTTAACAAAGCACATAATTAAAATGCTTTTTTTCCCTACTTGATAGTATTTTATTTTTTCCAATTACATCTAAAGATAGTTTTCAATATTCACTCTTATAAGATTTTGAGTTCCAAATTTTTCTCCCTTCCTCCCTTCCAACCCCCTCTCTCCCTACCCCACTTCCTAAGACAGCAAGCAATCTGATATAGGTTATACATGTACAATCACATTAAATATATTTCCACATCAGTCACGTTGTGAAAGAAGAATCAGAACAAAAGAGAAAAACTATGAGAAACAAAAAAAAAAAGTGAAAATAGTGTGCTTTGATAGGCATTCAGACTCCATAGTTCTTTCTCTGGAGGTGGATAGCATTTTCCATCATGAGTCTTGGAATTGTCTTGGATCATTGTTTTGCTGAGAAGAGCTAAGTCTATGATAATTGATCATTGCACAGTGTTGCTGTTACTGTGTACAATGCAGGAAAAGTATTTTGATGAAAGACAAAGAAGGGAGAAATAGAAGTGATTTTGTCTCTGGATTATAATATAGAACACCTGGACAGAAAGAAGAACTAGAGGAGGAATTTAGGAAATAGTTACCAAGATTGATATATAGGCATGATATGGTAGTGATGGAGGATTTTACTTATCCAGATACCTGCTGGATTCCTCTCTTTGCCAAAATTAGAGCAGCTCATAATTGGCTTGCCTTAGTGATAATTTTATCCTCCATGGGGTGGAGGAACCAGCAATTGGACATTCTTTTCTGGCTGTGATTCTCACTAACAGGGAGTAATGGTTTCAGGGATGAAAATGATGAAAACTCTGGAAAAAAATGACCACTCTGTTCTAGAGTTTGTGGTAAAGAAAGAAAGGAAATCCTGACATAGAATGACATGCAACCTAGAGTTTGGGAAAGAAGATTTCAGAGGGGTCAGAAGAAAGATGGGTAGGAATACAACGTTACAGGAGAAATTGGCCTAGGAGAGGTGAGAGATACAAAATTATGAAGATAGAAATGGAAATAATTGTATAAAGGAAGAAAAGTTGGATTTGTCTCAAGAATCTGATAGGTATTAATAGGGAACTCACTAACCAACTTAGATTTTAGAAAGAAATATATAGAAAACCACAGGTAACCGAGTGTGAGTACAAGAATATGGCATGGTTCTATGAAATAGGGTCAGAATTGCTAAAGCTCAGAATGAACTGAAGCTGCTGAGGGAAGGTAAGGACCACAAAACTTTTTTTGTGTTTTTATGTGCTCTACTGGAAGAAAAAGGAGAAGGATCAGGGAAGTAATTGGATCTTTGCTTAGCTTGGAAGAAATGTGAGCTGACAGCAGAGTTAAAGAAGTGCTTAATTATTTTTTTTCCTGTTTTCTCCATAAAGAAGAATAACCATTGGAAAAGACAGAACAAAATTGACTAATGGGAGCTAATACTCAGGTAAGGAAAGAGCAAGAGAACACCTAGGTGCCCTTAAAGAACGCAAGTCACTTGAACCAAATAAACTATATTCTCAAGTCCTGAAAGAATTGGCAGAAGTAACTACTGAGCAATTGTCAGTGATATTTGAAATATAGAAAATAGGAGAAGGGCCATAAGACTGGAGGAGTACAAGAGTCCCAATTTTCCAAAGAAGAAAAAAGAAAGGGAAGAGTATCAAAAATGTAGGCCAGTAATTTTGACTTTAATTACTGGAAAAATTCTAGAATGGACCATTAAAAGATTCTTGACAAACATCTAGATGGGGAAGCAGTGACTACAAAGAGCCAATACAGCCTCATCAAGAACAGGTCATGCCAGACAAATCTCGTTTCCTTTTTTGGGGGGGCAGGATTGCTAAAGTACAGTAGTAGAGGAGGAGAATGTTGTAGGTACAATTTGCCTAGATTTTAACAAAGCTTTTTATGAAGTATCTCATGCTATTCTTGAGAAGAAGGTAGAGAGATAGGGATAAAGTAATCAAATGGATTCAGAAGTGGTTGACTTAATGTCTAATAGTCATTGTCAATGGTGCAATGTCGTTATGACAGTTGGTCTCCAACAGAGTATCCTAGGAATCTCTGCTTGGCCTTGTGTTTTTATTTTTATTTTTATGTTGATATCCAATGACTTGGATAAAGACAAGCTGGTATACTCATCCAACTCACAAGTGATATGAAGTTGGGAAGAACAGCTAATGCACTTGATCACAAACTGAGGATTACAAAAAATCTTGACAGGTTAGAACATTGGTCTGAATCTAATAAAATAAAATTCAA
The DNA here is from genome assembly GCF_003287225.1 of Phascolarctos cinereus. Taxonomy (NCBI): domain Eukaryota; kingdom Metazoa; phylum Chordata; class Mammalia; order Diprotodontia; family Phascolarctidae; genus Phascolarctos; species Phascolarctos cinereus. The sequence goes on along the minus strand of NW_027555736.1, from coordinate 246,745,299 downwards.
TAGAGATGAATGTAAAGCCATGTCTTGGGTACAAAAATCAACATCACAAAGTATAAGTTGGGGACAGTGGCCTAGTTAGATAGCAGCTGTTCTGAAAAAGATCTGGGATTTTAGTGGACTGAAAATTCAATCAATATGAATCAACAGTATGATAGAGTAGCCCAAAAAGCTAATTTGATCTTGGACTACATTAAAAAGATACAGCTTCCAGCTGTAGAGAGGTAACAGTCCCATTGTACTCTGCCCTCATCCAAACTCATCTGTAGTATTGTGTTCAATTCTGGCCGTGTTGGTGCCTACAGAGGTGGTACGGTGTATAAGAGCACTGGACATAGTCAGGAAGGTCTGAGTTCAAGTCCTGCCTTAGGTACTTACTCACTGTGTGATCCTGTGCAAACTACTTAACCTCTCTCAGCCTCAATTTCTTCATTTCTAAAGTGGGAATAAAAATAGCATTAACACAGAGGGTTGTGAGCATTAGATGAATTAGCACATGCATAGTCTTTTGCAAACCTTCAGGTACTATAAAAATTCTAGCTATCATTATTGTTAATCTATAAAAAATGTTGATAAGCTGGGGATTGCCTAGAGAAGGGTAACAAGGATAGTGAAGGACCTTGAACCCATGCTGTATGATGACAAGTTGAAAGAACTGGTGTTGCCATTGATTCGTAAGTAGCTAAATAAGTTATGGCGTATGAATATGATGGAACACTATTGCGCTATAAGAAATGAAGAAGGGGATGGTTTCAGAGAAACCTGGGAAGTCTCATATGAACTGGTGCAAAGTGTAGTGAGCAGAGCCAAGAGAACAGTTCATACTGTAATAACAACATTTGAGGACAAAAAAATTTGAAAGACTTTTTTGATCAATGCAATGATCAGCCACAATTCCAAAGGACTTATGAAACATTCTTTCCATGTCCAGGTAGAGAGATGATGGACTCAGAGTACATGGCTTATGTGGGGATTTGTTTTGTTTGAATAGGCATGTTCTTAACAGGTTTTACTTTTTTTGATGGGTGGATTAGGGAGAGATGAAAGGAAGAAAATTCAGAACCCCCCCCAAAAAATGAATTAAAAAAAAAGCAAGAACTAGGAATTTTTAACCCGGAGAAGAGAAGACTCAGGGAGCACTTTATGGTTGTCTTCAAGTATTTGAAAAATTATCATGAGGAAGAGGGATTTGACTTGTTCTGTTTGGCCCTGGAGACCAAAGAAAACAACTTAGATTTGAGGTAAGGGAAGACTTTGTAGTAGATAGAATTGCCCAAGAATAAAGCAAGTTGCTTTGAGAAGTGGTGGGTTCCCATATTCAGTAGAGCCTGGACTACCAGGTATACAGTGGGATTCTTTTCAGTTATGCTTTAAATATATGGCCCCTGTGATCTCTTTCAACTCTGAACTTCTGTGACTCTGATTTTGTATTTTAGGGTTATGGTTTAAAATGAGGGATGATGATTCTTGATGACCATGGGACAGTCTTCTTTATCTAGATGGGAGAGAGTTTAAACAAGAATAATATTTGAATGGTGGCACAGCTTACTCTAACAGACAACCACTGTCTGCTTGGCAACACTTCCTATCTCTGCTATAGCAGACAGGAAGGGTTGTCTCACTGTTCCTCCTTCACTGAAAGGAGACTGATCCAGAAGAATAATACACAAAAGGGGGGAAAGACCTGGTAGAATTAACTAGGCATCAGAAAGAAGGAAAGTAGAGATTTGTAGTTAAAATACATAATTGAAGAGTTTTGTTGTTGTTCGGTCGTTTTTCAGTCATTTCCAACTCCTTATGATCCCTTTTGGAGTTTTCTTAGTAAAGATACAGGAGTGGTTTGCTATTTCCTTCTCCAGATCATTTTACAGATGAGGAATTGAGGCAGAGGTAAGTGACTTGTCCAGGGTCACACAGCTAGTAAGTATCTGAGGCTAGATTTGAACTCAGGATGAGTCTTCCTGAATTCAGGCCCAGCACTCTATCCACTCTGCCAATAGTTGGGAAACATTTTTCATGAAGGGAGGGGAGGAATTCCTTCTTGTACTTTATAAAATTCATGTTACTTTTTCAGAATTAAAAAAATACATTACAAAGCAGTGTCAGATTACAAGCTATAGCCACTGAAATTTCCTAGACTCTCTGACATAATGAAATGAAGCCCTGCTTATGTCATAGAGAGTCTAGAAAACTCCAGTAGCCATTACTTGGAATTTGACACTGCTATAATCATGTAATTTTTTTTAAAAATCTGAAAAATCAGCATAAATTTTATAAAGTGCAAGAAGAAATTCTTCCCTCCTCCCAAGAAAAGATACAAATAAATACTTGTTCTGTTTGCCCCATTTCCAGTCATCCTGATCCATATCTTGCCACTGGACCCAGATGTCTCTGGAAGAGAAAGTGAGGCTGGTGACCTTGCACAGCTCTCCCTCACTTAAATCCAATTCACTTGCAAGTCATGGCATCATCTTCCTGATGTCGTGGTCCTCTTTGATAATGGAGTACAAACAGCAACAAATAAAGACATGGTTTCATTTCAAACTGTCATCCTATATCCTTCGTCACTTTCACAGCCAAACTCCTAGAAATAGCACTTACTTCTTTTTCTCACCTCATATTTACTTCTCAATCCTTTTCAATCTGCTTCTTTTTCCCACTTAATAGTGTTTTAATTTTTTCCAATTACATATAATGATAGTTTTCAACATTCACTTTTATAAGATTTTGAGTTCCAAATTTCTCTCCCTCCATCCTTCCCATTCCTTCTACCTCCCTCCCCTCCCCCTTCCCCAAGACAGCAAGCAATCTGATATAGGTTATAGGTGTACAATCATATTAAATACATTTCCACATTTGTCATGTTGTGAAAGAAGATCAGAACAAAAGGAAAAAAAACCTTGAGAATGAAAAAAAGAAGAGAGAGAAAATAGTATGCTTTGATCTGCATTCAGACTCCAAAGTTCTTTCTCTGGGTGTGGATAGCAATTTCCATCATGAGTCTTTTGGAACTGTCTTAGATCATTGTATTGCTGAGAAGAGCTAAGTCTATCATAGTTGATAATCGAATAATTTTACTGTTACTGTGTACAATGTTCTCCTGGTTCTATTCACTCAGCATCAGTTCATGTAAGTCTTTCCAGGTTTTTCTGAAATCCATCTGCTCATCATTTCTTATAGCACAATAGTATTCCATTATATTCATATACTACAACTTGTTCAGCCATTCCCCAATTGATGGGCATCCTCTCAATTTCCATTTTTTAGCCATCACAAAAAGAGCCTTTATAATATTTGCGTACATGTGGATCCTTTTTCTTTTTTTATGATCTCTTTGGTATACAGACCTAGTAGTGATATTGCTGGATTAAAGGACAGTTTTATAGCCTTTTGGACATAGTTCTAGATTACTTTCCAGAATGGTTGGATCAGTTCACAACTCTACCAACAATGTGTTATGAACTGGTTTTCTCACATCTTCTCCAACATTTATCATTTTCTTTTTCCATCATATTAGTCAATGTGATAGATGTGAGATGGTGGTTGTGGTTTGTCCTTTTTTCTTGAAGAGGACCATGACATCAGGAAGATGATGATATGACTTGCAGTTGACTTTGATTTGAGCGAGGGAGGGCTGTGCAAAGCCACCAGCCTCACTTTCTCCTTCAGAGCTATCTGGGTCCAGTGGACAGATGTTGATCAGAATGACTGAAGATCACCCAGGGTGCAGTGGATGACCTTGGCCCTTTTAAGCTAAGGTCTTTTCAGGTTTTCACTTTGACTGAGGCAACACCCATTTAGGGAATAGACCTCTTTAAGAAGTAAGTCAAGGGATCATGCTTTACTAAAAAAAACAAATCAAACTGAGAGAGGAAGACCTTCAGAGTTGGTGGCCAAAAGAGAAACAGTTACTACTGACATTCACTCTGAGCCAGGCGGGCACAAAAAATAACCACTAAGGGCTGTTTGGGCAGGGACCTGTTGTTGTCCAATCCATGAGATCCAGATTGAATTGGGTTTAAGATTTGGTCTTTGAGAGAGAAATCTAGCCAGTAAACCTCAAGTTGACTAGATAGCTTTGAGCCACCAAAATTTACCTTCCTTTGGGTAGAACACCATGAGGTAAGGAAAGAGGAAAGAGGAGAGGAAAGAAGAGGAGAGGAGAGGACAAACTGAGTTGCCCAAGTGGAACTGGCCAGCTGGGTCCCCATTCAGGGAGCTTGGACTACTCACAGATTGTGGTTTGTCCTTCATTCTTGAAGAGGACCATGATGTGAGACCTCAGTGTTGATTTATTGTGCATTTCTCTAATCAATAGTGACTTAGAGCAATTTTTTTCATATGACTATAGATAACTTTAATTTCTTCATCTGAAAACTGCCTGTTCATGTCCTTTGACCATTTATCAATTGAGGAATGACTTGTATTCTTATAAATTTAACTCAGTTCTCTATATATTTGAGAAATGAGGTCTATCAGAAACACTGGCTGTAAAAAATGTTTCTGGGGCAGCTGGGTGGCACAGTAGATAGAGCTCCGGCCTCGGAGTCAGGAGGATCTAAATTCAAATCCGGCTTCAGACAGAAAACACTTACTAGCTGCGTGACCTTGGGCATGTCACTTAACCCAATTGCCTAATTAAAAAAAAAAAGTACTTCCCAGCTTTCTGCTTCCCTTCTAATTTTGGTTGCATTGGTTTTGTTTAGGCAAAACCTTTTTAATTTAATGTAATCAAAATTATCCATTTTCCATTTCATAATGTTCTCTCTCTCTCGTTTGGTCTTATATTCTTCCCTTCTCCATAAATCTGACAGGTAAACTATTCCTTGCTCACCTAATTTGCTTATGGTATCACTCTTTATGTCTAAATCACTTGTCTATTTTGACTTTATCTTGGTATAGAGTGTGAGATGTTGGTCTATGCCTATTTTCTGCCATACTATTTTCCAGTTTTTCCAGCAGTTTTTTGAGAAAAAGTGAGTTCTTGACCCAGAAGCTGGAGTCTTTAGGTTCATCAGATAGTAGATTACTACAGTCATTGACTACTGTGTCTTGTGTACCTAACCTATTCTACTGATCTATCATTCTATTTCTTAGCCAGTACCAACTAGTTTTGATGATTGCCACTTTATAATACAGTTTTAGATCTGGAATGGCTAGTCCACCTTCCTTTGCTTTTTTTTTCATTAATTGCCTTGATATTCTTGAACTTTTGTTCTCCAGATGAATTTTGTTATTGTTTTTTTCTAGCTCCATAAAATAATTTTTTGGCAGTTTGATTGGTATGGCACTGAGTAAGTAAGTTAATTTAGATAGAATTATCATTTTTATTATATTAGCTTGGCCCACCCATGAGCAATTTATATTTTTCCAATTGTTTAGATCTGACTTTATTTATGTGAAAAAGTGTTCTGTAATTGTGTTCATATAGTTCCTGAGTTTGTCTTGGCAGGTGGACTCCCAAATATTTTATATTGTCTATAGTTATTTTAAATAGAATTTCTTTCTATCACTTGCTGTTGGACTTTGTTAGTATTACATAGAAATGGCAATGATTTATGTGGTTTTATTTTATAACCTGCAACTTTGCTACATTTTTTAATTATTTCAAGTAGTTTTTTAGTTGATTCTCTAGGATTCTCTAAGTATTCAATCTGCTTCTCACCTCACCACTCAACAAATCTGCTCTCTCCAAAGTTACCAATGATCTAGCCATTTAAAAATTGTATGGCTTTTTCTCAGTCCTTATTCTTCTTGACCTCTAGGAAGCATTTTATACTGTTGACAATCTCTTCAATATCCTTTCCTCCACTGGTTTTCATGACAAAGATCTCTCCTACTTGTATGGACAGTACAAGCATTTGTGTGATTTTGTTAGTAAACTTGTTTTTATTTTTGCATCAACCATGCACATTTGTGGCTAAGTACACTACAGGAAAAAAATGAGAGGTATGCAAGTTTGTAAATTATCTGGTATCCTACTAGGTTCTTCACTGATCTTGTTCACCCTACCATTGTAAAGAGCTCCCTGGGCATTTCTTGCATATTTTCATTATTTGCCTTTAAAACTCAAGTTTTGTGTTGCAATTATTCCCCTAAAGCATAGTAGAAGTCCTTTGGTCTCTAAATGTAAGTGTGCAAAGTTAGTGATGTGGTTTAGTGCAAAAATAAAGGTGCTGGATAAACTTTGTGCCAGAATGTCTGCAGCTGGGGGCATAGACAAGATGGCAGAGTAAAAGCAGTGACTTGCTTGAGCTCTCCCCCAAACCCCTCCAAATACCTGTAAAAAATGGCTCTAAACAAATTCCAGAGCAGCAGAACCCACAAAAAGGCAGAATGAAACAAATTTCCAGCCCAAGACAACCTGGGTGTGGTTGATTAGAAAGGTCTATTGCACTGGGCTGGGAGAGAAAAGCAGTTCAGCAGTGGGGCACAGGCAAAAACCAGGCTTCAGCAAACCTGGAGCAGGCCTCAGGGAACTGAGTCATGGGCAGCTATGTCAGTTTCCAGACTTCTCAACCCACAAACACCAAAGACAACTTAGAAGGTCAGTAGGAAAAGTCTGTGACTGTGGTGAGAGAAGCTAGGTCCTGGTCCCAACCCCAGTCCCAATGCGCCCAAGGGTGGTGGCTACTTCTAGAGCTTCCAGCCCATAGGCTGAGGGGGAATCAAGTGGCTGATCAGAGAGGGCTTGCAGGGATCTCTTTGCTTATGCTGAGGCAGGATTCCCTTGCTTTGCCTGTGCTTGTATCTGCATAGCAGTTCTGGGTGGCAATCATGGAGTGAGGAGGAGTGTTGGTATGGTGGAGCTTGTAGTGGTGGTGAAGAAGGAACCCTCCTCACAGTTCTGAGGCAGAAAAGAGTGCTTGTGGTTACTCATAGACCACAGGATAGGACAGGAAAAGAGTAAACACCTCATCCTTGATTGTAAGACCTTGGAAAAACTGAAAATTTACAGGTCCCAGAAATATCTCTGAAAACAGCTGCACAAAACCCCTGAAGCTTGGGACAGTACATTCTCCACAGTGGAAGCAGACCCCTACCTTAGCAAAGAGTTTATAACTGAAGTAATTGGCTGGGATCATGAGCAAACTGCACAAAAAATTCAGACCATAGAATCTTTCTTTGGTGACAGAGAAAAGCAATATATACAACCAGCAAAGACAACAAAGTCAAAGCTCCTACATCCATAGTCTCCAAGAAAAATGTGAATCAGCCCCAGGCCATTGAAGAGCTCAAAAAGGATGTTGAAAAGCAAGTAAGAGAAATAGAGGAAACGCTGGGAAGAGAAATGAGAGTGATGCAAGAAAAATCATGAAAAACAAGTCAACAGCTTGCTAAAGGAGACCCAAAAAAATACTGAAGAAAATAACACCTTAAAAAATAGCCTAACCCAAATTGCCAAAGAGGTCCAAAAAACCAATGAGGAGAAGAATGCCTTAAAAAGCAGAATTGGACAAATGGAAAAGGAAGTTCAAAAGCTCACTGAAGAAAATAGTTTCAAAATGTCTGCAGCTGCTGTCAGCCTAATTGACCAGTTGACTAGAGACATCAAGGCTGCCAATACCATCATTGATGGCAGCCTTAAGGTTAAGCATCAGTTGTCCTCTGCTATGCTCCTATATGCCAAGGTCCTTAAGGATCTCAAATGGTGCATGAAGTAGACATGACTGATGGATTATTTCAAGCTGGTGCATCCTTCATGATCTTCAACACCAATTATTGGAGGTGATGTCAAAACCTCTTCCAACAGCAGCAACTGAAGTCCCAGAAACCTCTTCTTTAATTTTCAGAGTGGGACCAAGGTAAAGAAGGTTACAGCAATATACTATATAGTACAATGCCCTTACACTGCCATCAGAAACAATGGAAAGTAAAATTCAGGTTAAAAATGTTTTAGTTTTAAGAATTTTATTTGCTGTAGAGTTTTTATGGTATTGTAGATTTCATGTGTTATGAAAAGTGAATATTGTCAGGAATCAGTGGGGCTTTTTAAAATTGAGATATTAACACAAACAGTCAAAGGATTCTGGGGAATTACTAATGAGAAAAATGTTTTGCATGTTATCAATTTTAGTTTGTGTACTACATTTTATGAGTTATTTTATGTTTACTGTGTTAGTAAAAGTACATATTATCAGAATGCATATTTTGTTATAAAGAATTGTATACAGAAAAGCATATTTTAGCAATTTCTAGTGAAGTATATATATATTTACAATCCTAACCTCTAATGCCCAAATGCCTAATGGACATATTTTCCATATGCAGTTCAAACTCAACACAACTAAAACAGAGCTCATTATCTTCCCCACCTCCAAATAATATGCTCTTCTTAACATCCCTAATCCTATTGTGAGCAGCACCATCCTTCTAATCACCAAGGTTTAAACCTTCAGATTAAACTTCAACTCTTTCTTCTTCCCCATTCCCATATCCATTTACCAAGTCTTCTACATTCTGCTTCCACAATAAATCTATAGCCATTCACTCTTCTCTACTCACATGGATATGACTTAATTTTTTAGAAATTAATTGTCCTGATATCCTAGACCCAGACAGTAAAATAGAAATGGAAAGAATCCACCGATCGTCTCCTGAAAGAGATCTCAAAATGAAAACTTCCAAGAATATTATAACCAAATTCCAGAGCCAAGGAGAGAATATTGCAAGCAGCCAGAAAGAAAGAAATCAAGTATTGTGGAGCCTCACTCAGGATAAAACAAGATTAGCAGCTTCTACATTAAAGGATCAAAAGGCTTGGAATATGATATTACAGAGGGCAAAGGAGCTAGGATTACAACCAAGAATCACCTACCCAGTGAAACTGAGTATAATCCTTCAGGAGAAAAAAATGTATATTCAGTGAGATAGAGGCCTTTTAAGCATTCTTGAGGAAGAGACCAGAGCTGAATAGAAAATTTTACTTTCAAATACAAGACTCAAGAGAAGCATAAAGAGATGAACAGAAAAGGGAAATCATAAGAGACTTAATAATTTTAAACTGTTTGTATTCCTATATGGGAAGATGTTTATAACTCATAAGACCTTTCTCATTATTAAGTTAGTTAGAAGTATATATAGACAGAGGGCACAGGTGTAAGTTGAATATGAAGGGATGATATCTCAAAAATAAAATTAAGGGGTGAGAGAGAAATGTACTGGGAGAAAGATAAAGGGAGAGGTAGAATGAGATAAATTATTTCACATAAAAGAGGCAAGCCAAAGCTTTTACTGTGGAGGAAAAGAGGGGAGAGGGGAAGGGGAGTGAGTGAACCTTACTCTCATCAGAATTGGCTCAAAGAAGGAATAACAATACACATTCAATTAGGTAGAGAAATCTATCTTACCCTACAGGAAAGTAGGAGAGGAAAGGGATAAGAGAAGGGAGTGAGGTGAGAGAAGGGAGAGCCGATTGGTGGAGAGGGTAGTCAGAAGCAAAACACTTGTGAAGAGGGCCAGTGTGAAAGGAGAGAGAATAGAATAAATGGGGTGGGGGTATAGCATGGAAGGAAATACAGTTAGCAAGAATAACTGTGAAAACAATTTTGAAGCAAGTTTCTCTGGTAAAGGCCTCATTTCTCAAACATACAGAGAACTGACTCAAATTTATAAAAATAAGAGCCATTCCCCAATTGGTAAATGATCAAAAGATATAATCAGTTTTCAGAAGAAGTAATCAAAGCTATCTATAGCTATATGAAAAAATATTCTGACTCACTATGGATTGGAGGAATGCAAATTCAAACAATTCTGAGGTACTACTTCATACCTTTTAGATTGGTTAATAGGACAGAAAAGTAAAATGACAAATGGTGGAGGGGATGTGTAAAAAAATGAGACTTTAATGCACTATTGGTGAAGTTGTGAACTAATTCAACCATTCTATAGAGCAGTTTGGAACTATGCCCAAAGAGCCATAAGACCATGCATACTCTTTGACCTAACAATACCACTGCTAGGTCTATATCCCAAATGAAATAAAGAACAGAAAGGAAAAGGATCCACATGTGCAAAAATATTTATAGCAGCTCTTTTCTGTGAGTAAAGAATTGGAAGTTGAGGGGAAGCCCATCAATTGGGGAATGGCTGAACAAGTTGAGGTATGTGATTATGATGGAACACTATTGTGCTATAAGAAATGATGAGCAGGATGCTGGAAAAACCTGGAAAGACTGGCATGGACTGATGCAAAGTGAAATAGACTGTGTACAAAGTAACAGCAAGAGTATTATTGGGGCGGAGCCAAGATGGCAGAGTGAAAGCAGTGACTTGCTTGAGCTCTCCCCCAAACCCCTCCAAATACCTACAAAAAATGGCTCTAAACAAATTCTAAAGCAGCAGAACCCACAAAAGGACAGAGGAAGCAAATTTCCAGCCCAAGACAACCTGGATGATTGATCAGAAAGGTATATCATGATGGGCAGGAAGAGGAGCGCAGTGTGGCGTGGGCGCACAGGCCACAGTGAGCCTGGAGCAGGCCTCAGAGGACTGAATCTCGGACAGCTGTGGGAGATTCCAGACTCCCCACCCACGAACACCAAAGACAACTTAAAGGTCAGTGGGAAAAGTCTGTTTCTGCAGTGAGAGAGGAGCTAGCTTTCAAAGCCAGTTCCAGAGTGCAGAGCATGGGGCTAGGGCTGGGGCTGTGTCCTGACCTTTCGGCCCACAAACTGAGGGGGAATTGAGTGGCTGATCAGAGAGGAACTGCAGGGATTGCTTTGCCAGGGCTGAGGTGGGAATCTCTTGCTTTGCCCATGCTTGGATCTAGGTCACAGTTCTGGGCAGCAGTACTGGGGTGAGGAGAAGCACTGGCACGGTGGAGCTTGTAGTGGCTGTGAAGAGAAAACCCTTCTCATAGTTCCAGGACAGAAAAGAGTGCTTGTGGTCACTTACAGACCAGAGCACAGGCCAGGAAACGAGTGAAAACCTCTTGCCTTATCATACCACCTTGCAAGAACTGAAAATCTGCAGATCTCTACAAGTATCTCTGAAAACAGCTGTACAAACCCCCAAAGCTTGGGACAGTACACTCTCCACATTGGAAGCAGACTCTTACCTTAACAAAGAGTTTAAAACTCAAGTAATTGGCTGGGATCATGAGTAAGCAGTGCAAAAAGAGTCAGACTATATTATCTTACTTTGGTGACAAAGAAGATCAAAATATACAACCGGAAGAAGACAACAAAGTCAAAGCTCCTACATCCAAAGCCTCCAAGAAAAATATGAATCAGTCCCAGGCCTTGGAAGAGCTCAAAAGGGATTTTGAGAAGTAAGTAAGAGAAATAGAGGAAAAACTGGAAGAGAAATGAGAGTGATGAAAGAAAATCATGAAAAACAAGTCAACAGCTTGCTAAAGGAGACCCAAAAAAATACTGAAGAAAATAACACCTTAAAAAATAGCCTAACCCAAATAGTAAAAGAGGTCCAAAAAACCAATGAGGAGAGGAATGCCCTAAAAAGAAAAATTGGCCAAATGGAAAAGGAAGTCCAAAAGATTACTGAAGAAAATACTTCCTTAAAAATTAAAGTAGAGCAATTGGAAGCTAGTGACTTTATGAGAAATCAAGACCCTGTAAAACAAATCTAAAAGAATGAAAAAAATAGAAGACAATGTGAAATATCTCATTGGAAAAACAACTGACCTGGAAAATAGATCCAGGAGAGAGAATTAAAAAATTATTGGACTATCTGAAAGCCATGATAAAAAAAAAAGAGCCTAGACATCATCTTTCAAGAAATTATCAAGGAAGACTGCCCTGATATAGTAGAACCAGAGGGCAAAATAGAAACTGAAAGAATCCACCAATCTCCTCCTGAAAGAGATCCCCAAAGGAAAACTCCTAGAAATATTGTAGCCAAATTTCAGAGTTTCCAGATCAAGGAGAAAATATTACAAGTTGCCAGGAAGAAACAATTCAAGTATTGTGGAAACACAATTAGGATAATACAAGATTTAGCAGTTTCTATATTAAGGGACAGGAGGGCATGGAATATTGCATGAGGGCAGACTAGGGGAAGGCATGCCATCTTGGGGTGGGGGAGGGGCGAGATGGGGTGAAAATTTGGAACTCAAAATCTTGTGGAAGTAAATGTTGAAAATGAAAAATAAATAAATTTATATAATAAAAAGATAAAAAATAAATATATTCATTATTATTATAAATAAAATAAAATTCTTCTTCACACTAGTAAAAAAAAAGTAACAGCAATATTATAAGATGATCAGCTGTGAACTACTTAGTTATTCTCAGCAATACAATGATCCAAGACAACTCTGAAGGGCTTAGCATGAAAAATACTATCCATCCACAGAGAAAGAACTGATGGTGTCTGAATACAGATTGAAGCAACCTTTTTTTTACTTTCTTTATTTTTCTTGAGGTTTTTTTGTCTGTTTTGTTTTACAACATGACTATCATGGATATGTTTTACATGATTACACATGTATAACCTATATTGAATTGTTTGCCTTCTCAATGATGGGGGGTGGGGAGGGAGAAAGGGAGAGAATTTGAAACTCAAAGTTTTAAAAATGATTGTTAAAAATTGTTTTTACATGTAACTGGGGAAAATAAAATACTAAATGGAAGCTAAAAAAATAGAGCAAAATGGGAGAAGGGGGAGGGGATTTGGGCCTCTCTCTTATGTTTATAAGTCTCAGGGACCATAAAACCAAAGAGAAAACCATTAGTCTCCAGAATTTATCCTGAGCCCTCTAGTCCTAGAACTTCAGTTTTGATCCATGAATTATAGATGTGAGGAGAAGTATGCCTCTCACCCACCTCCCTCAAAGCGTGAGGGGAACCTTGTACTTTGATCTCAAAATCCTTTGAGGTTGCCCTAAGACCATTGTTCTCAGGGCTGCTACAGTGTCCTCTATTTTCCCACAGCTCCAAAAAGAGCAGGCTTCTCCTTTCTCCTGAATTGATGCTTCATAACTGAAGTCCCCAGTTGCACGGGCAATGGCATTTTGGCAAGGTCATTCACTGGATGGAAATTAGAGCTGCAGCAATGTTTCCCTTAGAATTTGGAGAAGAGCAAAACTTTTATTTCTAGGACTATGGTATGGGCAAGAGCAGCCCAGGAAAAGAAACTGTAATTTCAGCACCACTTTATCCAAGTTTCAGGTCTCTTTAGGTGAGTGAGGAAATAGCTTAGCGTTCTCCCAGGCAACTCTTAATATGTCTCATTTATTGTTAATGCTATTTCCATTGGCTTAATTTGCAAAAAAGTCTAAATTAAACATTAGGGTTTAGGGGGTAGGGAAGGGAAGTACTTCCCCCCCCCCATTTATAGCTCTGATGCTATCTCTCCCTTTTCCTATTTCTTCATGTTGCTTTTTCCTCCATTACTCTGATTAACAATCTTAACCTAATTATATTGTCGGGAAACAGCCAAAATAAGGCTCCTGGGCTCTTGTTGGATGTGTGTAGATGATAGCTCAAACACATCAATGATTTCTTCTAGAAAAATAATTTCCTTCTCTGACTATAGCCATGATATTTTTGTATGAATTGACTGATATTCAGACCCCAGGGTTCCTTCACAGCCTATAGGACAGACAAGCTAAGGATTAAGATGGAAATATATGTCATATGTCCCTGTGAATGAGTTTGCCAAGAACATTCATACTAGTGAGGACTTCAACCATGTAATCTGATGTTGAGTTTAGAAGCAGGACATAGAGTCTTGCACTCTCTAGGAGCCAATTAAAAAGCTAGGCATTATTCCAACAGGGCCGAGAGTACTAGTCTCAAGTGTACTACATAGGATTTTGAAATGAGGATATGCGGTTCCATACTGTTGGAAGAGAAGGGGTGAACCGAGTGAGACCTAGGTGTCTTTACCTCTGTTATCTATGGCTGATAACTGAAGCTCTGGATTTATGTGAACTGGGTTCAATTTAGCGAAACTACATTTCAATATTCATACTGTCTTTGGCTTAGGCCTCCACTTGGAGTTTTCCCTGAGAATAGAATTTGCCTTATATCTAGGTCTGCACACAAAAGGAAAATGGCCTTTGGCTCCTATGCATGTACTCAGACTAAACAAGAAATTGAATTTCAGGTTCATATAAGTGCAACAAGAAAGCAAAGAACTTTGTATCTGAGCCTATAAGCACTCAAGCTAATTCTCTTTCCCTCTCTGATGGTCTTCTGCCTTCCAAGACCCTATATAGTTCTCCAGACTAGTGGTTTCCAAAGTTGGGACTATGGTCATTTAGTATCAGAGTCTGATTAATATTCATCTTTATCTCACTCTTTTAAAATTTGTTTGTGTAACTTTTAGAATATATGTAATTATCAGTGCAGTAATTTTTGTTGTTGTTGTTCAGTCATTTTCAGTCATGTCTAAGTCTTTGTGACCCTACTTGAGTTTTTCTTGGCAAAGATATTGAAGTGGTTTGCCATTGCCTTCTCCAGCTCATTTTACAGATGAAGAAACTGAGGCAAACAGGGTTAAGTGACTGGCCCAGGGTCACACAGTTAGAGTCTGAGGCCAGATTTGAATTCAGAAAGATGCGTCTTCCTGACTCCAGGCCTAGCACTTTATCCACTGTACCAAATAACTGCCCACAGTAATACATGTGCATAATTTATTTTTTAAAAAGTATGCACACATGTGTTGGGAGTGTGTACCATATTTCTTTTACTGATGTAAGTATGTTAAAAAAAATAGAAACTACTTCTTTATACTTTTACTCTTAAGTTAAAAGGGGCTAAAAAAATCAACCTTCTTCCTCTAGACTTGCAAAATCCATATGACTGCAAAGTGTATAAAATCCTGTTCTAGTCAATTACTCCACTCCTTCCATGCATTGCACTAAAGCTCGGTATTTTTCATTGCTCCACTCCTTTGAAAGGATCAATTGTACTTTCCCTAGCTGTAAACAGATTTTTTAAAAAGAGACAATGTGCAAATGCATCTGAGAGTTGCCACCTTCATTCAAACCAGAGGTCAGAAAATACCTGGGTAGAAAAGAATTAGCCTCTTTATTATGCCTCTAGAATGCTAATGGGTTCTTTGCTTCTTGTCTTTAGAAGCCAAAGAAAGGATTTTATATTTTATCCTGGAGGGAATAGGGAGCCACTTGGAATTGATTGAATAGGGAAGGTGGCACAGTCAGACCCGAACTTTAGGAAGATCAATTTGACAGCTGAGTGGAAGATGGGCTGGATTGGGAAGAAGCTTGAGGTAGGGAAACCAATTGAAAGGCTCTCGCAAGAATCCAGGCAAGAAGTGATCAAGGCCCTCATAAGGCTGTGGCAGTGTCAAAGAAAAGAAGAGAGACATAGAAATGTTATAAAGGTAGACACAGTCCAGTGTCAGATGAGTGAGAGTTTTGTTTGGTGTTAATCATGTGGTCAGATTCTGACCTGGCTAATTACTACCTTGAGCGGTATGTATGTATGTATGTATGTATGTATGTATGTATGACCTTGAGTGAGTATTTCAATTCTAGGGTATAGATTAAATTAGATATTCTCAGGATTCTTTTCAAGTCTAAATATTATGTTATGAAACTCAGGCCCCCTTTTAAAAAATTGTTATTGGTTTGTTTTTGTTTTTGTTTTTCTATCATAATAATTTCTGGGCATACCCCTTCCAAACACCTGCCAACACCCACTTTTCTTGTGTTGCAGGTGATAAGGAAAATGCTTGCTTAATTTGAGGAATATCCTAATTGATTTGATGGAATTGCAGGATGTGAAACTTTTTTCAAAAGGAGGCGCCTCCCAGGAAATGAGATATGTATATTAGGCCTTGCTGGGATGATAGAGGAAATCCCTTATTAATCTCTAGGAATTGGTGCTGCCTCAAAGACAATTGGTAACTGAAGGGGATAGCGGGATTGCCTCCCTCTGACAAAGGTTCATGCCTAGAAATGCCATCATGGTGATTAGGTGATCAAATTAAACATTTTGGTACACTTGCAAAAAAAAATTAAGCAAAATCAAACAATACAGTGAGAAGACAAACTGAAACACAGGCAACATTCCCCACCTTCTATGACCTTTTTGTTATGGTAAAAATATAGATAATTAAAACAAGAGTGGTACATTTAAGCAAAAGCAACACAGTATTCCACTAATAAAATCTGATTTTTCTGTCTAAGAATTTAATAACAAAGCCTAACATTTATATTATTAAATATATTTAATTAATTCAAATAAACATATTAAATATATAAACGATCTGGAAAGGAAAATGTCAAGCCACTCCACTATCTTTGCCAAGAAAACCCCAAAGGAAGCCATGAAGACTTGGATACAGCAGGAAGTGTTTATTGAAGTCTGAAGTTTGCAAAGAACTTTACAAATGTGGTCTCATTTGATCCTCATAACAACCCTGGGAGATAAGCTTTATTATTTTCCCCAATTTACTGCTGAAGAAACTGAGGGAATAGAGGTTAAGTGACTTGCCTAAGACTGCGCAGCTAATTAAGTATTTGAGGAGGGATTTGAACTTGATCTTTCTGACTGCAGATCTAGTGCCTTATCTATTCACTGTGCCACCTAGCTGCCTAGCTTATTCCAAGTATTAATCCCTTAACGTTTTTCTCTCCATGACTTCTGGCAATCAATGGGCACTAGAAAGAGCTAGCCAGTCCCAGGGAGATTTTTTTTAAAGCAAACAGTACCTAATTAAGAACCCAGAGAAGGAATAGGTGATATATAAATAATAACCAGAAGAATCTCCTCCTTCTACCGCTATCATCCTCTAATCAAGAATGATTTCAGGGGAATTGGTATGCTTGGTAATAATTACACATCAGGTAGAGAGCCTGATGATCTGCTAAGTAATAATACTGTCCTTTGTATGTAAAGCTATTATGACCTACTTTCAGCAATGATAACTGAAATTTACATAGCAATTTAAAGTGTGCAAACCATTTCACAAGCTTTATTTCATCTAAGCTTCACTGAAACCTTGTGAGATAAGTGCCATAGTGTTATTATCCTAATTTTATAGATGAAGAGGCAGAATCAGAGGAGCGATGTAATCTGCTCATAGTCACGAAACTAAGTAATGTCAGAATAGGAACTTGAATACATGCCTTCTAGACTCCAAGGCCAGCGCTTTACTATGTTTCACATATTGCATTTCACAAAGATGTATTTGTTTTTTTTTTTTAAGTGGTGATGATAAGCTTGTATAAAGACTTTAATGTTTGCCTGATTTTGGTATGGTCAAAACCAATATGTGTTTACAAGACATGTGGCTAGAGCCAGGGGTGCAGTCTGTGGGCACAGAACAGAGTTAAAGGGTCTGTCAAGGAACCCAAACCACATCTTTGCCATCACAGTGGTTCTCTCACAGAGCTAACCAGTCACAGTCTTGCAGAAAAAATATAGCAGATTATCCAAAGATGGAGTGTGACAATAAGTCTCAGAAGTTGATTCTCCATACATAGGGCGTTACTGCACAGAGCCAGGAATGTGGTGAACTGATTCCCTTCTGACCAGGACTGACAGCTTATAAATTCTTTTTCCAGTCCTCCTAGGAAAACAAAAACAATAGAAATTCATAAGTCAATAAACTGAGTGTCTTGTAAATAAGCTCAGAACACAAAATTCTAAAGCATCAGCCTAGAGAGTCATCCAAGATTCAATAGACTTTTTATTTAAACCCTGTTTATTAAAGGCATAGAGAGAGTCAGATAGTAAAACTACTTTAGCATCACAGGTCTAGCTTTCAAGAAGATGCAGAGATACTAAAACAGGGCAGTCAGCTCATATGTGCAGGCAGTGAATCTTTCAAAACACCCAGTCTCTTAATCTTTCCTTTCAATACTGAGCCTCACTGCTGATTCTAGTGATAGGGGCTGAATGTTCAATGTATATAGAGGGAAGCTACAGAGGGTTGGACCCAAAAAGATTTTAGAAGCCCTCTGTTTTGGTCTCCTCATTTTGTAGATGAGGAAACGGAGAGGTGAAGTAGCTTAACCTGGGTGGTAAAGCTAATCATTGGTGCAGATAGGATGAGAACTGCAAATCTCCAGTATTCATTTCACTGTTTACTTTTATAAGCCACTTGTATTGGGAAGGGTTTTTTACGACTAAGACAAATAAAGGCCCAAAGAAGTGAAGAGGACAAAGGATAAAACTGAGGCTTGTGCTATGTGCCCCATTTTAACAAGAAAACCACAGTGCTTCTTCTTCAGAAGAACCACATGGTTGCATGGATTTTGTATGAATACTGTCCTCAAAAGGTACCATACTATAAATATGAAGAGAGAGTAAGTAAACAGGGCATTTTAATCATCTAACAAAAATAATAAAAAGATGCCATGAGAGCCACCATAAACACTATAAGTCAATACGTTGCTTAGTACATGCATTAGTTAGTATTTAAATAACTAGAAATTACTGTCAATTACCAAACATTACCACCAATTACTTGCTGTGTGGACAACTTCTTTTGCTGTTATAAATAATTCTAGCTACTGATTTTCTGTAATTGCAAACTGTGATTTTCCTTTGAATAAATGGCCTAGCAGGACCACAATACAAAGCAGAGTTCCTATTCACACCAATAAAAGTTGTTTGATTTCCCTTTCCCCTCCTGCTGATCCTTCAGAACTGATAATGATTTCTCTCTGTCCATCTCTCTCTCTTCCTCTCTGTCTCTCTCCTTTTCTCTCTTTCATTCTCTTTGTCTCCCTCTGTCTCTTCTTCTATTTCTCTCTCTTTCTTTTTCTCTTTTCCTCTCTCATTTTCTCTTTCTGTCTCTGTCTTTCTGTCTCTCTCTCTCCCTTCCTTTCTTTCTCTTTGTCTGTCACTGTCTCTTTTTCTCTGATACTTGGCAGTCACAGAAACCCAAGAAAACTTTTTGCATGACATTTTCCCTTTATGGCAAGACCTAACCTTTAATATTAAAAATAAACACACTGACAAAATACTAAGCGGAAAACTCTCAGCTCCTGGGCCAGTGACTGCTTAGATCAAATTATTCTTTTTTGTTCAATCAGATTAATGGTAGTTATGGGAGGAGGAAGGACATGCTTAGGAGAGAAAAGGAAGAAATGTGGTTTATTAGGGAGCTTGGGACCAGGAATGAGATCAGAGTTCATATCTTCCACTTACTGCCTGTTGGACCTTAGGGAAATCATTTTACCTCTCTCAGCTCAGTTTTTTCAATGGAAAAATCAGGAGGTTGGGCTAAATTATCTCCAACGTCTCCTCTAGCTCCAAATCTATGATGCCATGACCTTCCTACTCTGCTAGAAACTCATGGTATGACTTAAGAAAAGCTACCTCGCTAATATGGATTTTCTTTTCCCTACTAGCCATATGGCTTACTATTTATTCCGTAGGTAAAGGGGTGAAGATTATTATGTGTTAAAGCCGGTGAAACATTTTGGAAACCTCAAGTCAAAGATATAGCTTATGGAAAATAATAATGGTGCACATTTTGTACATAGTATCCCCAAAGCTAATTGTAGTTTGAAGCTATTAAAGCTTAAAGCTTTGCTAACATTTTTGGAACAAACTATAGAGTGATTTACTTTTTCCAAAGAAGTTTCCTCACAACAGCCCATTGAAGTAGATCATGCCAGTGAGAGAAGGAGCATAGGAGTGTAGCTGATTGGTACTACAGAGGCATCTACTCCAAACCATCCTCACCTACCCACCCACATATTTTATAGATGTGAGTGTGCGTGTGTGTGTATACATACATATATATGTACACACACACACATACATATATATACATATACATATTTTAAATTCCTTAATAAGCCAGACTTTTCCTACCTTTTCAGTCCTTTTATGCCTTATTCCCTTCTACATACTCTATGATCCAGAGGTACTGACCTTGTTATCCTTTGAACAAGACACTCCATCTCCTCACTCAATACATTTTCACTGGCTGTCCACTGGAACTTTCTCCCTCCCCATCTCCATCTCAAATAACTTTAGTATCTTTACCAAGAAAATCCCATGGTCAGTATTGGTGTGATATGGTCTATAGAGTCACAAAGAGTTGGACATGAATCTTCCTTCAAGACCCAGCTATATTTCCACCTTTTATAAGGAGTCTTTCCTGATTCCTCTTAATATTAGTGCCATCTCTCTGTTGATTATCTCCAAGTTATCCTGTATATATCTTGTTTGTACATACTTATTTGCACGTTGTCTCCCTCATTAGACCATGAGAGCAGGAAACAGAGAGCAGGGACTGTTATTTTTTTTTCTTTGTATGCCCAGTGCTTAGCATAGTATCTGATACATGGTAGGTACTTAATAAATGCTTATTGTTGTTAATGGCTTCTCTACCAATCACCATTTTCCTCCCATGGGAAACATTCTCACATGGCAGAATACATGCTATCTTTGCTTGAGCAATCATTTTAATAAATGCTGCAAGATGCAAGAAAAGTGATTTTTAAAAAATTATCAGAGTAGCAATTTCTTGATTTTCAGGTAATCCAATCATGGGAACTTGTCAGCTCAAATTGGAGAGAGATACAAACCCATCCCTGGCATTTCAAAACCTGAAGGAGAGCTGAGGCAATAAATAGAGTAATTGTTTTAGGTTCGAGCAAGCCCTTTAGTGGTCTTTTTGGTGTTAGCTTTGTGTCTTTCAACCCTGAACCATCTCAGGTTTTCATTACTTCTTCTTCAATCACTCCTGGTAGCCCTCTGTGGGTGGATATTGATGTTTCAGCCAGCAGCTAAGCCTGCTGAATTCAGACTCTAAAGTTTGACTGAAAAGAACATACCGTGTGCTGAGTGCCAGGTACTTCTGCTGATCCAGACAGAATCAGCAAGACTGGATCTATCAGACATTTTCCAAGCCTTCAGAAAGTTCACTTGGATCAATCAGAAAATGAATCAGAGCAGAGCCCAAGGTGACCAGACCCGACAGCTTTAAACACCACCTATGTGCTAGGCACTGTGCTAAGTTTTAGAGATACAAAGAAAAACAAATACACAGTTCCTGACCTCAAGGAGCTCACAGTCTTATGGAGGAGATAATATGCAAACAGCTATGTACACGTAAGATCTATACAGTGTAAATGGAAGGAAATCTCAGAGAGACGGCACTAACAGTGAAGGAGACTGGGACAGGTCTCTTGCAACAGGTAAGATCTGAGCTGAACGTTAAAGGAAGCCAAGGAACCCAGGAGGCACAGGTGACAGAGAGAATTCTAGGATATGGTAGAGGGTCAGCGTAAGAAAAAAAAAATGTCTTGTGAGGAAAAAACAAAAACAAAAACAAAAAACAAGAAATGTAGAGTCAATTGGATTATAGATTAACTGGAAGGGAGTAAAGTATAAAGACTAGAAAAGGAGGAAGAGGCCAGAATGTGAAGGACTCTAAAAGTCAAATAGATGATTTGGCAGCTGACTGACGTGCACTGGGTCTAGATTGCTAAGGCCTCTCTACATGTCCAGCCTTTCTAAGGCAAAGGCACTTACAGTAGGCAAATGCAACAGAATCCAGCATCCAAATAGCTTCTCCCTTATAGGCCAATAAAAAAAATATGAGCCTCAATATCTATAGGCAGCACTGTCATTTATCTCTTAGACATCTAAGTATGTTGCAAAACATGACAACTGACCTGCTAATTGACTTCTAGTCACTCAGTTTGGTGTAGGGAGATTGACAATTTCTTCCTGGTTCCAAATTTGACTTGTCTCATTTTCCACAGAGAAGTAAGAAAGTTTGATGACTGAACCTCACAGTAGAAAGGGTATAATAGGATTACTCTATGGAGCCATAAGAGCATCTCTAGTGTCCTGACAGTAGTTTAAAAAATGGAAATATGAGTTACTATACTTATGTAACTATGGGAAAATCTCTCCGCCTATGATGTTCTTCATTTTTAAATTTTTTTAATATTTAATTTTTTCCAATTACATGTAAAAACAATTTTTGCACTCAATTAAAAATTGTTTTTGAGCTCCAAATTCTCTCCCTCCTTGCTTTCCCTGCCCCTCCATTGAGAAGGCAAGAAATTTTATATAGGTTATATATATGCAGTCATGCAAAACATACTTCCACTTTAATCATGGTGTGAAAGAAAAGAGACCAAAGTTTAAAAAAAAAAAAAGGTATGCTTTGATCTGCATTGAGACTCCATCAGTTCTTTCTCTGGAGGTGGATAGCATTTTTAACTATGTCTTTCAGAATTATTTTAGAGGATGTTTTGCTGAGAATAGCTCATTCACATAAGTCGTTCACAGTTGATCATCATACAGCATTGCTGTTGCTGTGTACAGTGTTCTCCAGGTTCTGCTCACTTTACTTTTTATCAGTTCATATAAGTCTTTCCAGTTTTTTTCCCCCAGAAAGCGTCCTGCTTATCATTTCTTATGGCACAATAATATTCCATCAAAATCACGTATCACAACTTGTTCAGCCATTCCCCAGTTGATAGGCATCCTCTCAATTTCTAATTATTGGCCTCCACAAAAAGAACTGCTATAAATATTTTTGTATGTGTGGGTCCTTTTCCTTTTAAAAAAATTTCTTTGGGGTACAGACCTGGTAGTGGTATTGCTGGGTCAAAGGGTATGTACAGTTTTATAGCCCTGTGAGCATAGTTCCAAATTGCTCTCCAGAATGGTTGGATCAGTTCACAAATCCACCAACAGCACTTTAATGTCTCGATTTTCCCATATACCCTCCAGCATTTGTCATTTTCCTTCTCTGTCATATTAGCCAACGTGATAGACGTGAGGTAGTATCTAAGAGTTGCTTTAATTTGCATTTGTCTAATCAATAATGATTTAGAGCATTCTTCATATAACTATAGATAACTTTGATTTTTTCATCTGAAAACTGCCTGTTCATATACCTTGATTATTTATCAATTGGGAAATGACTTGTATTCTTGTAAATTTGACTCAGTTCTTTAAAGAAAGCTCCTGTAATTTTTTTCAGTTACAGTTACTGTATATTTCTCTCCATCTCATTTCCCTGGTTTATCCTTCTCTCTCTCTCCTTTCACCCTTTCTTCTTCAAAAGTGTTTTGCTTCTGACCATTGCCTCCCTCAGTCTTCCCTCCTTTCTATCAGCACTCCCTTCTCTTATCCCCTTCCCTTCCTACTTCCCTGTAGGAGTAAGATAGATTTCTATACCCAACTAAATATATGTATGTTATTTCCTCTTTGAGACGATTTTGATGTCTGTACCCCTTCTATCTTTTCTTCCATTGTAAAAGCTCTTTTGCACTTCTTTTTTGTGCCCCATTCTCCCCCTTCCTTTCTTTTTCTCCCAATGCATCCATTTTTCTCATATCTTAATTTGTTTAGTTATCTTCACATCATAGCCACCCTTTTTTCTCACCTCTTAATTTTTTTTGTTTTAGATATCATCTCATCATAGCCAATTTACACTTATGTCTTCTGTCTGTGTATACTCCTTCTGACTGCCCTAATACTGATAAAGTTCTTAGGAGTTACAATATCATCTTCCCATATAAGAATATTGGCAATTTAACCTTATTGAATCCCTTATGATTTTCTTTCCTGTTTACCTTTTTATGCTTCTCTTAAGCCTTATATGTGAAAGTCAGATTTTCTATTCATCTCTGGTGTTCTCATCAGGAATGCTTGAAAGTCCTCTTTCATTAAATATTGATTTTTTTTCTTTGAAGAATTATATTCAGTCTTACTGAGTAGGTGATTCTTGGTTGTGATCTTAACACCTTTGCCATCATATTTCAATCCCTTTAATCCTTTAAAGGAAGCTGCTAGATTTTGTGTCACCCTGACTGTGGCTTTACAATATTTGAATTACTTCTTTCTGGCTGCCTGCAATATTTTCTCCTTGACCTGGCAGCTCTGGAATTTGGCTATAATATTCCTGGGAGTTTTCATTTTAGGATCTCTTTCAGCAAGTTACTAGTGGATTCCTTTAATTTCTATTTTACCCAAAGATTCTAGAGCATCAGGGCAGTTTTCTTTGATAATTTCTTGACAGATGATGGCTAGGCTCTTTTTTTTAATCATGGCTTTCAGGTAGTCCAATAATTCTTAAATTATCTCTCCTCCATCTATTTTCCAGGTCAGTTGTTGTTGGTTCTTTTTTTTTTCCAATGATCTATTTCACTTTTTTGTTCATTCTTTTGATTTTGTTTTATTGTTTCTTGATGCCTCATGAAATTATTAGCTTACACCTGTGTAATTCTAATTTTTAAGAAATTATTTTCTTCAGATAACTTTTGTAACTTCTTTTTCATTTGGATAATTCTGCTTCATAAGGAGGTCTTTTCTTCAATGACTTTTTGTACCTCTTTTGCCATTTGACCAATTCTGCTTTTTAAGGAGTTCTTCTCCTCAGTGGATTTTTGTGCTTCTTTTACCATTTGGCTAATTCTGTTTTTAAGGTATTTTTTTTCAGTATTTTTTCCCTTCCATTCTTTTTTTTTTCCATTAATTTATTAATTTTTAATTTTCAACATTCACATCCATGAGATTTCAAGTTCCAAATTTTCTCCCCATCTCATCCCTCTCCCAATTCTAAGACAGCGTGCATTTTGAATACCCTTTCCCCTAATCTGCCCTCCCTTCTGTCCCCCCCTTCTCTTATCCTCTTCCTCTTCTATTTTCCGTAGAGCAGGATAGATTTCTATACTGCATTGCCTATATATATATATATCTTATTTCCCTGTTGCATGTGAAAACATTTTTTAACATTTGTTTTTAAAACTTTGAGTTCCACATTTTCTCCCTTCCTCCCTCCCCATCCACCCTCATTGAGAAGGCAAGCAACTCGATACAGGTTATACACGTGTAGTTATGCAAAACACTACCATAGTAGTCATGTTGTGGAAACCTAACTATATTTCCCTCCATCCTATCCCTGTTTATTCTATTCTATTCTCTTCAGAAGTGTTTGCTTCTGATTACCCCCTCCTTCAATCTGCCCTCTCCTCCATCATCTCCCTGCTCTCTTATCCCCTTCCTTCCTATTTTCCTGTAGGGTAAGATAGATTTTAATACCCATTTGAGTGTGTATGGTATTCCCTCCTTAAGCCAAATCCAATGAGAATAAGATTCACTCATTCCCTCTCACCTTCCCCCACTTCCCCTCCACTGTAAAAGACTTTTCTTGTCTGTTTTATGTGAGATAATTTACCACATTCTACCTCTCCCTTTCTCCTTCTCCCACTATAATCCTCTCTCACCCCTTAATTTTATTCTCCAGATATCATCCCTTTATCTTCAACTCACCCCATGCCCTCTATCTATCTATCTATCTATCTATCTATCTATCTATCCACATAAATTTTTTCCCTCCAACTACCCTAATACTGACAAAGGTCTCCTGAATTACAAATATCATCTTTCCATGTAGGAATGCAAACAGTTTAACCTTAATAAGATCCTTATGATTTCTCTTTCCTGTTTACCTCTTCATGCTTCTCTTGAATCTTGTATTTGAAAGTCAAATTTTCTATTCAGCTCTGGTCTTTTGAATGTCTTCCATTTCACTGAATATCCATTTTTCCCCTGAAGGATTATGCTGGGTAGGTGATTCTTTGTTGTAATCCTATCACCTTTGCCTTCTGGAATATCATTTTCCAAGCCCTGCGTCAAAGCTGCTAAATGTCAAAGCTGCTAAATCCTGTGTTATACTGATTGTGTTTCCACAACACTGGAATTATTTCTTTCTGCCTGCTTGCAATATTTTCTCCTTGACCTGAGAACTCTGGAATTTGGCTACAATATTCCTAGGAGTTTTCATTTGGAGATCTCTTTCAGGAGATGATCGGTGGATTCTTTAAATTTCTATTTTACCTTCTGGTTCTACAATAGCAGGGCAGTTTTCCTTGATAATTTCTTGAAAGATGATGTCTAGGCTCTTTTTTTGATCATGGCTTTCAGCTAGTCCAATAATCTTTAAATGTTCTCTCCTGGATCTATTTTCCAGGTCAGTTGTTTTTCCAATGAGATATTTCACATTGTCTTCTATTTTTCATTCTTTTGGTTTGTTTTACAATGTCTTGATTTCTCATAAAGTCACTAGCTTCCAATTGCTCCATTCTAATTTTTAAGGAAGTATTTTCTTCAGTAGCTTTTGGACTTCCTTTTCCATTTGGCCAATTGCTTTTTAAGGCATTCTTCTCCTCATTGGTTTTTTGGACCTCTTTGGTAATTTGGGTTAGGCTATTTTTTAAGGTGTTATTTTCTTCAGTATTTTTTTGGGTCTCCTTTAGCAAGCTGTTGACTTGTTTTTCATGATTTTCTTGCATCACTCTCATTTCTCTTCCCAGCTTTTCCTCTATTTCTCTTACTTGCTTCTTAAAATCTTCCATGGCCTGGGACCAATTCATATTTTTCTTGGAGTCTTTGGATGTAGGAGCTTTGACTTTGTTGTCCTCTTCAGGTTTTATATTTTGATCTTCTTTGTCACTAGAGAAACATTCTATGGTCTGACGTTTTTTGCACTGTTTGCTCATGATCCCAGCCAATTACTTGAGTTAAAAACTCTTTGTTAAGGGAGGGGTCTGCTTCCAGTGTGGAGAACGTACTGTCCCAAGCTTTGGGGGTTTTGTGTAGCTGTTTTCAGAGATACTTCTAGAGACCTGTAAATTTTAGGTTTTTCCAAGGTGGTATGATCAAGGGCGAAGTGTTTACTCCTTTCCTGGCCTGTGCGCTAGTCTATGAATGACCACAAGCACTCTTTTCTGCTTTTGAACTGTGAGAAGGATTATCTTTTCACAGCCACTGCAAGCTCCACCATACCAACACTCCTCCTCTCCCCAGGAGTGCCACCCAGCACTGCGACGCAGACCCAAGCAGAGGAAAAGCAAGAGAATCAGCACCAGCAAAGAGATACTGGCAATCTCCCTCTGATCAGCCACTTGATCCTCCCTCAGTCTGTGGGCTGAGAGCTCTGGAAGCAGCCACTACTCTGGGGCTATGCTGGGACTGGGTCTGGGACCAAGCTTCTCTCTCACCATCGCAGTCACAGACTTTTCCTACTGACCTTCTAAGTTGTCTTTGGCATTTGTGGGTTGAAAAGTCTGGAGACTGCCACAGCTGCCCATGATTCAGTCCTCTGAGGCCTGCTCCAGGTTCACTGAAGCCTGGTGTTTGCCTCCACACCCATGCTGCACTGTGTTTCTTTCCCAGCCCAATGCAATAGACCTTTCTAATCAACCATCCAGGTTATCATGGGCTGGAAATTTGTTTCACTCTGTCTTTTTGTGGGTTCTACTGCTTTAGAATTTGTTTAGAGCCATTTTTTACAGGTATTTGGAGGGGTTTGGTGAAGAGCTCAAGCAAGTCACTGCTTTTACTCCACCATTTTAGCTCCACCTTACCTCAGTATTTTTTTGTGTGCCTCTTTTACTGAGTTATTGACTCTTTCTTAATGATTTTCTTGCGTCACTCACGTTTCCTTTACCATTTTTTTTCTCTATTTCTCTTATTTGATTTTTAGATTCTTTTTGAGCTCTTCTAGGAATTCTTTGTTGGGGGTGGGGGTAATACCAATTCATATTTTTCTATAAGGCTTTCCACATAGCAGTTTTGACATTGTTGTCTTCTTCTGAATTTGTGTTTTGATCTTCCCTGTCACTATATTAACATTCCATGGTCAGGTTCTTTTTTTTTTTAATGTGGTTTGCTCATTTTTCTAGACTATTTCTTGACTTTTAACTTTATGTAAGAGTTAGACTCTACTCCCAGGGTGGAGGAAGCATTGTCCCAAGCTTCTTGTTCTTCATGCTACTGTTTTCAGAACTAGTTGTAGGTGTCTGTAAGTTTTTACTTCTTTCAAGGTGGTATGATCTAAGAAGGGGTGTGGTCACTGTTCTCCTGGCCTGTGCTTTAGTCTGTGAGTGACTACAAGCACTCTTAGAATTGTGACCAAGCTCTCCACTCCTGCTAGTGCTCTTCCTCACCCTGGGACTATGACCCAAAACTGTATGGACAATGCAACAGAGTCCTATTCCCAATGCCAGCAGAGGGTTCCCTGTAATCTCCTTCTACCTGTTATCCAACCCCCTTATTTTTTCCAAGCTGAGGGCTCTGAAAGCTGCCACCACTAATGCAGATTCAGTCACCTTAAGGCCTGCTGTTGACTTGCCACTCTCATTCCAGTGAGACAGACCTTTCCTTATTTTTAAATGAGGAAATTGGGTTAGAATCATAGGATCTTAAAGCTAGGTGTGACTTCAAGGATTATCTTGTTGAGCAGTTCCCAAAATGCGGTTGTCAGACACCTGAGACCCTTCTAGGGTGTCTGGGAAGTCAAAATTATTTTCATAATAGTACTCAAATGTTTTTTGCCTATTAAAATGCTGCTCTCTTTTCCAACTATAAATCTGTATGAATATGAATTTCTTTTTACACTTCATCCAAAACAACATTTCACAACAGATTGAATGCAAAAGCAGATAGGAGCATCCAGCTGCCTTCTATTTAGCCAGACATTAAAGAGATTTGCAAAAATATGCAAAACAATATCACTCTACCCACTGATTTTTTTTGTTTTGCAAAATATAGTTATTTTCCATAAAAGTATAATATGTTAACATGTAATAGGTTATCATTTTTAAATGCATTAATAAATACAGTATTTCAAAAATTGATTAGTTTTCATTTTTAATATAATAAATGTTAAAAGACGTAACCCACATAAACAAAACTATTTGGAGTCCCCCAATAATTTTTAAGAGTGTAAAGGCATCTCGAGACCAGAATGTTTGGTCCAATTCCCAATAATCCAATTGATTATGATCAATGACTGAAAAAGCAGATTGTGGAGAATTGACTCATATCACCGGCAGAAAAAAGAAAAAAGGAACATAGAGGTAACATGATTTGTCCAAGGTCATCAGGTAGTAAGTTGCAGAATTAGAATTTTAACCAAGGTTTTTTTGCTCCAATTTCAGTGTTCTTTTTTCTAAGGACCCTTCCAAATTAAAAAATTCTATGATCCTCCAAAAGGTAATCAATTTATTATAAGAATACCTTAAGTCTAATTATTGGGAAAGTGTGAGTATGTTGAAAATGCATTATATCCATTCAATTTGTTATTGAAATTTTTTCTAAGAAAAAGGGTCTTCAGGACACATCCCTTCTTGTGATGGGGGCAAACAGAGGATCAGTGATGCATAACCCAAAGAGAGATGATCTGCAGTTTAAGTTGAGAAAAGCTGTCCAGTTTCTGTTGTGTTTCAAGGGTATATGCTGGCTTAATTTAGCTCCAATAGTGGTCTGCAAATGAGCCAAGTTCAAACCTAGACAGGGAGTCATTCTGGAGGGATGAGTCATGGATTAGATATGTGGAAGTTCAAGTTTGGAAAAGCCTGGTATAGGTAACTTTTACCATAAAATACTGTGTGTTAGAGAGGTAGCTAAAAGATAGAGATGTGAGAGAAATGGAGAGAATGAGGACCAGAGTGTGGAACCCCACCCCAACACTTATGCATGAACATACACACACACACACACCCACACACACACACACCCTCACCACGGGAAGAATGAGGTGAAATCAGCTAGAAAGGCCTGTC
The DNA here is from genome assembly GCF_003287225.1 of Phascolarctos cinereus. Lineage (NCBI taxonomy): Eukaryota > Metazoa > Chordata > Mammalia > Diprotodontia > Phascolarctidae > Phascolarctos > Phascolarctos cinereus. The sequence goes on along the minus strand of NW_027555736.1, from coordinate 246,715,814 downwards.
CAGCTTTCTGGGGTAGTAATTATGGGTGATGGATGGACAAGGGGGTTTTAGAAAAGAGATGCTTTTCTAGGCCCTAGACTCATACCCCAGAAGGTAGCTTTTGGACCCAGGGCAGGATGCTACTCATTGGGTGTTTAGATGAGTAGGAGACACTTTTTCTCCACAGCTCAGAGCAAAGTACTCTGAGAATGACCAAATGGGGGGGGAGGTGGGGACAGAAGGGGGGGACAGAAGGTGGGGTAGAAAGGACTTTCCAAGCACCTGACTCTCATATGCTATAATCAGTGACTAAAAAAATTAGATTGTGGAAAACTGAAACATATTAGTAGGCCTTGGCATCAGAGAGCAGAGCTAAGTTCTTAGTATTTTCAATGTCTACAAAACTATTGGGGGTGGGGTGCAGAACAATGGCAAGCCCCTGGGCCATGCTCAGGTCTTAGCATTGAAGGGAAAAGGTGTAGGGAGTAAGCACTTAGGTCCCGAAGTAAGATGTGATCATTAAGCCCTGGCATAGAAATAGAAGATGGGGACAGAATCAGGCTTTAGTAGCATTTCTGCCCCAGTAAAGAGGGGCAGTGGCCATATTCAGGTCTTGGCACAAGGAGGCATTGGCATGCACTGGTACAGGGAAGAAGCAGTTGGTTCTTGTAGCAGCAGGCTGAAGTGATGCCCTCCAGAAATAGCGACAGTGGGAAATAACACAGACCTCTGTAGCAGTACCAGAGAGCAGCAACACAGGTCTCAGCTGTGCATGAGCACAGCTCCAGTAGCAGCAGATAGCAGAATGGGCACAGGCTCTGAGGCAGTGTAGTGATGCAGGTTTCAGCAGCTACAGAGTGGGCAGAGACACGGGCCATCACAGAGAGGGCCCCGGCAGGGCCAGTATAATCCTCTGCCCTCTGGAAATGATTGGTTCCCTCAGTATTGCTGCCAGTACAACATCCAGTGGTCAATGAACAGTTCCTTCCCAGGAAGGGTTTGGAGGATGAAGGAAAGGCTTTTGGAGGCCTGCTTTCTGGTGACAAGTGGGAGGTAAAACTGCCCAGCTCAGAATCACTCCCCAATGGCAACAGAGAAGGCAGAGACACAGGCCAAGCAGAGTGGTCACTGGCATGGATAGTGGCAAAGACAGGCCCCTTTTCAATTGTATTCTGGAACTTATGAAGCTGCTCTACATTTCTACGAGGGACAATATCTAGTGGCCATGGAATAGCTCTTTCCCAGGGAGGTCTTGGAGGACCGAGGAGTGGTGCTATTGGAAGGTGGCATGATTTCTGGAAGTTGGGGAGGGGGAGGAAAAGAAGACATTCTGCCTAGCTCCAATGGAAAGATTGGAACAGTTTCTAAGAAAACATGCAAAGATTTGATATCCTCTCCATTATACCCGCTTCCCTGTCACGAGGTCCCTAGGGAGCAGAGATCCTGGCTGGTGGTCCAGAGAACACCAAGGAGGTAGTAATACAAGATCATTCTTTTAAAATGACCCCAGTGAGGGACAGCTAGGTGGCGCAGTGGATAGAGCTCTGGCTTTGGAGTCAGGAGGACCTGAGTTAAAATCTGGTCTCAGACGCATGACACTTACTAGCTGTGTGACCCTGGGCAAGTCACTTAACCCCAATTGCCTCACCGAAAAGCAAAAAAAAAAAAATGACCCCAGTACTGACAGGCTGCATATAAAAGGGTAGTGAGCTACCTTACTACGAATGGTCCTGATTCATCATGAGGCTTGGTAACTGTACAAGTAGTTTCATCATTTGAACTACATTCCTGATGTTCTTAGGGGTATTCTTGCTCATGGTCACTCCTTCACCTTGAGAAAGCTACTGTGAATTGCAAAGATCTGGTACCATCTGTACCTCATTGTTAAAATGTAGGACGTGGTCCTTTAGAAGTGGGTAGGAAAAGCCTGGTATTACCATTCTTTCGTTATTCCATATTCAGTAACTTCTTCAGGGGACTGTCATGCTATTTGTTGTCTTTTGTTTTGCTTAATTTTTTGCTATTTTTCTGTTTCGGATTTTCTTTTCCTTCAGTGCTGCCTATGTCAGTAGTGACTAACAATATTTGCTCTTCCAGGGGCTTCAGCAAATTGGTTCTGTCCATGGTTCTTCATTAAGGTAGTAAAACTGCATGTGCTTGAAGCAGTCATGTGCCTCTTTCCTTCAGCTGCATGAGTAATTAGCCATAGTCACCATCCCACCTTTCCAATAAGTCTCACACAGCTGTCTACAAAGATGCCAAAGAGAATGGGGGCACTGATATTCATTTGTACTGACCACTCTTCCAGAATCCCTAGGAGAATTTTCTTGGAGTGCAATTTTTTTTCCCTAAAGAATTGAGTGTCCAGAAATGCTCTCCGGTAACTGGATTGTTTCCTTCCTTGTGCGTAAGCCCTTTCATCCTACTCTTTGAAAGGGAAGGCATATGAGAGAGCAACAAAACAGGTCTCAGCTGTGCATGAGCACAGTTCCAGTAGCAGCAGTTAGCAGAATGGGCACAGGCTCTGAGGCAGTGGCAGTAGGTAGCAGTGCAGGTTTCAGCAGTGACAGAAAGGGCAGAGACACAGGCCCTCATAGAGAGGGCCTGGCAGGGCCAGTATAACCCTTTGCTCTCTGAAATTGATTTTGCACTCCCATTTGGGGAGAAGGGAGGGGAGTGTATTTCCTTAACGAATTTTCTTGTCTGTTTTTTTTCTTTTTAAGTCCTTGAAATTATTTCATTTTGACTATTCACCACAACAAAAATAGTGTAACTCTGGATCCCCAAAAGCAGTGTTGGTTGGTGAAAAGAACATTGGACTGAATATCAAATAACCCATGATCTAGTTCTAGTTATTTGATCTTTGGCAAGTCATATAGCTTCCTAAAGCCTCAGTTTCCACCTCTATAAAATGGGAAACCTAAATCAGGTAATGTTAAAGGTCCCTACCAGATCTCACATTATATGATTCTTATTTACCAGGTTCCCAAGGCAAATATAGGTATGCGTATTATTTAGAGGTGAAAGGGATCTTGGAGATTACCTACTTCTATCTCATCTTGAAGATCAGGAAACTGAACCCCAGACAGGATAAATGACTTCCCTGAAGCTGTATAGATACTAAGTAGCAGAGCCAGGATTCAGATCCAGATCTAAAATACAGATCTAGTGTTTTCCCCTACATTTCAATACTCTTTTTATACTCTTTATACTGTAAAACTACATTAGTTTTGAGGTCAAGGGGGTAAAATAGAGGTGGAGTGAGGAGTGGGTAGAGAGATCAATTTGTTTTCCTTTAAGATTCTTAAAGTCAGCTTTGTTCATTTCCTCTTTGTAGTTCTAGTCTCTCTACTATAGCTTCCTAACATTTTCAAAATTAGATACAATTAGTAATTTGGGGAAATAGCACTTCAAAGCTAATGAGAATGTATACCCAAGCTAATGAAGGTCAGTGACCGGGGCATTTTGTTGAAGAAAGAGAGATAAGATTTAATACAGCATTAAAGCAGGGTGAGAGGAAAATTAAAAATATCTGTTATGTCTCTATCTATAATGGAGAGATAAAATCTAGCCTCAAAATTACTAGTATATACATACATGCATACAGGTATATATGTATATGTATACATATGGACACACATACAGATGTAATATACACACAAATAATGTGTATGTGTATTATATACATGTGAGATACATATGTGTGCACATGTGTGTGTGCATGTACCAGTAATCTTGGGGCTAAATCTTGCCTTTACATTGTAGAGAATAACAGTCCTATAATACAGCTGATCTAACCCTTCTCTGTACTCAGTAATTAATATATGTACATACATATGTGTGTATGTTTATATATAGACATGTATGTGTATAGGTGTATATACATGTGAGAATATATGTATATGTATGTAGATATTGGGGCATATGCGTATTATATGCATACATATAGACATGCATATATGTATACATAGATATATGTATATATACATAAACATGTGTGTATATGCATAGATAGAAAGATCTGCGTTTAAACAGATGCGTATGTATGTGTATATTTACATAGATATATAATAAAGGGTAAGCTTGGAAAATAAAAATTATTTTATTTCAATTTATTTCATTTTACTTCATATTCATATGACTTCTATTTATTTCAGTCTCATAAATGAGAAGACAAAAAAACTGTGCCTTCTTATCTTGATGAGGAGATAGGAACTGGGTGTGCAGTGAATGCAGTATTGGGCTGGGAGTCAGTAAGATCTGAATTCAAATCTGGCCTCAGACACTTAATAGCTATTTGACCCTGGGCAAGTCACTTAACTTGGGGATGAAATGGGGATAATAATAGCACCCACTTCCCTGCATTGTTGTTGTGAGGATCAAATGAAAGAATATCTGTAAAGCGCTTTGCAAACCTTGGAGCATCACATAATGTTAGCTCTTGTTAAAAGGTAACCAGAAACTCTGAGTTACCCCTTTGTCACATATACTCTCTACATGTATGCCTCACTGCCATTTTAACATATAACTGAGCTAGTATCTTCAGGGACCTTGTGAGTGCAAGAGTAGAGTGCACTCTCTATGTTTGTTTTAGGGTATTATTTTTATAGATTGTCCTCGCTATATGGTCTTAGCAAATGTTCTTTCTGAAAATCTTAATAAGACTCAAGATTTATTCATTGAGATCTAATTAAGTCTGACTGATAATCAAGAGGGAGCGTACTCCATGGGATCAGTCCCATCATATATACGTATATATGTATGCATAGACATATATGTATATTTGTGTACATACACAGAAAAAGAAAGCCAATGTAATTTCAACAAAGGAAATCAGGACAAGCCTCATGCAGGAGGTGACCCTGGATCTAGGCTTTGAAGAAAGGCAGAAGAAGGGAAGAGAATAAGCATTTATTAAATGCCTACTATGCATGAGGCATCGTACTAAGCAGTTTACATTTATTATCTTATTTGACCCTCATAAAAAGCTTGAGAGATAGGTGCTGTTATTATCCCCATTTTATAGTTGAGGAAACTGAGGCAGCCAGCAATTGAATGAGTTGCCAAAGGTTACTCAACTAGTAAGTGTCTGAAATAAAATTTGAACTCAGTTTCTCATGACCCAGGGTCTAACTGCCCACTGAGGGTCTACCTAACTGCTAAGGATTAATCAATAGTACCCACCAAGATATATATTTCATGGTAAGGGTGAGACACAGCCGCTTTTTGTCTCATAGTATATGGCAATTCAGTTCTAAGATTATCTCCTGAGCTTGTATGGGGAGTTGCTCCCTGACTGGCACCATCTTGATGCTAACAGATGGTAGCACCACATCTTGTTTGGTTTCTGAGGTTTTAAACCTAAGTAGCCATTTCAAGGTCTCTGCTCCAGGGCCTTTGAGCATCACAGTTGATTGAAAGGTGGAAAAATACAGTTGTCTTGGCCTGCAGAGTTTGTCATATATAGCCCACATATGAACAGAACTGACTACTAAGGACACTCATTATTCTAGGTTATAATTTATATCCTGCCCTCAAAACTCACTCTATTAAATTATTGCCTTTATATAATTATCACTAATTAGATGATATTTGCCTAGTTAATTTGGCGGCTGTAATTGGTGTTCTACTTTCTTCAATCCAAATGTGTAAATGTGGAATGCTGAAGTATCATATAGTTTCAATTCCCTAGCATATAGAAATCCATTTCACTCTATTAAGTAATTTCAAGAAAATCTTTGTTCTTTAGTAAGAACAACGCTTGACGTGAAGCCACGGACAAATAGGATTCAAAGCTTTAAAGGAAAGTTGTTGAAGGAGGCTGGGATGTAATCCTCAGTTTAGGTTCAATGCTGGGATGAAAAGAGTTACTCTTGAGTTTGGCATTACCCCCCCCCTCCACCTTGCACCCCACCTTGTCACTATGTGGAAGTGCATCTGGCCATCAGGGCAGGATAAGTGAAGGACATGGTAACTCTCATCACCTTTAGGAACCTGCTGATTCTAAGGGGACTAGATTACAAATCCTTTTATGCCCTTAGATGAGCAGGAAACTGCATCAGGTAAGCTGGAGCTAACAAGGTCAAGGGGCAGCTTGGTCTTCTTTTAGGTAAAACCTCCCTATACTGTGCTTGGGAGGAAAGAAATAGCATCAGGGAAATTCTTGTCCTAGCACACTGTCTAGTCTCCTTATTTTATAGATAGAGAAACTGAGGTATAGAGAGATAGAGAGCCCTGTCCAATATTAAACCAGCCAGTAGAAGCAGAATTGAGGTTCAAGTGGAACTTCTCTGCCTCTAGGCTCCAGAGCTCTTTCCACTATGCCATTCCTCTGTATGAGTAAGTCATTGGGTCCCTGGGCTTCCCCAATTATTATGGTAGTTTTTGTTGGTTAATTTTCATGCTGATTTACCCCTCCGTTTTATTGTCAATAAGTTAATAAGCGTTATTTTTTATCTCCTTTTTATCTTGGAACATAATTCTGTGAGTTTGGGAAGCAGTAGGATGGGGGAATTTTGCCAAGTAATGATCTACAATGCCATAACAAAGGGTGGGGGAGACTCCCTGGCCTCAAAACAAATCATAGGAAATGCTAAGAGGAGTGGCTGTATAGTATCTATTACTTATCACCCAATGTGTTAGCTATTTTTAGCCTTTTCATGGACAAATGTGACCCCTGTTAACAAGAATAACAGGATGCACTGTTATTTATTATCTTATCGCCAAGGCAATGAAATGTAGTCATCCTTTCCACATCATGGGGGTTAGGAATGTGGCACCCCCACGATCTGGAAAATCCATGTAAAAAAAATCCAGGAAAAGTCTGAATTTTTTTCTTTTTCTTTTATGGAGTGTTTATAGTATCTTACTATAACATTTGAGTTGGTATTATTACACATAAATTTTATGCATTTCTAAATTTCTAAACTTTTTTCTATGTCATCTGTTGACTTTTGCATGTCATCTGCAGCTTCTGCAAAACTGCCCCCAAATTCCCATTTAATTTCTTATCCTGACTCGTGATATATCAAAACCACAATGGGAAAAATTGCAATGTGGAAGGGATAACTGTAGGTTGTTGAATGTCAGAACTGAATGAGACTTTAAAAATTATCTAGTCCTACCCCCTCATCTGACAGAGGAGGAGACTGGAAACTCAAGACGTAAAGTGAATTGCTTAGAACAGCATTGGATAGGGAGTTATGTAAATGGGGTAGAACTCTGACTCTCCCACTAACCCTAAACAAGTTACTTCATTTCTCTAGGTTCTGATAGCAGCAGTTCAGGTTCAATGTTGGGATGAAAGAAAACACTCAAGTTATTGAATGATAACAAAAGGAAGCTTACTCTGCTCTAACATGGCAAGGATATGCAACAAAGGCCATGTTGCCCTTGGTTTCTCTGGACAGTCTTTCCCTACAAGTTGTCTCCATGTGGAAATAAGAAATTGTGATAACATAAACAGAAGTAGAAAGTCACTGGCTTTTGAAGCATTTTTAGAATGTAAATAGATGTCAGTGGAAGGCAGAGACTGTTGTTTCATCTCATTTTTGTATCCCAAACACTTACAACAGTGCCTTACATATAGTAATTGCTCAATAAATATGCCTATTCGTGTACTTCCCTTGTCAGTGTCTGTATGTGCCCACTTTCACCACCAGATACTATGTGCATTGGTGGGAGAATGAGTCCAAGTTTATGAACCGGCTTATGTTTTGATTATTTCTGCTTTTGCAAACAAATGTTTAATATGACATTTTAAAATTACTAGAACCTTAAGGGGGATATATTTCATGCTACTTTAGTGCACTTATGTTAATAGGAAGTAGTAAAGGAAGTAGTAAGGGGGATATATTTCATGCTATTTTAGTACACTTATGTTAATGGAAGTAGTAAGGAAGTACCATTACCTGATGCTTCCATGTAGGATCAGAGTTGGAAGAGATCCCACAAGGCACTTAGCTCCATCCTTTCATTTTATAAATGAAGGAGGGTACTATAAGCCAGAAAAGTTAAGTGACTTGTCCAAGGTCATGTGATCATAAATGGTGTGCTATGATTCCAACCCAGATCCTTCAACTAAAAATTTATCACTGTGCCACACTGCCAGCTAGTCCCCACAATGTTAGATAAGAGCAAATTCAACTCCACGTAACAACTCAGAAAGAAATAAAATACTTGAATGCTTTCCAATATATTTGATATGTGAAAAATTTTATGTTAATTTGGGAGCTATTTTGCATTCAGTAGGGGGAAGACGTGACAGTGTTGAGGCAATCTATTCAATTGACCGATGACTAGACTCAGAAACATGCCGCTTGTGAAGATAAACATAAGGACCAAAAGTTGTTTTTTAATTACCATTTGAAAAAAGAAAGTGAGACTGAAGGATTTGTTGGTATTTCGTATAGAATCTCACAATTTTTACTACAGATGGTGTTGCAGTTTTATGACATAGTCAAATAACTCCCATGATGCACACATTTCACCTTGCATGAGGGCTTGTGGAAGGAAGTCACAATAGTAAGGGTTCTTGGTATATCTAAAGCATTCACACAGGATTTTGAGGGTGAAGTCCTAGACGACTGCCAAAATAGAGATGTAATTGTGGCTTTCTCAGAAAGGCCTTCTCATCACAGAATCATCTGCGCTGAAAGGATTACCCCCAAGGTTGTCCTGGAAAGCAGATTGTTAAATTTTTAGTGTGAATATTTATACCTTAGAAATGGGCAAATGCTACAAATCAGTGCTTGACTTATTGTTTTGTTGATTATCTTGATTTAAAGTGATGCAGAAAATGTTGAGAATACAAATTAAGTTTAAAAATGTGTTGTGCATACATCTGGGCAAGGGGAGGGACAGAACCATATCACTGGTTAGCTCCATCCCATAGACAGACACCAAGCGTAACCTCAGCACACAAGATCCCTACAAAGAAGGATATCAGAGATAACACACATAGCTCCCCTCACCATCTTCCCAAGGATCACGAAACTCAGAAAAACATATACAGAAATGGTCACGTCAGAGAAAGGTCCCAAGAATCTCAAATAATAAATAATTGCATAAACAGCTTTAGTTTCTTAAGTGACTCTTATGTGACATGAATAATCCCATCACTATCCTCATCTCATCTGGACATACTATAGCTTTATGTTATACTGTAAATAAAATTAGTGCCTAGAATGAATAGCAATACTCTTAAAGTGGCTTGGCCAGTGCAGAATACAGAGGAACTGTCAACACTCTCCATCCTTATTTCAGACTGGATATAGTCCAAGCTCATATTAGCTTGGGGGGCTGTGGGGAGAAAAGTATTCAACATCATATTTTTTAATCATATTGTTCTTTTAGTTAACTAAAACAGTAGCCCTTTTTCACCATATAGATGTCTGTCACTACCATCTAGTAACATCTTCCTCAAGCAGTAATCTTATAGCTGAGTTTAAAAAAAATAAAAACCCTAAGTATATATCTTTATATTTATGCCCATTAAATTTCATCTTGGTAGATTTAGATGATTGTTTCAGCTTGTCACAATCTTCTAGAATCATAATTCTGTCATGTAATATATTAGCTATCCTTCCCACAACATAATCCTTGGCTGTGAATGTTTAAAATTTTCTGGCTGTTCCGTGTATAGACCAGATCATCTCAGCTAGACTGTAATCTCCTTAGGATAGGAATTATGTCCTTTATGTTTATATTTCTTGCAATGATTGGCACATTTCTGGACTTACAGTGTAAGTTTAATAAGTACTCACTGGTTGGTTGTCTCATTTCATGGTGAAATCTTCTGCCTTCACAGAAGTCTGATCTTCTGGCGACCCAGCTCCATTATATTATATTGAACTAAACTAAACTGTAAATATGATAATTTATAAAATAATTCATGAGATTTCACATTTTAGCACTGTGAAACCCAGTAAGAGTATTTTCCACAGAAAACTTGGCTGGATCTACAAAGGTGGGTACAAATTGGGAATTTTAATGATGAAATAATTGAATTTGGGGGCTAGAAGCCTCTTAGCTGTCATCTAATCCAAACCTCTCATTTTACAAATGAAGCTCAGAAAAGTTAAGAGGCCTGCAGAAGACAGCAAAATTAGCCAGTGGCAGGCTTAATCCTCAATCCAGTATTGCCTGGTTCTCTGTCCAGTATGGTCTCCTTTACCTCATGTTTCACTCAATTCTGTGCTCGCTACTATTTTAGGTGGTCACAATATTTCCCTTAATTTGCAGTTCTTGGAGTTAGTGCACCAACAGCCAGCCCCTTAGGGCCTATATGTGACTGTCACAAAGAAACAGCAATTGTAGTTTCCTTTTCCCTTTAAATAATAGCACTAATAAAGGCATGTGAAGGCCATTCTGGAAATGTGTCCCTGTGGGCACATGCAACAATATGTAAACCATGCAAATATTAGGCATTATTCTTTTTTGCAGTGCCTTTCACACAGTGTCTTGCAAACTCGTCTGCAGACATTAATTAGATTTCACATGAGTGAACTGAATAAGTAATTTCCAGAGCATTCTATCAGCCATCTGAGTACAGTAGAGTCAAATAATACACGAGCCTTATATTTAGCATCAGCCACTCATGCTTCATATGCTGTTGACAATGACTTGTCAGCGGCTATAAGTACCTAATATATATTCCTTAGAATCTGCTTTCCTATCAGGCATCATAAGAGTTGGACTCCCAAACCTGGTGCTGGGCAAATCCCTATGATACAAGATACTTGGTAGAGTTTTCAGAAGCCAGTTATCACACAGTTCGCCCCTCCTTCATGTAATCAAAGACTTGAGCTGGATTAATCATTAAAAATAAAAGCTGACATTTATATATTTATATTATATTTTACCACTGAAAAAGAATGGGGCAGTTAAGCGGAGTAGTGGATAGAGCACTGGACTTAGAAGCAGGAAAACTTATGTTCGTGAGTTCAAATCCTGCCTCAGAAACTAACTGTGTGACCCTGGGCAAGTCACTTAACCCTGTTTGCCTCAGTTCCTCATCTGTAAAATGAGCTAAAAAAGGAAATGGCAAACTGCTCTGGTATCTTTGTCAGGAAAACCCTAAATGGGGTCACGAAGAGTCGGATACGACCGAAACAACTGAAAAAGAACATATTTAAAAAGAATTTTGAATATCGTATCTCATTGATCCTCACTTCAGCCCTCTGAGTTAGGTACTACTGATATTATTTCCATTTTTCAAATGAAGGAATTGAGGCTTAAAATTCAAGTTAAAGACTTACCCAAGCTCACATGGTTTAGAAGTGTCTGGCAGGATTTGAATCTAGGTCTTCTTACTGCCCAAACCAGGACCCCATCTGCTGTTACATTGCCTCAGTTCGTAGTAACTTTAATATGAGTACCAAAACCCCCACCATCTACATTATGGCAGCCTCTACCACCACCGACCATTTGAAGCTCTGTGGCTCTTATTTCTTCCTATGCATTAAAACCGATCTTGTTAGGAAGAAGAGAGTGAGCTCAGGAAGATCTTGTGAGCAGGAGTGAATGATTTGCTCGTGTCAGCAATTTATGACCATGGGCCAGTTAGCAGTATGGTTCTATAGTAAGATTATCGGTTGGACTTTCCATTTGTAGGATCATAGACTTAGATAAGAAGGGACCTCAGACATCACTTATATCAACCCCTTCATTTTACAAATCAAGAAACTGAGGCATAGAAAGAGTAAGTGACTTGGCCAAGATTCCATAGTCAATCTATCAATCAACCAGCAAGTAGTTATTAAGCACCTACAACATTACCAGCCATCATACTAGGTGGTGGGGAGACAAAGACATAAGTGAAATAGTCCTTTTCCTGGAGGACTTACAATCTAGTTGAGAGGGAGAGGGAACATGGATGTTTATTGTTATTGCAAAACAGATACAAGATCATTTAAAGAGGGGACCACTAGCAGCTGTGGGGGTCAGAAAAGACTCTACTTAGAAGGTGAAAATAGAGCTGAGCCTTGGAGGAATTTGAAGATTATGAGAGGCAAAGGTGAGGAAGTGGTGCATTCCAGGCATGGGATACAGCCAGTGCAGTCACAGGAACTGGTAGTGGACTAAGGTCCATAAGGAGCAAATACAAAGGCTAGTTTGCCTGGACTGTAGGGCCCCGGGAAGGGAGATCCTATGTAATAAGACAGGAGAAGTAGAGTGGGGCCAAGTTTTGAGGACTTTTAAAAGCCAAACAGTTTACATTTGATCTTAGAGATGATAGGGAGCAACTGGGATTTATTGAGAAGAGAAGTGACATAGTCAGACCCATGCCTTAGGAAAATCATTTTAGATGCTATGTGGAGGATGGATTGCAGTGGGGAAAGACTTGGTGCAGGAAAACTAATTAGGAAGCTATTAAAATAGTCCAGGCAAGATGTGATAAGGGCTCAAACTAAGGTGGTAGCTACATAAGTGGAGACGTAAATTTGATAATTGATTGGATGCATGGAATGAATGAAAATGATGAGTTGAAGATGATATGAGATGAAGATGAGATGAAGATGATAAATATGAATACAAAGACCGAGAAAGGAAAGGAGAGCCAGTAGTAGAAGGTATGAAATGCTTCCAAGAGGTCAAGAAAGATGGGAACTGAGAAAAGGCCATCATTTGACAATTAAGAGATAATTGGTAACTTCAGAGAATACCATTTCAGTTAGTTGAGTGTTGTGGTTGGAAGCCAAATCGCAAAGGTCTAAGAAGTGGAGGCAGAGAACAGACAAAGCTTTCCTTAAGAGTTTGAATGAGAAAGGGAGGGGAGATATAGTACGATAATTTTAGTCATTGGCCATTTTCCCACCAGTTGACTGCTACCTGGATCTGACACCCTGCCCTGAAGGACTTAACTCTTTCAGCTCCAGAACTCCCATCCAGAGACCTCACTGTTCTGATCTGTGAGTCCCTCATACAGCTCTCTATATGGGACAGGCTCTCAGCATGCTTCACTTTACTCTCTGGTCATCTTCCCAACAGTTGCATTGCCATTGCCCATACCTTCTGCCATTCACCTTTCCCACTGTCCAGTTCTCAACCCATATGAATAGCTAACATTTATATAGCATTTATTATGCGCTAGGCACTCTGCAAATCGATATTGCCACTACTATTAAGTAAGTCTTTTTCCCAATGTCTTACACTCGTCATTCCCAGTTAACTTTCTAAACCAAAAATATCCCTTCCTGGCCACCATCTTCTTTTAGCTTTTGTCTTCCACTATTAAAAAGTAAGCTACTCTAGCTTAGAAATTATATTCAATTTTGTATTTGTATACTCAGTGCTTGACCCAGTGCGTGGCATATAGTAAGTGCTAAATAAGACTTTTTCATTCATCCATCCATTCATTCATTCATTCATTCATTCATTCATTCATTCATTCATAACTTGGTGGATAGTAGGATCTGGTGAAGTTTGGTTTGTTTTTGTTTTTGTTTTGCTTTTTGGTGAGGCATTTGGGGTTGAGTGATTTGCCCAGGATCACACAACTATAAAGTGTCAAGTGTCTGAGGCCTCAGGTCCTCCTCACTCCAAGGCCAGAGCTCTATTCATTGTGCCATCTAGCTGCCCCTGGTGAGGTTTTTTTTTTTTTTAAAGATAGTAGAGACATGGGAATGTTTTAAGCAGCAATGAATCAACAACCCAAAATGGAGAAACTGAACAATAGAGAAAGGAAGATGATTGGAGGAAGGGGAGAAAATGAGAGGAAATGATATCAAGGGCACATGTATGTAGGTAAGGAGAAAGGCTACCTTTCATCAGAACCTATGGTAAAAGAGGAGAGAATAGGGGAAGATATCAAGGGGTTTTGAGCTATACACAGGATAAGAGAGAGCTCATGATGTATGATCTCTATGCTCTCAGTAAAGCAGATGGTGAGATAAAGTATATGGTGAGGTAGCATCGGTTTGTAGAGTGCCCAGTGAGCACAGTTGTGTGACTTTCTCCAGCTCCATTTATTAGCACAGGTAGAAAACGGTAGAGCCATGATTCAAACCTGCCTCTTCTGCCTGCAGATTCAGTACTACTGATGCCGCTGTAGCTGCCTCCCAAGCATCCCTGTTCTAGGTGTAGAACATCTGAGATCTCCCTTATGACTAAGCCTTGATGTGGGTTCTCTTTGTTCCTCAACTAAAAGACCGTATGGACCCACCCAGAGAGAGGCCCCCCGATAAGCACAGCTTTCCACCAAACCCAAACCAAGTAAAAAGAGAATTAATTCCATTAGCTCCCTTGTGTCTGAATACCATTTGTCTGGGCTTTCAGAAATACAAAATAGGGATAAGAACTGGACCTATGAGTTTACTGACTTTGGGGACTCCCAGATGAGGAAACTTCCTCTGCTATTGCAGGCTGGCACTTTCTGTGCAACTTACAATCGTCTTACAGAGTTGCCCAGTGCACGGTGAGAAGCCAGTGTGTGTCACAGATGGGACTTGAGTCCAGGTCTTCCTGAGGATTAGCTCTATTCACTATACCATAAAATATTAGCCAAAATCAAAATTATGCACAGATTGCATTAATAAGTAATTTGGAAAAACCATAAGTGTGTTTCTCTCTGCATGCATATGGTCCCTGCCAGGTGGCCTCAGGGTTTCAGAATGTTCCTCAGTCGGTGACTACAGTGTGGGTGGGCAGCAGCTCCTACAGAGCTTGCTAAGCAGGCTTGCTTACGATTATAGTATCTATACAGAGCCTATCTATGCTTCCAAAGCCATCTCCTTATCCACAGGCTCCATGCTGAGGTAATAAATAAGCTTACTCTCTAGGATAGTGGTTCTTAATCTTGCTCTTTTCTGTCAAGGTATCTTTTGGCAGACTTTGCATCTGCTCCCCCGCAGAGTTTTGACTCCAGAACAAAACATCCCTCCCAGGATAAGCTCATCACGCCTTGACTGACTCACCCTCCTTCAGCTTCTTCTTCCCTCTGTTTTGAGGGCAGGGTACCATATGCCTCCCAATGCTTTCCTTTATAGAGGGCAGAAACTGGACTCTCAGTTCACTCTGCTTTGCATTTGCTGCCCTGCCTTGTTTCAACTCCACAAAACAAGATACCCCCTGGTGTTGGGTTCCCCCCTGCTCCTCTTCCACTTCTCACCATTTGTGTGTTGTCTCCCACTTCAGAATGAAAATTTGTTGAGGGCAAGGACTGTCTTTATTAATTGTAATCCCCCCACTTAGCGCACAGTATCTGGCATGTCATAAATACTTAATAAATGTTTATTTTCTTTATTGGATTACTGGATTTGGGGGAAGCTTATGGACCCCTTCTCAGAATGATGTTTTTAAATGTGTAAAATATGTGGGATTATAAAGGAAGCCAATTATATTGAAGTAATCACAATGTTTTTTAAAAGTTTACAGACTTTAGTCCTACTGAGAACTACTTTTGTTGCTGCTTGGGAAGGGAATAAAGTATGGGAGGATGGTACTGGAAAAGTAAGATTTCAGTGCCTTCTTGGTTATTAGGAATAGTTGCATGAAATAAATACTCCTGAAATAGGTAGAAGAATTATTGTTAAATAGGAGATTTGGCCTAGCGACATGGCATCTGGCTCCCACCAGTGCACCATAATTTCTTGAGACATAAGGAAGATTGATCACATAAGAGCACATGGCTAGCCTCTGTTGTTCTGTTGTTTCAGTCATGTCCAACTCTTTGTGACTCTATTTGGGGTCTTCCTGGCAAAAATACTGGAGTGGTTTGTCATTTCCCTCTCCAGCTCACTTTACAGATGAAGAAACTGAGGCAAACAAAGTTAAGTGACTTACCTAGGGTCAAAAAGCTAAGTATCTGAAGCCAGATTTGAACTCATGAAGATGAATCTTTCTGAATCCAAGCCAAGTCATCTATCCACATACTACCTGGCTGCCCAGGCTACCTTAGATATGAGCAGATTACATTGTTGTTTCTCTGTGAGATGAGGTACTGTCATTGAATGAATGCTGGATCTGGAGTCAGGGGACCTGAATTCAAAGTTTCATTCTTTCACTTACCAGCTGTGTGCCTATGAGGAAGTAACTTTCCCTCTCTAAGCCTCACTTTCCCCATTTGTAAAATGAGAGCATTAGACTAGGTGACCTTTAAGCTTCTAAAGCTATGGTTCTACTAAATATCATCAGAGGGGCAAAGAAACCTCAATCTGACAAAGGAATTGAATTTCTGTCATTAGTGATTCTAAGAAGGGACTCTAAGAAGGTACTGTGGCACTAAGAGATCCCTATTAAAAAGTGAATTTGCTAAGGATTTGCTAATACATGCATCCATCATCAGTTATTCACACCATAGCAAAATTTATCAATTAGCACCTTGGACATATTGCAGGCCCTTGAAGTAATGAGACACAGGTCAAGAAAATTCTGAAGGGAAGGGTATTAGGAAAGGAGAGCAGGTTATATAATCAATCCCATTCCTCCTTCTTCACTACTCCCCTACCCCAGTCTAACTTCCTCATCTCTTCCAGATTAATCTCCCTTATGCTCAGATCTAATCATGTCAGTCCTCCACTCAAACCTCTTCAATAAGAGCTCAGCATGGCCATTAAATAAACTCTGCAATCTGGCAGTATCATCTTTTTCTCATGTGATTTCCCTCTGTTAGGCCAGTGGTCTCCAAACATGTACCCCATCAATAAATATTTTGGGCATTCACCCCAAATGTGATTTTTCTAAGTTATCTACCTATACTACTCTGCTATTGAATAAAATATTAAGAATATATTAAAAATAGAAATATTTGATAAAGATTAAATACTATTGGATCTTAGAGTCAATAAGGAACCACTGGAGTTTACTGAGCATGTGAGTAATATAGTCAAACCTTTGCTGTAGAAAATCGACTTTGGTACTTGTATGGAGGAAAGCCTAACTAGGGGAGAAAATTGAGAAACCAATGGAAACCAATTGGGAAAATACTATAATAGTCCAAGTGAGAAGTGAGAAGAGCCTAAAATAGGCTGAATTGAGTAGAAAGAAGGGGACATATGTGAGAGATGTGGAGAAAGAACCAACAAGTCTTTTGACCCAAAGTGAAAACGAAAGTGGTAGAACTCTTATCCTCTGGAGAGGTGCTAGCCATGAGATAATCTGAAAAGAAGGGAGTAGGGCCAGAATTTTAGTAATAAGCACAACTTTGGGCAAAACCTAAACCAATTGAAAAGAGAAAGCTATAAGCTCATTAATGTCTGAATACCATTTATCTGGACTTTCAAAGATACAGAGTCAGGATGGGAACTAAACCTGTGAATGATACAAGGCATTCCCAGATCAGGAAACTCCTTCTATCAATAGCCAAGCTCCACTGACTCTTAATCAGAAACATTTACTAAATAGAAGACAAACTAATAGTAATAATAAAAAGCAATAATAATTATTTATGACAGCAATAACAATAAAACCATTCTACTTCTAGAAAGTGGGTACAAACTTACAGAAACATAGGAGAGAGGCAGATACATAGGGAACACTTGCACCTACAATAACTCACAACTTGATGACTTTTGTCTCCCTTAGGAAAATCTTGACAACAATTCACTTATTGGCCAGGTTGCCCCTCTGCGGGCTGCTTCACTCATATCACTCCTCTTCTGACTTGTCGACGTAGCGTTACAGTCTTTCAACAAAAGCATAAACCCTAAGCCTGGGATCTGCTGAGTTTCTTCAGATACTCCTGAAGTAGCCCTGAACCCTTCAAGCAGTAGGTGGTAGTGTAAGGGAAAACCTAGAGCCAGAAGCCTTTTCCTCTCCATTCAGCTCTTCCAAACAGCAGACACATGACTTATCTTCCTCTAGTCAAGCTTTTCCAAGGAGTAGGTGACAGTGCAAGTTCTGAAGTTCCCCCTGAGATCAGCTTACAACTCAGATCATTGAGTGCTCAGCTTAAATGACATTTCTGCCATCTATACCATAACTGGGCAATATACATTTGTCCCTTGGTCACCAAATAGTTCTAGGAATCAAGATGTCTCAGCTAGTGCTTTTGAAGACTTCATGTCAGTCATAAGCAAATTAGATGCTGAAAAACAAGACATCATTAAAGTCATCTTTAACCTAAACAAGGATCTTTTCTCTCATGAGCTGCTTTTTTTTCCAGTGTTTTTTCTCTCTCACAATTGTCCTTGATTCTGCTTTTTTAGAAGCAGTTAAGTGGTGCTTCAGATAGAGTTCAGTGCCTGGAGTTAGGAAGACTGAGTTCAAATCTGGCTTCAGACATTTACTAGCTGTGTGATCCTGGGGACTTAATCTCCTCAATTGTAAAATGGGGATACTAATAGCACCTATCTTATAAGGTTGTTATGAAGAGCAGTTGAAATGATGTTTGTATGTGCCTGGTACATAGTAGGTACTTAATAAATGCTCATTCTCTTCTCTTTCCATTTACCTCAGTAAAATGGTTCACATTTGAAAGTGTAAACAATATCCCTTTATCATTTAGAAGAAAAAAAAAACCTTTCTTTGGACATATGTAGCCCATCTAGCTACTATTCTCTTTTCTACCCCTAAAATGCTAAACTTAAAAAAGATCATGTAAGGGGCAGCTAGGCAGCACAGCGGATAGATCACTGGCCCTAGAGTCAGGAGAACCTGAGTTCAAAACCAGCCTCAGACCAAACACTTGACACTTACTAGCTGTGTGACCCTGGGCAAGTCATTTAACCCCAATTGCCTTTAAAAAAAAAAAAGATCATGTAAGAACTTTCCACTTCCTATCCATTCTGTCCTTAATCCCTTAATGCCTAAATTCTGCCCCTAACACTACTAGGTTCTTAGAGGTCACCAGTAACCTCCTAATTGCCAAATCTAATAACTTTTCTTTAGTTCTCATTCTCCTTGACCTCTTTGCAGATTTTGACCTTTTTGTGTGCTCCCTCATACTAAATACTCTTCTTTGTTTCATATATACACTTCACTGTCTTAATTCTCTTCCTGTTCTTCTCACCACCCTTTTTTCTACGTGCTCTGTCGTCTCCTCGTTCTTTTTCTGACTCCCCAATGTAGGTTTTCCCAAGAGTCTACTCTTGACCCTCTTCTCTTTTTTCTCTTCTCTCTCTCCTTTGGCAGTCTCATTCACTCTTCTGTTAGGGTAACTCCCAAATCAATATCTCTTCTCCTGAGCTCTTTTCTCATTTCCAGACTTGCATTTTCAATTGCCTACAAGACATCTCAACCTGGATATCTCAGCACATCAAAATGCAGCATGTCCAAATTTAGCTTATCTTCCCCTTTTACTCTGCTCTTACTTCTGACCACAATTTTCATCTGTTGTCAGCATTCAGACAGTCTCCAATGCTCCTGACCTGAGGATTATCTGATTCATCTCTCTTATTAACCTGATATACAGTCAATTCCCATCAATTCCACCTCTCCAACATCTTTCACATGTCTCTTCTTTTCTATTCTCACTCTCATAACCCTACTTCAGGTTCTCATTAGCCCCTGTCTTTGTTGTTGTTCAGTCATTTTCAGTCGTGTCCAACTCTTTGTGACCCCATTTGGGGTTTTCTTGGCAAAGATGCTAGAGTGGTTTGCCATTGCTTTCTGTAGCTCATTTTACAGATGATAAACTGAGGCAAACAGGGTTAAATGACTCACCCAGGGTCACACAGCTAGTGTCTGAGGCCAGATTTGAACTTATGAAGATGAGTCTTCCTGACACCTGGTACTCTATCCATCACACCACTAGCAGCCTTAGCACCTGTCTAGACTACTGAAAAAGCTTCCTCACAAGTCTTCTTATCTTTGTTCTCTTCTCACTTTAATGCATCCTTTAAATGATTGCAGAATAATCATTTTTATGCATTTGTATAGTCATGGACCTCCTCTACTAAAAAAAAAATCTTTAATGGCTCCTGAATAATGAGTAAGCTTCAAACTCCTTTTTCTGACATTCAAGGCCTTCTACAATATGATGCCACCTTATTTTTCAAGATTTATTGTTGCACTCCTTGTATTTGTATGTTCAGCATATAGCAAGGTGCCTGGCATATAATAGGCACTTAATAAATGATTTTAGATAGACATACAGAGGATAGATAAATAGAAAGATAAATAGATAGATGTATGATATTACTGTCCTCCATGCATCCTATGTTTGATCCCAATCGTTGAATTCTGCTTTTAACGTGTATTGTATGCCTTTTCTCTAATGCTTAGAATTTTGTCTGCCATCTATGTCTGTTGACTTCCTACCTAACTCAAATACCACCTTCTCCATGAATTAGCTTGGAGAAGTTTGTAAGATTGTAGATATAGAACTGGAATGAACATCAAGCTATTCTGTCTGAATCTCTCATTTTACAAATGAAGAAACTTAAGCCTAGAAAGGTTAAGTAACTTTCCCAAAGTTACCCTAGAGCCTGATACACCATCCATCCATCTATCTATCTATCTATCTATCTATCTATCTATCTATCTATCTATCTATCCATCCATCTATCTATATGTATGTATATAAGTGTGTATACATATATACATATATATAGTATATACACATATATGTATACAAATAGTGCATATATATGCGTATATGTTGTGACAAGGTAGAGTGGGTAGAGTGCTAGACTTGGAGTCAGAAAGAGCTGAGTTCAAATCGAGCATCAGACATGTGGTTATGTGACTCTAGGTAAATCAACCACTGTCTGCCTCAGTTTCTTCATCTATAAAATGGGAATAATAACAATACCTATATCTCAGGATTGTTGTGAGGATAAAATGAAATAAAATTTGAAAACTGCATTGTAAACCGTAAGATGATTTATAAATGCTAGTTAGTAGCAGCAGCAGCAATAATAGTTGTTGTTATAGGATGTCCTGAAAGTCTTACTGTAGTTTCGAGCTATTAAAACTATTTAAACTATTAAAATTAAAACTGAACTAAGATTTTTGGGACACCCTGTAGAACACTTTAAGGTTTGCAAAGTGATTTATATGTATTGTTTTGTCTGATCCTCACAACAGCCCTCTTGTATGTAGGATAGCTATTATTATCCCCATGTTACAGATTAGAAAATTGAAGTTGATTTGTCTACAGTAACACAGCTAGTAAGTGTCAGATGCAGTTTTTGAATCCAGGTCTTCCTGACTCTGAGTTAAACATACCATCTACAATGATACTATAGTTCTTCAGAGCTTTCCTTGATTTCTCTGGTTAGTAATTTCCTTCCACGTCATTTAATATTTAGTTAGTAACTCTCTAATGCATGTTATCATATCATTTTGTATGTTGTGTTTTGTGTATTTGTGTTGGTGTGTCATTTATATTCTCTAAACATTATGTTTCCTCTAGTGACTTTCATAGTACTTAGCACACAATGGATAATGAATGAATGCCTCATTCATTTTTATAACACATTTTGTGAGTAATTTGTCTATGTGTTATCTCCTACAACTAGATTGTAGGCTTCGTTAGTGTAAAGCCTAGCTTTTCTCCCCAGATTAAGATTTTTATTGATATCTTTTGGTTTTGCTTTACCTTTATTTTTAATATGTTTCTCATCCCCCTCCCTTTCCTAGTGAGCTATCCTTTTAGGAATACAAAAACCAACCGAACAAAAAAAGAACATATCCGCTCTATTGCCAAGTCCCATTCTACACTCCTTTATCTCCTAAGACATTGACATCACTCTGGTGCAGGCTTCCATGACCTCACACTTGGACTGTTGTAATAGCCTGATGATGGTTCTGCCTGCCACAAGTCTCTCCCCACTCCAGTCCATCCTCCCCTTAGCTGTCAAACTGATTTCCTCAACAGGCTTGACCATGTCGCCCCACTTCTCAATAAACCCATACTGCCTCCAGGATCAAATACAAAATACTCAGTTTGACAATCAAAGCTCTTCATCATCTGCTCCCCCCACACACTTCTCCAGTCTTTTTACAGCTTATTCCTCTCTACATATTTTGTAAACCTAATGCCATTGGCTTCCTTGATGTCCCTCACACGAGACACTTCATCTCCAGATTCTGGGCATTTTCACCGACTGCCCCTCATGCCTAGAATTCTCTCCCTCCTCATGTCCACCTCCCAGCTTCCCTGGTTTCCTTTCAGTACTGCCTAAAATCTCTTCTTCTAAGAGAAGCCTTTCCCAATCCTCCTTAATGTTAGCGCTTTCCCTCTGTTGATTACCTCCAATATATCCTGTATATATCTTAGTCATACAGAGTTTTTAGCATGTTGTCTCTCCCTTCAGCTGTGAACTCCTCAAGAGAAGCAACTGTTATTTTTTTGGCCCTTCTTTGCATCATCAATGCTTAGCATGGTGCTTAGTACATAGTAGTCACTTGATATATGACTTGAGTGGAGAGGGGAAGCAGTTCAACAACATTAATACGTGAACAAAATCTGGCAGCATATGGTATGTTCTGCACCTGTATTTTCTCCACGCTCCCTCTCATCCATACTTGTAAAGAGATAGGGATGAATTGCATCATCGCAGTTCTCTTTTGGGACCCAACTTGTTCACTTTAATTACACAAAATTCTGTTTCATTTCTTATTGTTGTTGCTTCTATTTGCATTGTTGTATATATTATTTTTCAGGTTGCACTTATTTCGCCCTTCATCAGTCTTCTCACGCTTTTTTGAATTCTTCATATTCATGGCTTTTTTTGTGTCATAAAGTTTAAACGTGATTTGTTTAGCCATTCCATAATCCATGGACATATACAGCAGTTCTTTACTGCCGTAAGAATGCTATTATTAATATTTTGGGGTACATGGGACCTAGCTTTCTGTTTTTAACATTTTTGGCATATATGCCTAGAAACAGGATATCTGGGTCCAAGGATATAGACATGTTCATCCTTTTTTAATCGTAATTCAGAGAATATGTCATATTCACCATTATATCTTCTTCAGAAGCTCTCCATAGAATAGATCCTTAATCGATTTTTTTTTAATTGAATCGATGCTTGATAATATGTCCAAGGTCTAGTTGTGTGGTAGACACTGAGTATGATCACCAGGTAGCGAATGGCCTGGTAGCTAGAGCTGTCTACCTCAACATCACTGAGGTTTTACCTGATTAAATCTAAAAGGAAACATACTTGGCTCTGTAGGTTAGGACTCCCCTCCACCCCTTTTCTGGTGATTCACCAGGCACCTAATGACTAAGAGCACTGAACTTCTATGAACTGCTGCTATGAAGTCCAGACTTAGCTAATAAAGGAACTGAAAAAAAAAATGATCAGCGAAATATATTATTTCATACAACTACTTGGATACTTAAAGAAACATTTGTCCCCAAAATTCAAAAGAATTTTTTAGGTCCCACAAATTAGCCAGGAGCAGATATAATTTTCCCCATTCTATAGAAAAAGAAACTGAGGCATAAAGAATAAACTATTCAATTCAATCCAACAAACACATATTAAGTCCTTCTTCTGTACAAGGCACTAGGAATGTAACAAATTAAAGCAAAATAGCACTTGCAATATTGGGAGAATATAATATGTAAATAATTAAATACAATACAAGAAAAACTGAGGATTGAGAGAGCCTAATCCATGTCTTCAAGGAAGAGGCTCAGGAGCCTATCTTTAAACAAAGAAGAATTTTTAAATGTGGTAATGAGGAAGGAGTATATTATAGACATAGTGGTCAGCCGGAGTAAGTACTGTAGGTAGCATAAGAAGTGTCAAGTTCAAGAAACAGCTAACCTAGTTTGGCTGGAATATAAAATGGTGAAGGGGGTTGTTATGAAACAAGATTGTCCCATTATTAACCATGGAACTAGAACTCAAATACTTTGACTCCAATATTTCAGGTACTAGGTGTCCCAGCTTTCTCCATATATAGCAAAGCTTTGGCTAAAAAGGTAGCAGATAACTTTCGCATGTAGGGAAATCTAGTGACTTTCCCCAAGAAACTCACTCAGATGGACAAATGGTCTATCCAGTGACTCTTAACCTTTTTTGTTTCATGCACTCCTTTGGCAGTCTGGTGAAGCCTGTGGGGCCATTCTCAGAAAAAATATTTCTAGATAAACAAAATGAAATATGTAGGATTACAAAGGAAACCCATGATATTAAAATAATTATCAATTTTTAAAAAATTTGTGATATAGTAATGCACTTTTAATTAACCCATTAAATGATTTGTTAAATATAGATATATTAGAATACGTTAAATAACAAGACATATGTAAAATATAATTTACGTATTTAAATTACAGGCAAGTTAAAGTCATTTCCTAAAAAAACACATATCAGTGTGAAAGGCTATAACCTACACTTCAGGAAATGCTAAATTTCAGCCAGACACTTGTGAAAATAAAGATTTTTTTTTCCCCATACAAGTTCATGTATATTCTGAAATCTGTCCACTTTTGTTTAAGAACCCTTGGTCTGTTCATTTGCCAAATCATTAATCCAAAAACTGGGTTTATGATCCTATCTTTCTTCTCCCTCCTCCAGAGACTCTCTACTACTTCCCTCCACTCCCCCATCCCCTGCCAGCTTCACGTACACCAAGCATGTATAGTTTTTATGGTCTTCAATAAAGTCTTCTCCCTTGAGAACTGTGCTAGACACGTTTTCTTTATTCAACACCAGCCTCCTCAAGAAAGATTTACATTCTTGTTTTGCTTAAGGTTCACATTTGAATGTACCAATAAAAGCAAGTGAAATTTTCTCATTTCAGGGATTGTATTTAGTTAATTATCAGGCCCCTTGCAGCAAACCATTCATTGCATTTGGCTTTTCCTACACAGTGATTGCTAATTACATCTGTGTGTGTGTGTGTGTGTGTGTTTGGGAGGCAATAGCAGTATATGGCTAGCAGGAAAGAGAACCAGCAGAAAACCTGCTCTGTACTACAGAACTCCTTAAAATACCCATGAGGGCCCAATCTTTGCCATCTTGTTTGGAGAGATTAGTAGATTGGTACTGTTCGTACTCAGCTGGAGTGGCAGGCAGAAGCTGAGCATGTGTGGCAAGCATAACTGGGAGGAGCTGTCATGCCCTGCCAAAGGTCATCAATGGAGCAGGTAAGCATAGGTCAGGAAAGACACAGATGGTAGGAGTGAGAGGAATCCAGAAGTCAACCACAGAGTAGCTAAATGGGGAGTCAGGGATAGAGCAGAGAGGACGAGGAATCAGAAACTAGGCAAAGAAGTTGGGCAGCAAGTACAGGTCACAGATTTTGGGGGACAGAGTCAAGATGGCAGAATAGAGAAATCACTCTCCTAACATTCCCCTCCAAACAGCTTTAAAATAATGCCTCAAATTGAATTCTGGAGTGGCAGAGACAACAAAAGATCAGAGGGAGATATTCTTCTGGTCCAATATGACACAGGAGGTTAGAAAGAGAGATGTGCAATACAGGGAAGGAGGCTGGCCTGGTACCTACATGGATGAAACACCAATGGTGGGACTAGGTGGTGGCATCAGAAGCAGCAGCATCTTCAGGAGCTTTCAAGCCAGAGACAATCATATCATCTTGGAAGCTCTGAAAATTTCCACTCCCCCAGAACCAGCTCTGAAAACTAGAAAATAGCAGTGCAAAAAAGCCTAATGCTTGAAACAATCTCTCCACCCCTCCCCCATCCTTTGCCCCCGGACAGAGCCCAACATTAATATAAAGTTCCAAATCAAGAAACAGGGTGGGAAAATGAGAAAACAAACAAAAAGAACCTGACCATAAAAGCTATTATGGTGACAGAAAAGATCAAGACACAAATTCAGAAGAAGACAATGAAGTAAAAATAACTATAAGCAAAGCCTCAAAGGAAAAACAAAAAGTGAATTGGACACAAGCCCAACAAGAATTCCTAGAGGAACTAAAAAATGATTTTCAAAATCAAATAAGAGTGGTAGAGGAAAAGTTAGGTAAAGAAATGAATGCAAAGGATGAAAAGTATGAAAAAAAACCCAACAGTTTGATAAAAGAGACTCAAAAATAATGAAGAAAATAACACTTTTAAAAACAAAATTGCCAAATGTAAAAAGAGATATAAAAATTCACTGAGAAAATACTTCCTTAAAAATCAGAATTGGCCAAATTGAAAATGAAGTCCAAATGCTCACTGGAAAAAATTATTCCTTAAAATTTAGAATTGGGTAAGTGGAAGCTAATAACTCCATGAGATATCAAGAAGCAATTTTTAAAAGTCAAAAGAATGAAAAATAGAAGAAAATGTGAAATATTTCATTGGAAAAGCAACTGACTTGGAAAATAGATCCAGTAGAGATAATTTTAAAAAATGACTGGACTACCTAAAAGCCATGATTTAAAAAAAAAAAAAAGCCTGGACATCATCTTTTAAGAAATTTTCAAGGAAAACTGTCCTGATATTCTGGAACCAGAGGGTAAAATAGAAATTGAAAGAATCCACTTATCAATTCCTAGAAGAGATCCCAAAATGGAAATTCCCAGGAACATTATACCCAAATTCCAGAGCTCCCAGGTGAAAGAGAAAATACTTCAAGTAGCGAGAAAGAATCCATTCAAATGCCATGGAATCACAGTTAGGATCACACAAGATTTAGCAGCTATTACTTTAAAGAAATAAAGGACTTGGAATAGGATATTCTGGAAGATAAAAGAGCTAAGATAATAACCAAGAAGAACCCACCCAACAAAACTGAGTATAATCCTTCAGGGAGGAAATGGATATTTAATGAAATAGAAAACTTTAAGCATTCCTGATGAAATGACCAGAGCCACACTGCAAATCTGACTTTCAAGAACAAAACTCAAGAGAAGTATAGAAGGGTAAACATGGAAGAGAAATCATAAGGGACACCATAAGGTTAAACCTTTTAACTTTCTATTTGGGAAGATGATACATGTATCATCTAAGAACTTTATCATTATTAGGACAGTTAGAAAGAGTCTATAATAGAAAGGGGGCAAGGGAGTCAGGAGTCAGTCAATTATGTTGCAATGATGTAAAAAAAATGGATATGTGAGAAAGAGGAATGCACTTGGAAAAGAGAGAGGAAGAATGAGGAAAATTATCTCACATAAGAGAGGTGTACAAGGAAAAATTTTTATAGTGGAATGGAAAATGGTAGGGGGAGGTGGCAATGCTTGAACTTCACTGACAACTAAATTGATTCAAAAATGGAAAATATATATATATACACACTCAATTGGTAATAGAAACGTATCTTACTCAAGATGGAAGTAGAAGGGAAGGGGGTAAGACAAAGGTGGAGGGTGGTAAAAGAGAGGGAAGATGCAAGAAGGAAGAGGTCAGAGGCAAAACAGGACTTTAAAGAAGAGAAAGGTCAAAAGTAGAGAGAAGGATAAACAGAAGAAAATAGGATGGAGGAAAATGTACAATTAGTAATCGCAACTATGAATGTGAATGGGATGAACTCACCCATAAAACAAAAATGGATAGCAGAGCGGGTTAGAAGCCGGAATCCAGCAATATGCTGTTTACAAGAAATACATAGATGCACACATAGTTAAAATAAAGATCTGGAGCAGAATTTTTACTTCAGCTGAAGTAAAAAAGGTGTGGGTAGCAACCATGATCTCAGAAAAAAAAAAGAAAGAAAAATAGGCCTAAATAGAAGTGATAAAAGAAAAGAGAAAAGGATCTATTTGTACAAAAAATATTTATAGCAGTATTTTTTTGTGGTGGCAAAGAATTGGAAAAGAGAGGATGCCCATAAATTGGGGAATAGCTGAATGAGTTGTGGTATATGATTAAGATGGAATACTACAGTGCTATAAGAAATGATGAGCAGAATAGTTTCAGAAAACCCTGGGAAGACTTAAATGAACTTATGCAAAGTGGTACGAGCAGAACCAGAAGAACACTGCATGCAGTAACAGCAGTATTGTAAAGGTGATGAATTGTGGAAGACTTAGTTACTCTGATCAAGACAATGATCTAAGACAATTCCAAAGACCCCATGATGAAAAATGTTTCCACCTCCGGAGAGTGAACTGATGAACTCTGAATCCAGATCGAGGCATACTTAAAAAAAAACCTTTATTTTTAGTGGGTCTTGGTCTGTGTTTTCTTTTGCAGCATGGTTAACATAAAAATATGTTTTGCATCACTTCATATGGTAACCAGGATCAAATTGCTTGCCTATTCAGGGAGGGGGGAGGAGTGAGAGGGATGGGGAGAATTCGACACTCAATTTTTAAAAAAAAATTGTTAAATTTTACATGTAATTGGGAAATATTTAATGAAATGAATATATGTATATATATATATCATATCATATCATATTTAAAAAGCACAGTGCACTAACAGTAAGAATGGAACTTAATACAGAGGCAGCCATATTTGGACAAAGAGCTTCGACAAACATTTATCAATCACCTACTGTGTGTGAGGCAGTAGGCTAGGTGCTGGGGATACAAATATAGATTTGGTCTAGACCTTGTTTTCAAGGAGTTTATAGTCCAAATAGAGGGGGATGTGTGCAAATAACTAGGATACAAAGGAGACTGTGAAAAATAGATACAAATGTCATAGAGATCCTTTATTCTTCCATCTACTTCAACCCCCATATTAATAAATCGTCAAGTCTTGTTGATTCTACCTCCTTAACATTTACAGCATTTGTCCCTTTTTGCTCCATTTGTAAACCTCTACCCTAGTCTGGGCACTTATCCTCCTATCTAGACCATTTCAGTAGCTTCATAATTGGTCTTCCTATGTCAAGCCTTTTCCCTCTCTAATTTAATCTCCACACAGTTGATGAATCAAATTTCTAAAATATGAATGTAACTAGGTTACCACCTTTCTCAAAAAATTTAAATGGTTCCCTATTGCCAATAGGATAAAAAGCCTAGAATTACAAAGGAAACCAATTATATTGAAATAGGCATCAAAATATTTTTAAATGCATGATTTGGTAATATGTGCTCCTTTGTGA
This sequence comes from Phascolarctos cinereus, assembly GCF_003287225.1. Classification (NCBI taxonomy): domain Eukaryota; kingdom Metazoa; phylum Chordata; class Mammalia; order Diprotodontia; family Phascolarctidae; genus Phascolarctos; species Phascolarctos cinereus. The sequence goes on along the minus strand of NW_027555736.1, from coordinate 246,686,982 downwards.
ACTCATTAAATAACAAGGCAATGTATTTTAAAATATCTTCACGTTTATGTCAGTGCCTCAACCTGGCATTTAAAGCCTTCCACAATCTGGTCGCAGCTAACATTTCTTAGTCTAATTTCATGTTATCCCACTTTAGTCACTATTCATAGCAGTCAAACTTGCCTTCAAATGTTTCCATTTTCCACTTGATCCCTATGCATAAGTGGTTCCCCATGTCTGGAAAGCATTTCATGCTCATTTCCACCTCAAAAAAAATCCTTTACTTACTTCAAAGCAAACCTCAGGCTCCAGCTCCTACATAAGGCTGTTCCTAATGCCTCCAATTACTAATATTCTCTTCCTCTTGAAATTACTTTTTTTTAGCTTTGTATTTGCTTACTTGTAAATACACTGCATCTCCCCACCATAAACACACATACACAGAGACCCCACCACCCACCACCACACTTCAGTAGAATATAATCTTCTTGAGGGCATGAACTGTTTTGTTTTTGTCTTTGTATCCCTCATGGAGTACCTTGTACATAACAGGTACTTTAAAAGATTTCTTTACTTTAATTTAATATAAAGTAAAGGTTCAGAGAAGGTACTATGAAAAGTATGCCTCCAGAAGACCAGTGATGATGTATACATTTTTCCTCTTGACCAAGAAGTGGTGGATAAAGGGCATGGAACATTTCACACATCACCATATATAGTTAATAGAAGAGTTTAGTTGGTTTAACAATTTTTTTTTTTTGCTACAAGGGAAGGTTCCGTTCCAGGAGGGTGGGGGTGAAGGGAGAAGGGAGGGAATTGGGAAGAGACAGTGCTATATAAAACACAATAATAATCAGCATTTTGTTTGGGAAAAATACAGCTAGCCTTTACTTCCAGGAGATGTACAGCCAGCACTCCTGGCATAGCCAGACACAAGGACTGCTGAACTGAAAGACAGGGAGGATGAATGGATATCACCACTAGGATAGGTTTATACCTAAAGATGTTGTTGTACTCCTATTTGGGAACCAGTGGTAGAAAGGACTACTATAATAACCTTATGTACTCACTCATGAAACAATATTCCTTGTTGACTTTGGATATATGATAAAACCTACAGAGGAATATTTGTGAGCAATCCTTCCTTTATCTGCCACATTCTTTTTTCTTTTGGATTCATTAAAATAGAAATGTCAAGATGATAAGATTCAATTCCCCCAGTAATGTGTCCACTAAGTCATTGGACAAGAATCTCACATTAGAGTACCCATAGTTAAGTTAAAGTTTATGGTAACTTTTAAAAACTATGTAATTCTTAACATTTTCTGCCCCTTTTCTTTCTCTGCCACCATCACTGCAAGGGTGGAAGGGCACAACCTAAGACTAAGGGAGTTACTTTGTTGGAGTACTAATGATAAATATTTGCAAAAAGAACACACGAAAATAATTGCAGTGTATGCACCAACATCTGTTAATGAGGATGATATGGTTGGAAAATGCTATGAAGAATTTAATAAGAAAGACCGCCCAAAATAAATCAACTTTGATGTGAGGTGACTTCAGTACAAAGGTGAAAATGTGTGAGGATATAGAGAAATACATGAGGAAGCATAGCTCAGGAATAGGAATGAGAGAGGCCAAAAAGTTGTAGATTATACAGAGACCTCACACCTACACATCATGAACACTGTCTTTGAGGAAAGTATTAATAAGTGTTAGACATAGTGAACACCAAATAACACCATGTAAAGTGAAATAGATTATATTTTAATGGACAGGAAAAGACTTGTTATTGATGTAAGAGTTATCTCTGAGTCAGCTATCTGTCTACAGTGAGACCATCAATTTATCTGAATGAAACTCAAAATTAGTCTAAAAAGAAGGAAATAATAATGAGAAAAATATATGGCACAACATTGAAACAACTTAACCTTGAATTATTTAAATGAGGAATTGAAAATTAGAAGTGAGAACTGGATAACAGAAATGATATTGACACCAACTATAATTTTATCCAGAAATTTAACCAGTAGAAATTGATTTCTATAACAATGAAACTCAAAGAGCCCAGGAAGCACATCAGTCAGCAAACATTTGACTTCAGTTGAAAATAGAGATAACTGCCAATGGTAACACCAGGATAAAATATAAACCCATTTGTAAAATGTTATGAAGAAGGATGATGGATAATTATGAACAGTGTCATCTCATAAAGAATAGAGAAGCAGTAGAGGATGAAAGCAGTTTAAATAAAGCTCATCAAATTATCCAACTTATCAAAATCATCTGAGGAAATTCAGGATGAAAATGGAAAGAGAACTACAAACAGAAGAAAAATGGAAAAGATTTGTAAAAGTCATTACAATAAACAAGGTATTCTTAACCTTTCTGTATGTGTGTCATGGATCTCTTCAAAAGTCTGTGAAGCCTATGGAAATATTCTCAAAATGTCTTTAAATGAACAATATAAAATGCACAAGATTCCAAAGGAAACCAATTATATTGAAATATAGTTATCAATATGTTTTTAAAAGTTGAGCTCATGGACTCCAGATTAAGAACTCTTGCAATGAACTCTTTTCTATACTAAGGACAGTTGAGCCATCAACTTGACCCCTAACTTTACAATCCAAGGTGGCTTTATAGAGAAGGCAGAAATGTCACTAATGAGAATAACAATCAGATAAGCAGACAGGTTGGATCAAGTGCATATATGAGAGATTTATGGTGGAAGTCAAAGGATGTGAGGATTCTGAGGAACTGATATACAGGTATCTGAAGAAAAAGAAGATACCAAAGATATGTAACAACAACAACAACAACTAGCATTTTTGTAGGTATTTAAGGTTTGCTAATCACTTTACAAATATTTCATTTTATTCTCATGACAACCCTAGGAAATAGGTTCTATTATCATTCCCATTTTATAGTTAAGGAAACTGAGGCAGAGAGATGTTGTGACTTGCTCAGGATCACAGAACTAGTAAATATCTGAGGACATATTTGAATTCAGGTCTTCCTAACTTCAGGTCATGTATTCTATCAGCTGTGTCACCTAGCTATTAAAGAAAAGAAAATATTGGTCCTTATTAATGCTGGGGAAGGGTAATAAAAAGAACACTATCAACCTATATGCCCACACTCATATCTATATAAAAATCCTTATGAGAGTCATCTACATGAAACGAGAGTTCCCTTGATAAGGGTATTAGTAAGGAACAATTGGGCTTTCCTATGGATATTCAACAATTGACCACACCTTTGCCATTTCCCATTTAACTGAAAGATGTATGGAATATGTAATACCATCGTACATACTGTTTGTTGATTTACAAAAAGAAAATTGATTTAATAATAGAAAAAACAAAGCACCGCCTCGTGGCTCTTTAACAAAGCATCTCATACACGTATAACTAAATCATTCAAGATTACTTTGGATGGTGAGGTCCTCCAGATGTTCATATTTGTGGATCACATTGTGGAAAAGCTCATGATGAATGTCAGTAGGCTACAACATAAAACCAAAGAACCCAGGAACCCCAAAGATAAAGAGGAGCAAAATGTTACTGAGGAACTATATGACAGAAAGAGAAGATGGACTGCTTTTCTGGCAAGAGTAAGGGATGACTAGGGGACAGTTACAGTGCTCCTCTAGCACCTTTGCAATGTCAAAAAAAAAAGCAAGTAAGGCCACCACCATATTGGGTGGACTCCCAATGGTGAATTTATAGGAGGACATAGACAAGAGTCACATGGATTGGGCAGGTATGGGTGGTGTGTGTTGCTGGACTGTCATTCTTGATTCAATGAGATTACAGATCTATTTGAATACTTATTCACAATTTATTAGAGTAGGAGGGACCATAAAGATCATCTAGATTAATCTCTCATACTACAGATGAGGAAACGGAGACCCCAAAAGATGAAATGATTTGTTAGGGTCACAAAGCTAGTGAGCGTAGCAGAGCTGTGTTCTTCCCACTGCATCATGCTTGGGAAGCTAAAGTCTTCATTATGTTCAAGATCATGATGTGAAGAGTCAAAACTGATATCATCCCTTCCCCATTCTTCTCATGGTGTTCTTTGCCACTGTTACTGTTTAAATATGACCTTCCTAAGGTCCCCAATACTCAGCTAAACTCTAAGTGTTACCTAAACCCAAGAACACTTACCCAGTGAATTGGTCAATATTTCATTTCACTACAAGATAGCTATTTAAGTAGTATGTACTTTCTGAATCATTAAGGCACTGGAGCTGCATCAAATTGCATTAATTTGGAAAAACAATCAAATTCATGTAGGGCTAGGTTTTCTCTTTTTTTAAATTTTTCTTTAAAAAGACATTTTAGTATATTGATGGGGAAAAGAAGTCCAAAATGTATGTATTTCCAGTTATATCCTGTCATGGCAAGAATCCATTGATTTCCTTTGAGATGGAAAAAAAAACACCCAATATTATGCCCAGAATTAACAAAGATCAATTTCAGTAAAGGACAAGGACATTCAATACAAGAGAATTGAACTGAGCTTGAAATAAATGATGTAATGTTGAAGGGATGAGGCATAAGTTATCCTGGGTACTCCAAGTTCTCATTTAAATGATGATTAAATGAAATTTTTGTCCCTGCCTTTTATTAGAGGTGATTTTCCCTTACTGCAAAGTATAATGTATCTATTTTGGCATTGTCAGCAAAGTGTGCCATTAACAATTGGTCTCCTTAAATATTTCAAGCCTCTTTAGTTAATGTGGAAGGAGTGCCTCATCTTTAACACACAGCTATCAGCTCTTCAGCTTGAAACTATCAGTTTCATAAGAATTTGCCACTGGGTGCCACCTTCCAAGAAAACTGAATCTCAAACTTCTATTCAGGGAGCAGAGCAAGAAGAACCTGGGTTAATGATAACGTGGGATTTTTAAGTTAGACTATGCATAAGCTCTCTGCTGAGATGTGAGAAACAATGGAGAAATGGGGAGTTGAATAGGAACAGTTCTAGTTCAGCAGGCCAATTCAATTTTTTTTTTATTTAGAAAAACTACTTTTTTCTTCTTTGTTTGCTCTGTGGCCCTCTGGTATGGGGCTAATTGGTGGAGCTGCTTAAGCATATTCAAAATCCTGGCAACTAATTGAGATACTCTGAGCATTGTTATAAAAAAGATGCATTGTTATTGAGAAGATATTTTTTAAAAAAAACCCTATATGATCATCAGCTCATGAATGGAAAGCAGAAATGCTACTTTGGAGCTTAATTTGACATTAAACATATTTGCAAAGGTGATGTTCTTGGGGTCATGTGAAGAAACAACCAGGTTAAAAACAAAAGTCTCAAAATTCATCCTGGGTGCACCAGAGGATAATCCTACCCTGCCTTATACAGGGCATAACCCTACCCCTCCCTGAATTTTACTCTGGCCCATGTAGACAGCTAGAACATTTATAACTTCAGAAGTTAAGTTTGCGGACGGAAGGAAACAATCATTCTTAAAGCACCTGCTATGTGCCAGGCACTGTGCCGTATACTTCACAAATATTATCTCTTTTGATCCTCACAATAATCCTGGGAGGTAGGTGCTGTAATTATCCCCATTTTACAGTTGAGGAAAATGAGGCAGGTAGAGATTAAGTTACTTGCCCAGTGTCACACAAATTTAGGACACTGGATTTCCTGACTACAGGCACAGTGATCTAGTGTGCCACCTAACTGCTTTTGGGGAGGGCAGAAAAATCAGTGAAGATAGTAATACTTTCCTGATCAATCTCATGGGACTATTGTGAAGAAAGTGCTTGGTAAACCTTACAGGAATATAGATATATGAATTAGTAGTAGCAGTTATAATAGCAACTGAGATTAGTTCTGATTAAGGAGTTATACTATACCAAGCTACATTATACTAGACTTTACTATACTATAGTATATTATACTGTACTGTACAACATTATACTACAAAATACTATACATATTATTTGTAACTCCTGTCTCAAAGCCCTTTGGTACGGGATTCTCTTTTTATTGGTGGAAATGTATGTCTGTCTTGCCCTACATGAGGGGTGGGGTGAAGTACAGTTGGTGAAAAGCAAGACACCTCCAGCCTTGCCCAGTCTTCAAGCAAAAAATTAAGAAGACTTAAGTTCTCTCCTGCCTCTGACACATACTGGCTATGTGACCCTAGGACAGTCACTTAATTTCTCAGTGACACCCGAACAATCCTCTAAGACAATTAGTTATAGAGGAAATGCCAGTTTGCACTGGTAGAGAGAGATTGCTCAGTGAGAATTTCAAATACTAATAAAATAACAGGTCTGGTCCAAAAGAAAAGAAGCTATAATTTAAAAGGAACACAAAGTCTTAAAATATTTTTAACTGATAAGGTTATTGTATAACATGGATTATCTCTTTCTTTTTGTGGACGTTTTCTGTAGCTCTTAACAGACAGTGTCTACTTGGTCTGCCAAGTGTTTTGAGTTTCTCGTATCTGCCCAGCACCTACTGTTTGTCCTTCATTCTTGAAGAGGACCATGACATCAGGGAGGTGATGCCATGACATGCAAGTGAACTGGATTTAAGCAAAGAGGGCTGTGCAGTCACCAGCCTCACTTTCTCCTCTATGGCCATCTGGGTCCAGTGGCAAAATATAGATTAAAACAAATAGAAACAGCCCTGGATGCGGTGGGGGGCCTTGGCCTTTTTAAGCTAAGGTCTTTAACAGGTCTCAGTTTGACTGAGGCAACACTCATTTGGTGATTAAGGCTGGGTAAGAATTGAGGCAGATAATGGCTCCTTTTACCTAGTCAAAAAAAAAAATCAATCTGTGAGGGGGAAGGGAAGGGAAGGGAACGGAAGGGAAAGGAGGGGAGAGGAAGGGAAAGGAGGGGAGGGGAGGGGAGGGAGAGACACAAGTAAGTAGAAGGAGTTAGGGAGAGACTGAAACAGGGGAAAGGATTTGAATGGTAACCAAAATAAAGGAAGTAAAAGTTTCTCTTCTGGCTCGGTCAAAGTACATTGTGTTCGTTTTGGGGCACTATACTTTAGTGAGGACACTGATAAAGTAACACATATCATCAGGAGGGTGACATGAAGGCGAGGGAACTGGAGATCCCCTTATCATTACTACTATGGAAAGAACTGGTATTATTAGCTTAGGAAAGACTCGTGTTTGTTGTAGAAAGTAGCATTTGTTCTATGTAAGAGAGCTGGCTTCCCTTTAACGGGGCAGGAAGGCTGTCCTTGGAATTTGGTTGGTCTGGGGGAATTCAAAAATCAACCTTGTGAACAGAAATTCTGAGGGAGCCATTGATTATAGGCCTCCCTTCAGAGCTAGCTCCGTGTCAGGGTTAAGTGAGCTTTGCATATTGCTTATGATAAAACTGGCCTCCCCAGGCTCGACCCAGAACAGCTTTCTTCAAGTATTTGAAGGACTGTCACGTGGAACACAGATTAGATTTTTTATTTGGCCACAGAGGAAGTTGCCTAGAAGCAATAGCTAGGAGTTAAAAGGGCCCAAGATAAGAAAAATACTTTCCAACAATTTGAGTTGTCCAAATTGGGTTCTTTCTCACTAGAGGTCTTCAAATGGAAGTTGGATGAGCATTTTGGTGGTATGTTATAAGGGAAATTCCTATTCAGGTAGAAGCTGTCAAAGATTACCTCTGATACCTTTCCAAGATGGAGATTTTGTGATTCTCTAATAACATAATTGAATGCCAAAATGAGAAAGATGGACAATGACTTCTACAGTACATGAGGGGTCAGTGTGGGCTAGAGTTCATAGAATCACAGATTTAGAGCTACAAAGGGTGTTGAGGTTATTTTGTTCAACTCCTTCATATTGCAGAGGTTTGGACTCTAAATCATAAGGATCATAAATAATAGGCATACTTTGAATCCAGGTCTTCTGACTCCAAATCCAATGTTCTTTTTCACCACATTATTCTGTTATGCCACAATTCTTCCTTGATAAAGGCTTTATGAAGGATGTAGGGCTTGCAGAGGCAGTGAATTCTGGGTGGGATTCAGAGATGGAAGGAGAAGGGATGAGGGTTTTCTGGGCAGGATTAAAGCATGACTGAGGACATGTAGGTGGGATGAATGTAGAACCATCAACTAGAAATCCTATTTGGTAAAAAATAGGTGAAAAATTCAAAGAATGAGATACCTTAAACTTGGCCTCCCTGCAACCTGTCGGACTTGAAATTATCCCAATGCTGTATAGTCTTATTAGACAGGAAAAGCCTCACTAATTCAGACTCACTGGGAGAGAAGGCCAGGGTGAAGGAAGGAAAAGCCTGAATTAAATACGTTTTTATTTCTCTCAAGTACATAGAGCATATTTAACCAGGCTAACATTATGTGGCCCAAGAGAGGCAACAGATAAGAATGATTTATGATTGACACATCAATGTTAATAATATGTGAATGCCAGAGCAAGAATAAGGCAAGTCTGTGCCCTTGGCAAGGTGAGAAAAAGATGTACCCCTCCTCCATTGAAAGCAAGAAGAGTTTTACCTCTTAAAGGTATTGTTTTGTGGGAATTTAGAACTGCTGGTTTCATTTTAAATCTCCTCATAGAAAATCTAAAATATGATTGCCTTAGCCCAAAGATCAAAGAAATCTTTCTAATAGCTATGTTCCTAATAATATCTATTCATAAATCCAACAAATATTGGTTAAGCTCCATGAAAAGGCACTTATTTTAAAGTGTTCCTCAATTTACCTCCCCCTTATCCCTCTAAGCAACAACTGACCTTGCCTACCCCACAGTTTTGGCTTTGAGGAATATTTCTGAAGTATTTTAGGGTGTTTGAATATGTGTACGTGTGTAACTATAACTATGAGTAAGTGTGTGAGATACAGCTATATAGATGTATAGATATGAATATATCTAGATCTAGATAAACAAGTAAATAAATATGTATGTATAGGCCTTCAATTAGAGTACGCTAGTGGGTAACTTAATCAAATTAAAAAATTGTAGACATGGTTAATTAAGAGATTGGTGTACTATTTTTTTGTTATTATCATCCTTTATTTAGATAAAAAGTATCTCTTTTATTCTTCCACTAAAATTCTACCTCAATTCCACATTCTGGTATGAAGGTGATCTTGGAAACTCGAAGAGCTATGCCAATAGGGTGCAAATATTAGCAAGTCCTACCAAAAAACAAAAGCTTTGAATATGACCCAAGTACAGACTGCTTGCTACATGAGAAACAGCTGAATTACATCAACAAAAAGCTGGTCATGGAGACTTAGGATAACAGTCAAGAATTCACCATCTATATCAGAGGAGAGGATAATCACAAATTCCTGACATGCAAGTGTCTATTTTATTAAAAATTTCACTATTATTTTATTAATTTTTAAATGACTGCCTATCGTTTTGAAGCTGGAAATGCAAGAGCTACTTACCCCACCACGGATCAGCGCAGAAGCTTTGAGCTACTCACTTTCTGACTCGGGCCAGTTGATTCTTCCTTAAGCAAAGTGATCCCCTCCTCTCCCAATGGCAATTATGAAACTAATGCTGAACTTAGTGTAGATATCCAATAAACTTAGTTAAGAACTCTCGAGTTCAGGTCAAGAGATACACCAGCCTCAAGTCTCCCCAGGAACTGGGATTTCAGGCACCAAGCTTATTATCTCTTTATTAAAACAGTGACATCTTGGAACCTAAAATAGTATTACTAAACACTAAAATCATTACTATTGATGCTGCTATTGCTATAATTATATATGCGTGTATGTATGTATGTATGTATGTATGTATTGTATAACTATAATTACCAATTGGTAGAGTGACTAGAAACCTATAGAACTCTGTGCTTTCAGGTATGATTAGTCACATTATAGATAAGTAATTATGAAGAACCAGAATAAAAACCTTGTCGTTAATAAAATGAATGAGCAGAAAAGGACATGGACTTTTACCTGGTTAAGAAGGAGAGATAACCAATGGGAAGCTTGCATGGCTCAGTGGCATCCACCCAATGTCAAGAGAAAGCAAAAAAGCTCACAGTGCCTTGAAGAGACCTCAGTAGAGAACTTTTTAAGATAGGACTGAGAGCTCCACAAAATGGGTAGTCATGAATCATTTACAATCTGCATCAATGAAGGCATCCTCATATTGATGAAATCAGATACATTTGAGTTATAATTGTTGTGTGTGTATAATTGCAAGTTATTAAGAATAAAAACAGCTTGCCTTTATATAACACTTTAAGGTATAAAATGCAACTACCTCACAATCATCCTATAAGATGCATAGCGCAATTATAATTATTTCTATTTACAGGTTAGAAAATGTTGGTTTTGGAGGGGAAGGTTAGCATTTAAAATTTTTTCTATTAAATAATAATTATAACCTGTCCCTCCCACCACCTGGCAAAATTGAGCAAATTTAAAAATGAAAACTATAACTCACATTACGAGCATGCATGATCCAGCAAAACAAATTCTCACATTGGTCATGTCTGAAAATGTATGTGTTTTTCTGCACTTTAAGTGCATCACCTCTCTGGCAGGAGGCGAGAAGCATTTTTCATCTGCAGGCTTTTGGACTCGTGGCTCATCATTGCAGTGATCAAAATCTTTCAAAGTTATTTTGCTCTGTAATGCTGTCGTTGTATAAATTGCACTCTTTGTCCTCACTTTACTCTGCAACAGTTTATAGAAAATTTCCCAGTTTCCTTTGAAATCATACATTTAATCATCTCTTACAGCATAAAAATATTCCATTGTATTCACATACCACAATTTGTTCAACCATTCTCTAATAAAAGTACACACACATAATTTCTAATATTTGGCTATCATGAAGAAAACTGCTGCATAAATGTTGTTGTTGTTCAGTCATTTTCAGTCATATCTGAGTCTTCATGACCCCATTTGGCAAAGATACTGGAGCGGTTTGCCATTTTATTCTTTAGTTGTTTTACAGATTGCGAACTGAGGCAAACAGAGTTAAATGACTTGCCCTGGATCACAAAGCTAGTAAGAGTCTGAGGCCAGATTTGAACTCAGGGAGATGAGTCTTCCTAACTTCAGGCCCAGCACTCCATCCACTGTGCCACCTAGGTGCAAGTAGAGGAGCCAGGGGCACACCTGTTCCACTTGGAAAAATGATGAGACAGAGGAAGGAGGGAAACCTAGCTTAATACGCAAATATTAACACCAGGAGAAGACCAGAAAGATAGAGCTACCAAAGCACTTGATAAATAGTTTTTTTTCCTTAACAGCAACCTGAGAAGTGCTATTATTATCATCATCTTACAAATGAGGAAAGTGATACAAGTAGATTAAGTGACTTGCCAGGATCACACTATAGTAAGCGTCTGATACTGGACTGGAACTCAGGTTTTCTTGATTGCAAGTCTAATACTCTATCTACCGTACCACCTACCTGCCTTGGAATGCCCCAAAGAAATTGCTTAGATCAACAAGGCAAATCCCCCTCCATCAATGGAGTATCAGCTCTAACTGGAACCAATTTCAGACTACTAAAAATACTAAGAATAATTCAAACGCAAGCTAGGACTCTGTATCTACATGTTTTGACCATGTGTGTAGCCTGTGGAGAGACAAATAGGAGGAGAAAACTAAGTGGTAAGAGTTTAAATATCATGAGAGCGCTGATCCTTCAACCTCTGTAATAGATCCAGAGAACTTTGACTTAGAGGATTCTCCAGTACCAAGGGAATAGAAAAGGCTCATTGAGTAAGAAACTCAACAACATTGACATGTTGTCAATGCATGAGTGGGATGTCGGAATGTGCCCAAAAATCAACTCGCAATATCCAGCTCATTAACTGTCGACCATTCCAGGCATTATCTGGAAAAATTTCTTATAACCATAAGAACCAAAGTGGATAAGTACACCACGCCAAGAGCTCAAGATGTATTGGATTATTTAGTAGGCAGCCACTGATTCTCAATATTGGGTTGTGCAGTGGTTATGACCAGATTACTATGGTAGAAAAGGATAAGGAGACTACTCTCATCTGTCCACCTAAATTTGTCACCAGTTTGATCTTATGCCCCAGGGCATTTCAGGGACATCTACCACTTTTTAAAGACTGATTAAAAAACAGTTCAAGACATGAACTACTGGTGGATATTGGTGTGTCCCAATGACAACACTGTCTTTGGGAAGATTCTGGAAGAACATGAATAGAGTCTAATAAAAACATTGCATTGGCTAAAGAACAATGGCCCAACATTTTCACTTAAGTGCTAATTGCGTAGCTCCTCTCTCATTTGAAATCACAGAGTATCTCAACAAGGCGTGAGCATTGACCCAGAGAAGATAGATATACATACTCCTGACTTGGCCAATTACAAAGATCTTTTGAGACCTAAAGACTTTTCTAAGATTCCACAATCATTATCAAAAATTTCTTAGAAACTGTGCTGCTATTACTAAGCCACTGAATGACCTCACTTAAGCATATATCTTTGAAGAGAAACAGAAGCAAAAGGGAGAATTCAGAGTAGATCTTTGAAGATCAGTGGATTGATAGATGTGAACAAGTTTTCAAAGATTTGGTCAGTTTCTTTATGTATACACCAGTTATGGCCTATACCAGACCAAACAAGCCTTTCATCCTGAATACAAATGCCAGCTTGCCGAGCTCAAGCAGACTTACAGAAACCATCTTCATTTTCCAAGGGAGGTCTGAATGAAAGTGAAACTCAAAAACCTATACACAAACTGAAATTCTTGGTTTTAATGTAGGTTGGAACTGAGAAATTCAGACTTTATGTTGGGGAGGAATTGCAAGTGTGAATTGACAGCAACACACTGAGGTATGTTCTGAGCAGTGCCAAGTGAGCTGCTGTTTGCCAGAGGTGGGTAGAAGTACTTTCCAACCATGAATTTAACATACATTCACTAATGTGGATACAAATATTCTACCCAGAAGGCCAGGTGACATTGAATTTATATAATACCTAAAGAAGAATCGAAAGCTATAGGTAACACCCAAAGACCTGAATCACATGCGATGGGAGTGCAAATGAAAGTTTGTAGTTTCTACCAAATACTATACCAGCAGCATATATGTAGCACCCACTTTCCTTCCCCATCTGTGCACTCACAGGTTGGATCTGTGAGTCAGATGGTGACTAACTATTATTTATTCCCTTCAGGTTTCTAGGGTAAACCTGAGCTGTGACTTCTAATATTCCTTCACCGGTATGTACCTATTATTAACCAATTTGTTAGCTTTTAGGAAAGGGATTTATTTAGAAGGTTATAGAAAGAACAGTTGATACAAAAGACACACTTTCTCCTTGAACACACATGATCTTTGGGGAGAGGGGACTTAAGACTTAAAATACAAAGAGAGTGAGGTATATTATAGGGTACACATGTGGCAAAGGGCTACCTCACAAGTCCTGACACAGGGAGTCCTTTTCCCTTTAGGTGTAGCTCCTTTGCTGGTCTGTGAGGATCAGTGCTTTCTAGGGTCCACAGCTGGTGCTCCATTATGATCCCCAAAACCACTGCCATCCTCAGGTGACTTCCTTTCCATATCTGTCTGTAGACGCTTCCTCTCTCATCAGTCATTACTGCTTGGGTCGCCAATGTTACTATCTCCACTGGGCTCTGATATTGGACCCAAGAGCCAACTGGACCTCTCATGGGGCTTCTGAATCTTCCAAATGCAAAAGTTGATGCAGCAGTCAGGTATAGGATTGCATGTTCATGCTACCACTACTACCACCACTCCCCAATCCAAAGCTCATAGCATTTCTTGCCTCACTTACCACAAGGAAAGAAAAGAATGAGTGATCAGTGGACTATCTCTTTTCTATGCACATTAATTTCCAGCACAGCACCTCCACAATCACCAGCTCTTCTAGTTCTACAGCCATTTAGAAGACTTTTAATTATAATACAGTACCAGGTTCTCAGTTACACATGGTTGGAAACAGGCTTCCAAAGTTCTACATGTTGGGATTGGAGCCAGAGGGCTACGTGTATATCTATATATCTATATCTGTATCTATATCTATATCTATATCTATATCTATATCTATATCTATATCTATATCTGTATCTGTATCTGTATCTGTATCTGTATCTGTATCTATATATCTATATCTGTATCTGTATCTGTATCTATCTATATCTATATCTATATCTGTATCTGTATCTGTATCTGTATCTGTATCTGTATCTGTATCTATATCTATATCTATATCAATATCTGTATCTGTATCTGTATCTGTATCTATATCTATATCTGTGTCTGTATCTGTATCCGTATCTATATCTATATCTGTATCCGTATCCGTATCCGTATCCGTATCCATATCTGTATCTGTATCCGTATCTGTATCTATATCTGTATCCGTATCTATATCTGTATCCGTATCCGTATCTGTATCCGTATCTATCCGTATCCGTATCCGTATCCGTATCCGTATCTGTATCTGTATCCGTATCGTATCTGTATCCGTATCCGTATCTGTATCCGTATCCGTATCTGTATCCGTATCTATATCTATATCTATATCCGTATCTATATCTGTATCCATATCTATATCTATATCCGTATCTATATCCGTATCTATATCCATATCTCTATCTCTATCTCTATCTCTATCTCTATCTCTATCTCTATCTCTATCTCTATCTCTATCTCTATCTCTATCTCTATCTGTATCTAACACCAGGAAGTTGAATTCCAAGCATGTTCTAAGCCCTCACTGGCCAGTCCCCTCCTTACACATGTAAACCTTGATTCGTTGGATCTACCTTCAGTCCTTTGAAGGCATATTCATGTTGAGATAATGACAGAAACTGGAGGTATACAATGGAATACAACCGGACTGTTGTAGAACCCACATACGATACTATAAAACAGGTGATGTTACACAGCTATGGATATGAAAACTTCAAGTAATGACTTTGGACACACGGGTCAAGGCAGGAGCCTGTCTCCAGTAAGAAACATTTTATTGGCCTGAGATAAATACAATGTCTCCAAGAAGTATGAGCCTTGAGCTCAGGTGTGCAAAGAAAAAGTACTGCCAGTTCATGCTACATATTTGGAGAACGTGAAGTGCTAAGAACTTGGAAGTTTGTCTGCATTGACTTTCTATCTTTGGAAGGAAATAGCAGAAATATAAGCCATATATTAGTAGTGGCTGACCACTTCACAAAGTAAGCATAATCACATCTGTCCAGGAATCAAAAATTTTCCACAATTACTAAAGTATCATGGGAGAAATATTTCTCAGAACTTTCGACCAGGATCCATTCCAAACAAGACAGAGACTTTGAAAGCACACTGCTCAAAGGGTGTTTATTTTGGCTAGCATCATGAAGCCTCTTTACTCTTTACGTGAAACACTTTACTACACCATCTGAACACTTCAGTTACACAATGTTGAACACGTTGTCTTCTCTGAGGCCAGAAGGAAATCTCAGTGGAACCAGCGTGTAGCTCTTTTAGTACAAATGTACAATTCCACAAGAAAAGATGCCATTGGCTTTGCACCCTACCTACTGATTTTTGAGTGTGAACCGTGACTTGTATTTTGGAGTCTCTGTGGATGGAGAAGCATCAGACACTCAGAACCAATAGCCTGAGGGAAAAAGCAAAGGAAGCTTACCATCTGGCTACAACTACAACTGATCCCAGAAGAAAACAAAAATAAATAAACGATAATATGTTCGAGTTCATCATCAAGACCTTCAATGATATGACAGAATTTTGCTAAGAAACCTTGGTCTTCATGGGACACACAGGTTACTAGAATGGAAAATTCATCCAGTCCAAGTCACTGGGGGATTATGAAACCTGTTTGTTAACAAAATATCTCCAGAAACTGGCAGGACCCTGAAAAGAAAATCCACTACAACCATTTATTTCCATCCAATTACATTCCCTGAGGAGTAACTAGAAATTGATACTCGCCTCAGAGACTCTAAGCAAAAGAGACCATCTGCCGGTCATGAAAAGACTACCCAACTCAGACAATGGCTCAGAAATGTACATCTCAAGAGGATTATACCACCAACACCAACACCACCCCAACAAATGCGTTTGTTCAAATAATGGAAGAAGATTGAATTTGGGCAATACCTTTTCTACTTGGTACTTCAGATTGTTAGGATAAAGTCACACCCAACAGAGCACAGCTACACTGTGGTTGTGGACATACGTGCTCCAGGCTTCTCAACTTCCTGGTCTCTTGGTGTGAGGGGTCCATAGGTGACTTCCCTTTAGCTTATGGCAAGCATTTTCTAAAACTCCTGATCTTAATCTCTGAGGCCTAGACTGCTCTCAGTCATTATCCATGTAAGGGCTATTCACCTTGCTACCAAACAACTCTGGAGTTTAGGATTCCCCAGCCATTCAACTCCAAACCTCTTCCTTGTCCTATATAGATAAGTGGATGGGGAAAAACTACAGCAACTAAGCTAAACCCAATGGGCAAGATATCTTTCTACCTCTCTGGCTAGAATTTCATATGCAGATACTAATGCAACACCTGAAAAGCTTTCACCAGTGTAAGCTCATTCTTTCACTAGTATTTACTCTTTTTCTCTGAGAAACATCTTAGAATAAACTGACTTAGAAAAAAGATTCTAAACAAAGTTGAATTGCCTTATGTTGAGTTAAACAAAGGAAGGTGATTGCATTTTCGTAAGTTAAGAATAGCCTAAAGCTCATTTATTTTTTCTTTAGTTTTTCTTTGCTGATTTCCTGAGAAGTTGTATATTTTTAGCTTAGAATAGATTATTTTAGCCAAGTGCTCCAGTGCATAGAATACTTGGGTTGTAGAGATGTTGTCAGATCAATAACCCAGGGCAAAAGGCACCATCTTTCTTCCTCTTGTGCTTTTCCATCCACCTTGGTTTTCTCTGTTAAATTTTTGATGGCTGGCAGAACATCCTGAAAGGGATGTAGTAGAAGGTGAAAAAAGATCATGAGAGGCTGCTAGAGTGCTAGACCTAGAGTTAGAAAAATCAGAGTTCAAATCCTGCCTCAGATACTGACTAGCTGGGTGATCCTGGGCAAGTCACTTAACTTAATGTCTGCCTCTCAGTATCCCCATTTACAGAATGAGAATAATAATAATAATAATAATAATAATAATAAGCCTTCCTTCCAGGGTTATGGTGAAGAAAAATGAGATAATATTTGTAAAGTGCTAAATTTTAGAGCCCAAGGTCAAACAGGGATTAAATGGCAAAGCCAGAATGTGAATCCAGTTCTTCTGACTTCAACTCCAATGTTCCTTCCAAAACACCCAAACTAAATTATAACACCTTGTTTTCCTTCTCATGGTCATAAGATTTCCACATAATCTGGTTCTCTCCTAAGGAAAGATTCTATCGATACCAACTTATTTCCTAGGTTACTGTACTTCAGAATCAATTCCCTTATGGGGGAATTCAATAGCTTTTTTTGGTTAGATACTTATTTATCTAGGAGTCCACTGAGCTGGCCAAAGAGAATGGGCTTTGTCACACATAAAAGGTCCTGGGAAAAATATAATTGTTGCCTTTTTGTGAGTGTGTGTGTATGTGTGTGTGTGTGTGTGTGTGTGTGTGTGTGTGTGTGTGAGACAGAGAGAGACAGAGAGGAGGAAGCAGAGGGAGCAAGGGTGAGAGAGAAGGTGAAAGAGAGCAGGGAGAGAGACAGAGAGAGAATATATATATATATATATATATATATATATATATATATATGTAAAGTCAATGGACATTGACTTACCACATGAAGAAACTATTTTAATAATAGTAACAGATAACATTTATATAGCACTTTAAGGTTTACAAAGCACTTACTAAATATTATCTCATTTTATTCTCACAGCAACCCTGGGAGGCAGTTGCTATTAATACCACTCTTTGCAGGTGAGAAAACTGAAGCAGACAGAGAGAAGTTAAGTGACATGCTTAGGGTCACACAGCTACTTAGTGTCTAATGTCACATTTGAATGCAGGTTTTCCTATTTCCAAGCCTAGTTCTCTATCCACCACATCATCTAGTTTTAGACTGTGAGTCTTAGGCAAGATGAGATCTACTTTAGATTCCTCTATAGTCAGACCATTCCCTGAAAACTAGCTGGCTCTTTTGATAAGCTGAACTCTCTCTCTTAGACCATGTTGTCAATGACTCTTAAGTCATACCTGGATTTAAATTTCCACTCTTGGAGATATTGTCTGGGTGACCATAAGAAAGTTACTTAGCCTCTGAGTGTCCTCAAGAAGCTCTGATACTGTAAATTGCAGAGCAGGTGTTAATCTGTGTTGGTACAGGGAGTTTGCTGTCTAGGACTTTGTTTGCCAATGATATCACAAGCCTAATCCAACAAAGAAAACAAACTGTATAGTTATTGCTGTTTCAGCCAAATAAATTTAGCTTTAGGATCACCTTAAAGAATTAAATTGTATCTCCAAAAGCAATTATTTGCTCCTAGAGGAAAATAATGCTTTTTATCTCTGTGCCTCAGTTTTCCCATCCTTAAAATGGGAGAGATTGTAGATATAGAGCTAGAAGGGACCTTAGAGGCCATTTAACGAATGAGAAAAGGGAAGCCCAGCAGGCTAAGCAACTTGTTCAAAGTCACATAAGTAGTAAGCATCTGAGCCCCAGCAACAGTTTCTTGGTATAAAACTGCATATCCTCTCTCATGTGGTTGCCACAGCAGTCAGGTGGTTGTACCTACTTTCAAACAGCTATCTTGTTTTCCCGAGTACCATGAGAGGTATAGATAACTTAGTCACTCTCTTTGTTGCAATTCTTGGAGTATGCTGGGAATTTCAGCATTAGAATTAAAAAGCTGGGTGAGGCTTCTACAGCCAAAGAGGAAAGCCTTGTTCCAAAAGGCACTTGGACCACTCAGGGGCACTAATAGAGTTTGCAGCATGCATACAGTTTATTAACCTGGTTCACCATTGGACACACTGCAATAGATAGAAGATCCATTCAACAAAACAAATGAAACAGTAATTCCAGACAAGGTAATAGAAAGTAAAACAAAAACAAGCAAAAACTAGATAAGGTGTTTGTCTGGTACAATTGAATCAACAAAACTAAGAAAAATGTCAGGTCCTTTTAATATGATTTGTAGTAAACAAAGCTCGCCTCCTGTTTTCTCCTCTTCCTTTTCTTTCCTTCCTTCCTTCCTTCCTTCCTTCCTTCCTTCCTTCCTTCCTTCCTTCCTTCCTTCCTTCCTTCCCTTCCTTCCTTCCTTCCTTCCTTCCCTCCTTCCTTCCTTCCCTCCTTCCTTCCTTCTTTCCTTCCTTCCTTCCTTCCTTCCTTCCTTCCTTCCTTCCTTCCTTCCTTCCTTCCTTCCCTCCTTCCTCCCTTCCTTCCTTCCTCCTTCCCTCCTTCCTTCCTTCCTTCCTTCCTTCCTTTCTTCCTTCCTTCCTCCCCTCCTTTGCCTCCCCTTCCTTTCCCTATTATTTTCGCCTCTTTCCTTTGCTTTTCTATCCTCTTCTTTTTTTTTTTCAACATTGTATCTCTCAATGTTGCCCAGGCTGGAAATACAAAGGTTATTCACAGGCCTGATCCCACCACTGATCAGCTCACTTAACCTGATCTGTTTCTAACCTGGGTCAATTCACTCCTCCTTAGGCAACCCTAGTATCCATCTGCTCTTGGGGACTCACTATGTTAAGGCCAAACCCAGTCAGTTTACTTCGGAGTAGCTCAGAATTCCCAAGCTTGATCACCCCTCCAGCCTTAGCCTCCCCGAGAGCTAGGATTATAAATGTCCAGTGATAAAGCTCTCCTTTTGTACAGGTTTAGGATTCTAGTAATATGTCCCCTTATTCGCTGACAGTCATGAGCTCCCACGCCCTATCAGGAAGATGGTCAGTCAATGAATAGGGTCCTCCAAATAGGATCCAGTCCATATCACTGAAACACAGCAGCTGGATTAGCTGTTTTAAAGATTGTTGTCTTCAGTATTTGGCAATCTCATTTCCAATGTATCTGTACACTGTGATCAGTCCCCGGCCTAGAGCTATGGCTTAACAGCTTTCTTGGTTGGGACAGTAGAAGCCAAGCAAAGTTACATGTTCAAGTCCCAAGCAGAGCTGTTAGCTTTGCTCCTTTTGACCTATGACCACAGACTGTATGCCTTTGACCATAGTCAGGTGTCTCGTGAGAAGCTAGGTGACACAGTGGATAGAGTGCTTGACTTGCAGTCAGAAAGATCCATCTTCCTGAGTTCAAATTTGGCCTCAGACACTTACTAGCTTTGTGACCCTGGGCAAGTCAGTTAACCCCGTTTGCCTCAGTTTCCTCATCTGTAAAATGAGCTGGAGAAGGAAATGGCAAACCACCAGTATCTTTGCCAAGGGGTCACGAAGAGTCAGATATTACTGAAGAACAGCTCAACAACAACGAAAGATGTCTCGTAATTGTAAGCCTTTGATCACAATGAATGAGAATATGGATAGACTTGAAAAAAATAAAAAATCCTTCCCCATTAATGAAAACCATACCAGTATGTATGTGTTGCTGATTGTAGAGCCAATAGTGTCATTCTTATAGATAAATAACTTATTAACCTGATATTTTATAAAGAACTTGGAAGTAGGAATTAAATGACATAGGTCTTAGCGCTTTCACTTACTATCTATGTGACCTTGGGTAAATTCAGGCATATGCTGTTAAAACTTTAATAACCAGCTTTCTGAAAACGCAGGACACACTTGTAAGTTTAATATGCGTTATTAACATTTTCTTCATCACTTTCTTAAGTCTAGACAACAAAGAAAGTAATCATCGAGCTCTGATTTGTAATGTTTGCTGATTTCTAAGGTGTAAATACTTACCTGGAAAAATTTAATAATTGGGTTCTGGGATCGGAACTGGTTCCAACACACCCTTGGAAATTATTTCATTTTTCTGAGTCTCAGTTCCCTTATCTGTAAAACAAAAATTAAAAATACTTGTTATACTTACTTTCTAATTTTTCCTGCAATGAATAATTAAGATAATAAATGTAAAAGTGCTTTCTGAACTTTTAATTACCATAGAAACATTTTTTGTCATTGTTGTTCAGTTGTTTCAGTCATGTCTGACTCTCAGTGATATTGTTTGAGGTTTTCTTGGCAAAGATACTGAAGTAGTTTGCCATTTCCTTCTTTGGTTCATTTTGCAGTTGAAGAAACTGAGGTGAACGGGTTTATGTAACTTGCCCAGAGTCACATAGCCAGTTAACTTGTCTGAGGACAGATTTGAATTCTGGTCATCCTGACTCCAGGCTTGGTACTCTATCCACAGCACTACCTAGCTGCCCTATAGAAACATAGCGTGTTATAATTGTGATTATTTGGGGCCTCAGGTTTCACTACTTTGCTACCTTCCAAACTTTTTTCTCCTCTACTGTCTAGAATATTGCGCTGTATAGAATAGGTATTTAATTAATTAATAGCATTGTTAAGCATTTACTATATATCAGACACTTTGCTAGGCTCTGAGGACATAAGAACAAGAAATGAAATAGACTCTGACCTCAAAGAACTTACATTCCATTAAATAAAGGTTTAAGTAAAAATCCAGGGGTATATGGCTCAAAATATCTAACTATTAAATTTTAAGTGTGAGCATTTATACCTCAGAAATTGGTAAATGCTATAAATCAAGGCTTGCTTTAATGTTTTTTTGATTTTCTAGACTTAAAATGATGGAGAAATGTTAATAATGCAAATTATACTCAAATGTATCATGAGCATATTTTTTGAAAGCTGATTGTTAAACATTTACCAGCAAGCCCTTCCAGTCAGTCAATAAACATTTATTAAGTGCCTATTATGTGCCAGTTATTCTTCTAAGTGCTGTGGATACAAAAATCAGCAAAATATGGTTTTTGCTCTCACAATCCAATGGGGGAGGCAACAAACGAAAAGGTGCATACAAACAAGCTACATACAGGATGAAAAGAAGATATTTAGCAGAGTAAAGTTCCTAGAATTAAGAGGGGATGGGAAAGATTTCCTGTAGAGAATGGGATTTTAGTTGGAACTTGAAGTCAATA
Source organism: Phascolarctos cinereus (assembly GCF_003287225.1). Lineage (NCBI taxonomy): Eukaryota > Metazoa > Chordata > Mammalia > Diprotodontia > Phascolarctidae > Phascolarctos > Phascolarctos cinereus. The sequence goes on along the minus strand of NW_027555736.1, from coordinate 246,664,995 downwards.
AGGAGGCAGAGATGAAGATGGAGAGCATTTCAGGTATGAAGGACAGCCAGAGAAGATGCTCAGAGCCTAGAGATGGAGTGCCTTGTCTGTGAAAAAGCAGGAAGGCTGGTGTCATTAGGGCACAAAGAATATGGAGGAAAGTCAGCTGTATGAAGACTGGAAAGAGGAGGTCAGGAGAGGACTTAAGGACTTAGAATGTGAAATAGGATTTTGTATTTGATCCTGGAGGTGATAGTATGGGATTGATATGGTAGGACTTGTGCTTTAGGAAAATCACCTTAGCAGTAGAGTGGAGGATGGACTGGAATGGAGAATCTTGAGGCGGGCAGACCCATCAGAGGGTTATTGCAATAGTCTGAATGTGAGGGTCTGCACCAATACAATGAACCAGATGCACACTGCATCCCTCTATGGCAGTATCAGACAAAAGGGGGCATAATCTAGAGATGTTAGAAAGGCAAAATCAACAGGTCTTGGTAACAGATTGGATCTGGGGTGAGAGATAGTGAGGGGTAGAGGGGCAAGCATGAGGGACTGGGTTGATACTAGTGCCCTCAATGGTAATAGAGAAATTTGGAGAAGTGGAAAGTTGAGGAGGAAAGAAAATGAGTTCAGTTCTAGACACGTTTAGTTTAAGACATCTACTGGACATCTAGTCTGAGATGTCAGAAATGTAGTTGAAGATATAAGGCTGGAGGTCAGCAGAGTGTTTAAGTGCAAGTTAGGTAGATTTGAGATTCATCAGCATAGAGATGATAATTAAATCTATGGGAATTGATGAGGTCACCAAGTGAAGCAGTGTAGAGGAAGAAAAGGGGCCTAGGAAAGAGCCCCATGGGATACCTATTGTTAGTGGGCATGACCTGTAATGTAAGAGGATTCAGCAGAGGAGACATCTCATAGGTAGGAGGAGAATCAGGGGAAGCAGTGTCCTGAAAAACTAGAAAGAAGAGAGTATCAAGAAGAGAGTAATCAATGTCAAAGGCAGAAGAAAAGTCAAGAAGAATGAGGATGATTAAAGTCCATTGGTCTGACAACGAAGAGGTCATTGGTAACATTGGAGAGAGTAGTTTTGGGATAATGATGAAACTGGAAACTGTATTAGTGGGGCTTAATAAGAAAGTAAGAGGAGAGAAAGTAGAAGCAACTATTGTAGATGGCTTTCCCAAGGATTTTAGCAATGAAAGACAGAAAAGATATAGGATGATAGTGAGGATATGATAATAATAATAATAATAATAATAATAATAATAATAATAATAACTTTTATGTGATACTATGTGCCAGGCATTGCACTTTGACTCCAGGCATGGCACTGTAACTACTGTGACACCTAGCTTCCAGGGTGACTTTTTTGAGGACGGAGGAGACAAGGGCATGCTTGTAGGCAAAAGGAAAGGACCCAGTAGGCAAAGAGACATTGAAGATAATTGAGAGAGTGAGGATCACAAGTGAGGATCACAGAGGATCACAGGGAGCAAACTGTTGGAGGAGATGGGATGGAATGGGATCACTTGTGCAGATAGAGGGGTCAGCCTTGGTAATGAGTAAGGCCAATTCTTCATCCAGGACAGGAGTGAAGAAGGAGATAGTAGCAGAAAGTATCAAGAGATAGGAGATGTGAAAGAGGGGAGAAGAGGGAGCTCACAGCAAATGGCTTCTATTTTTTCTGTAAAATATAAGACAAAGATCTCTGTTGAGAGAGTGGGGGAGAAGGAGTCATGAGAAGTTTAAGGAGGGATGAAAAGGTTTAGAAGAGCCACTATGGAGAATGGGTTTATGAACTGATAAGGGAGGTATGGTTGGATTGCCTAGCACCCAAGAAGGGCCCAGTTGAGGTTGTATAACATGAATTTGCAATGGACTCAGTCATCACAGTTTCATGATTTTTCTCCACCTTCATTCAGCACCACGTGCATGGGAACAAAGGTGATGGATGGTGGGAATGATCTAAGCTTGAGCTTTGTCAGGGCATGGTTGCCAATATGATAGTGGGGCCAGAGATTCTAAAGAGGAGCATGGTGGAGAGTCTAACTGGTTCGTCAAAAGATTAAGATGGGGAAAAGAGAGAATTAGTGATGGCCTGGGAGAGAACTGAGGTGTCAAGGGATTGGAAGTCATGGTATGGATGAAGAGTAGGGTTTGGTAAGGGAAGGCAGAGGGAGAGGTGGGAAACCAAAAGATTATGAGCAGATAAAGAGATTTTGGGCTTCTTGAACATGGAGATGGTGTGTTTAAGGGTGATGACAAGATCTCTCTTTGTGTGTGGCTCAGGTGGGGTGGAGGAGAATGTTATCTATCATTGCCTATATCCCCATCCCTTTTTCAATCTGATATTTTATCTGTAGGGTGTTTTTTTATTTTTGTTGTTGAGTCGTTTCATTTGTCTGACTCTTCTTGACCCTATTTGGGATTTTCTTGGCAAAGGTACTGGAGTGGCTTGAGGTTGTGCCGGGTCCTAAAAAATCATCCAGTTGTCCAAAGCTTCTAGATCACTCTGAAGGATATCATCATCTGAAAAATGAGGGGCATTGAACTGAATGATTTCTAAGGTCTCCTTCAATTCTAAATCATGAGTCCATGTTTTAGGGAGGCAAATCACTCCTGCATTGCCCTTGCTCTAGGAAGATACATTTGACAAACACTAAAGAGCCATTTAATCAGTATGAGATGTAGTAGCATCTGTTAGGATAGATCAGAAGCTCTTTCATGAAGGATCTGAACAAGACCTGGGCCAGTAGGCAGCCCACTAGTAGGGGCAAGGTAAGAGCTATGTCAATGGGTACAGTGGCAAGAGCTGTGTCAATGGGCACAGCAGTGAGGACAGAAAACCTTGCTCCAAATGGCCTCTGTTCACAGACTCAGCCAGCTCCTTTCCAGTTGGCAGGGCTGCTTAATGAACTGTGCTTCTGATGGGCCAAGTTATTAGCACTTCATTTTAATTATGCCTCCTGGCATTTTCCCCATTGCTTTTCTTCTACTTTACCTGACAGTACTATTAGTGTCGTCCAAATACCAAATGCTAATGAGGAAATTAAACTACTGTAGATGGGAATGAATATCAGGACTTTGATAGTAAACATGTGATATAGGACTCTTTCTTCCTTATGTCCCCTGGGAACATGGTCAGCCTTGTCTCTCCATAGGTACCATGAAATGGTAGGACCCAAATCAGAGATCCCATGAAGTACCCTGTGGTTTAAAGCCAGATGACCATTATTCATCATCTGATCTCATTTCTACCTTCACTGTGGTAATGTATATGTCAGAAAAGGTGGAGATCATAACATTGAATAGGTCTATTTAAGCTCTGATTTGTCAGATCAAACATTATTTCATATTTTCCTCTCTTTCCTTACCTTGCATTCACAGCTACCAAGAGCATAGTAATATTCGTACAAGATGTTGTACATTTTATAGTGATTGAAGAGAGACAATTACAACGGTATGCCAAATATGCCATAAATTTACTTCAATCTATTATCATAGCCTGAGAAGGAAGCTTTTCTTTCAACCTTTTAACCAACATGGTTGGTGGGTATCATCCTTTCTGTTTTCGTAATATAAGATTTGAAGCAGAGAAATGAGATTATACAGTTCTAGGTATATATCATAAGCTCTCTCTTATAAAGATAGTGAGAATGCATAGAGTACCGCCTATATTTAGGTTGGTTTCTTCAGAATAGATGTACTGATATTACTTGTCCCACTGACGTCCTTTTAGGTCTTGGCTCTACTTGCATCATTCTGGGCCTACAGTCAGAAAGATCCGAGTTCAAATTTGGCCTCAGACACTTACTGGCTGTGTGACCCTATGAAAGTCACTTAACCCCATTTGCTTCAGTTCTTCATCTGTAAAAATGGGGACACACTGGAGAAGGAAATGGCAAATCACTCCAATATCTTTGCCAAGAAAACCCCAGGGACAAGACCATATGGTCTCAAAGAGCCTGTAACAACAGAGGGCCAGCAGGAAGTATAGGATCATCACCTAGGATCATCACCAGCAGAAAAACATTCAGGGTCAATGTTGGGATGAAATGAGCTACTCATAAGTCATTCAACAGTTAACAAAAGGTGGTTAACTTAACCCTAACACAGCAATGATATTCAAACAAAGGTATATGGTACCACTAGCTTTTATTGACTTGGCCTGTCTCGATCAGAATCTGGTCAAAAGGATACAGTGTGATGATTTGTGTGATCATCAGACCTCCACAAAGTCTGAGAGCTACCTCATCTGAGTCGGACCTTTTGTAACAGCTTCATCAACACAGCCAGAGGCCACCAGGAAGCCACATCAAGGGAGGCTCAGCTTAAGTATGTCCCAACCCCAAGTCAGTCAAATCCTGACTTTGTCCGTTTTTTCTATGCTTTTCCTAGGAAGAGAGAACCCTGATAGATACTGATCCTAGTATGTGGACATATATATGTGTGTGTGTGTGTGTGTGTGTGTGTGTATCATACACACATACTAGGATCAGTATCTATATATACTCCCTTCATATATATATACACATACATATATTTGTATATATATATACACACACATATATATGTATTGTATACAATGTGTCCCAAAAGTCTTAGTGCAGTTTAAGCTTTAATAATTTCAGAAGTGTAAATGCTATAAACTTATAAAAAAATTGGAAAGATTATCTAAATTTAAAAATATTGATAGACATATGGACAATCCACACAACAATTATCTTGTGTTCTACATTGCTCTAGATGATTTTCAAACTTTGTTAAAAGGTATTTTTGTAAAAAAAAGTATTCTTGTAAAAATAAAAACCTTTGTGATAACTTTGTAAAAATGTTTATTAGCTGCTGCTCAGTGATTAAAAGTGTGTTTTTAATTCTAGCTTTAAGACCATGTAAACAATTAGGTTATGATGCATATGAAACAGTATCCATGTGACTCCACACAGAAAAGTCTAACAGAGATAGAGGAGGTTCCTCAGGTGGCTGAACAAGATCAGTTTCTGTAACGATCTACTGGTCTGAAAGCGTTATTCAAAAACTGTCACACGTGCAGTGCGAAATGACAGGGTGCTCTGTCTCATGAAAATTGCAATTAAGAATTTACGGTTGAAAATTTGCAAAAATAAACAAGTGTGAAAAAATTTAAATAACTAAACTTTCAAGTGATGTTTTGTAAGTTTTTAGCACTTTTACTTTCAAACTTATTAAAACTGCACAAGACTTTTGGGAAACCCTATATAAAGAATAAAGTATATGTCCTTGTCGGACTTTGGTTAATATCCCAGTAGAATTTGAGATCCTTCAGGACAAGAAGGACTGTTTTTAATTTTTTTATTTGTATTCCCACTGAGCAGCACAGTATTGTACACATGGTGCTATGTTTATGTGTGTGTGTGTGTGTGTGTGTGTGTGTATGTATGCATATGTTGTTCTGTTGTTTTTCAGTTGTGTTTGACTCTTTGTGACCCCTTTTGGGGTTTTCTTGGCAAAGATACAGGAGAGGTTTGCTATTTCCTTTTCCAACTCATTTTTACAGATGAGGAAACTGAGGCAAACAGGTTAAGTAATTTGCCCAGTGTCACACAGCTAGTAAGTGTCTGAAGCTGGATTTGAACTCAGGTGTTGCTGACTCCAGGATTCTATCCACTGCACCATCTAGCTGCCCCTGTATGTGTATATGTATATAATTTAGGTATGTTATATGTATATACATATAGATGTAAATATGTAAGAATATATATATATATATATATATATATTCTGTGTATACACACATGCATACATGCATACATACAGTTAGTAGGCATATGTCCATACAGCTAGAAGGAATCTATAGAGAACCCTGTTAGTTATTTACAGAGAGAAATGATAGGAATGTATGCAGAAGATTGCTAATGATTGTAGCACAGTATATTGTATATTCTGCAAGAAAATTATGCCTTCTAGTAATATAGACAGCTTTGGTTCTTCAGTAACCCCATTCTCTGGGCTTTCATTTCTGTTTTCTTACAACAGATTACAATTACTCATGTAACAGAAATACAAATTGAACAATATGATTTACCATCCTCTAATTTCTGAGACCAATATACCCTTGACTAGCATTAGCATACACATTAAAAAAAAAAGTAAAGTTCAGGTAAGAAACATATTTAAGACCCCCAAAGAGAAATCAGTGTCTCAGATCCCCAAAGAGTCAATCCAAGGCATGCTTCATCGCTTCTTAGGGCTCCCCGCTATTGACCACATTTGATATTTTTCTACAAGTCCACCCCTGCAGTCAGAGACCTCCTGGGAAGCTTGGCCTCAGAACCTTCCCAGCTGCCCTGTTTTTCTGTCAGTCTTGTCTCCTCGTCAGCAATGTGTTTTCTGCAGTCTGACAGCATATTTCCTCCTAGTAGTGTACATACTGATTGGGGTCTGGATGAGATGCCTGACATACTGATTTGCAGTCCAACAAATCAACAAACATTTCAAAAAGATAAAGCTTTCCTCTCAATTCTCGATATACTAGGTCCTCACCTTAAATTCAGGTCAAAGAGTAAGGAGGTTCATTCCCATTGGTCTCTAAAATTGAAATATAACCAAAAAAGGGAGGGTTGGAAAATGGAACTAAGAAATAAAACTTCTATGTAACTTGAAGTGACTAATCCAACTAGTTTTATTGCACAGGTAGGCAACCTTCTTACCATCACAGGAGCCAAGATTAATTTCTTAAGCTGTTATATTTATCTTTTTTGATAATGACATTAGTCTAGAGATTCTGAAGATGATTATTTTCCTCTGATTTATTGAAATTGACAGGCCATTTTGTTTTATACATTGTGTTGTTTATAAGGTAACATTAACAAAATGTATTATGATAGTGTGAGGCTATGTAGCATAGTGGGTAGAGCATTGCCCTTGGAGTCAAGAAGACTTGGGTTATTTGCAATGTGGCCACACTAAACTATGTCCATTCTGTGGCTGGGCCACTTGTTCAAAATAGTCACAAATGAAACCAACTTTTTTTTTGTCCTTAGAACATTGTTAGGGGGCACAGAGACCATTCATATAGGACAGAGACATGTTTGGACTTCTTTTTGCCATTAGGCATTATTATCTCCTATTCAGCCAAGTGAAACGGTCTGCTCATCTTGCTTCTTCATCCCTTCTGTAAGCTAACAGTCCTTAGGTTTACCTTTTGTTTCCCTTAAGGAAGACATATTTTAAGAACCTTTTTCATACTTTCAATTTTAGAGGGCCCATAAAAAGTATATTGGATATATTTCACTTTGTTTTTAGCTATAACTCCATCTTATCGTATTGGCAAAAGCTTGACATCCCTGGGCTTCCATCTTTAAAGATTACTGGAGTCGGTGGCTAGGACTTTTAGTCAGACACTATTAGATAAGCCAGTTAATGCTGAATGCAGCAAACCTTTTTATTTGGCACAGTTAAGGGAATATCACATAGTTTAACCAATAGCATTCAAAGGAGCACAAAGGGGTAAGTAGAGGGAGCAAAGGAAGGGTACTAGGGTAGTGTGCCAACCTTCTCTCTTCCCCTCACTCCAAGTCTGAAACTGGTACTCCCAATGTAGGATGAAGAACAGTAAAGAAGCACAACTGTGAATGTCACCAGAGAGCTCAGTCATGGTGTTCTTCAGGCCATGGAAAATGGAGGAAAGAAGCACACTATAGTTTTGTAAGAGGCTTCTGCTTTCAGGTGCATCTTTATACCAAACTCTCATCAATTCAATGGCAAGACTCTGAGATCCGTCTTCACTCCATAGATCAGAGCTGCTCTGGGGATCAAGGCAACTCTGGAATCTAAAAAAAGGGACCAGGCATTTTATAGGGTGGGGTGGGGTATTCCTCAGTGACATCTGATTGGTCTTTCCTTCCCTGATAACAAAGACAGGGTGGTGCCACTGAACCAGGAAGCTGGAAATTTCTGGGATGGGAAGTTGCCGCATAGAAAATTTGAGATTAGGGGGATTGGAATCCAGAAAATGAAGTAGGAAGAAGGGTACTGGGTAGAAAGAAAAGCACGGCTAAAGCAATGACAGCCTGTCACATGGAAAAAGAGCAATGCCTCTAAAAGACAGAGGTCTACAACAAAGACAGAACTGCAGAATGACTAAGTAAGGAGAATCCAAAGCATATTTTCATAAGGACCTATAAAATGGTAACACTAAAAAGTGAATTCAGTTTGTATATGACCTGAGAAAAGAAGGTATCATTTAGAAAATAGAAGGCCTTAGCTATGCGGTTTAGAAGTTAAAAGACTTGGCGTGTAAAAAGCAAATCATACCACAGGGTCCTTTTGGTTCCCAGAGCTTTGTCAGGACCCCTTCAAAAACTCCAAAAGTTGTCAATGTACAAGGATACAGATCATTGCAAAGTATGATCACACAGGGCAGAACACAAAGTAAGTGAGGTGTTGTTTTGCAATTTATAAAGCTCTGATAGATTCCCTATTTTTTTCTTAACACTATTTAAGGAGGAAATAATTGAAATACAGTTTTGACATTTTGTCAGGCACAGGAAGAAAAGACAGTTTAGAAGCAGCCAGGGGGGAAATGAGACAAATTAAAGACCTGGACATTCCCTCTTCTCCTTTGCCATTCAAGGTGCTTCTTCTATTATTTATGACTTGAAAGGTTAATAGGCGTCTGTGGTTAATGAATAAGACAGTCTATATGAGGACATTTCATGGTAGGGTCAACATCTCCCTATAAAACTTAATGACAGCAAAATCAGACTATACTGATTTTGTAGAGAAGGAAATAAACCCACCACCACTTAAATAGAATAGGTGTAACAGCTCCTAAGAGAAACCCCATCCTCCAAAGCGGGCTTATAAGAAAAGCGTATTGAGCTGTGAAAGAGTTTCATTTAAAGAGCATGGGGGTGTGTCTGAGAATGTGAGGGTAGGACAGCTCTGGGGTATTGCCTTGTTGCAGTCGGTAGGCTTATGAAAAAGAGTACCTAAATTAATGAAGCCTGGTTTTCTCTAGCTAAGATCACAGGAAAACAAATGAGTAAGAAGTTTACTTTGAATGTCTGTGCTCAGGGAGCACAAAGTTCATCTTGTAAACGTGTGCATGTAATGTGATTGTAAAGACCCAGGGGCTGCAGGAACTGACACCGGGGCACTGGTTTGAGCAGTGGTTAAAGGCTGTTTGGTAGCGTATATTCCAGCAATTAATTCTAACTGAGACTGAAAGAGCACTGTGGAATCTCACCCCATTCTCTGTCCTAATTCTCCTTATAGAAACCTCACCTATTTGTGTGGATTTGGCTGTTCCTGAGTAGTTCTATTCACACCTCTATGTAAATCAAGTTGCCTGTTACAGATATCAGGTTACATATTACCCACCTTTATTGTTCTGATGACCCAGAAGTTTGTGATTTTTGTCCCACCACTTAAAAAGAGTAGTTGTGCTGGCTTGGGGGTGGGGGGGAGCTACATTTTTCAAATCATCTTTATTTTTTTAAATTGATATCTTTTGTTTTCACATCACTTTTGTATCTACCCTATATGTGGATTAGTAGCCCCATTTATATTTGAATTTGACACCACTGGTATAGGGAGCTCATGGTGAGCTAATTCCTTTTATTAATGGAAATCAATTACTTTCTTACAACATATAATATCAGAGACTTCAGTGACTTATCCATGGTCATACAATAAGTGTCAGAGACAGGTGGTGCAGTGCATAGAGTGCTGCGCTTGGAGTCAGAAAGACTCATCTTGATGATCAAAGCTGGACTCAGACACTAGCTGTGGGACCCTGGGCAAATCATTTAACCCTGTTTTCCTCAGTTTCCTCATCTGTAAAGTGATCTGGAGAAGGAAATGGCAAACCACTCCAGTATCTGTCAAGAAAACCCCGAATGGGGTCATGAAGAGTAGGACATGACTGAAAAATAACTGAATAACAACAACTCCTTCAATTCGTGATATCATTGGCACAGGATGAGAATTGGGAGTGAGTGAGGAAGAAAAGACTATCTCTCAATTTGGAAGGTACTATTCACAGAATCATACCAAATTTCCCACTTGGAACAGACCTCAAAAACCATTTTGTCCAAACTTTACCCCCAAAAGAATTACTATTACAACATACTCAGTAAGTGGTCATCCTGCCTCTGCCTAAAAACTTCTAGTAAGAAGGAACTCACCAAGGCAGCCATTTAGACTTTGGGACCGCTGTAATTGTTAAGAAATTTGGGGGGGGGGTGTCTTTTTTTCTGACATCAAACTTAAATTAGACACTTTGCAGCTTCTACACGTTATCAGTATTGTTCAGCTATGTGCCGGTAAAATATTTAATTGGGCTTTCTCCCTCCCCCCCAAAAAAAATACTCATGACATACTTTTAAATTTATAATAACATTTTTCTATCATTTTCTTAAATCTAGACAATTAACAGAACACTAAATCAAGCCCATTTGTAAATCCTCACACGAAAATTTTTATCATCAACTCTCCTAAGATGGTATGAATTGTCTCTAACACGCCCCTGGCTGTTATCCTTCCTTAGGGTACATAGAACTGAACACAATTCCAGATGGGGTCCGACTGCATCTGGAGGGACTATTAATTCCTTATTTCTAGAAATAATAGCTCTCTCAATGTCACCCAAGAATGTATTAGGGTTTTTTTTGGCTGCCACATCATGGTATGGCTCCTACTGAGCCTACAGTCCACCAACCTCCTCTCTCCATCAGATCTTTAGACAAGCTGTTAAACATGCTTTCCTTATCTTGTACTTGTTCGGTCAATGTTTTGAGCACAGATTTACATTTTCTGAACACAGAACTTTATATTTATGAATATTAAAGTTCACCTCCTTAGATTCAGTCCAATTTAAGCTTTTCTACAACATTCTGGATTCTGACTCAGTCATCCATTGTGCTAACTGTCTCTCCCAGTGTCATCTAACAAAACTTAAATGTCATCCATGCCTGTATTCAAATAATTGATAAAAATTTTGAATGGTGTAGGACTAAATAAAGATCTGAGGGCATTGAACTAGAGACTTCCTTCCCAGGTGACAGAAAACAATTAGAGGCTCTTTGAATCCGGCCCTTCTGCCAGTTCTGAATCTATCTTTTATCTAGCCCACATCAATCCTTTCTCCAAGAGTGGTATAAAAGACATAAAACGATTTGCTAAAATCCAGATGATCTCTAAGATGCCTCCCAACTCTGACTCTGATCCTAAAGTTCAAAATCCTATACTAAACAGGCAAGCTTGATTATCATGATTTAGTAGTTGTTATTCAGTCATTTTTGTCATGTCTGACTCAGTTACCCGTTTTGGGGTTTCCTTGGCAGGGATACTGGAGTGGTTTGTCATTTCCATCTCCAGTTAATTTTACAGATGAGGAAACTGAGGCAAACAGGGTTAAATAACTTGCCCGGGGCCATACAACTAGTGTCTGAGCCCAGATTTGAACTCAGGTAATCCTGGCTGCAGGAATGATACATTGCACCATCTAGCTGCCCTGATTATTTAATAACTCTCTCTCTCTCTTTCTGTGTGTGTGTGTGCGTGCTTTGGAATGACTAGTTCTTGCTTCTTGATGAAGCAATGCCAGTTCTTTTTTTTTTTTAACTCTAGATATTCATAGCTATCCCTTTTGTTTAGGGCTGGGCATTCCCTAGTAGGGGAGGTTTGATATTGGTACAAAATGAGACACTCATTATTCCATAGTTAATAAAAGGAGATTTCTTGGCCATAGTAGAAGAAGGATATTCCACAAGGATAGGCACTGAGGTTTCTTTTTTAAGAAAAAAGAAACTGTCTGATCTGAATGTGTTGAGGGGTTAAGATATTTCTTCTATCACACTGTACCCAAACTCTACTATTCTCAAAATATGGTACAAGGACCCCTGGGGACTCCTGAGACATTTTTAGCAGTCCATGAGGTCAAAACTATTTTCATAATGACTAAAACATATTAACCTCTAATATGGTAAATGTTGATAGATATAATCCACATAAACAAAAACTCTTTGGAGGAGGAAAAATCCTCCATAATTTTTAAATATTTTTCCAATTACATGTTAAAACAATTTTTTAATCTTTTTTTAAAGTTTTGAATTCTAAATTGTATACCTTCCTCTCACTCTTTCCCTCACTCCCCCTCCCTGAGATAACAAGCAAACCCATATAGGTTATATATGTACAATCATGTAAAACATTTCCATATTAGTCATTTTATACAAGAAGACGAAAGAAAAAAAGAAAAAAGAGAAAGAAAAAGAAAGAAGGAAGATGCAAAGAAACAAAGAAAGTAAAAAATAATGTGCTTCAGCCTATATTCAGACAATATCAGTTCTTTTTCTGGAAGTGGATAGCATGTTTCATCATGAGTCCTTAGGGATTGTCTTAGATCATTGTATTGCTGAGAATAACTAAGTCATTCACAATTCTTCATTGTACAATATTGTTGTTACTGTGTACAACCTTCTCCTGTTCTGCTCATTTCACTTTGCATCAGTTCATGGAAGTCTTCCCAGGTTTTTCTGAAATCATCCTGCTTGTCATTTCTTATAGCACAATAATATTCCGTCACAATTATATACCACATAGGTATTTCCTCAATTTCCATTTCTTAGCCACTACAAAAAGAGGTGCTATAAATATTTTTGCACAAATAGGTCCTTTTCCTTTTTTTAAAATATCTTTTGGGTAAAGACCTCAATAATTTTTAAGGGTATAAAAGGTCCCAAGACCAAAATGTTTGAGAACTGCTTCTCTAACATTTAGTGGTAATATCCTTAAGGTCTTCTAGAAGACCTGTTACTTAAATGACTAGTCTACTACCATATCTACTATTGGTCTACACTGACCTCCAGTATTTAAGAATTTCCACATAGGCATCACTAAAGGAGGAAGACAACAACTAAGATGGAAACATAACAAAACCAAACAAATGAAGCAAACAGTGTAACAGCTCATTAAAGAGAATGACTAAATCTAAGAGGTTCCTAGGAAGGACTAAGTCCCAGGTCTAAGCAATCAGATCCAAGTGATGGATGATGGCAGATCTTTGCAGTTTACAATGTAAGTTCATAATTCATAGTTCTGAATGTAAGAAGGGCAGCACTAGGAATATCGGGGCTACGAAAGAAGATGACACTTCCTGCAATGTGAGGGATCTTCATCATAGATCAAGAAGAATTGCCCTGTACCACTTAGGGTTCCCTGGTCCCACCAACCAGGACCTACCTAAGTGCCCCATGGGAGATATGGGAGGCAGAATACAAAATGTTTGCCTTAAGAGAGGCCTCTCAGGGACTACCCCACTTCTGTGGGAACAGACTAGACACTTTCGTTGCCCCCAATGGGGCCATAAAGCAAGCTCCTGCCCAACAAGGTGCCTTCTTACTTGGTCCTCCAAGCCATCCCTAGAGAAAGGTTGTATAGGGGCAGCTAGGTGGCACAGTGGATACAGCTCTGGCCTTGAAGTCAGTAGGACCTGAGTTCAAATCCAGCCTCAGACACTTAACACTTACTGTGTGACTCTGGGCAAGTCACTGAACCCTGATCACCTTGCTGAAAAGCAAGAGAGAGAGAGAGAGAGAGAGAGAGAGAGAGAGAGAGAGAGAGAGAGAGAAAGGTTGCATAACAATCAAAGGATCCTGTATTAACAGCAACATAAAGAAGGCAAATGATTTTACACAAAAACACAGAAAGCAACACAAAACACAATGCCAGAGATGCCTCTAAGCCAGCACATTTGGGGAGAAATGCTCTTGGAGCCCAAGTTCTGTGCTTTTCAGTGGGAGCTTTAAAGTGAGAAAATCAATGGCTTGGGGATAAGTAGAAATTCTTTATACTTATCCAATATTCCAGGCTGCTGGCAGCTAATGAAGTAGGGGTACAATTGACTCATTTGTCCATACTCCTATTTCCAGAAATGTTGCTCAGTTCCTGGGGAGAGTTCACTATTATCTTTCCCAGTGCCTAACTCAGTGGTTTGCACCAAAAACCACAACAAAACCCTCATGGTAAAATTGTCGTTGCTCTCTCAAGTCCAAATTTAAAAATAATAACAATCACATAAAGCTCAAATGGTTGCTTTAGAACAGTCGTTAGTCAATCCTAAAATTCCAGGGATAGGCTTTCGTTTATATCCCCTCACTGTTGGGGTCCTCATGCCACCATTCAATGACTGACTATATCCACATACAATTATAGAACTAAGTATTGCAATGTCATTTCTAAAAAGCCGTTTAAAACCAAACACTTTACACAAACACGACTCCATTAAATCTGGGAGGGCTCAATAAATATGCACTGCACACTCAGTGAGAGGTAATGTATATGGCTCCAAAGGCTAGGAATTCTCGCCATGCTGGGGACTTTTGTGTAGCTATTTGAGCCCAAGACTACTCTGGAGAGCTATGCAGGCAGTTTAAATAGCCACTCAGAAACATTGCTTAAATTGTGTTTTAAAACACCCAGTTTCACAGCCATGTCAGGAGCATGTGCATCTTCAGAAAAATAATTCTTGAGAATGATCCGAATAAGGAGATTTGCAAAGGTTTCAGATTGCTCAACCATTACCAGGCTGTTGCTAAGATAAGGAATAAGATAGAATCTAAAAACTATAAAGAACTTTATGGAGCATGTAATCCAGTCCTTTCATTTTATATATGAGAAAAATAAGATCACAGAATTCCTTACCACCCCAAATCCTGACCCTTGTAACTTGATGCTTCAATTTGCATATTGATGTCCCCTCAAATAAACCTTGATCTCATTTATCAACCTCCTCAACTCCTATGATGCATGCCTTTATTCCATGGTAGCCACACATACACACACATTCACGGATACATACCCATTGATCTTGTGACCATCTATAAGTTCCATTTCCACAATTTATAATTCTGAAATTCCTATATCTGACCATAACCTTCTGTCTTTCCTTTTCTCCTTGTGTCTCCACTCCATTCCTCCTAAACCCATTCTCCACCTTCCTCACAAACTCTAGTCACTCCACCCATCCCTGCTTTCCCAGGCTACTTTTCAAAATCTTCCACCCTTTTACCAGTTCAATTTGACACTATATCCCCACCTCCTATCATAGACCATCCTTTGCCAGATCAGCTCTAGATCATTTCCATTATCCACCTACTTTATTAAAGCTCAGACACTGACAAAAAAAAAAACATTGGAAGGAGTCACAAAACAATGTTGACCACTTCCACTATGAATTTGTCATTCAATTTCAGCTGAGTAAAGATCAATGAAGATTCATTAAATCTTAATTGTGAAGTTTCAATGAAGATTGCTGCATTTTAATCCTTTTCTTCTCCACTAATTGACTCTGCATCAAACTCTCCACAGTGACTGTTTCAAACTTTTTTTTTCCTTCAAGCCATCTATAAAACCCTCTCCGCCTCCCCTTTCTTACTTGCTTACTTACCTTGCCTCTTACCTCATTGAACAAATGGAGGTCATTTGTTTTAAGCTCGCTTCACCATCCCAGCGAAAGAGGTAGACTTTCTTACAAATGTCAAAGATCCCATATTTTTCTATCTCCTATAGAAGCTTGCTCCTTCCATCATTTCTCTACCTAATCTTCAATCTTTTCTTAATTTCTTGTTCCCTTCTTTGCTGCTTATAATTTACACTAATCTTTTCTATCTTTAAAAAAATCTTCACTTGTCCCTACTATCTTCTCAAACTATCATTTTATATTTCTTCTTCTTTTCAATGCCAAATTACTAGAAAAAGCTATCTACGATGGTTCTTCTGTCTTCCTTTTACAAAAACCCCATCTTCTATCTACTTCTCATCTTTTTGCAACCCAGATTCTATCTACATTATTCAACTGAAAAAATTCTACAAAGTCATCAATTACCTCTTTGTTGCTAACTTTTCTAACTGATCTTTTCTTAGTTCTTATCTTCTTGAGCTCTGTAAGCATTTGAACCTATTTAAAATTCCATTCTTCTCTCTTCTCTGACTCTGTTGTGTCTTGGTTCTCCCGGACTCTGATATGTCATGCATCTCTTTCTATCTGTCAGACTGATCCTCTTCAGTCTTCTTTGCAGGTTCTTAATCCATGTCCCATCCCTTATTCATGGGCATATCTCATGGCTCTTCTCTCTATATATTATTTCTCTTGGATTGAATCCCAAGGATTCAACTACCTTCTCCATTCAGATTACCCCTCAAAAAAAAATTTACATACCCAGCCTTCATCTCTCTCCTGACTTGCAGGCCAAGATTTCCAATGGATAACTTTCCATCTTCACTTTGATGTCCCATAAGTATCTCAAACGCAACATATGAAAGACAAGATTTATTATCTTTTGTCTTCTATCCACCCTTGCTCCTACCTTCCCTATTTCTGCCAAGAATACCATTATTCTTCCACAATAATTCATCTTTACCTCTTTAGTCTTATTCAAACACCCCCAAGGGCAGCTAGGTAGCGCAGTGAATAGAGCACAGGCCGTGAAGTCAGGAGGACCTGAGTTCAAAGACGGCCTCAGACCAAACACTTGACACTTACTAGCTGTGTGACCCTGGGCAAGTCACTTAACCCCAATTGCTTCACCAAAACAAAAAAACAAACACCCCCATATCCAATTTGTTGCCAAGTCTTGTCCATTCCACCCTCTCAAGTTCTTTCATCTATAACCCCTTCTCTCTTCTCCTTTTATAACTATCCTAATCTAGATTTTGTCATCTCTCGTGTGGACAATTTCAATAGTCTCTTAATTGGTCTCCCTGCAGCTAATCTTTTCCCTCCTATACTCCATCCTTCCCATAATTGACAAACTGATATTTCTAAAGTGCAGTTCTGACTTCACGCTTGTGAAGAAGAATCTTCAGTAGCTCCCCTTTGCCTCCAGGATCAAATGTAAACTCCTCTGTTTGGCATTTAAAGCCCACCACAATCATTCCAATGGAAGTTTTTCCGATTGCTTTCATGTTATGCTTCCTTACCTACTCTGTGCTCCAGCTAAATGGGACTGCTTGCTGTTCCCTGTATATTACATTCTATTTATTGCCCCTGTAATTTTTTTACATTTTCTTTTGTTTTTTTTTCTCTTAACAAAAAATTTAACATTTGATTTTTTTAAAAAATTGAGTTTCATATTCTTTTTCTTTCTCCTTTAACTCCTTCTTAAGAAGGCTCGGAATTTGATATAGATTATGTATGTGCTATCTTGCAAAACTTTTCCCTATTAGCCATATTTTAAAAGAAAACATAGACCAAAAAGAACCAAAAATAATAAATTTTTTAAAAAGCATGTTTCAGTCTGTACCCAGACTCCATTAGCTCTTTCTCTGGAGGTAGGTAGCATTTTTCTTAATAAGTCCTTTAGAACTATCTTGAATCATCATATTGCTGAGAATAGCTAAGTCATTCACAGTTGATCATTGCTGTTATTATGATATTGTTATTATTATGTACAATGTTCTCATTTCACTTTGCACCAGTTCATGTAAATCTTCCCATGTTTTTCTGAAATCATCCTGTTCATCATTTCTTATAGCACAGTAGTATTCATCACAATCATATACATAACTTGTTCAGCCATTCCCCAATTGATGGGCTTCACTTACCCCCAGAAAAGAGCTGCTATAAATATTTTTGTACATGTGGGCCCTTTTCCTTTTTATTTTTTATCTCTTTTGGAATACAGACCTAGCAGTGGTAATGCTAGGTCAAAGGGTATGCACAGTTTTACCCTATACTTTTGCATAAGCTGTCCCCCAGTGCCTATAATGATCTCACTCTTCACCACTGCCTCTGGGAACCCCTAGATCCCTTTAAGATTCAGCTCAGTTGCCATCTCGTTAAAGAGGCTTTTTCTGATTCACCTAGTTGTTAATGACCCCTTCTCCCAACTATGAATTTGTTTTGTACTTATCAATTATTTACTTATCTATGAACATGTTGTATCCCCCAGTAGGATATAAGCTGTTTAAGAACAGGAACTGTCTTACTTTTTTTTCATTTATACCTCCAGCACCTAGCATAGTGCCTGACGTAATAGGCATTTAACAAATACTTGTCAATGTATTGATGGTTGACTGCTAGACAATAGTATAGGTAGGTGGATTCAGAATGACTGAATGGCCAGATCCTATTCTTAGTCCTTAGTGGGCTGATGTCAACTTGTATAGTCACATCTACTAGAGTTCCTTAGGCATCTGTCATTGGTCTCTCAATGACATGGATAAAGGGTGACATTCTCTTCAACCTTACAGATGATTCAAAGTTAAGTGGAAAAGTAAACACATTGTATGAAAAAGTTAGGGTCTAAAAAAACCTCAACAGAAAGTTGGATCTACTCTAATAAGATGCAATTTAAGAGTATAAATGCAATATCTTATACTTGGTTAAAAATACATTATGGATATAGGCGTGGGGAGTCATGGTTAGATTGTAATTCGTCAGAAAAAGATGCAGGGATTTTAACAGATTACAGGTTGAAGAAGAATCAAAGACATGATATGACGCTAAAGAAGTTCATATGATCTTAGAATTCATTAAGCAAGGAAAAGTGTCCAGAATGAGGGAAATATTAGTGTGAGGCTGCCCTCTGGCCTGATCGTATCACATCTAGAGTATTGGGTTCAGCTCTGGACACTGTAATTTAGGATGGACATTGATTAAACTTGAAAATATCATAAGGAGGGCAACCATGCTGTTGAAGGGTTCAAAACCATGCCATGTGAGGACTGGCTGAAGAAACTGGACTGGAAACAGGCAGAACATATTTGCATATGCTCAAGTCTTTACTGTGTCATAGGATCAGGCAGAGGTTGAAGGTCCTTTAGCACATCAAAGGACATCCAAGCATTCAATATAGGAATGCATGAAAACAATTAGGAATGTTTAGTTTGGAGAGAAAACTTGGAGAGCCTTGATAGCTGCTATCAAATATGTTACATGAAAAAAAAATTATAGTTGTTCTGCCGTCCCCAGGAGGCAGAATCTGTAGCAAAAGATTGATGCGGCAGAGAGGAAAATTTTTATTTTATGTAAAGGAAAGTTCCTTAATCATCCAAAAATGGGATGGACTCTCTTAGGAAGTAATGATTTCCCTCTCACAAGATGCCTTGAGACGATGGCCTGGATGACCGTTCATCAGGATGTTATAGGAGAGGATTCTCAGTTAGGTGCTGAGTTGGTCATTCACCCAACTGAGACTCTATGATAATCTAAAACAAGGCAGAGAGTACTTTCTGTTCACAGTCTTCCAACAACCCATTGATTCCTACTAAGGCAGTTCACTGGCCAAATGGGATAGAATGCAGAATTTAATTAGGAAGACCTGAATTTGAATACTGTCTCTGACATTTAGTAGCTATATAACCTTGGGCAGGTCACAGATGCACAAATGCAGGTCATCTGTAAAATGGAGATAATAATAGCATCTACCTCATGGAGTTTTTGAGAGAATTCAATGAGTCAACATACAAAAACACTTCATAAACTTTGAAGCATTATATAAGTGCTAGTGATGATGATGATGATGATGATGATAACTAACAATGAAACCAGGGTATCCTCAATGAGATTTGTCCTCCATAAATCAAAGTGAAGAGAATGGAAAGCTTTTAATTTAGTCCATGTGAAATTTTAAAAATGCATAGTTTATTATCAGAATTCTCTTACTCCTATTTCTGTTCTTATGTAAGCAGTTCACCACAAAATGGTAAAGAGAACAGATACACCTAGTTGGTGTTTTAACTTCCTATCCAGCACCACGTAGAGCTCCAACACTACATTTGGACACCCAGATCTTCCTTTGTACAGCATTCTTGCAGTTACTCTGGGACACTTTCCGGGTCAGAGTTTCACTGTTTACAAAACAAAAAGAATTTCAGGGTTGCAAGGTGGTACCTCAATGGGAGTTTCAAGAGCCAGATGGTAAACACTTGGGGCTCTAAATGATTAATAGGGAGAAATGCTGGGGATTCTGAGAAATCCAAATGAAAACTCCTGAACTTCAACCAAAAAAATCCTTAAATTAGGGCACTGTTAACCTTCCTGGCAGATTTTTTAAATTGTCACTACACAATTGCCTGTTGCAAGAACCAATTTTGGGAACTAATTACATAGACATTAAGACAAAAGCAATGTTATCCTCATGAGTAAAGAGCAGTGCTTTCTGAAGGGTATTTTCAATAACTGCTTTCTAACTGACCCCTCTTTGAATAGACCCGGGCTTGAGCCAAAAGGGAATTGAAATACTGGGAAATCAGTGAAACCACAACCAGGGGGAAAAGCCATAGCACAATGTAAACCTGAAGGGCAAGAATGACACTGAAATTTTGCAAAGAAGTAAGCCAAGGGGCCATGACTTAGAAGCAGCCCAATATAATGGCTGGAGTTCTGAACTACAGTAGGTGTCAGAAGACCTGAATTCTGCTCCTAATTCTGCTTCATGAGTTACTTCATTTTCTGTGTCAAATTTTCCATCCCTAGAATGGAAAGAAGTGAGGTGGTATTATGGGTGGCATGAGAAGAAAAGGAAAGGATTTGAGAAAGTTCCTATGGAGAGTTTGATAGAGTCAACTGGGGAAAACCAATTAAGAGAACATATGTGAAAGTGATTTTTAAAAAATCTAAAAGCCTATACAAGTATAAGGTATTATTGGGAGACACTGATGTTTTGCTCTGGTCAGAATACAGCAAGGTTGTTGTTTTTCTAAATTTCTGACATATATATATATATATATATACACACACACACACACACATATGCATGTATATATACACAAAGAGATATGCATGTATCTGTGTATGTATGTGTGTACATATACACATACACAAACATACATACAAGAACATAGACCAAGAGGGTAGAAGACCTCTTCACTTAGCTTTTATACCTGCTACAATTTATTTGTGTAGCAGGTTCACCTCATCTTGAATTATATGGGGGCATTCTCTGCCCACCACTTGAGGACCTTGTAGAAACAGGCGTACACACAGATAAGCTGGCCTGCTTTCACTATGTCTGGCTCATGAATGGGTTTACTCTCCCCAAATGATTGCTGAGCAGGAAAAGCTGATGATTCAGAGTATTCCATAGCCCAGAAGTGGTGGCTTCTCATTGGAATGAAGCCCTTGAGAAGAAAAGATGAGACTCCTGTCAGGGAGATGGAAGAAAGAAGGGTCCTTTTATACCCTGGCATAATGATGGGGCCAGGTTCTTCTATTCCTCTGGTCCTTCTCATGTGGAGAAGGACTCAACCAGAGGCTCCTGGCTGCTTTGCCTGTCTTTTTATGGTTCATTTCCTCTAGCAACACTCTTGTGAACGTCAAAAGGTACTGGCGACAAAGGCAGCATCTATTTGGAAGGAAAGAAATATTTATTAAATGCCTACCATGTGCCAGGAACTGTGCCAAGAGCTTTACAAATATTAACTCATTTGATCCTAACAAACAGTGCTATTATTATCCCAGTTTTCTAGTTGAGGAACTTGAGAAAGACAGAGAGATTAAGTGACTTGCCTGGGTCACATAGCTAGTAAGTGTCTGAGGCCAGACTTGAACTCAGGACTTCCTGACTCCAAGCCCGGTGTGCTATTTGCTGTATAACCTAGCTGCCTCTGCACTTGTGGTTACAGCGGTAGTAGCAGAATCATGCATATGTGAAAGGAAAGTGTCAGTATCAGAAAAGAAGGTCCTCAGGATGAAAATACCTCTTGGGGTTTGATGAGACTGTACTCAGTGGAGATGAAATGTAAACTGGTTAATTATCAATCTTGCAAAAATTGTTTATGTCCAGATGAAGCTTGAGTATTATCTTTCCAACTGACTTACTAATAGCAAGAAGTTGCTGGATTCTATTCTAATCATTCTGTGCTTTGTTATTATTGTTTAGTATTACCTTTGCTGCAGTGGAAATAAAGGTATCCTTTTTAACTCTTCCCTTTGCCTTGGAGAAGTTCTAGACTTTGAATCCATAACCATTTCTATAATTAGAAATTTTACAAGTAGCAACTTGGAATAGTTGGAAGTAGAGGTTGAAAAACCAATAAATGAAAAACCAATGGGGAGCTTACTTCCCCTTTTGAGGAATTAGGCAATCCTAGAGGAATAAACAAAAGAAAATGGTACTGGTGGGTAAAGGGCAGATATTGGCACAGTTCACTGGCCCTGTGGCCTCACACTAGTGACTAGCTAACCACTATGTAATATTTGTATTAGCTTCAGCCTGCACACGGCTACCGTGCATCATCTTTTTTTTTTTTGGCAGAGCACCTAAAATAAGCTTTACAACACCTGCCCCACAAAGGGATTTCTTAAGTTAGATCGTTATCTGGAACCATGAACTTCAAATAAATACCAGAAGTAGGCAATTGGAAGAAAAGGCCTTCATCTTAATTTGGGGATATTCTGAAAGGTTTTTTTGGGGGGGCAGGGAACTCTATACTTAACCAGATGTAGTGGTTCATATGCAGGACCGTAGACTAAAGAGCTACCCGCTTGTCTTTGTCAAGGAGAGGCATCCTAGTCACTGCACCATAAGAGTGGGATCTGAGATCCAGGAGGTGGCCTGAAAATCTGAAGAACAGACAGTGACAGAGGGAAGCTCAGTGACCACCAGCCATGCAAAAGATGTTCAGTAGAGACAATGTCACACTTAGAAGAGATAACTTGATAGGCAGAGAGCAGAGACGTGCCAGTATGATGATATCAACAAAGGACATAGGCAGTCCTACAGAGTTACAGGTATGAGTTACCCTGACCATGATTGTGTCCTAGTTATGTATATTTCTTATGTGTGGGTCTTTCATGTATGTGACCTTCATAAATGTTCCTTGGCCACAAATCTTCCCTATTTATGTATTCTCCATGCATGTTCCCTGGTCTTGCATATTCTATGTATGTGCCCTCCCTCACTGGTGTTATGTTAATTTGTGTCAGAGTGTTCTTTATGTGTGCTTGGAGGAATCTTTTCTTGTCATGTTTTTGCTATGCTGTTTAATTAAATGTCTTTATTTTTGAACTAATGTGTCTTCTGGCTGTCTGGCAGAAGCAAACACAATGGTAGATGCTCATAAGCTATAATTTTTAAATTGACATTAACCTATTCAGTGTCTTGGACTTAGGGTAGCTTTTCTCAGAGCCTCATGCTGGGGGCATATTTGCATGCTACATTATTGTGCTTTGATCATTCATGAATTTCATCAGAAACTTAGGAACTTTAGCTCCTAGTTGAAAATAGTTGCTAGTTTTTGGAAATCGTTACCTTACCCTCATTGCCAAAGGTCTTTCAGAAATGTACAGGGAAAAAAATGCCAGAAAAAGAATTTTCAGGAAAAGTGGGACAGTCATTAGGAAGAACATGAATACGGAAGGCAGGGGCAACAGAGAAGCAAAACAGAACTTGGGAAGTGTAAAAAAGCATTAGTAAGTAAAAGCTGAAAGTAAAAAGAGCTGACAATAGGGAAGTATCATGAGTGCCTTGAGCGCTGATTACCACCTGAGCTCAGGAAAGGTTGGATCAAAAAAAAAAAAAGGTTTTTGCCTGGCTGTGGTTAGAAGAGAGATTTTAAAGAGAAAAAAAGGGGGGGAAACAAGTTCTAGAAAATAGTTTTATTACTTACAGGAGAAATAGTCTGTAAACAACTTCACAGCAGTCACTCAAACGAGGAGAAGCAATGTACTGGCATAGGGATGGGTCTGGATAACAGAAGGGCTAGGCTTACCAACAATTAAGGCTTCCGTTTAACTGTCACATCCATTCTGACAAATCCAGTACAGAGTCCTGGGTGGTTGTTACTGTTGTTGATTTAAAATAAGATTGAAATATCAACTGAAAACAGCCTTCCTAGAAACCGTTTTTGGGGAAGTTGTGGCTACATTGGCTAGAGGATTAGGATTATAGTGTTCAGAGTGGGAAGAGAGTGACTATTTTGGAATTCACCTGTGATATATATATTAGAATGAGTTTCCTGATAACTTAGTTCAGCCCTGGCTGTCTTTGTAGACTCTGCTGCTACTGTTTGTCCTTCCCCAACCCCACTGTCACCGCAGACAAAATGAGCACATGTCTGTGATCTGGCCAGGGTTGTATCCAGGGACTGACCATCCAAAAGGCACAATAGACATGTAAGTTCCCCCAATATTTATTAATCTCATACTATGGGCAGTGGATTCTTCTAGTTACATGTCTAAAGGACCCAATGTCTAGGCAAAACCAAAGGTAGCCTTAGTTTCCTTCAGCTCCAAATCTATGATACTGCAAACTTGGGATATTTAGCCAAGGGAGAAAAAGACTTAGGGAGACTTAATAGCTATTTTCAGGGATTTGAAGAGCTATCATGCAGATGAGAGATTAGGTTTTTTTAGTTGTTTTTTTTTTTTGGTTATCCTCAAAGGATAGAACTGAGAGAAATGGACAGAAGTCACAAAAAGACAGATTTAGGCTTCATAGAAGCAAAAATTTCCTCATACTTATCCAAAAGTAGAATGGGGCAGTTTCAGGAAGCAGCAGGTTTTCCCTCCCTTGAAGTTTTCTTACAAAGGCAAGATGAGTATTAGTCAGATATCTTAAAGAAGACAGTCTTATTCAGGTACAGATCAGACAAATAAACTTGAGAGCTAGAAAGGGCATTAGTAGCCATGTAGTCCAACTCATAAAGGAAAAGACATCTTCAGTATAACAAACCCAGTAAGTGATCCTCCAACTGTGGTTTGAAATACCTCCAATCAGCCTACTACATTTTTGGATTTAGTTCTAGTTGTTAGAAAGTTCTTCAGACCCTCAAGCTTCTTTGCCACTTCTGTTCACTCCTCCTGGTCTGCCCTCTGGGGCCAAGTAGAACAAAACTAATCCTTCTACCTTATCACAGCCCTTCAGATACCTAAGACAGCTATCATTTCCCCCCTAAGCCTCTTCTCCAGCCTAAACACTTTCAGTTCCTTCAACCAATCCTTGTAAAGTGTAGACACAGGGCCCTCCACTATTCTACCCAGAACCTAACACATCAGACTAGATGTCACCCAAGCAGGGTAGAATATATTAGAACTATCACCTCCTTATTCTCAAAAACTATGGCTCTCCAAATATATCAAGATATATTTGGGTTTTTGGTTTTTTTGTTTTATTTTTTTTCCCACTGACAGATCGCACCAGTGACATATTGAGTGAGGCTGTAGCCCACTAAAACTCCCAGATCTTTTTAAGACAATGTTTAAGACATGTTGCTATCTCAACATGTGTTCCTAATCTAGTACTTGCTAAGTTTTTTGAACCTAAACGTGACCTTATATTTATCCCTATTGAAATTCATCATATTTGAATCAGACCAATGCTTTAAGCCTGTCAAGATCTTTTTTTGGATGCTGAGTCTGTTATTCAGTGTGTTAGCTGTCCCTCCTAGCTTCATGTCATCTGCAAATTTGATAAGCATTGTGCCTTCATTCAAGTTAATGATAAAAATGCAAACAACACAAGGCCAAGCTCACATTCCTGGGGCACTTCACAGGAGACCTCCTGCCAAGTTGACATTGAACCACAAATGACAACTCTTTCAACTAGTTCCAAATCTATTTGACTATACTGTTATCTAAGCCCACATCTCTCTATATTTTCCCCAAGAATAACATAAGGGACATCTTCAAATACTTTGCTAAAATCTAAATGATTCTATCTATAGTATTCACCTGCTTAGTAACTCTGAAAAAGAAAGAAAGAAAGAAAGAAAGAAAGAAAGAAAGAAAGAAAGAAAGAAAGAAAGAAGGAAAGAAGGAAAGAAAGAAGAAAGAAAGAAAGAAAGAAAGAAAGAAAGAAAGAAAGAAAGAAAGAAAGAAAGAAAGAAAGAAAGAAAGAAGGAAGGAAGGAAGGAAGGAAGGAAGGAAGGAAGGAAGGAAGGAAGGAAGGAAGGAAAAAAGGAAGGAAGGAAGAAAGGGAGGAAGGAAGGGAGGGAGGGAGGGAGGAAGAGTATGTTTAGCTTGTAATTACCTGTTCTTGATATTAACTCTTTGTCATCACTGTTTCCTTTTCCAGATGTTAAAGAAGATTCTTTTAAATTATCTGTTCTAGAATTCTGCCAGAAATCTAAATCAAGATTCCTGATCTAGAGTTTGTAAATTCCATTCTCTTCCTTTTCTGAAAATTGGGGCAACTTTTGCCCTTCTCCAAGCTTCAGTAAAGACAGCTAGGTGGCAGCATAGATAGAGCACTTGGTTGGGACCTGAGTTCCTATGCGACCCTGTTAGATACTTAGTAACTTCCTCAAAGTTACCTAACCTCTATTTGCTTCAACTGTAAAATGAGGATAAGAACACCTAATTCCTAGGGTTCTTGTGAAGCTCAAATGAGATAACATTTGTACACTGCTTAATACAGTGGGCACATAATAGATGTTTATTTCCTTCCTATGGTACCTATCCTGTTTTCCATGATCTTTCAAATAATATTGGTAGTAGCTCAGCAATCACATTTACAATTCTTTAGGTATGTTAGGAGGTCCATCCACCTGGGATAGGTGACTTGAATTCACCAAGAGCAACTAAGTGCTCTCTTATTATCTCCTTATTGATCTTGAGTGTTAGCCCCTAGGTTTAACAATATTTAACCATTTTTGTTCTGTAAAGGTCAATCTTCTTGTCAGAAGAAATTAAAGTAAAATGAGAATGAAACCAATATCTCATTAGAACGTTTTCTTTATCATCAGTTGCTAACACCCCTTTAACCCCAAGCTGACTACACCTATTCTTTAATGTTCCTCTTTTTTCTAATATAGCTTTTTAAAAATAGCATTCTTCTCATTGTTTTTGAAGGACTATGACATGATCTTATATTCATCCAGTAACTACTTGCCTTTGCTTTTAATCTCTATACATATCTTTTAAAAATCTACGTTAGTAATTGATTTCTCAAGGTATCCCCATTAATCTCTTCAGACAGCTCTCATTTTTCCTTCTCATCAGAATTATTACCTTTGTGTCTTTACAATTAGATTCTTATGAGTTTTCCAAACCTATTGGACTCATTTCCTCTGTAGAATTTTGTTTTGTTGTTTTTTAGTCATGTCCAACTCTTTGTGACTCCATTTGAGGTTTTCTTGGCAAAGATATTGGAGTGGTTTCCCATTTCCTTCTCCAGATCATTTTACAGCTGAAGAAACTGAGGCAAATAGGGTTAAGTGACTTGCTTAAGGTTATACAGCTATTAAGTGTCTGAGACCAGATTTGAACTCATGAAGAGGAGTCTTCCTGACTCCAAGCCTGGCATTCTATCAACTGTGACACCTAGCTACCCAAGTAGAATTTTAGTTCATGACATCCTTTTTTTCTTTTTAATAGTATTTTATTTTTCCTCCAGTTACATGTCAAGGCCATTTTTAGCATTCATTTATACAAGGTTTTGAGTTTCAAATTTTTCTCCCTTCCTCTTTCGCCTCCCTTCTTCTTAAAATGGTAGGCAATTTGATATAGATTATGCATGTGCTATTATATAAAACGTTTCCATATTAGTCATGGTTGTGAAAGAAGAAACAGATCAAAAGGGGGGGAAAAACCGCGAAAAAGAATGCTTTGATGTGCATTCAGTCCATTAGTTCTTTATCTGGATGTGTATAGCATTTTCCTTCATGAGTCCTCTGTTCTTCTCTTGTGTCACTGTGTTGCTGAGAAGAGCTGACTCATTCATAGTTGGTCATCATACAATGTTGCTGATACTGTGTACAATGTTCTCCTGCTTCTGCTCATTTCACTTTGCATTAGTTCATACAAGTCTTTACAGGTTTTTCTGAAATCTGCCTGTTTATCATTTCTTATTGCACAGTAGTATTCCATTACATTCATATAACACAGCTTGTTTAGCCATTCCCCATGGATGCCCATACCCCTCAATTTCCAATATTTTGACACCT
Organism: Phascolarctos cinereus; assembly: GCF_003287225.1. Lineage (NCBI taxonomy): Eukaryota > Metazoa > Chordata > Mammalia > Diprotodontia > Phascolarctidae > Phascolarctos > Phascolarctos cinereus. The sequence continues at coordinate 246,637,137 of NW_027555736.1, read as the reverse complement.
CAAAAAGGGCTTTTATAAATATTTTTTCATACATAGGTCCTTTCCCCTTCATTAGGACCTCTTTGGTCTATAGAGAGCAGTATTGCTGGATAGAAGGGTATGTGGATTGGTTGTGCTTTGGGCACAGCTCCAAATTGTTCTCCTTCTAGTTGGATCAGTTCACCACTCCACAAATAGTATATTAGTGTCCCAATTTTCTCACATCCTCTCTAACATTTAACATTTTCCTTTTTTGTCATGTTAGCCAATCTGATAGGTGTGAGATGGTACCTCAGAGTTTTAATTCACATTTCTCTAATTAAAAGTGATTTAGAGTACTTCACATACCCGTAGATAGCTTTGATCTCTTCATCTGAAAACTGCCTATTCATATCCTTTGACCATTTGTCAATTGAGGAATGGTTTGTATTCTTACAAATTTGACTCAGTTCTTATATATTTGAGAAATGAGTTCTTTATCAGAGACACTTGCTGTAAAGATTGTTTCCCAGCTTTATGCTTTCCTTCAAATTTTGGTTGCATTGGTTTTGTTTGTGCAAAAGCTTTTTAATTTAATATAACCAAAATCATCTATTTTACATTTTGTAATCATAATGCTCTCTACCTCTTGTTTGGTCATGAACCTGTAACTCACTTAACTTCCTCTTTAAGAATTTGGTTGCTATACCACTAGGTGCATATATGTTTAATATTGATACTACTTCATTGTCTATGGTACCTTTCGGAAAGATGGAGTTTCCTTCCTTATCTCTTTTAATTGGGTTTATTTTTGCTTTTGCTTTGTCTGAAATCAGGCTTACTACCCCTGGGTTTTTTTTTTACATCAGCTGAAGCATAATACATTCTGTTCTAGCCCCTTGCCTTTACTTGTGTGTGCCTCTCTGCTTTAAGTGTGTTTCTTGTAAACAACATATTGTAGGATTCTGGTTTTTGATCCATTTCCATGGGAGAGTTCATCCCTTTCACATTCACAGTTATGATTACTAACTACACATTTCTCTGCATCCTATTTTTCCTCCTATTCATCCTCTCTCCTTTCACCCAAACAAAACAGTGTTTTGCTTCTGTCTACTGCCTCCCCCAGTCTGTCCTCTCTTCTGTCAGTCGCCCCTCACTCCTTCTTACTTAATCTCCTTCTTTCCCACTTTCCTGTTGGGTAAGATGGATTTCCATATTCAACTGATTGTGTATATTATTCCCTCTTTGAACCACTACTCATGAGGGTAAAGTTCAAGCCATGCCCATTGTCTACCCCTTTCATCTTTCCTTCCACTGTAATAGGTTTTTTTGGATTTCTTCATATGAAATAATTTATCCCATTCTATCTCTACGTTCCTTCTGCACCCAGTGTACTCCTCTTTCTCATCATTTTTTTTTTTATGTCATGGCCTCAAATTTACCTTATATCCATACTGGCTGTCTATGTATATTCCTTCTACCTATACTATTAATGGTACAATTTTTAAGAATTACAAATAATAGTTCAGCTCCATGAAATCCCTTATGTTTTCTTTTCCCTTTTTACTTTTTTAGGCTTCTCTTGGGTGTTGATATTGGAGATGAAATATTTGATTTAATTCTGGTCTTCTCCTTGTGAAAGCTTGAAATCCTTCTATTTCATTGAATGAACTTTTTTTTTCCCTTTGGAGTATTATGCTTAATTTCACCAGGTAAGTGATTCTTGGCTGTAGTCCTAGCTCCTTTGCCTTCTAGAATATCATGTACCATGACTTCAGATCTTTTAATGTTGCAACTGCTAAATCCTGTGTAATCATGATTGTGGGCTCCCCAATATTTAAATTATTTCTTCTGGCCACTTTAGTATTTTTTTCCCTTGACCTGATAGTTCTGTAATCTGACTAAACTCCCTGGAGTTTTTATTTTGTGATCTCTTTCCTGAGGTGATCAGTGGATTCTTTCAATTCTTATTTTGCCCTCGGGTTCTAGAATATCAGGGCAGTTTTCCTTGATAATTTCTTGAAAGATGCTGTCTATGTCCTCCTTTTGATTATGGCTTTCAGGTAGTCTAATGATTCTGACATTCTCTCTCCTAGATCTATTTTCCAGGTCAGTTGTTTTCCCATGAAGTATTTTACATTTTCTAATATTTTTTCATTCTTTTGAATTTGTTTGATTGATTCTTCATGTCTCATAGAGTCATTAGCTCCCACTTGCCCAATTCTCACTTTTAAGGAGTTGTTTTCCTCAATTAGCTTTTATACTTCCTTTTCCATTTGGCCAATTGTACTTTTAGGGAGTTGTTTTCTTCAGTGGATTTTTGTGTCTCCTTTTCCATTTGGCTAATTGTACCTTTTAAGCAGTTGTTTTCTTTTTCCAAGCTGTTTGCTCTTTTTTCATAATTCTCTTGTATCACTCTCATTTCTTTTCCCAATTTTTCTTCTACTTCTCTCATATGATTTTTAAGCTCTTTTTGGAACTCTTCCATGAGATCTTCCTAGGCTTGAGACCACTTCCTGTGTTCCTTTGGGGTTTTGCCCATAGGTGTTTTGATATTGTTGTCTTCTTCTGAGTCTGTCTTGGTCTTCCCTGTCACCAAAATAACTTTCTATGATCCGATTCTTTTGTTGCTGTTATTTTGCTCATCTTTTTGGCCTTTCTCTATTCTTTTAAATTTGAGCTCTGCTCATAGGGTGGAAGGGGCACTGTCTCAGGCTTCTTGTGCCAGTGGCCATAGGCCCTGGCTGTTTAGCTGGTGCTGTGCTGATGTTGCCTTGAGGCCAACAGGGGCCCTTTGTTTCTGGTGCTGCACTGACAGGGTGGGGTGTGGGGTAGCTGGTGCTGCTAGAGGCTGTAGGGGTCTGGCAGTTTACCTAGTGCTAAGATGGAGTCCTCATATTGATGTCTGGCATGTGCTGAGGCCAGTGGGGCTATTTCTGTATTTCCCTGGGACTACACTGAGGCACATGGCAGTCTGGCCACTGGAGGTTGCCTGTTTGCCAAAGGCTATGCTGAGGCACATGAAGGTCTGGCCACTGGAGGATACCTGTTTGCTTGGGGTGATGCTGAAGCACATGATGTTTCTGGGAGCTGGAGTCTACCAGTTCCCCTGGCTCTGCTGAGGCACGTGGGGAGGGGAGGTCCTAGTGTTGGCTTTTGCCTGCTCCACCACACTGGGGCTCAGGAACTCCCAATGTTTGCTGAGGTAGGGCTTGCTGTTGACTTACTGGGATGCTTCCTGTCCTGGACTGCATTCACCTGTTGCCTGAGTGAGACAGATATTTCTTACTGACCTTCCAAGTTTCTTGGGCTAAAAGATTGTTTCACCCCATTTTTATGCTGGTTCTGATGTTACAGGATTTGTTTGGGAGCACTATTTTATGGTTGTTTGGAGGTGAACATGGGAGAACTACAGTAATTTACTGCTTACTCTGCCATCTTGACTCCCAGAAGTCCCTCTTCCATGACATCCTACTTAGCCTTTCTTTGAAATCTTTGAAAAATTAATTTTTCCAAAATCCAGGGTGCTTATCAGATTATTCCCAGTTTACCCCTCTCCTTTTCTGACATATATTCTAGGAGGGAGTGGTCAATTTCCTAAGATTCCCATCATTTCCATCTCAGCAAACAATTTTCTCTATATTAAAAAGAACCAGGTCCAACATAGTATTTCCCCTTTGGTCTTTACCTATTAAAGAATACAATGATATTAAATTCGAGAAGTTGTTAACTCTTCTTCTTTCAAACAGAAAATCTCAGCCTCTGTTTAGCTAGGTGAAGTCTCCCATTGCTATTATATCATTCCTCTGGGCCAGCCTTCTGATTTCTCTCCTTCATCTTACAACAGAAACAACAAGCATTTTTAAAGCATGTACCAAGTTCCAAGAACTGTGACATAATCATCTATTTTCTCTTTCTATCTAGGTGATCAGAAGTATACTCCAATGACACCAACTTTTCTGTCTTTTCCTCCATTAGTCTTTCCCCAAAATGCCCTCCACCTATCTGACCCTCTTTGGCTCTTAGACCAATTTACCTAAATAGATTTTCTTAACATACATTGTTACTGTGCCCCCATCCTTTCACCTTGAGTCATACTCCAGTCCTGGGTTTATTGACTACATGTCCTCAGTTCACTTCAGACTCTGAGATGTTATCTTTCTCTTCCCAGGTGGAGCATTTCCTGTTCTCTCTATTATAATTAGAGTGGCAGGCGCCTCCTCTCCCAAACCTGGAGCTCAGATAAGCTCACTTCGAGTAATGGTTGAGGCTTCTGGGAGAAAGTTGGGAGGGGCCAGGACTTTTCATATCCAAAAAAGTCAGGACTAGGAGAGGAAAAAAAAAAGATGTAGGATAGGCAGTAATTTCCATTGCTTTAACCCCAGGTTAAAGGACATTTCCAGTAACTTTTTTTTTCTTTTTGGTGAGGCAATTGGGGTTAAGTAACTTGCCCAGAGTCACATAGCTAGTAAGAGTTGAGTGTCTGAGGTTAGATTTGAACTCAGATCCTCCTGACTCCAAGGCCAAAGCCCTATCCACTGCACCACCTACCTGCCCCTTTCTAGCAACTTTTTAGGAATCTGGAATAATCATTGGAGCTAGGAAAGACCTTAAAGATTATCTAGCCCAACTCCCCTTTTTACAGATATGTAAACCTGGGCACAGAGAAATGAAGATATTTAACTAAAGGCAAACAGATATAAATGGCCAGTTTATGAGCCCAGGACCTCTGACCCAAAAACGTAGCATTCTTCCTATTGTACCAGAATAATCTGATCAATTAGTTTAATCAAGGTGATTGCTCTGGCAGTACTCGACTATAAGCTGTACCAAGATCTTGGAGTGCATTAGCCCGAGTGACTTTAATCTATTGGTCACTCTGCCCACTCCCCTGAGCTTTTCCATTGCCTTTAAGTACCATCCTTATTGCCTACTCCTTTCCACTTCTGCGAAAATGTCATCACTTCCCCCCCATCCACCTCAAGCCTTACTACGTGGCACTCAGATCTTTCTTTTCTCTCTTCTTTCCCTATACATTTATTTTTGGTCTGGACTTGATTCCACTTGAATGGTTTCTGGCATCCTGCTCTTCTTCGCTGTGGCTTATATTTGGTGCTGGCTGAAAATAGGCAGAGCAATGATGTTGGCTGAAGGTGGGCCCAGTTTTATTTTTGTTTTTTTCTTTTCTCAATAGGAGGAAGTTGGTTAACTGTCTGTGGTACTCTCAAGAAAGTCAGAAGACAGCTATGTGTTGGGGTGAGAGGCAGGGTGAGTGCTTACCCTTTAAGGGAAAAGCAGGAAAGTTCATCAAAGGAGACTTTAAAGAGAAGAATGTGTGGGTTATGTAAATCTAAATCCCTTTTGCCTCAAAATAAGCAGGAGGAGAAAAGATCTGTGTGTTTGGAATTTAGAATCTATTGTGTTCTGACATCTTCAATAAAAAAGAAAAGAAGAAAAACTCCAGGCTGCAAAGAATTTTCACTTTTGATTCTAGAGGAAGCAATCCCAAACTCTAACTGTTCACCAAAACCTTCTAGAAAGGACATACTAATTGTCCATTCCTTACCACCTTCTTTTCCCTCCCAATATAAACTGAGAAAATGTCCATTCTTTTCAGCAGGGAAAGTGTTACACCTGGGAGGCAAGAGGAAGTGTGCATTAATGTCTCATGCGCTTTACAGGACAAGATCTCACCCTAGTTACAAGTGCGCAAACCCGCCCACAAAATCAGCAGTAGCCTGGTAAGTAAGGGAGGGGGAGGACAGAGCTCATCTCTTAAGTGACAATCAATCAGCCCCCAGAACATGAAGTAGGTCACAAAGCATAAGAACCAAGACCAGAAGTCTAGGAGAGGAGAATATTCACTAGAAGCAAACTGAGGAGACATAGGAAGTGATTGTGGGTTGCTTTTTTTAATTTTTAAAAGAATCTTCAGAGAGTAGACTGGGGGGAGGGGGAGTGCCTCCCCTAAGAGAAAGGGGAAGGGCCACTAGGAATGCTCTATGCATACCTCTGGTTGGGAGTCATGCTCTAAAAGGGATAATTTTCCCAATTGTACCCTGGTGTTCAAGAAGAGTTTCTTTACCTCCTCTGGGGGGGAAAAACACTTCACTCCCCTGAATCTTTTTTGTGGGGAGGGGCAGTGGAGGTGCAGAAGCCACTTGCAAGCCTGATGTCAACATTGATTGGCATGTAAGCTTTAACCTGCTCCATTTTTCTCACCTGGGCTCCCTTCCTCAGGTGGCCTCAGGGTCCTCCACTCCCAGTGGCTCACCATATTAGTGACAGACTTAGTGAAGACTCCCAATTGGCTTTAATTGTACTGTAGTTCAAGTAGCCCACAGTTCAAGTAATCAGCTTCCCAAAGATCAGAGACTACAGTCATGTGTCAGCATACCTGGCACCCTGAATGTATGACTTATGTAGGAAGGGTCCCTATAGACCAAGGTCAAGGGCATAGGCAAAGAGAATCAGGATTTTGTAGGCTGAAAAATATCAGCCTTGTTGTCAAAGTCAGTGCTTGGTTGGATTCTTGCAAATTTCTCTTTATAAGCACCTTTCTGCTCTGAAGATCATTCATTTTATAACAAATATAGAGATATAGAGATGAATATTTTTTAAAGATCCCTTTGTCCAATATGTATAAATAGGTAGATGTATATCGATATATGTACAAGTTATATATGTTGTACTTGTGCAAAGCACTACTGCAGATCTACAGCTAAATATGACAATATCCTTGACCTCTGGGATTAGCTGTGAAGATGAGTCACGTGCATACACCTAACTATATGGATGGTGTACTGTGAAGTTTAATAAGAGAGGTTCAAAATGTTATGACTATTAAGAAAAGACAGAGAGGATAAGGGTGACAGGGGAGATTTGATGGAGGATATGATACTTGAATGGGTCCTTGAAGATTTAGTAAAAATTAGTCAGCAGAGTTGGGGAAGGGGCTAGATAGCAGGGAGGGAGGCACTGCCATCACCTTCTCCCAACTAAGTAAATTACTTCTGACATCCCCACATTTCAAGGAAACACTAATGGAAAGAGACCAGGGCTGTGATTTGTTGCTTCAGGCTAATAAAACAAAGGTCATCAGCATTTTTAGTCTTTTCCAATCAACCCAGCCTTTGTGATTTGGATACTACAGAGACACATGATGGAGGGACATTGAAAAAATTTCCTCACCACAGTTTCTCAGAAACTTTTTCTATCTGAGGAAGTAGAAACCTGAGAGCATTTACTTCAGCCAGTGGAGACTGACAAGAAATAAGAACTTAAATTTATTTTTCCACCCTGTCTATTACAGTTGAACCAAACGAATCAGAAAGGAGAGTAAAGTTGAAAGACCTTAGCCTGAGCATCCCTTACCTTTTAGGGCAACATGGCTGAAGAGATGTATTTCATACTCATTGGCCAAAAGAGCTAAAGGTCACTGTGGAAGAAGCATTTATGGAGCACAGGATCATATAAATTTTTTTTAAAAATGATAATGGAAGGAGGTACCTTTCACAAATATGGTTCCCTAGCCATATAAGAATTAATAACAAAGCAAGGAATAAAGGAGACAACTAAGCCAAGTTAACAAACATTTATTAAGTGCTTACTATATGCCAGGCACTGTGGTAAGTGCCAGGAATACAAATAAAGGTAGAAAGACAGTTTCCTTCCTCAAGGAGCTTACATTCTAATGAGATGGGTGTGGAGGGAAGAAGACAACACATAAAAGGAAGTGACAAAGGAGAGAAGATGAAGACACCAAAGAAAGTAGAGAAGTAGAGAAAGTTTGGAGAGTTAGGAGTACAGCCTGGTGAGGAATGAAGACATGACTGACCTGAACACCTTCTTTAAAATGGCTCTGGGAGGAACCAGGTCTTCAAAGGAAGAGGATATAGAGGTGGAGTGTACTCAACCTAGTGGGAAATAAAGAGTTGTTGGGACTTCTGAGACCTCTATATATGGAGACTTTGGGAAGAGCTTTTCGCTCCATCTTCCAGCTCTCTGATGAGAGGGGCAGAGGCTACTGAGAATGCTGATGAGGCATGAGTAGTAAATGCCAAAGCTGATGCCATGATGAGTTTCTTGGTGATAAGCTTTTCCTAGAGTGGTGATGGGGTGAGGGAGAGAAAATGATGATGGTAGAGTTAAATCCAAGGAGTCCAACTGTAGGAAATGTTGTAAACGAAGCATTTTGCATATTGTAAAGAGCTATATAAATGTGCTATTAGAACCAGGAGAACACTGTACACAGTAACAGCAATATTGTATGATAATCAACTATGAATGACTTAGCAAATCTCAACAATACAGTGATCCAAGACAATTCCAAAGGACTCATGACGAAAAATGCTGTTGACCTCCAGAGAAAGAACTGATGGAGTCTGAATACAGATTGAAGCATAGTTTTTCACTTTCCTTATTTTCATGGAGGGGTTTTTGAACTTTGTTTTCTTTTACAACATGACTAATATGGGAATACATTTTGCATGATTGCACGTGAATAACCTATATCAAATTGCTAAGTGTCTCAGGGAGGAAAAAGGAGAGGGAGGGAAAGGGAGAATTTGGAACTCAAAAAAAAATTTTAAATGAATGCTAAAAATTGTTTTTATATGTAATTGGGAAAAAATAAAATATTGTTTTTAATGTGTTGGGTTTTTTCCCCCAGCATAGCTCCTACTACTTTAATTTACCCCTTTGTAAAATAAAATGCTTCAAATAACTTTTTGGGAAGAGTAAAGTGATGGCATAACCTGGAAATAAGGGAGAAGTTGTCTGTTTCTTTGACATGAAGTACAGACACCAACAACCATGTACTGGTTTTACTTGTGTTTACTTTCCGGAGAATGTCCCTAGACATCTCTGAAGAAGGCTTAGCTCGATTTTTAAGTTTCCCTACCATCTTGGTCCCACTTCTCTCCTTCTCATCTTCTTTCATATTGCTTTCTGTCATACACTGTACATTTTAGCAAAACTGAACCTCTAGCTGGTCTCAGTCCCCAACATTTTCCATCCCTTTTTGATGCCTGTTCTCTCTTCATCTTTGCCTTACAGAATCTTTAGCTTCTTTCCAGCCTCAACTTGGGCACCACCTCCTCCAAGAAGGAGAATCCCTTCCCTGACCCCTCTGGTTGTCAGTAGTCCCTCTCTCTCCTCAAATTACCGTGCATTTATAGGCACACATCATTTTGTTATGCTTGCTTTATTACACTGTGTAGACATTATGATTTTTTTTCAAATTGAAGGCTTGTGGCAACTCTTCATTGAGCAAATCTATCAGCACCATTTTTCCTATAGCATGTGTTAACATCTTGTCTCTGTGTCATGTTTTGGTAATTCTTGCAATATTTCAAAATTTTTCATTATTATTATATCTTTTATGGCGATCTGTGATCAGTGATCACAGAATAGTGTTACTATTGTAATTGTTTGGGACACCATTAACTATGCCCATATTAGATGTATAATAATCAATAAACGTTGCCTATGTTCTGACTGCTCCTACGACCTCAGTCTTTCTCCCTCTCCTCTGTCCTCCCTATTCTCCGAGACACAACAATATTAAAATTAGGCCAATTAATAAGTCAATTGGTGCCACAGACTTCATTGTCTTATTTTAAGAAATTGCCATGGCCACCCCAACCTGCAGCAACCACCAGCCTGATCAGTCATCTCCATCAATATCAAGACAAGACCCTCTACCAGCAAAAAGATTATTATTCGCTGAAGCCTCAGATAATAGTTAGCATTTTTTAATGATAAAGTATTTTTAATTAAGGTATGTGTTTTGGGGTTTTTTTGGTGAGGCAATTGGGGTTAAGTGACTTGCCCAGAGTCACACAGCTAGTGAATGTTATGTGTCCGAGGCCGGATTTGAACTCAGGTCCTCCTTACTCCAGGGCCGGTGTTCTATCCACTGTACCACCTAGTTGCTCCAAACATTTTTTTTGAAAGTTTTTTTTTTGGTAGGCAATGGGGTTAAGTGACTTGCCCAAGGTCACACAGCTAGTAAGTGTCAAGTGTCTGAGGCCAGATTTGATCTCAGGTCCTTCTGACTCCAGGGCTGGTGCTCTATATGCTGCACCCCCTAGCTGCCCTGTATTTTTTGACATAATATTATTGCACACTTAATAGACTACAGTGTGGTATAAACATAACTTTTACATACACTGGGAAGCCAAAAAATTCATATGACTAGTTTTATTGAAATATTTGTTTTATTGTAGTGGTCTGAAACCAAACTTGCAATATCTCCAAGGTACACTTATACTTCTCAGTGCACATGTTGTAACTCCAGAAGGATGTGAGCTCCCTGGGGGCAGGAGTTATTTTATTTTATTTTTTGTATCCCTGGGGCTTATCAGTTATTTTATTTTTCCTTGTATCCAAGGGATTTATCACAGTGGCATGCGTATTATAGGCATTTTGTAAATATTTTATGAATTTAATTAAAGAATCTGAATGATAAATTATTTTATTAGTAGTCCAGTTTGTCATAATGACAATAACTGTTCACAATTCTATAGATGTGAAGGTCAACAAGAAGCTTTTCTCACAACCTGGGAGACAAGTATCTTCTCCATTTCACAGATAAGGAAATTGGGGATGAGAGGTTAAATCACACGCACAGGATGCCTGAAAACTCATATTTATTTCCTCACTGCACCTAGAATGATTCAGCTGAATAAAAATTAGAATTTTAAAGACTCAGCATGGAACACTGAAAACTGTGCTAGATATGGCCTAGGTAAAAGACTTGCTGTATTTTGGAATCAAGGGACCTGAATTTAAATTCCATCTCAGCCACCCATGTGACTTTGGGCAAGACATTTCATTAGCTCTGGGTCTCAGATCCTTATCCATAAAAGGAGGCAGTTAGGCACATGGCCTCTGTTGTCCCCTCCAGGTCTGTCTCTGAAAATAAGATTTTGGGATATTATGTGTGCGTACATGTTTAAAAAAGGTAGCAGATCTTTCTTCATTCATTCCAGGTTGGGAGAACATTTTCTAATTTCTCTCATCAGGTCATCAATATGCAAAAAGTAACATGAGATTTGACATCCTGCCTGACTTCAGTTCAGCTACACTGGTAGTAAAAAGGAGAGAAAAGCAGACCCTCCTACAAAAAACAAAATGGTAGGGGGAAAAAAAAAAGGAAGGGACAGTAGGAAAGACTGTAAGCTTAAGGATAAGAGAACTCACTGGGGACAAAACCATCCCCACCACCTCCCTCTGTGGCACTGACCTCCTCTATCCTCCCTTTGAGTGAAACAGACAGGCTAAGAGCTGCTGGGTGCTCACGATGAGGACAATGTGCCTTTTGGGGGGGGGATAATAGGCTGATGAGAAAAGAGAATCGCAAAAGTGTTTTCTTTCCTTTCTCTGCCGGCACGTAAAACTTATTATAGAGCTTGAGGCTACCTCTCTATCCTAGAGAAAGGGAAAGTATTTACAAAGAGGTGGGGGAAATGGCCTTGCATGCATATACAAAAGAGGTGTCCAATTAAAGCACCAGGTGTAGGAAAAGCCTCAGGAGACCGTTCCTGCCAGAAATAAAAAGGCCAGGCTAATGTCCTGCAAGTTACGAGCTGTGCTAAATACCAGCTCAGAGTCAGAGGAATCAGAGAATGTTAGGGCCAGCTGTTCTCTGTTCTGCTCCTCAAGATGCTTCTAGCAAGTGGGGAGATAGACGCCAGATCTGATGGCCTGAGGGAGGCAGGCTTCTCCAAGAACTGCAACTGCGCATGGTTGAAATGAGTCATTAAAATGAGGAGAAAACAGTCTGTATGTCTGTCTCAGTTCACAGATTCTCTCACTCTGCCCTGTAGGGCTTTTTTTATTTTTCTGATCCCTCTTTTTCTTCTTTCGACTCTCGATTTTTAAAAATTCTCCACTTTCACCTGCGTTGTTTTATTTTTATGCTTAACAAAGGTTTCCCCAGCTCTTAAAGGACTACTATCCAATAAAGCATCCTGCTTGAGGTCACCTCTCTCCTGACCTCAAGTCCTGCATCACTAAGTGCTCATTGACCCCTTGAACCGGATGTTCTTTAGGTATACACAAAATAGAACTGATTTTCTTTCCTGTCTAAACCCTTTTCTCTTCCAAGCTTCTTAGTACCGTCAAGGGCACCACCATCCTCCCAGTCAAATCCTCACTTGCACTCACCCCCTATATCCAACCTGTTGCCAAATTTTGTCATTTCTACCTAAACAGTATCTCTTGCATATGTCCCCTTCTCTCCGATGACACAGACAACCCTGATAACAGCTCCTCAGCTCCCCACGTTGCAGCAGCCTTCTGATGGGTCTGCTTGCTTCAACTCTCCCCACTCCAGCCCCGTCCACTAAGCTGCCAAAATGATCTTCCTAAAGCACAGGTCTGACTATCCTCCCCACCCCGACCCCGAGTAAACTCCAGTGGCTCATTAGAGTGATATTATTCCGAAATAAACATAAAATCCTCTGTTTGACTTCTGAAGTCCTTCACAACCTGGCCCCTTCCTACCTTTCCAGTCTTCTTACCTTTTATTCTCTTTCATATGCTCCAATGACACGGGCTTTTTTGCTGCTCCTCTTCTATGAAATGCTATCTCCCATCTCCTTGTTTTTTCACTCAGTCTCCAATGAATGGAATGCTCTCCTTACCTCTGACTCCTGGCTTCTCTGGCTGCCTTCAAGATTCAGCTCATATTCTACTTTCCTGCTCCTCCCCATGGCTAGGGCCTATTTATACAGTGTGTGTCTTGTTTGCGTGCTGTGTCCTCCTTCTCCCTGCCATTAGAATGTGAGCTCCTTGAGAACAGGGACTGTCTTTTGCCTTTCTTTATCCCCAGTATTTAGCACAGTGCCTGGCACATAGAAAATGTTTATTGACTGACTAAAGGGATGAGAACATATGCATCAGAATAGGAGGTTCAGTAGTGGTTGTAAGAGTGTAGTCCATAGGGGGGCAGCTAGATGGCACAGTGGATGGAGCACTGGCACTGAACTCAGGAGGACCTGAGTTCAAATCTAGCCTCAGACCAAACACTTGACACTTACTAGCTGTGTGACTCTGGCCAAGTCACTTAACCCCAATTGCCTAAAAAAAAAAAAGAGTGTAGTCTATTTTATGTAGGCTGAGCTGATTTCTTTTTACGGGGAAGAGGTGGCCATTGTGATCAGCATTGGTTCGGTTTCCTGGCCACCTGAGGCACAAAAGGGCTAACCTGAGGAGAGTTTGTATCAAAGATCTGGCAGAATCCCACTACCCTGCTGGAGTACCATTCTGATCTAGCTTAGCTATTGATCTTGAGAATGCAAAACTGAGAGAGTGCAGTTATGTTTTATCTATAATTGTATCCGTATTAATCTCATTTGAAGAAAAGTTCTTTTAATGAATTTTTATGGGTAGAAAATGTGTAATATATGGGGTTGATTATAATGATTCCATCACTAAATTTATTGTTGAAAGGAAAGGAAGATAGTCGAGTAGAAAGAAAGTTTCCATTGATCTGATGGGCAGATATTGGAGTATATGGGGCTTCTCAATGAAATAAGCTCCTACTGACCCAGTAGGGTTAACCCAATGGTTGCTTAAGAGGCTTAACAAAAAGGATAGAAATATAGCAAAATTAAGGATCTCCTACATCTTATTAATGGTTTTAGAAAAGTTGTATCATCAATGTAAGGAAAATGAAAATGAATTGTCTTTGTGTATTAAAAAATCAGAGGCAGGTATGAATGTGCTTTTGATTTTAAAGGACCATGACTTGAAGGCAGAGGAATAGCTTATAGATTTAGTAACAGTACAAGTGTCAAGGGCAATGCTAATGGGGGTAGGAACTAATAGACTACAGGTAGGAAACGTGATCTCTGATCCAGAAGTTTAGCTGGAGATTGTGATAAATCCTCCTGAAATTAGGGCTATAAGGGAAGAAAATGGAAGTAGAAGTGAGGTTGAGGATAGGCAACCAGCAGCCTATGGGAAGGGAGACTGGGGCCTATTCTTTCACTCCTTTTCTTTCCCTCCCCAAGACACTATCTCCCTGTGACTTCCTCTAAAGAAGTGATTCTAAGACTTTTTGGATTTGGAACCCCTTTAATCTCTTAGAAATTATTGAGGATCCCCCTAAGTCTTGAGAGTCAGAGTGGGGTAGTAGATAGAGTTCTGGACCTGGTATCAGGAAGACTTGTGTTCAAATCCTGCCTTTGAATCTTACTGGCTGTATGCCTGCCCAGGAACAGGTCCCTTAGCTTCTCTGGTCCTCAAACATGAGATTGTTGTGAGGCTCAAATGAGATGTTTGTAAAATTCTTTGAAGTGCTAACTGTATTTTATTTTTATTCAGTTATTTTATTTATTTTATTCAGTTATTATTTTTGCTTTCTAGTATAGATTTTTCCCAAGTCTAACAACTTCTTTTAACCTCATTCTTCCAGCCTGGAATACCATTAAGGGCTAGTATTCTGGACCAAGCCTAATTCAGGTCAGTCCAGTGATTCAGGCTCAGGACCAAATTGTGAGGAGATACTCACAGACCATCAGTATATGCAATTGTAAATTCAATGTAATGGTCAGGGAGTAGGGTCAGGGAAGCTGTAGCAGCAGGAGAGATCAGGGAAAGTCTAATGGACGAGTTAGCACTAGAGCTGAAATTTGAGGGAAGCTAAGAGGTAGAGATATAGGGAGTGTATATTCCAGGAATGGGGCACAGAGATAGGTCATGGAATGCTATATTTGAAGAACAGCACAAGGTCAGTTTGGCTGAACTGGAAAGTGCATGAAAGAGAGGAATATATGTATGGTTAGCTCATTTGGTTTGTACATGGTGCTGATAAGGTTGAAATAATAGACTCAAGTCTTACAGACACATTAGCTACCCACAGACTTTTCTAGGGCTATCAATAATGCCCCTAATTAGAGCTGTTATTGTTTTATTATTGTTAGAACCAGACATCTTGCAAAGGTGTGCCATTTGCCACAAGAGGTACTGACTAAGGGAATATAGACAGTGCGATCAGTATGTCAGAACTGCTGGAACAGCATCTCAAAGCTGGTGAAAGGTAGGTGGATCAGGGAGTTGTTTAATCAGATGAATTTTCCAATCAACTTGATAAGATTAAAAACGAAGGACAGAATCCTTTGTTTGAAAGTCTGTACCCATGAAGGTGGGCACACCTACCATTGCCTTATTGTTTGGGTTTCAGAGACTAGAGCTGGTTTCTAATGACTGGCTGATAGAGAATCACTGGACCATCTTCCTCAAACCTTCCTTTTCCCCTTAAGAAAACAGATTGATACCTTAAGTATAGTGAGTGGGGAGCCTAGAGCATGTTCCATTTCTCCCCTCACAGCAGAAGTTAACGGTGAAGCTAATTTTGTTCAGAGAGTGAGCTGCATAGGACCCGAAACGGGAGTTCCTGGATCTCAGGTTCCTAGGAGTCATCTGCTTTTCATTTTCCTTTTCGAGTGTGAGAGAGCAGATATCTTACTTTACTAGAGACTTTCCCAGCTCAAGAACTGGTAGCATCAGGAACACTGATGTGTCCTGCAGAAGCACATGGCAGAAGCAGACATGTCCATGTTCACTTGACCCAAGAAAGGAGTTCTAGCTTTGGGAACTATTTTGTGGGAAACCCCAAGTTTGAGAATTTATACCCCAGACCTCCTAGAGAGGTAAGAGGAAGTCCTAATTCATCATCCTCCTTGGAGAAAGACCACCTACTTGAAGACCAAAGCCAATGACCAACTCATGTGGGGTAGTTTGGGGCAGGAGGGAGAGAAAGAAATTGCTTGCTCATCAGCCATCAGATTGTATTTGCTTTGGGGAAAGGGAAAGGAATATAAACTATGTGGGGATTATACAAGTCTTACGTGCATTTTCTATGATTCTGTTGATTCACCAGAATGGTCAAAAGGTTCCTTTCTGGTAATTCCCAGTTCAGTGGCCTTCTAAGGGAAGCTGAGTAGCTAAGTGAATATATTGTGTGCTTTTCATATCTGATTATGGGCTCCTGTGAGTTGTTTGCATCTTATTCATTATTCTATGGGGTAAAATAAATATGACTTTGGTACTTGAATGCTTGCATGGAAGGTAGAACACTACATTTGGGGATACTATGACTAAAGATCCACCGTGAGCATACTAAGAGATTTTTCTATAACTGAAAGTAGGAGCAATAAACTGAGAGAAAATGACGGTCCATGGGTCAGCCTCCAAGAGCAAACCCAGAGTCCATGAAGAAGGGGGGTGTATAAGTGGGACACAGCTTCAATACATGTCCTACTGATAGTTTAAGGGTTAAGTCAGCCTTCAGTTATAAAACTTGATTTTTCTGTTTATAGCTAACTAGCCCAGGAAGTCGATCCATCCTGGGACCTTGATCTGATGAGACCGATGGCACTAAGAGGCTCAGAAAAGCTTCCGAAAAGAAGTGGATTTTAAGAGCTTTTTCTAATGTAGCAGAACAAATTCCAGATACAATTCAAACATACCCAAAGGCTGTAGAGTGTCTGGGTCCTCAATAACTGTCTGTTGACCTACTGACTGGTTGACTCTCAAAGCAGGCAAAAAAAGATTTAATTCTTCCATGCTCCCAGATGGAATGAAGAATATTAGCTGCCTTTCGTGAGCTATGTGTTTGCCTTGACAGGGTGGGGTAGGCACCAAGACCCCTGCTTTGGAGCAGAGTCCTGTGGCTGGAGAAAGCAAAGTAGATTGAAGCAAAGCAGCCTCTGGCCTCAGGCTGCCGGGGGACAATATAGATTGGGCAAAGCTTTCCTTCAGTTCCCTGGAATAACTTTTGATGGCTCCAGTCATCATAATCTGAACAAATTGGGCTTTACATGGCATAAAAAGGCCCAAGAGATGTGGGGCAGAAAGGAAGAGTAATGGAGTGATCTTCCAGGTGGTGGTTTAATTTTTCTTTAGGCTGAGTTCAGTCTCTCTCTCTGACTCCCAAGGAACTGATTAGGGGAATCGTTTCAATATATGGCCTTCTCTTTTTTTTACTCAATAAGCTACCCAGATAAACAGTGTCTCGCAAGACAGCACCAGACTCATTCAGGTGATTCAAAATGTGACTCCAAAAGAATACCAACATTTTTGGGGTAGGACAGCCTCCAAAAAGTAGGCTGAGTAAATCCCTGAAGAATAGAGGATGGGAAAGATTCTCCTGCTGCTTCTCCTTGACCTTAGAAAGATAAAAGGTGAAAATCACTCTCTTGGTCATTGAACTAATTTTTTTTTTCCAGGATTTCCTCACTTGGGAGCTAGTAAAGAGGTACTCGGTCATATCTTTCCCATTCTCTAAGAATAGTCAATAAGCAGTTATTTTTTTAAAAATTCAGTTTTGTCTTATTTTCAGTTTAAAAATATGGAACAATTCATGAATTTGCATATCATTCTTGTGCAGATGACATGTGAATCTTTGTATTAGTCTAATTTTGTTGTATGTGCTGCTGAAACAAGCACCAAAAAGCACTCACTATGTTTCAGGTGCTATGCGAGGATACTGACAAAAATGAGAAAGTCCCTGCCCTCAAAACGTTTGCATTTTACCGGAAGAGAATGCATACAAAATAAATATAAAATAATTTTGCAAGGAGGGGTAGGGGACTACCAGTTGAGGGATCAGGAAAGACAGGAGGAGGTGGTATTAAACTAAGCTTTGAAGAAAATTGAAGTGTACCACAGAAGAGGCAGTACATCCTAGGGTGGGAGGATGAGAGATAACAAAGGCGTGGAGACAGGAGGTGGAATGTTGTTTGTGAGGAGCACCAAGTCAAGGAAGCCTAGGTTTGAATCCTAACTAACTAGCTATGTGACCCTGGGCAAGTCACTTATTCTCTCAAAACCTTATTTTCTTCATCTATAAAATGGCAATAATAATAACACTTACCTCACAGAGTTTTTGCCAGTTAAACTGTATCAAAGGTCAGTTTCATCAGACCAAATAATGTGTGAAAGGGAGTAATATATAATGAGTGTGGAAAGATAAATGGTAGCCAGGTTCTGAGGAGTTTTAAATGCACAAAAGAGGAATTTGTATTTGATCCTAGAACTACTAAGGAATCCCTGGGGTTTAATAAATAGGGGAGGGGCATGATCAGTGCTGCATTTTAGGAATATCATTTTGGCAGGTATGTAGAGGTTGATTTAAGAGCAAAGAGACAGAAGGAAAGCAATTAGGAGGCTATTGTACAAATCCAGGTAATAGCTTCTGAAAGCTTGAACTAGAATGGAGAGAAGGGGATAAATGAGGGAACCCCAGCTGCATGCATCCACATCAGCCTGACTCTCTCATTCTCTCTTTGGTGACAAGAACAACTCAGAAAACGAAATGTTTGTAGCAAAGCAAATCAGACTGCAAATCATGATCAAGTCAAGAGACATTGAAGAGTTCAGGGAATTAGCTCCTATGGTAGGTAGAGTGTTTGCTTAGTAACATTGACTGATATTTAAATAGCACTTGAAAGTTTAGAAAGCATTTGGCATACATCCTCAAATCTGAGCCTCACAGCAACAGTGGGAAATAGATACCATAGGAGTTGTTTCCATTTTATAGATGAAAAATAAACAAACAAGCAAAATTTAGAGAGGTCCCAAGTCATTGATTCATTCATTCAACAAGCATTTATTAATCACCTATGATATACCAGCCACTAAACTCAGTGTAGGGATACAAAGATAAAAAATAAAACAGTCCTGCCCTTGTGGAGCTTACATTCTGTTGTGGGAAACAACATACACATATATAAGTGAATACAAAATATATACGAGTAATGGAGGGGAGGGGGCACCAGCAACTGCAAAATCTGAAAAGATGTCACATAAGAAGTAACAACCTGAGCAGAGCTTTGAGGTCTATGAGGCAGAAGTGAGGAGGGAGTAGATTACAAGCATGAGGGGACCACATGTACAAAGGAATAGAGACAGAACATAAAATATCAGGCATGAGGAACAGCAAACCACATCTGTTTGGATGAAACATAGAATTTGTAAAACAAAGGAATGTGTACTAAGCCCAGAAAGGTAGGCTGCAACTGCACTGTGAAGGGCTTTAAATGCCAAATGGGGAAGTTTTCATTTTATCCTATTTGCAGTTTGGAACCACTGAAGTTTTGTGTAGGAGGCTGACATAGTCAGACCTACCTATGATTTAGAGATTTCACCTTGGCTGCTGTTGGGAGAGGGGAGAAAATGTTGAGGCATGCAAACTAATTAGAAGGCTATTGTGACAGTCCAGGAAAAAGCTGATGAGTGCTTGCCTGAGAATGGTGGTCATAGCAATGGAGGGAAGAGAATGAATAGGAGTGATGTTATGAAGGTAGAATTGACAAGACTTTATGACTAACTCGATATAGAGACTGAGGTAGAGTTAAAAAGGTGATGATGATTCCAAGGTTGTGAACCTAATGATTAGAAAGATGGGGTGGGGAGGGAGAGTGAGAGAAAGTGAGTGAGTGAGAGAGAGAGAGAGAGAGAGAGAGAGAGAGAGAGAGAGAGAGGTTTGGAAGATGGTTGGATTTGGGTTAAAATGAATGAGTTCTGTTTTAGACATATTGAGTTTGAGGCATCATCCAGGTGGAAATGTCTATTAGGGAGCTGATAATATGGGACTTAACTTTAGAAGAGAAACTAGGACTGAATACGTTGATCTGGGTGTCATCAACATTGTGATGATCATTGAATCCATGGGAGGAAATGAGATCACCAAGAGGAAGGCTATAGAGAAAGAGAAGAAGAGATCCAGTGACTTACCCATTGTCACAAAATTAGTTAAGTGTCAGAGATAGGAGTCAAACATAGATCTTCTTTACTCCATATTCAGCACTATATCCACTACACCATATTGGTTTTCCTCAGTATGAGAGATGTAATAGTTCTGGCAATTCAACAATATTCAAATTCTTCTAACAATATTGTTGTCTATTTTACATCTTTCTATTTTGTCCAGAAGAATAACATTAGACATGTTGTCAAATGCATGGCTAAAATCTAGGTAAATTACATCACTCCTCTTTTCTACCAGTCTAGTAACCTTGTGTGAAAGGGACCTAGTGTCACTTGTTCTTGATGAAGCTATGCTGCTTCTTAAAGGACATTGATTTCTTCTCTAAATTAAAAAGAACTGGATTTGAAATTAAAAACCAACCAACAAACAAACGGGTTCAAATTCTAGCTCTGCCATTTACTACTTGTGTGGCCTTGAACAAGTTCCTTCACTTTTCTGGGCCTCAGTATCTTCATCCATAAAATAAAGGAATTGTACTAGATGGTTTCTAAATTCCCTTCTAGCTCTAGGCCTCTGATTCTAGGATATACTAAATATCTCTTTTATTTAAGATGTTGGGCAGAATCAGAGCCTGGAAAGATTTTCCAGCCAGATATACACATATGAAAAATTAGCCATTTATTTAGGTGAGGGACATGGTCATGGCCAATGGGCTTAACATGCTTTTCCCCCTTTCATGTTCATTTACATGAAAGAGCAAAAAAAAAAATTATAATTTGAGATACTGGAGTTCCTAGGTCCTAAGAGATCTTGGAAGTTTGCTGATAAAGTAACAGCTAAATGAATGCTGATTGGAAGCAGTTTAACAATTGAAAACTAAGCAGTGAGTTATATAGACCTTCTGACTCTAAGTCAGACAGATTTGAGAATCAGTCTTTGTTGACCAAGAAATATAGATGAAAGCCTGAGGATACAAGCCGGGTTAATTGTCTCTGGATCCCCAAGAGCTCGGTCTGTGCTGTGAAATTTCCTGTCCTTCTAGAGAGGAAATGCCTGTTTCAGCTAAGGCTTAAAGAAACAGTTAGACCTTGGGGGATAAGGAAAGGGAAACAGAGAGGGTGAAAAGTCACTTGAGATTTTTTCTTTCCCTACTATGTCTAGATTTTTTTGGAGCTTCTGACTTTTCTGCAAGATCTGTGGCAGGAAAACAACAGCAACAACAATGACTTCTAAGCTTTAAGCTAAGTGACTAGCAGTGGCAGAACCCACTCATTCTTCTATGGGACTGAGAAAATACCCCAGTGGGGAACTCTAGCTAAAAAGAGGCAGAGAGAAGCTCTACAACCTCATGCCCATGGATCTGTGCCTAGCATCAGAAGCAGCATGATGGCGTCATTAACAGTGACCCTGTGGCACAGGAGGTCTTCACTGTGTGTGTCCTGGTGACTTGAGTTCTCTACTTCTTTAAATCTTCACATATGTTGCCAACAATTGTTTGCAATTCCCATTGATGTTATATGTATTTGTGGGAAGGTATGTACCAGCTATATGGGGGGAAATATTTTATTGATACATTTCATGCAATGTAATCTTTAATGCCTTTGCTTTGAGGTAAGTATGTAACGGTGGACTTATTAACTGTGAGACCAACTGTGGAAGCTGGAGAAGAGGCTGGTGCAATAGTTTATATTCTAGAATTTGCCAAGAACCACAATCAAGCTCACTGACCTATGATCTGCAGATTTTGCTTTCTTCTCTTTTTTGAAAATTGAAAAATTACCCTTCTCTAGTCCTATGATGCATCTTCAATTCTCCACGATCTTTCAAATATCACTGACAGCAGCCAGCAATCACATATGACAGTTCTTTCCATGGATATAGTTCATCTGGGCCAGTGATTTGAATTCATTTCATCATTGAATTCATGGCTTTGTATAAGCCATTATTGTTCAGTTTTTTTTCCAGTCCAAAGATCATCCTCCCACGTAGAGAAAGCCCAAGCTTGGTGATTGATTTCCTACCATTTACTTTATACTTACTCTCTTCCGTCTTCCAATCTGTCGTTTAACCTCACCACCTTTTCGCAATTGTCTTCTCAAAGGTCACAACTAACCTCTTAATCATCATGTCCAATGGATTTGATGAGATGCATACTTCCCTTTCATCCTCCTTTACTGTTTTGCAGTTTTTGACACTGTTGACTGGATATTCTTTCTTCTCTTGGTTTCAGAGATACTGTCTTCTCCTTTTTCTTGTTCCCTTGACTGATTTGTCAATCCCTTTCCAACTCCCTATAGTAGGTGTACTCCCAGGTTGTTTCTTTAGTGCTCTCCCATCTCTACCATCTCATTTATTCTTGCAGCCTCTGGTATCGCTTCTGTGCACAAGACTTCCAAATCCAGACCTGTGTTTCAAACTGCCTAATTCTAAGTAGTTCAAACTAACCAGAACATCACACTAACTCTGAACACTCCACATGCAAAATCAAGCATATTGTCCATCCACAAGACATCATTATTTCAGAAGTTAGTGAAGCTACCAACCATTCTGATGCGTGCAGTTGAAATTATCAAGTTACCATTGACTCTCTCCTCTCCTGAGCCTCTTGTTTCCAAGAAGTTAACAGATTCTGACAATTCTACCTGTCTCCATACCTTGTTTCTAAACTATTTTTTTTGTAGTTGGAAATGGGAAGAGTATTTTATTTTATTAATTAATTAATTTATTTTTACTTTTCAACATTCAATTCCACAAGATTTTGAGTTCCAATTTTCTCCCCATCTTGACCCTCCCTTGACTCCAAGATGGCATGCATTCTGAATACCCCTCCCCTTAATCTGCCCTCCCTTCTATCTCCCTCCCCCACCTCTCTCATCCCCTTCCCCTTCTATTTTCCTGTAGGGCAGGATAGATTTCTATACCCCATTGTCTGTATATCTTATTTCCTAGTTGCATGTGAAAACAATTTTTAACATTTGTTTTTAAAACTTTGGGTTACAAATTTTCTCCCTTCCTCCCTCCCCACCCACTTTCATTGAGAAGGCAAGCAACTCGATACAGGTTATACACGTGTAGTCATGCAAAACACTACCATAGTAGTCATGTTGTGGAAACCTAATTATATTTCCCTCCATCCTATCCCTGTTTATTCTAGTCTATTCTCTTCAGAAGTGTTTGCTTCTGATTACCCCCTCCTTCAATCTGCCCTCTCCTCCATCATCTCCCTGCTCTCTTATCCCTTTCCTTCCTATTTTCCTGTAGGGTAAGATAGATTTTAATACCCATTTGAGTGTGTATGGTATTCCCTCCTTAAGCCAAATCCTATGAGAATAAGATTCATTCATTCCCTCTCACCTTCCCCCACTTCCCTCCACTGTAAAAGACTTTTCTTGTCTGTTTTATGTGAGATAATTTACCACATTCTACCTCTCTTTTCTCCTTCTCTCAGTATAATCCTCTCTTATCCCTTAATTTTATTCTCCAGATATCACCCCTTCATCTTCAACTCACCCTGTGCCCTCTATCTATCTATCTATCTATCTGTCTATCTATCTATCTATCTATCTATCTATCTGTCTGTCTGTCTGTCTGTTCGTCTATCTATCTATCTATCTGTGTGTGTATGTGTGTGTATGTATATACATATATGTATGTATGTATGTATGTATGTATGTATGTATGGAGAAAGAAAGAAGGAGAGACAGAGAGAGACTATATTTCAATATGCTTGGTTTCCTTTGTACTCTTGTTCATCTACTTTATGCATTTAAAAACATCATTCTGAGAAGGGATTCTTAGGCTTCACCAAACTGCCAAAAGGGTCCATGACACAAAAAAGGTTAGCAAAGGTACAGGTTAGTGAATAATAGTGAATAATAATCAGTGGCATTTATATAGCACTTTAAAATTTGCAAAGCATTTTACAAATATCTCATTCTGTCTTCATAACACCTGTGAGGTGGGTGCTAGTAATATCCCCATTTCATAGATGAGAAAACTGACTTCAGATCTTCCTGACTTTAAATCTAGCACTCTATCCACTGTGCTACATAGCTGCCTAGTGAAAATAATGATGCAATTGCCCCCCCATCCAACTTCACAACCCCCTTGGAATCTATCCACAAAAGCCTTAGGGGTCTATGAACCCCAGGTTAAGAACCCCTGCTTCAGTCCATCTCAGATGCCACTTCCTACATGAAGCCTTCTTGATCTTACCAGTTGATAATTATTTTTTCCCTTCAGACTTTACATAAAACCTTGTTCGGACATCATATACAATTATTTTGTACTGTAATTATTTTTGTAGGTCTCACACCCTCTTGCTAGACTGTGACCTGCATGACAACAATGGCCCCATCTTATATAATCTTTATTTCCTGCTGTGCCAAGCTCAGTTCTGTGCACACAGTGGGCACTTAATATTTGTTGAGTATAGATTCTTCAGTCATTCATGAATCTGCCAAAGAGGCACCAACAGAATACGCCACTCCAGACTTAGTTCTGTAGGTAGGTGGCGCAGTGGATAGAGTCCTGAGCCTGGTGTCAGGAAAGCCTGAGTTTAAATCTGGCCTCAGACATTTGCTAGCTGTTTGACCCTGGGGCACATCACACAATTCTATTTGACTCAGTTTCCTCAACTTTAAAACGGAGATGATAACAACAACTATCTGGCGGGATTGTTGTGAGGATAAAGTGAGATATTTATAAAGCATTTAACTCAATGCCTGGAAAATAGTAGATGCTTAATAAATGTTTGTTTCCTTCTTTCTGTCTATAAAGAAACAAACCAGGGATGTCTGATATCCCATCTTCTGGCTTATTTTGTGACTTAGGTCTGATACAGAGGCTGTGGCCTACTTATTAAGCATTTCTCTTGAGGGGTCATTAGCAATGAGATCCTGAAACATATTCTCTCTCTTATGTTTGGAATGTTGCTGGCTATAATCCAGCTCTTGGCAAGCCAGATAGGAGAAAAAGTCAGACAACCGCAGGTTAGGAAAGGTGGAGGCCCCAACAGGATTGCTTCACTGTTGAACAGGAGAACTAAAACACTTTAAAACACAATCCCCCTGGACAAAAGTCTGTCCTGGCCACGTCCTTTCCTCCATCCCCAGCAAGGCAGCTGACCCTTTGTCGGGTGCTTGAGGACCTTCCTGGCCACCAAGACACTATATTGAGCTGAAGTGATTCATTTTGTTTACAACCCCGCCTGTCACCCATTCCCCTGACACCCAAGTCTCAATCCCCACATAGCCTCCACCCTTCCCCCACAGATGAGCTCTTCACAAAAATAAGAGCAGAAATTCAATCAGAGTCATGTGATGTGTTGTAGAGTCTGGCTGACAATGCAGGGGTTCCCCTCACCCAGCAAATAAGGCTATCATGAAAGGATGCATCATCACCCACAGTAGACCCAGCTGAGCAGTCATTACAAAGTGGCACCTTTGGGTGCATTGAGTCCCAACCTTCCCTTCATTTCATTCCTGGGGAAAAAAGCAGCATTTCTGTTCCCATTTTCCTTTTTTTGCCAATCTTGAGAGCTGAGCATAGCCTGGGATACAGACTTCCCCAGGGCTCTCCTTCCCCCTGCAGTCTTACTGTCTCAGCTGGGCTGCATTACTGCCAAGATGCTTACTGCAGGCTGAATGTTTGAACAGGGACAAGGCAAACTTCCTTAAGCTGCTTATTCTAACTCGAGGATTGTGCTTCCTAGTCAATTGATACTGGAAATAATTACTTCTTAGGACCTTTGAAAACCAAATGTGTAAAGAGAAATTAAAATCTAATTAAATGGATGTAGGCAGTTCTGTCTGAGCTGACAACTCCTAAGCTCCCATAGTTTGTCAAAGGTTACATTATCTTTCCGTCCCTAGGAGTGCCAGACTCATGCTCTTTCCTCTACCAGACCTCTGTTTCTCCTCCTCCCCCCAACCTCCACTCCCCATTGCCCACCTTGAATATAAGTAGGAGAAAAGTGCATTGAAGTCTTTTGTCTTCTTGGAACCTTTCAGCCCCACTGCTTAGGCTGGTGAGAGATGACGATAAGGGAAGAAGGGCATTGTGGCTACCAGAAGGCATTTTCCACCATCCCACTGCCATGGGGCTGCTGAAGGTGCGAAGGGGTTAATTGGTTTCTAACTGGTGGAATCACAGCGGCAGCATCTATTGTCAAAGCTTTTTGCCAACGTAACAGTTACTGTTCCCTTGGTGTCTCCCCCACTCCCTTATGAGCCATCTCATTTTCTCTGACTTGTCAGAAATGAGCATTTGCATCAACATATCAGCACTCCTGTTGTAATCATGTAATAATGTTGTTGTTTTCTCCCTACCCCTGCTATCAGCAGGCAATGTAGAGGCTTGGTATTTGCCGGTCTGCAACACATGCAGAAGCCCAAGCCAGCTCACATGCTGATTTCCATCTCCCAGGTGAGACCTTAAAGCCAAGTAGCTTGTGTTCAGTGACCTAAAAAGGCAGGGAAGTTCTCTCATCCCTGAGAATGCATTCCAGTGAGCTGTCAGGGCTCATAGATTTAGTGCTGAAAAAGATCTCAGAGGCTATCTAGTCCAAACATCTCATTTTAAAGGTAAGGAAATTGACACTCAAAGAATTGAAGTGACTTGTCCAAGATCATCAAGGCAGTAATTATCAGGTGTAGGATTTGAACCCAGGTCCTCTAACTCCAAAGCTAGTGATCTCCACTGTACTTTGACCTTCCTTAGTACAATGGAGTTTTTTCTGGTGGTTAGCCAGGAGCTGGGCTTTCTGGGTTCTAGTCTTACTTTTCTAATAGATCCACTGCTGAGACAATGAAGATTCCTGGTCACCTCTCTTCATGTGAAAAGTTTTAATAGGAAGATAGGCACTGGTCAGTCTTCTACCCAGCCCAGAGGACTGATAGTAGGAATAGCTGCCTCATTTGCTTACTTCTTGCCCTGTATACCTTTAAGAAACCACTGGAGGAAAGAGGTGTTTTTTTGCAGAAGTGGGGGGTCCATGAGTTTACAACACTGTATGTAAAATCAGACTAACCAATATGTTGGTAAGTTTTGCTGAACTTTTCTCTCCTTTTTTTTTATTCTTTGTTATAAGGGATAGTTCTTTGGGAAGGATTGGTGGGAAAATAGATTAGGAAATGTAAGTGATGGCAATTCCAGAGGACTAATGATGAAACACGCAGCCTAACTCCTGAGAGAGAGGTCATAGACTCAGAGCACAGATTGAAACATATATTTTTGGTCATAGCTAATGTGGAAATTTGTTTTGCTTGACTATGCATAATATCTCTTAGAAACTGGGGGGGAGCAGGTAGGTGGTGCAGGGGAACCTGAGTTGAAATTTGACTTCAGACACATAAAACTTACTAGCTGTGTAACTCTGGGCAAGTCACTTAACCCCAATTGCACCCCCCAAAAAAAATAAAATAAATTTTGTTTTTCTTCTTTTCATTGGCAATTGGAGAGAGAAAAATGCAATTTTTATTCATTTAAAATGTGAAATTAAAACAAAAGAGAAAGAAAAAAGAAAGCAGTAAAAAAAGCGATAAAATTTGTGGAAAAGAAAAAAAAACACCGAGGGAAGGAATGCCTCCTTTGCTTCTTGGTAGCAAATCTTTGAGTACACCCACTGCTAAGTCACACCATTGAACCTGACTCCTGTCCCTTTCAGGACTTCCTGCCCCCACCGCTATGACTGAGATCTCTCTGTTTCTGAAATAAGTTCATGGAACACTATAATTTTGGCTTGTCTTTTTCTAGATATATTTTTCTTGGCCAGGAAGGTGGCTGAAGCAGGACTGCGGAGATGCCAAGGTTATCCACTGCATCCCAGGCCATCTCCAGGCATCTTGACTTTTGTCCTGCCACTGGACTTGATGACTCTGGAAGAGAGAGGGAGGCTGATGACTTTATGTAACTTTGCCTCACTTCAATTCAGTTCACATGCAAATCAAGACATCACCTCATGAGGTCATTGGTCTTAGAAAATGAAAGACAAACGACAAAAATTATGTACCAAACACCCTGCAAAGCACTTTACAAATATTATCTTCTTTGATGTTCGCAACAACATTTGAGAAATCTGATTAAGGGGTTAAGTGACTTGTGCAAGGGCACAACAGTTACTAAGTGTCTGAGGCAAAATTCCTGATTCCAGACCCAAGGCTCTATCCAATGCACCTACTGTTTTCATAGAAAGAGGAAACTCAGACAATCTAAGTACTGCATCTTTAAAGAGACAAGTAATCCCTACCTCACTTCCTCACCTACCAATCCAAGTGCTGCATCCATAGAGAGACAGGTAACTCCTACCCCACCAGCTTCCTCATCTCTCTCCTGTTTTCTGATTTAGACCAAAGGACAAGTAGAAATGTGCTTGCTCAGCTCTTTGCTTTAGCCTCTTCCATTCAAGAAACTCCAAATCCTGCCCCCACATCCCCATTCCTCAAACTTGCAACTTCTTGGCATTCATAGAGGCTCTTGAGTTATCTACAAGACCATCACTTCACATAGTCACCTTCTTAAATTTATTAGATGGTCTTCATCTTAATGCCTTAAATTCATCCTGGCTCATTTTATGCTACTGTAAAATGTGCATGGTAAGAGGCGTGGTGAGGTTGGATTTGCCAAGAATTAGTGTTTCTAGTTCCCCTCCATCAATCCTGTCTGATGCCCTCCAGAAAAAGTCTCTGGAAGGCTGAGCAAGGGAAGAATGGCATGAAATTGATTGGCAGTCCACCTCTAACTTATCCCTCTTCCTCTTTGTGGGGGAAATGACATCATATTTGGGACTGGTGGCAAGTGACTGCTTTTTATTCATACAAATTGGACACATATGGAAGAGTTTATCCCATTCCATGGTAAGTGCTTAATTAAGCAGCTAGTGTTGGAAACAAGGTAGCAAGAAGAGGCACCTGAGCGCTATGACTTTATCTCACCAGACCCTAGCATGCTATTAAGCAACAGACTAACAGAGATTGGAAAATACTAGGATTTTTTTAAGGGGTAGAGGATTCCCAAAGGTCAGGCAGCAGTCAAGGACACCAGGGGTATATGATCCATTACTTCTGGGATGCATGCAACAGTGATAGATTCCTTCTGGGCTCATAAATACATTTAAATCTGATATATATACACACACACACACACACACACACACACACACACATACAGTCAATATATTATTTATGATAAAAATGTGAATAATTCAACATGTCCACATTTAGCAGGTATCTGTGTAAAAACCAGCTCCACAATAGATCTTGACTCTTGGAATCTCTCCAGCAAGTGATAGGTGAAAAGGCTCTCTGTTTAGTATATGCACAGTGTGCTAGAGAATGAAGGATGGAGGGTTAAGCAGGGGTATAGTGCTTCAGCTCAGGCCCCAGCCATGATACAGGGAATTCCTTCTTGTCCAGGTACCTAGAAAAGAAGATTTGACAGTATGGTCTCTGTGATGGGGCATGGGATCAGAGTTAAGCATCTTATCTTTGAGAGTTAATTTTTAAATACTTGGAATCTTAGATCTAGAGATGGAAGGGACCTTTAAGGTCATTTAGTCCAACCTCCTTATTTTATAGTTGAGGAACCTGAGGTCACATGACTTACTCAAGGCCAGATAGGCAGTGTCAGAGCCAAGGTGCAGAAATGTTTGGGGTTTTTTGGTTTTTTTGGCTTTTTTGCTGCATAAATTCTGCTTTCAGCCCTTCCCCAACCCTGGAATCAAAAGCAAGTTGTTAGAGTGAAAACTCTTAACTCCACCTTCTCCTCCAGACTACAGGGGAAATCATCACAGCAAAACAGATTTAGAGATAGAAAACATCTTCTAATCCAACTCCCTTATTTTAAAAATGAGAAAAATGAGCTACAGAGAAGTCAATGGACTTCCCATGATCACAGAGGTAGTAAGTGGCAGAAGAGGGATTCTAATCCAGTTTCTCCAATACCCTGGTATCCAGCTGAATGGACACTTGAACATACAGAATGTGTTTACATGTATATGTATGTTGGGGGAAGGGGAAGGGATGAACTTGACTGGATAAAATCATCTAAGGACTTTAAGATCCCCTTAAGAAAGATATTTTGAGTATTGTCATGGAGAAAGCAATGTGATATAAAAGAAAGAACACTAAAACTAGTAGACATGAGTTCTAACCTCATATACTACATTTCGGGGGAAAACTCAGGGTCTATGCCTTATCCATCAAGTGCTTTGATCATCAAAAAAAAAAGATATTGAACAATTATCCTATTATAAGGTAATGCCTCTTTTGTGTTTGAGCAGCTTGGTTGTTGAAAGTGGCAGAAAATAAATTTTGGGGACAGAAAATGAACTTTTATGTAAAAGAAAAGAATTAAATCAACTTGTGAAGGATCTAAAGTACTGCTCCTTTCATATGTGAAGTTTGGTTGCAAAAGGGGGCAGAAAAAGAACTTTTGTGCATGAAATACTTTTACAATCATGTATAAAGAAATGTAAAGTATGTACTAGCAGGAAGACTGAATAGAACTGAGAGGACCTATCTGAGGATGAAGAGGTGTCTATGGCTGCATCTCATTTGCATGTAACTACTATACTTTTAGAGCATGAAGGTGGAGGTTAAAAAAACTTAACAAGTAAAACATATAACTGTTAGGAGGTATTTGATAATTTTTAAAAGACTGTTGGTTGCATACCTAACAGAAAAGTAGATTTGGGGATTTTACCACATAAGAGCAAGATGAGTCACTGAGCACCAGTAGGCTCCAATTTGAGTCAATGAAGATATTGAAGAAACTAACAGGAAAAGGAATAGGAATAGCAAGAGTTAAGAAAGAAGCAGAAACTGAGTAAGAAGATGCTAGCTGTCAGGAGAGGACAACTGACGGAAATACCTCAGCTGCCAAACTTGTAAGGTTACTCATTGGCTCATTTTACAGATGAGGAAACTGAGGCAAAGAGGGTTAAGTGACTTGTGAAGCATTACACAGCTAGTACGTTTCTGAGGCTAGATTTGAACTTACAAATCTTCCTGACTCCTGGCATGGCATTCTATCCACCGGGCCACCTAGCTATTTCTCTACAACAGAGTCATCCCTATGACCCTGAGTATGAAATATAGCCATATCGTGCTATTTCTTCTCTGGGAACCTAGACTTGTCAGTGTGAAAGCAAGTTAGGCTAAGGGGGTGGGGGAGCAGGAGAGAGAGAGAGACAGAGAGACAGAGAGAGAGAGAGACCCATAGACTATGCAAGAAGATTCATTTCGGGGTTCCATGAAGGGTCTTCTGCAAAGGTACATTGTGTAGGTACATCTGGGATTTACTGAGGGTGCTCTTTTTATTGACAGGAACCCTTTGGAGACATTTTCTATCTAGGATTTAGTAAGTACCTTAGTGCCACAGGGATCTATTAGAGTAAAAATTTTCTAATTAAAAAAAATTTTTTTCTGGTACGTTTTTACTTTCACTAGTCAGCCCATTTTCTGTGAGATAAAATTTTGATTATATGAATATTTAAGTATTAATATCTGTAACTTACCATACCTATTTTTAAGTATGAAGGCTAATATTAATTATCAAAATTTAGCATATTCAGAGCACTAGTGCTTCATAATGCAGATAGAAACATACAGAGGAATACCACTGACCTAAGAAATAAAGATATTAAGGCTATTTTATGAGATAATATTTTCAAAGTTCTTTGAATGAAGGATGAATAAATAAAAAACATTTATTTGGCTCAAATTATGCACAAAGCGGGAGCAGGTAGGTGGCACAGTAGAGAGAGCATTGGGTTTGGAATCAGGAAGACTCATCTTCGTGAGTTCAAATCAGGCCTCAGCTTACTAGCTATGTGACCCTGGGCAAGTCACTTAGCTCCATCTGCCTCAGTTTTCTCATCTGTAAAACAAGCTGGAGAAGGAAATAACAAGCCATTCCTACATCCTTGCCAACAATACTCCAGATGGGATCACTAAGAGTCAGACACAACTGAAACAATAAAACAACAAAAATATACATTATCCTTTCCACATTGTGAAGGTGAGGGGCACGGTGCCCCAGTGATCTGGAAAATCTGCATAAAACTTTTTGGCTCTTCTTTCATACCAGAGAAGTCTGAATTATTATGATATTAAAAGATAAAATATGTTGATATTGTACAATAGCATACATATATTTTATGCATTTCTGAGTTTTTAAACTTTTTCTGTGTTGTCTGCTGGCCTTCGTGTGTCATCTGCAGCTTCCACAAAACTCCCCCAAAATTCCCATTTAATTTCTTATGCCAACACATCATAACTGTGATAACATGATAACCCATGAAACCATGATGGAGAAGGGATAACTCTACCAACCATTCTGGGGTATTAAAAAAAAAAAAAGACAAAGATAGTCCCTGCCCTCAGGGAACTTACATCCTAATGGGAGAAACAACACATATAGGGAAATGGTGGCCAACGAGAGGCCATTGATCTGAAAAGTTACAGGGGATGACGAACGGGGCCATTGCGGTATGTATTGACACACACTACCCGAGAACAATGGCAGAGATCCATTCATGGATCTTGAACTGGAGGTGGGGGGTGGGGAAGGAAAAAGTATATTCATATTGTTGAGGAGGATGTGGGGTTGGTGGCTGGAGCAGAGGGAATGAAATGAAGCATGGATGAGGTTTTCCCTGTACAGCCACCGATCAGAAAACTGAAGCCCCAGGGCAGAGGTGTTCAGAACGGTCTGGTGTGGCCAGTGCAGAGAAGTTGTAAAGGAGGTGGTAGGACAGTAGGGAGTTAATAGACTCATTTCAGAATGCAAATCATGCTTGATGTCTCTCTTATTCAGCCTACTATAGAAAGGGAAGGAGCCCTATTCAAAACAGCCCCATATGATAAAATCAGTGTTAGTGCTAGAAGGAAACTTAGAGGTAATTTGTTTCCATCCACTTTTATCATCTGAAAAAACCTCTTGCTTTCCCCCCCCTCCCTCACCCCCCTCTTTCTTTTTTATTTAAATAAAAATTTTATTTATTTAAATTATTTAAATATTAATTAAATTTAAATATTTATAAAGTGCTCAGTACAATGCCTGGAGCATAGGAGGCTCTTCTTCCCTTCCTTCTCTTCCCTCCAGCCATGCATCCTCTTCCTACCTGGTACCCCCTCTTTTTCACCCAGCACCCTTCTTTGCTCCACTCCAATTTGGAATTTTCTTATCCAGGCTAGAAACTTCCAGTTTCCTAGCTGATAAATGTCTGCATGCCCATGTCCTTACTAGACAATCAGCCCCACCTCAGCAGGACCCCTGCCCAAAGCAGGAGTTCAAGATCATTGCAGACTCCTTCCACCTTTTATGTCCTGAAGACCACCTGGCAGCAGCATCCTTGGCTGTGTCTTTTTTCCATTCCTGTTTTGGAAATGTTTCTCCCAGCTTCGAGGTGAGGGAATCTGGTGAGCTGCCTTTGTTGTCCCTGCTTCCCTTTCCAAAGGACCTTGATAGTGTTTGGTTAAGCCATGTGGCCTTTCCTTGAACATGTCAAAAGAGAGAGCTTGTTACTTTCATCTTCTGTGACCCTAGGAAAGTTGCTTGATCTCTTAGGTCCTCTCCTCCCCAGCAACTCTGAGACTGATGGGGGTGTGGGCCCAAACCAAGATCTTAGCCCCTTGACCCAAAGGGAATCTGACTCCCATTTGTCTACAGGCCCCAGCCCCTCATCTCCCTTTGAAAGCCCTAACCTTACCTTTTAATCTTATTCTGATGTGCCTTTGCCCCTGGACCCAAAAGAATCTGGCCCCCTTTCGTCTATGGGCCCTAGAAAGCCCTTACTCTGGTCTCAAAAGGTTCCTTATGGACTTCCCTTGCAGCTCCCCTTATCTCCCTTTGAAGGCCCCAGCCCACCCTTTTGATCTTATGCAGATGCCTTCTAGTTCCCTTCATTATCTATTCCCATTGTCTATTTAATCTCTCAGGCCTTCCAATTGGAATTCTCACCTAGATCCTTTTCCCAGCCCCCTCCTCTGGCCACCCAAAGTTACCTTACTGTATATAAGATTCACCCTGGCCCCCATTCAGACACTGAGAATCTCTCATGCCCCAAAGGCTGAGCGTAAGGAGGTCACCTGGCCTATGTGTTTTATCACTAATAAACTTTTTCTCTGGCTGGAAGAAGATTTGAGGTGAATTCTTGTAGACAGGGCCCAGCATCGCAATCTCAGGGGTTCCCAGGAGCACTCCAAACCTCTAGACCTCTTCCAGACCATAAGTTAGCAAAATCGGCAATGTCAGAAGGAAGTTCTTCACTGTGAGCTCTCCAAGGCAATGAAATCACAAGTTCCGAAAAAGAAAAAAAAAGCTTTCAGCATTAACTAGCCCTTATGATACTTCTGCAAAGTCCCTTTAGTCCCAGCTATGAACCCTGACACTCCCTTATTTTAAAAATGAGGAAAATAGTGTCCAGATATGGTCATTGAACTGAGAGAGGCACATATTATAACAGAAATAGAACTGGTCTTAGAGTCAGATGATCTAAGTTCAAATACCAACTCAAACATTTCCTAATTATATGACCCTGGGCAAGTCACTTAACCTCCCTAAGACTCAACTCCTTCTTCTGTGTAGGGAGGACAATTATGCTTTTATTATCATGTCTTCCAGTTTTGTTGTGTGGGAAAAAAAATTAAAACTGTAAAGTGCTATATAAATGTGAGTTATTATTGTTGTTGATTTATTATTATTATTATTATAAACTATTATTATTACATAAGCTAACATAACTAATTAGCAGCAGACCCATAACTCAATTCTAGAATTACCTGCCTAGGAATTAGGTTGTTGTTGTTCAGTCATGTCTGACTCTTCGTGATTCCATTTGGGATTTTCTTGGCCAAGATACTGGAGTGGTTTGCCATTTCTTTCCCCAGCTAATTTTACAGATGGGACAACTGAGGCAAACAGGGTTAAGTGACTTGCCATGCATGGGTCACATAACTAATAAATGTCTGAGGCCAGATTTGAACTCATGAAGGTGAGTCTTCCTGACTTCAGGATAGGAACTCTTTCCACTGAGCCACCTAGCTGGCCCAGGAATCAGTTAGCCCGGCATTTTTATTGCATCACAATGCTTACACTTAACAGAGGTTCTTATGCGACTCCCTAGCCATCTCCTCTCTAGGTTAACCAACACTAATTCTTTTCTCTCAAGAAACTATCCTGCCCCAAACTCCTTTAATTGTACATTTCCCTTCTCAAGACCTTTTTCAATTTCTCCATCTCATTTTTAAAATGCAGAGCCCCAAACTGTTCATATTACTCGAATAGAGGCTTGGCCAATGCCTTGTGTAACAGATGGCTTATTTTCCAGCTTTTGCATAACTTATCTCT
The DNA here is from genome assembly GCF_003287225.1 of Phascolarctos cinereus. Classification (NCBI taxonomy): domain Eukaryota; kingdom Metazoa; phylum Chordata; class Mammalia; order Diprotodontia; family Phascolarctidae; genus Phascolarctos; species Phascolarctos cinereus. The sequence continues at coordinate 246,602,105 of NW_027555736.1, read as the reverse complement.
GTTAATCTACCTAAGTCACATTAGTTAACACCAGTAGCTAACTCATATTCAGGTTATGGTTCACTGAAATTCTCAGGGTTTTTTTTTTCTTCCAGACTTCTGCCTGGTTTATTTGTTTGCATAGCACCCTAGATATTTCTTTGGATGTATAAGCTGGCAGAGAATTTTGGAGGAAGAGAAGCAAGAAAGTGAGGAACCCTGAATTGTTCTGTGGTTTAGCATTGATATTTTTTCTTGCAGCAAGCATGCTCTTGCTTTCTCTCCTACATTTGGGCTGGCTTCCTCTCCTCTCAGACTTCTAGGGTACCCTAAGAGATTGGAGTTGTCTTTCCTCTGTTGCTCTTGGCTTGAGCCTCCACTGGCTGTGGAGTAACTAGCACCTCAGTTCCACTTAATCCACTTTACATCAATTAGTTTTTTGAAAAGGATATTTTCTTGAAAGGTATAGCACAAACAAACATTTTCCCCGATAACTCTTCCCTAAAAAACCTGTCTTTGGTGGAAAGTAGTCTCCACTTAGCTTGCAGGCAATTAAAAAAAAACCCAAAATTCTTCTCAACCATGTGGTTAACAGACTAGAACCCGTTACAGAATGCCTGTGCCTACTCTGCAGCTCTTCAAAGCACTTCCCTTACCTGTCATCATAACCCTCCTGGAAACAGGCTTCCTTGCTCCTCCACATAGGAAGCTTTATCAAAAACTATAAGCAATTTAGGGAAATAAAAAAGGTCCAATAAGAGGAAAATCTTCCCAATAAATGGAGATATTCCAAAGTAGGTCAGGCTGCCTATGCATATATTTGGTTCCTCACTGACGAGATTTTCAAACACAGGATGGATTTCTACTCTTCAGTGATGTTATAGAACTGATTCTGGTAGATGTCTAATGTCCCTTCAAATTCCGAGGTTCAACAAGCCTGTGGGAATTCTCTAGGTGTAAGTATCAGGAGGTGAGGACATTTACAGGGCTGGTAAAGCAAAGAGACACATAAGATCAAGAAAATGCCACCACCACCCTCCCCCATAACTCCTCTCCCGTGGAGAATGGACCGATTTATTGTAATTCTACAGAATGAGAAGTATTTAGGAACTTCAGGGAGTAAGTAGTCAGAGTGCAGGAATATGTGACCAGTAGTTGGTCTGGGTATGAGAATGATAGAACAGAAAAGAAAAGTTAGTAGTTGTGGTAAGTATACATTTTGGTACTGGGAAAATGAATGTAGGAGGGGCCAAAGATGCACATATGGCAGAAACGGAAGTGATGCTATAGTAATTGCTTTAGATCTCTTTCCCCCACATGACCATTGTGATGTAAGGAATGAAGGAAGGGTATATGAGGTACAGGGAAAATGGTTCACATGTCTTAATTTTGGTTCGGAATTAGGGCTTGGTTACTAGCTCTCTCCCTCATCCCCAATTTACCAATGTAGTATAAGCAACGATTAGAATCTTGGATTTAGATCTGGAAGGGCCCTTAGAGGTGATTTAGTCCAACCTCCTCAATGTATAGATCAGTGTTCTGAGATCAGGGTTTTGCCTGGTTTGATTTCCCCTAATACAATTCATCTGAATCATGGGCTTTGCCTTAAGGTTCTCTTCTCAGAAGGATAGTACCAAGGGAATGGACATGGGAGGGGGGCACAAGGCAACTTAACAACAGGGACCCAGAAGATGATTTTAAGTACTGGGCAGCATTTAGCACTCACTGAGTGCAATTTGTTTAGCCAAAACTGTCATGAGTTCCCCTGCAGGAGTTGATTCTGTTTATTAACTCGCAACTTGGAAGTTATTAACACCTATATGGCGCAGTGCTGTGCAGACACTGAGGGATGGTCCCAGGTCACCAAATCCCAAAGTGAAAAAAAGACCATAAGAGCTGAAAGCTGCATAGAGCTCTGCAGAGATTTCCCACATTATAGTTGGAGACAAAACTCTCTTCCATCATAAGGCAGTAGCCTCTGGTGGAAACTTAAACTATTTCATTGTATGTTGTTTTCATTGTGTATGAAATTCATTTTCCATTAGATCCCATTGTGTTAAAGGAGCCAGGATTTTCTAGAAGGAAAGTGTTATTGTCTACACTTCTATTAAGAGAGCCTAATTTCTTCCCCAGTTGCTGCCTGTCCTATCAGATCCAGGTGAGGTCTCAAAAATCATGCTCATGCAGGTGTCTAGGCTGAGGTCAGCTCTCATCAGCAACTGTTGATTCCTTGTAACTTGTCCAGGTCAGGACCTGCCTCTTAATCCTCCTGGCCCACATAGATACATGCAGCTGCTAACAAGGGAGTTCCATTACAAAAGGGACACTCTTTGTTTCCGTTGCTGGCCTTTGCTTCCCTTTGGATCCCTTCCAGGAGGCTGGCCAAGAAGGAAATGTAGGGGAAAGAGGCTGGGTCACTGGATATTTTGGGAACAGAGTTTCTTGACAGAAAATGTGAAAAAGTAAATGCCCTAGTGTTTTCTCACACAGAGGCATGGTTCTGTAAGCGAATCGTACTAGAGCGACCAGGTTCAATATCCAGTGCATAAAGCATTGTGTGCTGGAATTCAGAAGGATGGGGGCACTAGTCTACAAAAACTATGAGCAGGAGGCTGCTTCCCAGTCAGTCAGTCAGTCAATTAGCATTTACAGTGCTTACTCTGTGTCAGGCATTATGATGAGCACTGGGGATACAAAGAAAGCCCCACCCCAAAAAAGTCCCTGATCTCATGGAACTCACTATGTACAAAAAAGTTAGATACAGGATAAATTTGAATCTCAGAGGGAAGGTGTTAAGATTAAGACCAAGAAAGGCTTCTTGAAAGAGGTGGGACTTTACCTGAGTCCATGAGCATCTGCTGGATGCTCATTTAACTGTGTGACCCTACACACATCACTTAACCTCTCTTGACCCAGTTTCCTTATATTTAAAATGGGAATAATGATGATACTTACCTCACACAGTTATTGTGAATATCAAACAAGTTAACATGTAGAAAGTACTTTATTAACCTTTGTTGTTGTTTTTCAGTCATGCCCAGCTCTTCATGATCCCATGAACTATAGAACACCAGGCCCTTCTACCCTCCACTAGCTCTCAAAGTCTGTCCAAGTTCATGCTATACAAATGCTAGTTATCGTTGTTGTTGGCATTGTTGTTATGAGATTAAAAGGAGACTAGAAGTGAATATAGGAACTCCAAATCACTGCAGACAATAGTCACGACTTTAGATAGGCTGATACTCTTCTTGGGGTCTCAATTTCCCCCTACCATAATTACTATATTATAAGTGACTTTACAGGGTGGGTCTCTGGCTGGTTTCATGTCACCATATTAAGACAGTTAGGTGGGAGCATCTAGGTGGCTGCAGTGGATACAGCACTGGCCCTGGAGTCAGGAGAACCCTGAGTTCAAATCCGGCCTCAGACACTTACCAGCTGTGTGACCCTGGGCAAGTCACTTAACCCCTATTGCCTCGAAAGAAGGAAGGAAGGAAGGAAGGAAGGAAGGAAGGAAGGAAGGAAGAAATGAAGAAAGAAAAAGAAAGAAAGAAAGAAAGAAAGAAAGGAAGGAAGGAAGGAAGGAAGGAAGGAAGGAAGGAAGGAAGGAAGAAATGAAGAAAGAAAGGAAGAAATGAAGAAAGAAAGGAAGAAAGAAAGGAAGGAAGAAAGGAAGGAAGAAAGGAAGAAAGAAAGGAAGGAAGGAAGAAAGGAAGAAAGAAAGAAAGGAAGGAAGGAAGGAAGGAAGAAAGAAAGAAAGAAAGAAAGAAAGAAAGAAAGAAAGAAAGAAAGAAAGAAAGAAAGAAAGAAAGAAAGAAAGAAAGAAAGAAAGGTCAGGTGAGGTGTAAAAGATACTGACAAGCAACAGTTTTAGGCAATGACTTTGAGGACTGATTCAGCCTGCTCTGAACCTACTTTAATGACCCCCAAGGCTCCCACTTTACTGAGTTTAGGTACTTGTTTTCAGCCTAAAAATACAGTCTCCTATATGTCAGTGGAATGTTGGAAGGCAGGTAGCAATAGAAAAGTACAACATCCCATTAGCCCAAGGCAAGGGAACGTGGGAAGCTGTATCCCTAAATGTCAGAACACCAAATAGGAGGTGTTTGGGGGTACCAGCTGCAGACATTTGATGAGGAACAAGAGATTCTCAGAGAAAACTATGTCAAAGAATGTACTGGATGGGCTATGCAAAGATTAGGGGGAAATATCAGGTAGGAATAATGGTACCTGGTAAAATGGTAGTAGAAGGTTCAAGAAAAGGAATCAGAAGCCAAAAAAAGGAAAGTATCAGAGGACCTGGGGAAATGGAGGAAAGGATGGAAAGGACAGGAAGGAGAAGGGTCAATGTTTGCACCATAGTTTCAGATATGGGGGCCAAGGTGAATGGTGGGACTACTGACATCCCCCCCAAAAAAAAAGTCAGAAGAAAAGACAGGGTTAGAAGGAGTATATAGTAGATGCAGTTTGGGACATGCTGAGTTGAACATACTAGTGGACACACAGAATTTGTTCCATCGTTAGACAGGCCTACTGCTGTAATTCTAAGCACCAAACTGACTTGCTACGTTATACATTGGCCCAAAGGTATGTCTGATTCTTTTAGCAAATTACAAAACATTTCATGTGTGGTTGTCATCTGTCTTCAATGATCAAAGCACTTTAAACTTACTAAATGAAGGACTTGCTCACATCTAGTTTATGCCCTTTATTGAATGATGGATTCCATCCAGTCTGTCCTTCCGTAACTGCTTGGGGTAGAATGGACCACCACCCTTACACTGAGAAAAAACCATCAATTCTGAAAATTAATAGATAATTTATAATTTGGGAGAGATCATTTTCAGTTGAGTTATGGGATCAGGAGCCAGATTACAAATGGCAGAATGAAAAGAAGAAATAAAGACAGTGAGGGTAGACAGGTATTTCTAGAAGTATGTCCTAAAGAAGATGAGTAAGTAGATAGGAAGTCATCACAGAACGTTTGTGTACACGCTTAATCAGAGGTAGAACCCTTTCAACACGTCATCACATGCCTCCAGAAGCAAACTCAGCAAAACCATGGTTTGGCAGGAGGTAGAACATACTACTCATGTTCTAAGGTCTGGATCTCCATCAGCTTGTCTCCAGTTACACTCCTTCGTTTAAAAAAAATTGTCATCCCCAGAAAACTGGTTGAGCTTAATTTTTAATACATTCCTCCTTTGCTTCCCCAACTCTTGTCTTTTTACTAGAGACTTTAGCACACATCTTTATTTTCTCTCAAACACTGTAACTTTCAGGTTCCTCTATCTCCTACAGTCTTATGACCTATTCCTGAACTCCACCTTATTCACACGAAGGGATAATCACATGTTTTATATCAACATTACCTACAAATATTCTACCTCTATAATCAAAATTTCTGATATTACTCTAGTTGTTCATAACCTCCTATGTCCATATGTACCCCTTCTTAGGGACAGGGAAATGTGTTGTACTTCTGTTATTGCAATATCTTCTCAATAAAAGTCCTTTTCGTTGTCATTGCTGAGGCATGGCCGACTCTTTATGACCCCATTTGGAGTTTTCTTGGCAAAGATAGTGGAGTGGTTTGTCAATTTCTCCCCAGCTCTTTTTACAGATGAGGAAACTGAGGCAAACAAGGGTTAAGTGACTTGCCCTGGGTCATATAGCTGGTAAGTATCTGAGACCAGATTTGAACTCATGAAGATGAGTCCTTGGGACTCCAAGGGCCTGCATTCAATCCACTGTGCCCCCAAGCTGCCCCCAAAATCCCTTTGCAAATTGATTTTCAATGCCTGTTAAGGAAGTTATCAGCTGATTAAATGATATTGGGACAATAATCATGGGTGATTGAAATTGAGGGGGAAACATTAGATTGGGAGCTCAAACTAATAATATTAGAAAAAGCCAATAGCATTAGAAGATCTAAGATCTGAGAGTGAAAGTTGGATTAAGGACTTTGGGAATTCAAATGGGTTTTACAAGACCAAAATAGTATTCAGACATTATTAGATATGCTATACTTTCTTGGAAGGGGTACCAATTCTCTTCTTCAGGCCCTTTAGGTCAAGCTCCTTTCTCCCTCCGCATTCATCAGAGGAAACAAAGAGAAAGGAAGAAAAGGATGTGATAATTATTTTGAATCTGTAGAAGACACTGTGTTTGGGGATCTGCCTGTAAGGAAGAGGTGTATCCTCAGTTCGGCATCACTTGAGGATATCATAAGAGAGTCCTGAGCATGACTGGTCCAGAAATCTGGAGATCCGAGGAAGAAAGCCAAAGAAATATAGAAGCAGTCGTTGCTTCAACCTTCAACAAAAGCACCCTTAGGCAAAAATTGCATGACCCTTTCTTCCCCCACACTAGGCTGCTGCAGCCAATTACCTTCCTAACTTTCTTACACGGAGGGGTTTTTAAAAAAATCTATCTAAAAGGTATAATTTGAATATGCATACATTTTGGAAAATTATTTAAATTAGCATACATTTTCTCTCTCTCTCTCTCTCTCTCTAACTGACTCTGTCCACAACTTAGCTGAATACTAAAAGAAGGGGGAAAAAGGAAAACCCCTTTCCCTTTGGGGTGAACTTCCTCTCAGTCTTGAAACCCTGCACTTCAGATTTTGGACACAAATCTTACCAAATGGTCTCCGATTTAAGAGCAATTTGAAGTTAAGAAGAAACAAGTAAGCGTCTAAAAGGAGCAGACTTTCTACTGAAAGCTGTGGTATAACCACAGCTAGGAAGGTATTGAGCCATTTTCACTCTCTTTCCTTTCCTCCTCACTACCTCATCCTGAGACATTTAAGTAATGGGGGAAAATAAGTGATAGTTTCCATGAGCTGAGCTCCCAGGAATAGAAGCAAGCAAAGAGGGCTTCCAACTGATCCCTAGGTGTCTTGCCAATAAGATGCTAAATGCTTCCACCTGATTGACTCTCAGCAGCGGTCATTCCCATGATCACTGGCATCTGCACGACTATTTGGCTCTGCCTTAGTTTTCTTTGACCCCAACATCCTCTACTCTGCTCCAAAGCACCTTCAGCTTCCAGAGAACCTGCGCTCTCTAGAGTTCAGTCCTCCCACCTCTTGGTAATATGGAGTGCAAATGAATTTACATGTGTAAAGCACTCTGCAAACCTTAAAGCATTATACAGATGCTGGCTATTATTTTAAATTAGAGAAAGGATATATATGTATGTACATAGCATATATGTAACATGTCTGCATATATTACATCCTTATATATATATATATACATGCTAAATAGAATGTAAACTCCTTGAGGGTGGATATTTTCATTTTTTTTTCCCTCTGTATCCTAGAGCACATAGTAGGCACTTAACAAATGTTGATTGACTGAAACTATTAGGGCTCTAGGGGAAAGTCAGACGGCTGTAATGAATAACATGCAGTGTTCATGTAGTCACTTACAAGTGTCTGTGATGGAATGTGGAACAGTTGTTAAGAGCTGGAGAAAAACAGGAGCAGAATGCGAGTACTAGTGGTAATGGAGTCAATAGTCAAGTAGACATGTTATCATAGCAAAGTGGTCTCTAGTTGGCTGTGGTGAAGCATATGTAGAATGGAGTTTGATTATACAAATGATGGAGAGTGAGTGTTTAGTACAGAAGGAAGATTAGTGGTGAGAAAAAGAGTTTGAATGAGAATGTATGTGTGGTGGAGGGGAGGCGAGGTTCAGGTGTGGATCCCTGGGCAGAAATCCAGCCAAAACTGTCAGAGTGCTTCGAGTGAGGGAGTCTTGAGTTGCTGGACCATGGAGAAGCATGGGCAAAAGCTAGTCCCTGCTTGTGTAATTGACCAGAAGTGTTGTATGTCCTGGGATCCTAGTATTGATCTCCATGGGGCAGTTCTAGCACCTGTGATAACAAATCCTGACACATTGAGATCTCTGAATGGCAGAGTCCTGAGCCCCCAGGTTATAGGGAAGGAGACCATGAGCATAGATGGCAAGCAGAACTGAAGAAGAAAAGTGTGTCAAAGGATCTATGCATCTGGTAAATGTTTAACAAGTGGCTCCCCAAAGGGAAGGGGAACTGTACCTACAAGACACTTTCAAGTTTAATCTGCATTATTAACATTTTCTTCATCACTTTTTAAAGTCTAGACATTAATAAAACAATAAATCAAGCCCTGATATGTAGCATTTGCTGATTTTCATGGTAATAAATGCTCACGCCAAAAATTTAACAATCAGGTCATTTGAGCAAGAATAAGCTGGCTCCAGCACACTCCTGAGGATGTTACTCTCAGTTTTAAACTGATCTGTTACACTGATGCTTTCGAGCTGAGAAACTCGTTCTTTGTGGGTAGGTCTCTGTTCCACTGTATTGCATGCATAGGGGAGGTCCCAAACCTCCCCTACGGAAAGATTGCCAACCACATTAAAAAAAATAATAATAATGATGGCAGAAACGGGGTTAGGTAAGAAGAGGAAGACAATGACCTTGCACCTCAGACTAACTTTGTTCTTATTCCTTTCTTTCTCCCATTTATATGCATGTAAGAGCAGAAGAATTTGGGGACTTTTAAAAACCTCAGCAGGTCAGACTCACATAGCTCCACAGAATTTCTGCAGCGGAGCCCAAGATTCTCATGGAGAAATTAAGCAGGGACTTCTATAGATCCTCTTGACCCTAAGTCAGGCAGAGAGATTCCTTATACTGACCCTGTCCCTGGATGAACAGGAAGTCAGAGGTTCAAAAGCAGATTTAAGTCTAAAAGCTCTAGTTAGCTGAGGCAGCTGTGTGTTCCAATGTCTGACAGAGACTCCTGGCCATGCTCACATGCCTGCTATGCCAATAGAAGCAACATATCCAACAGATTTCTGCATGCAAGACCATCAGGAAAGAACCTACTGGTTAGCCAAAGGCTTAAGTTGCCCTTGCATGCATCAGTTTTGTTTGTATGTGATCATTGTATGTGTCCTTGTACATGTGTAACCTCAGTGTCTCTTGACATGTATTTGAGGCACATATGTTCTTTATGTGTGCATCTTGTGTATGTCACCCAGACACATATTCTCCACATTGTTCATTCTTCTTACTGATAATGTGTGTATTTGAGGAAAAGTGGGTTTATGGGAAAAGTGTTTTATTGCTACTTTTTTTTTTGCCATACTATTTCATTAAATGCCTTCACTTTGAACTAATTGTGTCCTCTGGCTTAATAGCAAAAACAAACACATTGCTTTGGTTAGTTTTGTAGATTTTTCTCCTTTTTAATCTTCCTTACAAGGGAAAGCTTGATAGGTGGGTAGAAAAGAAGGGGATATTCAGAAACAAATGTCACATAAAAACAGAAGGACAATGGTAGGATTAAGGGTGGGAAATAGCCTGGGGTGATCCAGAGGTAACAAACAATGAAGGGCTGGGCTGGGTGACAGGTAACAGAATTGAAGGTTCATGAAATAGCTTGTAGGTGGGGAAAGGGCAGGTAGGTGGCATGCCTAGATGGTGACTTCATCTTCCTGAGTTTTAAACTGGCCTCAAGACACTTACTAGTCACTTAACTCTGCTTGCCTCAGTTTCTTCATCTGTAAAATGAACTGGGGAAAGAAATGGCAAACCACTGTAATATCTTTGCCAAGAAAACCCCAGATGGGTCATGAAGAGTCAAACACAACTGAAACAAGTAAGCAACAACAACGAGCTATTATGAGTGAATGCAAGCACACCAAATAACTTGAACTTGAGACAGATTTTGCAGCACCCTGAAGTGCCACACATGTATTTCTGATGAATTCCTGTATACCTGGCTGTACTGTAATTCATCTGAGGTCTTGTGCCCAGAAAGACACGTTTGGGTGGTGATGACTGTATCACAAGGTCAGTTACAGTGATATAGCTGATAGATGCTTCTGAGCTCTTTCCTATTATCTTAGGCACACCAGTGTTATAAGAGATAGTGTGATTTAACAGTGAGAAAGATGGCCTTGGAATCAGGAAGCCCTGGGTTCCAGTTTTACTTCTGATACATTCAATAGACATGATTATGATCAAGCCATTTACTTCTCAATGCCCCCAGGCAACTTTCTAATCCTATAGGTTAACAAAGAATTATTGATCTATGTCAATGGAGGGATTTATTATGCTCTGAGTTCTGACCTACTTATCCCATCCCCACCCCTGCATGAAATCTCAGGTTAAGACCTCTAATCCTTCAAAAATTTCTGTTTCAGATACCAAAGGGAGCTCTATTCATCAATAAGGTTCTGTAAAGCATTTAAATTTTCTTTGGAGGGAAAATGCCTTGCTTGATAGAGCACCCTGTAGACTAAGGCTTAGATGCTACAAAAGACTGACCCTAGCCTCAAAAGCACTTCAGTGGAGTACTTTGAAGTATCCAAAGTTTGTTCTAATACCCCACACTCCCCATTTTACTTTACTCAATGAGTTATTAACCTAAGAGTTTCTTCTTTTTAGGGACAGCCTATTAAAATGAAATTTCATCCAATACCAGGAACTGACAGGGTATGGGACTGGGCCCCAAAAATGCAACCCAGCTCCTAAACCTTCCCACACATCCCCACCTAAATACTCAATAATCCTTTCAACTGTCCCTACACTATAGCTCTGACCCAGCCCCAACCTTCAATTCTCTATTACCTCTGACCCAGCCCAGCCCTTCATTATCTGTTACCTCTGCACTACCCCAGGCTATTTTCCACCCTTGATCTCAGCTAGACTGTTTCTTGGTTATTTCCGAGTCACCTCAGGCTATTAGCCATTCCTCGATCCCATCCAAATCTTCCCACAATCTGTTTCACTATTAAAAAAAAAAAAGGTCTGTCTTATCTACCTAATGTGCAGATTCTTAAAATCCCACTCCCTTCTGTTGGCCACTGAAAGAAGCTTTGAGTGGAACTTTTTTGAGGCAGACCCGTACCTTTTGGCATTGAATTTTGGGGTTCTCAGGACCTCTAGACTATAGCAGAACCATCTCCAAAGGTACTGAGTCAACCCTGAGTAATTCGTGCAGGTCAGATTTCTTCACCTATATACGCAGTAGACGATTTCTGAATTGCAAAGTCTGGGCTTTTTGTTTGTTTGTTTTGGGGTTTTCTTTTTGTTTTTTGGCTTTTCATTAGACAAGCCTTTGTCTGAAGAAGTGGGGATTGGCCCAAAAGATACAAAGGCCCTGGAGAGTTACTGAACCCCAGAGGGTTTTCTTTGAGAACGTGACTCTACTGGCATTGGACCTTACAGCTTCGTGACCAGCCTGACCTCGTGCTCTTCTTATGTACCTAATAAACACTTACTGAATTGAATTTTCAAGAAAATATGCATTGATGTCACTGATAAAAATGGCTTCCTTTTGACTCCCCAGGAGATTTTAGTAAAAAACACTAACAGATGTTCAATGAGCGTGGGCTTTTTTTCTTGTAGCGACTTGGTTTTGTATAGCTAAGACATTAGACTCCCATAGACCGCTCAGGCAGACAGCGGCTGACAGGATCTCACAGGCTGCCAGCATGCTCCTCTGATCACCTAGCAGAACATGGCAAACACTGCCCCTGGGAATTGTAAGGTCATTAAGAAAAAAAGATGTAATTAACATCAAAACCAGGCAGGGAGATGCTGTCAAACTCTCGTGTTCTGCAAATGACTGAGAGGCTTAAAAATCGCTGAAGAAGAAATCCAGTCAAACCAAAATAGACTTGGTTTCAGGATAATGAAGACCTGGTTGTAGAGTGTTCCTAGTATCTAAAACTTTAAGGCATCATAAAGTTCATCTAATCCAACCACCCTCATTTTAGGGAGGAAAAAAATGAGGCCTAGGCAGGTGGGTGGCACAATGGATACAGTGCCAGTCCTGGAGTCAGGAATACTCCTTTTCATGAGTTCAAATCTGGCCTCAGACACTTACTAGCTGTGTGACTCTGGGCAAGTCAGTTAATCCTGTTTGCCTCAGTTTCCTCATTATAAAATAAGGTGAAGAAGGAAATGGCAAACTACTTCAGTATCTTCACCAAGAATATCCCAAGTAGGGTCAGGAGTAGAGAGATACAACTAAAACAACTGAACAATGATAAAAAAAAAAAATGAGGCCTAGAGAGGGACAGTGACTTTCTCAAGGTCACGCATTAAGTGACAGAGCCAAGACTCAAACTAAGATACTAGATTCCAAATATAAGGATTTGTCTATACTCTACCATGCTGCCTGTATGGTAATACTAGGAAATGATAGCTTTAAGATTAAGAGAATGTTTTTTGAAAAAGGTTTCCATGGTTTCAATCCATAATGTGAAAAAATAGAAACAGATACCTGCCAAATTTCTACTGACTTAGAAAACCACAAATTAACAGTATTCTCATTGTGTACTTTTGTTTATTTTGTCAAACAAATTCCAATTACATTTCAATCTTATTCAGTCCTTCTCTAAAGTGTTTTCATCCTCTAGTCTGACACCTCTGGTTTAGATCCTGCTTTAGATAAGAGGGATTCTTAAACTATGGTCCTTGAACCTCCAAAATGCCAGTGGGTAGATGGTAGATAGTCCACAAATTTGGACAGGAGGAAAATTACATCTTCATTTCAATAAAGTTTCCTTTGTATTACATTTTACACGTTTAAAAGCATTATTCTGAGGAGTCCATAAATTTCCCCAGATTGCCAGAGCATTCCATGACACACACAAAAAGTTAAGAAACCATGGTTCAGATGTATATGGATACTTCCCTGGAACCTATTAGACCTTCAATGACTCTCGCGTGAGAAATTCCTTCAGAACAGTGTTAGGGCTGACATTTTGAAAGGAAATCTCTGAAAGTTCCTTCTAGCTGTTAACATTGTATGATTCAGTCAGTCCATTCTAACCAGTAATTTGTTCATCTCCCATTTCCCTCACCTTAACCTAAATTTTCTTCCTTCCCTCCTCCCCCTTCCCTCTTAAGAATTCCTAGCTTCTTTCAAAGCATGGCTCAGATGCCACATCCAAGGCTTTTCTGATTCTTCCATTCTCTTTGGAGTTCTCTCCATCTCAAAATTCATTTCTCTATATAGGCAATTCTGGCGTATCTAAACATGTTAGATCCCAAAAAGCACGGTGATTTGCAAAATTGTGCAATAAAAACCATGTAGCTCATGGGAAAGGTTGGGTTAGGAGTACAGTGCTTAAAAACTTCATTAGTAGCACACATTTTTTTTAAAAGATAGGAACTGAATGAAAAATGGTAGCATAGCTTTATACACGTTAAATGGTTAAGAAATACAGAAATACTACAGTAAATAGTGGCCAAGTCTTTGCTGCTTTGCCTGCACATTGGGCTAACATGAGCAATTTGGGCAGACCCCAACTCCAAGCCTTTGGCCACAGTAGAAGGGGCTGAGGGTGAGAGTGGGGTGAAGATGAAGTTGAGGTGGGGTAAAAGTGAGATGGAGGTGAACATGAGATGGGGGTGGGACTATTTGGTTCTCATCTGCCCACAGCGGCTACTGCACCAGAAGGTATACAATAAATATGGCACTTTAGTTTAACAAAGAACTTAAGTTTGGACTTTGGAACTAGGGCTGCAGCTTGGAAGTTATTGTGAAGCGAGACAGTTTTCTGAGTTTTCTCACTGTTTCTTGAGGAAGAAATCTTGCATTATACTAAAAAAAAGTCCCCTAAAATACCAATTGCTTTGGAATAAATTCACGTTTTTGAAACCTGTGTTATGGCAGATCTGTTCACACTTCATATTTACTTTCCTTGTACTAGCTTTATCACTCCCAGTAGAATTTAAGCTCTCTGAGGGCAGGAACTGCTCCCTTTTATCTTTGAAGCATAGTTCCTTACACATAGTAGGTACTCAATATATATTTGTTGAATTGATTTTGCATTACCTTATGCATAGACCACTGCAGTACTATCTCAACGATCCTCCCTTCCTCTATCCATTCTGGTGACATACTTCCTACTACTGCCAGATTCATTTTCTTATACTACCATTTTCATTGCCATTACCCAGTTCATAAACCTTCAATAGCTAGCTTCCCATTCTCAATGAAATCAAGCCCAACTTCTTAGCCTGGCATTCAAGGTACAAATCTACCTTTCAAACCTCTACTCTTCAAATGAACTTGCTAATTCCAGGATGTTTGTCTCCAAGACACAGCTCGTGAATTCCTTTGTTCCAGGAATAGGGAGGAGGGCAGGGACAACCAGTGAAAAAGCCCAGAGACGTATTGTAACTACTCAAATAGGCCAATGTAATTGTAGTATAGAGTGCATTGAATTGAGAAAAGTGTAAGAAAATTGGAAAGATAGGAAGGAACTGGGTTATGAAGAAATTTAAATGTGAAAAAAGGACTTTATATTGACTCTGAAGGTAATAGGAAATCATCAGTGTTTATTTAGTAGGGAGGTGGTATGCTTTAAGAAATTTATTTTAGCAGCTGAATGGAGAATGGATTAGGGCAGAGAGAGAGAGAGATATGGTGAGAAAACCAGTTAGAAGGTTACTGCAATCGTCTACGCAAGAAGTAATGAAAACTTGTACAAGGATGGTGGTAGCATGAAAGGGATATATATATGAGACATAGTATAAAGGCAGAAATTATAAGATTTTAATAGTTTAGATAGATGGGGTAAGTGTGATTGAGGAGTCAAGGATGACATGAAGCTTGTGTGTGATGGGGAGTGAGGGGGGTGTTTGTGCCCTCAATAATGATAGGAAATTTGAGAATGGGGGGAGGAGATAATGAGGCCTGTTTTGAATATGTTGAGTTTGAGATATCTATTGGGCATTCAATTTGAGGTGTGCAAAGGGCAATGGTAATATAGAACTAGAACTCATGAGAGATAGGAGGACTGGATAAATGGATCTGGGAATCATCTGCATAGAGATAACAATTTAACTCATGGGATCTGACAACATCACCAAGTCATACAGAAAAGGAGAAAAGAAGATGGCCCAGGACAGAGCCCTGAATGACACCCACAGTGGTCATGGTATTGATGAAGTGTTATCACAGGAGACTTAGGAACCAATAGCTCATAGTTCAAAGTAGAACCAGAGGTGGCAGTGTCCTAAATACTCAGCGAAAAGAGAATGATCCAGTGTTAAGTGTTGCAAAGAGGTCAAAAGTATGAGGATTGATTAAAGACCATTAGTTTGGCAATTAAGAGATCATTGGTAACTTTGGAGAGAGCTATTTCATTTGAATGATGAGATCAGAAGGCAAAATCAGGGGGTTAAGGTGAGAAGAGAGGAGTTGACGGCACCTAGTATAAACAGCTTTCTCAAGCAGTTTAGCCAAAAAGAGAAGGAGAAATAAGATGGTAGCTAGCAGAGGTAGTTGTATCAAGTGAGGAGTTTTTAAAGGTAGGAGGGATATGGATATGTTGATAGGGAACCAGAAGGAGTAGATAGAGAGACTAGAAAATTAAAGAGAGAATAGGAATAATCAGGGAACCATGCAGTACATGAGAGAAGAGGGGAGAGAGGAGAAAAAAATATTTTTTTTCTTTCCCTTTCTTAAGCTCAAGGCCAACCCTAGCCACAGTTTTTAAATAGGTGAAGTTTATCTTTGGCATCCTCCTACCTCCCTTTCTACACACTTCTCCAAGTATCTTTGCTTGCAGCTTTAAGTCACTCCCTTGGTAACTCCATTCAAAGTGTTCTATACTCTTAAATTATCTATATCCTCTTCAAAAATAAACTGCCATCATTTTTTCAGTAAAGGAGGAAAGCATTTGTTTTAAGTAATTCACACTAAGCTGCCAGATGTTTGCGTTTTTAAGAAGATACTTGTTAACCTTAACAAATCTCTAATTGGTAGAGTTTTGGGTAGTATAATAAAGTAGGTTAAAAAAATCATACAGCAGAAAAAAAGATAGTTTTGACCCACTCTCTATGCCTGAGAGTCTACCCCCAGGGTCAGCTCCTCTGAGTTATTTCTGCTTTTCACAGCTTCTTCCCTCTCTTTAAATCTGAATTCAGAACTTTTCTACATGTACCAGCTTTTTAGCAGCAGCTCCTGAGGAGGAAATCACAAGTACTAGGTAGCTGGGTGGAAACACCTATTGTTTATATAGACTTCAAGTCACTGTTTTAGCTATAAATCCTTTATAAGTCAGGGCCTAAGACTAGGTATATGTCATGCCATCCCAAGGTAATGGTAAGCTCTTTGAAAACAAGGATTGTGTCTTTTGTTTTTATTTCATTGTATTTTCCTTAATGCCTGGCACAAGAGGAGGGAAAGAGAAGAGAATATGCATTTAAGAACCTATTATGTGCCAGGCACTATGCTAAGTGCTTCACAGATATTCTCTCATTTTATTCTCACAAAAACAGTATGAGACTAGTAATATTATTATCCCCATTTTACAGTCGAGGAAGCCAATGCAGAAAGAGGTTAAGTGACTTACCCAGGTCACACAGCTATTAAGTGCCTAATGTGGGATTTGAGCTTAGGTCTTCTTGATTCCAAGCCCAGTGCCACTCAATTTTCTCAGAAAGAATTGCATTTACATTTATAAAATTATAGGAAGCAAGTCCTCATAAATTCTTGAAGTCATTGAAACCACAGTGACACTATGAAATAAATCACAGTAGTCATGCTTAAAAGAATTTATATCTTTTGTATCTGTCAAGTACATTTCCTACTGAATACCTTCTCCCACTCCCTCTCAGATAGCCTTTCATTAAAGCAAAGGGAAAAAAAGTGGAAGAAGAAAAAAAAAGTTCAGTAAAACTAACCAACATATTGAAAAAACATAGCAGTCATACTTTAAGAGGCCTAATAAAAAATGTGTAGCTCCCTAGGCTTCTTCTCAGGGTGGTCTCTTCTGAGATATGCCTCCTCCACGTCCCTGGGACTGTTGGGGTAGGTACCTATTAAACACACTGCTCAAGTACTCCACTGTGCTTTCTTTTATTGAGTCAAGTGTGATGACAACAGATTTAAATCAGACATTTAATAAAACAGAGTAATAAACAATACTATGGAATTAAATCAGGTATGACCCTCTCCAGGCACTCAGTCCCAAATCGCTGCCTCCCACCTTCCTGTAGGGAACATCTCCTAGGGAACACAGTATTTGAGATTTAGAATGGACCTTGACCAACTCATTAACCAAACCCTCTGATCCATCTAATCCTACCCATCTAATCCACTCCATAAGCCAAAAGAATCTCCACCACTACCTGCTCAACAAATGGTCATCCAACCTTTGCTTGAAGACCTCCAAGATTGATGGGGGGCGGGGAACCTGCCCTCTTCAAGGCAACCCATCCTATGTTTGGACAGCTTTTTTTTGGATACAAAGTCTTTTTAACATTAAGCCTGAATATTCCACTTTCAAACTTTGCAAACTTAATGTACTCCATCTCTCTCTCTCTCCTTGCATAGTCTATGGATCTCTCTCTCTTTCTCTCTCTCTCTTCTTTCTCTCTCTCTCTCTCTCTCTCTCTCTCTCTCTCTCTCTCTCTCTCTCTCTCTCTCTCTCTCTCTCTCTCTCTCTCTCTCTCTCTCTCTCTCTCTCTCTCTCTCTCTCTCTCTCTCTCCCTCTCTCTCTCTTTTTCTCCCTCCCTCCCTCTCTCTCCCTCTTTCTCTCTCTCACTTTTTTCTCCACCTGTTCTCTAGTTGCAACCATCAGTGACTCACTCCTAACCCAATCACAGTTGGTGCAACTCTAAACCATCAACCATTCGCCCTTTGCCAGATGTCCACTATCCTATGTCTGCTTGCCCCATCTAGCAAGATTTCCATCTCTCCTTTCTAAACTGTGTATTTTGAAAGCTGTTGACTCACACAAATGCTTTTGGGCAAGTTCCAAATTGTAAATATAATATCTTTTCTTTTGATTCACTTCCTTACACATATCATGTTGTTGTGTTTGTATCCCCAACACTTAGCATAGTGCTTGGCATATAGTAAGCTTCTTGACTCAGTTACTGACTATTGAATAATATTGCTATGACCCCTCTCCTTTTTCTCTCCTACAGCCTAAATATCTCTTGTTCCTTCAAACAGTCTTCATGCCCTTTGCCATACTGCTTGCACCACTCTGAATGGTTTCCAACTTATCAGTGTCTTCCCTAAACTTTGGTACCAAGAATCGAACACAATACTTCTGACACAGTTTGGCCAGGGCAGTCCAGTAGCACTATCAACTACTTTTTCCTGAAAGTAATTCCCATCTTAACACAACAGATAAAATTATCTTTCTTAGCTACTCTATCACATTAATTATTTGTTTGAAGCCTGTGGTCCATTAAAAATCCCAAAACTTTTTCAAGCGAACTGCTGTCTATCCATGTCTCCTTCATCTTATATCTATGATGTTGATTTTTTGAACCCAAGGTAAGCTTGAACTCTACTAAATTTTGTATTATTAGATTTGTCCCAGTGCTCTAGCTTATCAAGATGGTGTAGGAACTTGACTCCATCACTGACTGTATTAGCTATCCATCATAGCTTTGTGGCAACTGCAGATCACATACCAGTTATGCCTTTATCCAAGTCACTAATGACAGTCTTTAATAGCATTAACTCAAGCGCAAATTTCTGAGGTATGTTACTGGAGACCTCTCTACAAGTATACATCAAATGATGACAGCATGGGCCATTCAACTAGTTGTTGGTCCACATCTCTCTGTCTTTTCCCTAAGAATACTATAGAGCCCTCACTAAAATCTAGGTACAGTATGTCTATACCTTTTAAAAAGTAAGTTGGTCATACTTTGATTTTCTTTTAATATTACAGTTCTTTTCCAAATATTAAAAAAGGTGAAGCCTGACTTACAATGGTCACATTGATATCTTTAGGCAACTCCTCCCCCATACACACACACACACACACACACACACACACACACGCACGCACATTCACACATACACACAAACATACATACTTCTTGATCTTACAAGGTTGTCTCCAAGACCAGGAACATGAGTCTCAGGATCGCTGTTTAGACACTTAGGTTCAGGCAAAGTATAAAAAGCAGAAGAGGCATCCAACATCTTTACATCCTGACTTGGACTCCCCAGGAATAATACTTGCTCTATCACCCACATGAGTAGTCACCATTTCTGCTGGGAGTGGGAAGTGGTCTGGAGAGGAGGGTGCCCCTCCCCACACCTTATGATAAGTCCCAGAGAATTACTTGACTCATATAATGTAGAGAAAGGAAGAAGAAAGAACTTCAGAGGGTATAGTCATTCCACTTAAAGGCTATGGAGTGAATGGTTCTTCCTAACTTAAAGACCTCAATGAGCCAGTTTTCATGCATTTACCTCTCCCCACCATGGTAATGAGGAGGAAGCATATGGAACTCAACAAGAAACCTCTGATTATGCATTTCTTTTATCAAAAGGCTCACCAGGAAAGGGTAGGACAAATGTACCACCAGAAGAAACCCAGCTCCAAGGATAGCACAGGTAGCAATGGAAGGAGCACAGCTCTAGGCATGTTCTATTGGATACACTCTAGCCAAAACTGAAGGACAAGAGGAGGTTTGGAATAGTTACTCTGAATAAACTCATTACACTGTGGAGAGATGGCATCATCAATAAAAGTAAGTACCTTGGGAGGAGAGGCAGATTTAGGGGGAATATGATGAACTCATTTTTGGACACACTGGACAAACAGTATGCATTTGGAAATGTGTACTTGGAATACAGAATGGAAACCATTAATAGACATATAAATTTGGGAGTCATTGTTGTGGAGCTGATAATTAAAACCTTGAAAGTAAATGAGATTACCACAGGAGAAAGAGAGAAAAAGGCCTAGGGCACAGCCTTGGTGATACTCATTTTTAGTTGTGGGAGGACATAGATAACGAGTAAACAATTGATACTAGCACAAGTTCCATTAATCAGGTAGGAGGAGAATGAAGAGAGACCAGAACCAGATAGAAGTTGAAGGAGGGAAAAACATCAGAAAGTATATATGCATGAAACACAAGAACAATTGTAAAGCAGGATATAAATTGCATTAATTTAAGACAAATTGTTCAAAGTCAAGTAGAGGAGATGAATGTTATGCCTATTCAAGGTAATTGTACAAAATACTTTCTAAACAGGCACCAGTGTAGAATCATCTTTGGTCAGGCTTCAGCTTTTTTGACACGCTAAAAAAACCATAATATTAAAAGTAAATTAAATACTACCTATGGCCAGTCACTGAAGGTGTTTTGGTAGCAATTTCACAGTTGAAGACTCAAATTTTCTTGCCTGATAAAAATTTATTTTTCTCCAGAGCCTCTGGAACTGAGTCAAAGGAAGTGGGAAGAAATGCAAAAATGGACTGTGTGACCCGATATAAGATGATAAGAATTTGGACCAAGGTATTCAACTTGTCTCTTAACTCTCTGATGGTCAAAAGAAGACTATATTTGGCCCAAAGAATAAGATAAATGTGAATTATCAGATAAAGAAAATATATATATATATATATATATATAGGTTAGCATGACACTCCTTCTATGATATAGGAGAATGTCCTTGTATCACAGCCTGCCTCCTAACATGAAGGTCACAGGCACACTTTAGGGACCCCAATTTCTCTGGTTCATTGTCCATCCCCAGTTCTCTTCCAAATATCTTCAGTATCCATATCCCCTCAAGAATATTCCCCTTTACAAGCATTTAGACTCACAAGGCTTAAAAGATGAGCCTAGATAGCTGTTTTAATTAATGGGAACAGATAAAGAAAAATAATGATACCTACCAATGAATAACCTCTCTCCTAGGGAATTGTTATTTATAGTTCTGGTCTGAGCAGGATCTCAGCAAGTGAAAGTCAAGGGTAGCTTTTTCATATCAGTGCTCTTCATCGTAGCTCTTTTTCATGAATCTCCCCTTAGCTCCCAGCAGGTAGTGTTTGCTCTGTTGCCAGCTTCCATAGTTCTGCTGTTTTCAGCAAGATGATGCTCCTTACTCACTAAAGGAAGGAGCTGTCCAACAACTGGCCCATATGTAGAGAATTCGAGATCTGTTTATGGATGATGTTTTTAAGCCTTTCTTTACAATCCATGTAGGCATGCATCCTCAGGTCTCTTCTATACAACAGATTTCTTGGGGTTAATGACCACTTATGGAGGTTTGCTGTGACTCATTGTTATTTTCCTTCTTTCTCTCCTGACACCTGGCTGATGGATCTCTTGCTTTCGTCAGTACTTTTCACTAAGTTTGAGGCTTAGGGGGAACATTCTAAAGCTCTTCCATATTTTCCCTCTATTCCCATGTTCTCCAGGATAGCTGCTCAGGATTATTCAAATTACCCAAGGTATCTTTTCAAAACACAGATGGTACTAACTCCTTCACATGTGCCCCCTTATCAGAAGAAAGATTTGTAGTTCCTACTACAAAAAGATAACCTACATATGAACACGCAAGTAGCAAAAAGGTTCTTCTAGATTTGTGATATTTCCCCATCTGAGAAGTCATCTCCCCTTGGCCCCACAGGATCATAGACGTAGAGTCCTAACGAACTTTAGAAGCTATCTGGTTCAATGCATGTATTTTACAGGTAAAGAAACTAAGGCATAGGGAAGTTAAGTGACTGGCCTACGGTCACACAAGTAACCAGAGACAGAGTCAGGATTTAAATCTAGGTCTTCTGAGTCCAAATCTAGCATTCTTTCCACTATACCGCATTGCCTTTTTGGCAGAAAGCATCCCCTTCGGTACTTCTAAATCTTCCTAGGGCAGGATGCTGCATTTTCACAAGGGCCATCAGTTACAGGTGCCATTCATCCAAAGATGAATCTCCTGGTATGTCATCATCAGGATATGGCAGATCTGAAAGCCACATGCTCTAACCTAGTCTTTCTAGGGCTAGATCAACAATGTGTATTTGTGCCCTGGTTGGCAAGGAATAGCAGCACACATTATAGCCTTGGAATACAATAAAGCTAAGACACATAACGAAATTGATTTTACCTCACTCTCTTGGTGCTCTCTCAAGGAGGGACAGATGGAGTTGACAAATTTTGTTCATAACTCTTAGCTCATCCACTGCCCTTTCTCAGATATCACCTGTCTTATTGTCCTCCTTCACTGCCCAGGCTTTATTAAAATCATTCCCATGGGCCCTTAAAAATGCAATCTGTTATGGACACTTGCTGTCCTTTTCCTGTGATTTAATTATGGAAGGTGCTGCTTGAGCTGCCTCCAAACATCTCCCAACTTCATTTTCTTTGCTCTATATTGTATTAGTATTTAGTAATTTTATTTTCTTGATGGTATCAGTCATCTATTAAAGGAATATTTGCACAGATTTTAATGGCTGTCCCATTAGTACATAATAACCTATATGAAATCTCAACAAATATGGGTAGAAATCAATCTGTATTTAATGAACACAAAACTACTGGTCCTATTAAAGTTAAAGGTTGCAAATGATATGGTTGGTTAGCTAAATATCAGTTCTGTTTACAAGAGCACATTTCTTGAGTTTGTCTTGTTTCTATAACAAGTTTTGGGATCTAAAAATATTTTTAATTAACTAACTGATATGTAACAGAAATTAATTGGTTGCTATGTATCATTAGCTCTATCCCCTGGAACTAAGATGTGCCTCAAAGTAGCTGCATCCACTGAAAATCAGTCTGCATAATGCTACACACTGCCCTACCACCCTCCACACCTCCCCATCTTCATAATCAACCATCTAATCTAGATCCCCACCTAATCAAATACTTTGGATTTACAATCTCTGCCTTACTTTCTTCACACTTTCATGAAGTTTCTAAATCTTTGGCCCTTCGCTGAAGTCTCCTTGAGTCTATAGATAAGTAGACCAAAAAGCAGAAATGGATACACCTCAAGCACAGTATGACTGTACTAAACAGTATGAATGTTATAGCAACTATTGGTCAGTTACTTCCTCTTCCACTGTCTTGAAATCAAGTTTTTGATACTTACCTACTTACATTTCTATCCAAATAAATATGTCATAAAGATTATGGGGGAAAAGGGTAAGCAGATTAGTACATTCCTAGAGGAAAGGATATGTGTTATTTTAAAGGATTTTCTTTTAATTTAAAGAAATCTCTAAGCCCAAAATAAGTTTGATTTGGGATGTATTGCCCTATAGTCTCCTCAAGGGTAGAAACCACCTCAGAGTTGAAAGAGACAACAGAGGCCATTTAATCCCACTGGAGCCTGAGAGAAGATCTCCTCTGTACAACACACCTGACAAATGGCTATTCAGGCTTTGTGTGAAGACTTCCAGAGGAGTGGGAATAGCATTACTTCCTAACTGAACCCATTACACTTTTACATAGCTATAATTGTTAGGAAACTTTTTCTTACATCAATCCTAAATTTCCTTCTGTTGACTGTGAAAATCAATCAAATTACCCTATGCCACTATAAAGTAAGTGATAAAAAATGCTACACCCTGGTACCTAAAATGGGAACGCATCTCAGTTGAGTCAAATCAATCAAAGGCATTCCAACTTAGGGTGAAAAGACCTAATTTTGCCCTCTTGGGAAAACAGAACAATCCTCATCCATTTTCTACATAACAACCTTTAAAATAGCTGACAATAGTTATCATATTGCATAATTCTTCTCTTCTCCAGGCTAAAAAGCCTTACTTCCTTCAAAAGTTCTTTATATTACATGAATTTGAATAGCATCAGTAATAAGGAATACATCCTCAAGACACTTTCCAACTTGTCAGTGTCTTTCCAATGATGTGACCCTTAACGTTGAATACAGTACTTCAGATGTGGTCTGACCTCAGCAGAGTTCAGGAGACTAGTCCTTCATGCTATGCCTTTCTTAATTCAGCCAAAAACCAAATTAGCTTTCTTGGATGTTTTATTTCTCTTTATGTCCTCATCACCTAGTATGTTGCCTTATACACTGACAATATTTATTAATATTCATTGATTGATCACGTTAGTTGAATGATTCAGTAGTAATATCGAGGTCCAGGTTCTTAGCTTTGCATTCAGAATCTTTCTTCCAGTCATTCTTTCCAGTCTCATCTTTCCCTGTTTCACAATATGAACCCTCAGTTCCAGGATGAATAAATGGATGAATGAATTAATTAAATTGAGCAGCTCATGAAGTTATCTCCAATAACTTTCTAGGGCATTTCTATAACATATGCCATCTGTTCCCAATTTTTTCCTTTTGATTTATTAAATGGGTTAGAAATATTGGTGAAATGGGCCAGATAAAATGAATCCAGATAGTGGCATGTTGAATGGAGATATTTCTAGAACGAGATGACATCTAGGAATTGTTAGAATGTTCAAAGAAGGGCACAAAAACATGTTTCTCCCACTACAATACTCAGCAGCTGTTTAGTGGAATGGAAGAACAGTCAATGAGAGCTCAGTAATTAGAGAATGCGCAGACTGTTGCCCTTCCTGGAAGGTAATAGAGAGCCTACCTGGTTTTGATTCATTTCATGGAGGCTTGATAAGCCCACTTCTGGCCATGAGTGACCAAAAAATTACTAATGTTGTGACAAAAAGCCTTCAGATTGGCTGAGGAGCCAGACCTGAAGGTGCATACAAGAGATTTGAGTGGGTGATTTCTTATTTTCTTTCCTGGTGGCATTCTGTTAAGCCTTCAGGTGGGGAGAAAGCAACCAACCACAGCTGTCACTTCCCTTTCTATATATCTGGCAGCCTGTTTTTTTTTTTTATTGTTTTATGATCTTGGACAAATGAGTATCTGAAGATAAAATGGACCAGGATATGATTTTCTAAATTTCAAAAGGTCAGAAGAGCCATCAGAGGTTCCTTCAACAACCAGCATTAGTAACAGATTAGTAAGTGGAGCCAACAGTATGAGTAACTGGGTCTGGTGAGGAGCCTGTCTTGAAGAGCAACCTACTTGACCCAGCCCAAAAGAGGATTGACTTATCTGCTAAGAAATCATTCTTGCAAGAGTCATCCCAGGTAAGCAAAAGAGCAACTGACTTATTAACAATGCCACTTCCCAAAGTGAATTTCACAGGGACTCCTTGAAGGGAAAAAATGACTCTTAGGGCCAAGAGTTGTATTTAGGCTTCAAGTGTTAGCTCACTCTCCCTATGGAGAGTGTGTAGGGAGGAGAGTATATTTCCAGTTTGGAGGAGAATATTTCATGCTTTAAGCTTGAGTCTATTTTCCCAGGGATAGAGGACACCTCTCAGTTTGGGGGAATAAGTTTGTCATTCCTCTTACTATGCTTTCTCAGCAAACATCCTTTTTTATAAAAGCTAATCGATTTCAACCGGCTGATTGATATTGGGAGGAACACATTGAATGGGGGCTTGTGAACAATAGTGTTGGAAAGCCGAGCCCCTCAGAGTTACCCTTAGGCAACCTTTCTGGGAATTATCTTGTTAGTGAAATTTGGAGTTGAGAGAGTAAGCCAAGAGGCTCACAGTAACCTTTCAGGGACTTCACACTACTTTGTGAAAAGAAATTCATTAAGTGTCATACAAACCCTGAACTTTACCAGAAGCAACTTTGTGGGCATGCTTATATTAATCTAGAATTCAAATGTAAACCCCTTGAGGACAGAGACTTTTTAATTTTATTTTTATAATCTCAAGATTTAACACAGTAACCTGCAAGAAAAAGTATTTAATAAATTCTCATTAAATTGAACTGAACCATGTCCTCAATAGCCTTTATCTTTTTTAAAAATTTATTTTATTTTTAATTTATGAAATAAAACAAACATTTCCATAACATAGTGTAATAAAAAAGATGATTGCACGTGGATGCAAATCTACTCTGTACAACTTGCTACTCCTTTTAAATATACAATAGTTATCATGTAAATTTCTTTTTTTTCTTTTTTTCTTCCCTCCCCTTCTCCCACCCTAGAGATGGAGACCATTAGACACAAACAGGGTGTGTATGTATATGTGTGTGTATGTGTGTATGTGTATATATGTATATATATATATATATATATATATATATATATATATGTAAAATTATTCTATATATACTTCTGTTTCTCAGTTCCTTCTCTGGATGCAGATAACATCTTTTTTCATACATCCTTTATAGGTGCAATCCCTTCATTTCCTAGGAGAAATTGAATGCCTATGAGGTGACGTACTTTGCCTAAGTTCATGCAGATAGTAGATAGAAGAACTAGAGACATCTGAGGTCATATGAGCGATAAGATGCCAAACTAGACATTTTCTTCAATCCCCACAACTTTTAAAACCTCTCCAAAACAGAAATTATGACCCAAAGATAAAGCAACTTCAGCTCTTTCCACGATCTAACACACCTAGAATCCAAAGGAAGCTAACCTCCCCAGCTCCAAACCCAGGAACTGATGCTTATTGATACTGAACTCATTCAGTACCCCTTCCCCACCTCCTATGCTACT
Organism: Phascolarctos cinereus; assembly: GCF_003287225.1. Lineage (NCBI taxonomy): Eukaryota > Metazoa > Chordata > Mammalia > Diprotodontia > Phascolarctidae > Phascolarctos > Phascolarctos cinereus. The sequence continues at coordinate 246,575,806 of NW_027555736.1, read as the reverse complement.
GGCATCAAGGCCACACCAGTAAACCCAAGGACATACCACAATCTCATATCATAATCCACCCTGTGCCCCTTCTTTTCTCTTCTCTGCCCTACCCTTTCTTCTTCTAGTGCTGTAGACACCCCAGCTTGAGACTCCAGAAGTTTTCTCAGGCCCCAACAGCCAGCTTGGCCAGAGACTATAAGAGCCTACATCCCTGAAGCACCGGCACTACAAAGTTCTGAACTTCTAGTGCCAGTGCCAGAGGGCTCTACCAGTGCCAGGGGAAGCAGGCTTATGCCAGGCCAGAGAACTAAGGAATAGAAGGAGTGGGATCAGTCACTAGGACATGACACCCCAAATGTGGGAGGCTGTATAGCTCTCCATCAAGCCTGAGGGGAGAGCACAGCACCCAGCTGGAGTCAATTCTGACCACCCCAAAATCAACCGTGGCAAAAAACCTAGGTTCTTCAACTCTGAATTGTCCAGTGTAGGAGAAGCCTAAGATGTTTCAAGATCCAGCCCCCAAGGAAATCGTGACCAGAAGTGAGAGAGTCAAAAGTAAATGATAATAAAAATAAGGAGAGGGAAAAGAGGGAGGAGAGGGATGACTGAAACTCAAAGATTTCAGGAAAAATGAATCTCAAAGGCCTTGAATATAAACAGATAAATCGACAGGAAAAACAGTATCAAAAGGAAAAATGGTCTCCAGATCTAATAAATGAGTTTGTGCATCTCTGAGTAAAAACTGCAAAATGAAGGAAAATGATCCAATACTTGATGAGACAGAGGACTCTGTGAAATTTGAGATCATAGGACCACAATAAGCTGTTGATGAGTGATTTAAAAGAGAAATAAGAATTATAAAAGAAGAACATATGTGTGTATACACATATGCACCTATGTATGCGTATGTATATATGTGTATGTATGTCCTGCAAAGCAAATATTAAGAGCAAAGTAGAAAAACTTGAATCTGCAATGGCAAGTTTCACCAAAGACACAAGAGAGAGAACAATATATTGGGAGTGAAAATGCACAGAAGTAAAGGACAACCTAGAAGAAAAAAAGCTGAAAACAAAAATATTAAACGAAAATATGTTTATTACACAAGCAAAACACACTTATCTTGCAGACAAGATGTGTAGAGAAAACCTCAGGATCATAGGTCTCCCAGAAGAACATGACAGAACAAGAAACCTTAACACTATAGTGGGAAAAATAATAGAAGAGAATTGCCAAGAGCTTCTGAAAACAAAAAATTATATCCCAACTGAAAGAATTCATAGATTGCCTCCACAGGAAAAAAACAAAAACAAAAAACAAAACCCAAGGCTGTTTCAAGACAAATAGTGGTTATATTTAACAATTCAATTCAGGAAAAAGTTCTGCAAACCATTAGGAGAAAGACCATCAAAAGCAAAGGAAAGGATTTTTGAATAATGCAAGACTATTCCACATCCACTAGAAAAAGGAGGAAGGAAGGGAATAATGTGTTCCTAAGAGCATTGGAGCTCAGGAAGCATCCCAGGATGACCTATACTACAAATTTGAGCTTACTCATACAGGACTACAGATGGACATTCAGTAATAAAGAAGATTTCAAAATTTTTTTTAAAAAAGAAAACCAGAAATAAACAGATTATTTGCTTCACAAATACCCCAAACAACAGAATTGCAGGAAGAGCAAATAAATATAGACGGCAAGAGAGTGGCAAAAAAAAAAAAATAGGAGATTTCTTTCTAAAGGAAATTTTCTAAGAGACAGAGGTGAAGGTGGAAATCTGGTAGAAGATCTGTCTGAAGAGGCAGACAGGGAGGCATTGTAGGCAGAAACTGGAAACACCCAGCCTACAGGTGAATACTTCTTTTGTGGTACTACATTACAACATGGGAGGCAACATGAAAGAAGAAGGGGAGCAGGAGGATAGAGGGGATTAAGTGATGTGCTGGGGTCAAATCAAGGGTTAGCAATAAGGGAAAGGTGACATCTGTGGTCTCAGAAAGAGAAGAGCCTACAGGGGAGTAGGGAAAAGACTGAAGAGGCAGGGAAAGAATCCTTCCTTACTTTAGAGGTGGGAGGGGGTTCCACTGATGAATGCTCTTATGGGTGAAAAGAGATGAGGACCTTACATTGGATGAGACCTGGGAGATTTGATGCCTGAAAAGTCTATCTGTCCTGGGAGTGAGAGAGGTGGAACCCCTGGAGGAGCAGAAGAACATGAACACAGGGAAGAAATTTCCAAGCAAATGTAGGGGGAAAAAATAAAAGAAACTATAGATCAATGGGGGGAAAGGATTGCAGGAAGGGATCCTACCATGGGGCAGTGTCCTCTCTGACACTTGTAATATTGGCATTGTTTTGAGAATGAGTCACAATGGAAAAGGGGAATCCATGGAGTAAGCCCTACAAGGAAGTGGTGGAAAATGCCTAGAAGGTGGAGCCTGGAATGAATACCTTGGAAACTTTGTATAATAGATACAGAGAAAAAAAGAGAGACCAGATGGTTTTAAGTGTCATGAATCAGAGAATGATGGTCTAGAGTAAACAGAAAGGGGAGATGGATAATGAAGAGAGTGAAAGAAATCCTTTTTGGAAAGGGGCACCAAAAAATGAAATTTAAAAATTAATGAACAGTACTTGTTGAAAGGAGAGGAAAGGGAAGTCTACATGGTTAACTGAGAGGGGGAAAAAGAGGAGGAAAAAATATGCAACCAGGTAAAAGCAGGAGAGAGGAACAAATAAATAAAACTCTAAAAGGAAAAGGGTAACAAATGAAAAGAGGAGATGGGGCTGGGAGTGGGGAAAAGAGCCAGTAGAAACAATGCCACCTTAAAAAAAAGATTAAATAATTAAAGGAACATGATATCATGTTTACAACAGAAGTGGAGGGAATCAAAACTTCAAAAAAACCTTTAAGGATGGAGGAAAATATAAACTTAAATTTTACAACATTAAATGTGAATGGATTAAACAATGCAATAAAATCGGGGGGAAAAGTGATGAGAAGGATGAGAAAACAAAACCCTACAATCTGTAAGACATTATATATGTAATGAATGCAGAGAAGCATGGAAAGACCTATATGATTCATGCAGATTTAAATAAGCACAGCCAAGAAAACAATATACACAATAACTACAACAGTCCAAATGGAAAGAACAATGACACACCAAAAACCACAACTAAATGTAATCAAATTATAAAGATCAATGGGACTTGAATGAAGAGATATGAGAAGACAGCCCAACTTGCCTCTTTGTGGAGGTAGGAGGTCCACAGGTATTATAAATTTTGCATGTTTTTGGAGTTTTTCAATATTATTGATCAGTTGTGCTGACTTTTTTCCCTCTCTAAAAAAAAAACAACACTATGTCATATGTGATGGTTCTCAGGGAAGGAAAGGGAAAGGAATATATGAGATACTATGGTAGTGTAAAATATGAAATATCAGTAAAAATGTATTTTTAAAAATAACAGCTGGGATTCAAACTCAGGCATCCATGGTACCATTTATTTTAATTTTTATTTCTGTCAGGTACATAAAGGGGAAGAATTATTATCCCCATTTTAGTAAAGGTAAAACTGAAGTATAGGAAGGTTAAACTCATTTAGCAAGTCCATGGTGGGGATTTTTAATGCATACCCAGACATTTGGGACAAAAGGTAATAGAGCTCTTTGTCAATTTGTATTCAGGACAGTTGTTTAGAAAAGTGTGCCTCTAATAACAAGATTTAAATAAATATGACCTGAACCATTTAATATGTTTAATCAGCAACCGGAGATGGCTGCTTTATGAGCCATATAAAACTGATCTTGATATTTCAGGATTCCATCATTTTAGAGCTAGAAGAGATATTAGAAATCCAACCCCTTCATTTTACAGAGGAAGGAATGGAGCACCACAGTAGTTAGGTGGATTGCCCAAGGTCACATAGGTAACAAGTAACTAAACTTAAATTCAAACCCAGATCCCCTGATTTCAAATTCAGCAATATTTCCAATGTGCCATGCTTCCTCCGTCATCTATGATGGTTTACACTTACCATGCTCTATTTCAGCTGCTGTAATCTGCATTTTTAAAAGAATCTAATGGCTCCTTACTGCAGAAATGGAGGTTCAGCCAATGTGAGCCCTGATTCTTCATCTACTCATTCCACAAATGTTCCATCTCATCATTTCTACCCATCCTCTCAATATCCCATGAAAAAGGAAAGTAGGCTATGAAGCATCCTTTTTCTCTTCACAGCATCCTTTTCAGGTAGAGCTGGCAGTGGTTTTGACAGATCAAGCTTAATTTTGGAGCAGGCCAACAATTAAGAAGGAGGTGGATGATCTTCAGTAATAATGAAGCACCCAGGTGGTGTAAAATGGTGATACCTAATGCAGTAAGAGAGTGAAGGTAATGTTCTGATAGGAAACTGGGCATTCAAGGGAGAAATGGGAAACAATAGGAGGGGAAGTTTAGAAAAGGAACAGAGAAGAAATATAATGACTAGTGCTGCCAAGAGCCTGGAAGAACAAAATGCTCCTGGATGTATGGGTAGAAATTCTATAAATACATGAGGAGGTTGGAAAAGTGACTAAAATAAAATTAATGGCATCACTTTGGAGCCAGGTATATTTAAAATGTGAAGCCTACCACATATGGAATCTAGGAAGATGCATTTCCTGGATAGCCTGATACCAACTCTCACCTGCCAGCATTCTGATAACAAAGGAAGAAAGCAGTTCTAACAATTACTGGGAACTAAAAAATAGGCAAATCAATGTATCTGAAGGAGCTAAATATCCCTTAAGTAAATGGCTATGGTATTCTACAATGATTATCCAGAATGCTCCACTGTACAAGCATGTCCAATCATAATAATAATATTAATAACTGACACTTATAAGGTATAGGGAACTTCCAGGCAAGAAAATTTCATATTTCTATGTAGGAGGCTTTCTGACTTTGAGGCTAGCTCTCTATCCACTGTGCTGTATTGTCTTGCTAACTTTCATATGGGGCTTTAAGGTTTATAAAGTGCATCAAATACATAATTTCATTTAATTCTCACAACAGCTTTCTACAGTAGGTCTTACCACTATTATTTTCCCCATTCTATAGATGGGAATACTGAGAACCAGAGAAATTAAATAATTTGCCCATGGTCACACAACTCCAAACATTCTTGTAGGCTTTCCTTCTCTCTTCTCCCTTAGTTTGATCTTTAGGACTTTGAAATATATATGATTTCATAGACATAGACATTCCCTTTCATGGTATTGATCACATAGTTTCCACAACTCACTCACTTTGTGAGTTGTAGTTAAAAAAATTCATTACTTGAATTTAGCTCAGTCTCCCTCAGATGATTTCCATTGCAGGTCCTAAATCTGAAGACTTTCTGGCTTGGTAGACCTTTCAGGCAGAGCTTGTCTTCTGCCTTCAAGAAGGCTTCTCCTCAATATCACCATGAGATATAGAGGAAGTGATGGCACCTTCCACGTATTCCTTTGAATTCCCACCAAAAAGTAACATTGTTTTGCATTGAAAGGGAATCCGGTGGGGTTATATAAATCCCATGGGCAATCTATGAATGTTTAGTAAATGTTATTGACTAGTTGGCTTATATGTTACCTCTTCCTGAATTATAAGTAGCATTATCATCCTATGTTCTATTTCTATAACTGATTGAATGCAACTTGAGGGGTGTGAATGTATGAGGTGGGCTGCTCCAAGTAACGTTAATGTGAAATACTAGTTCCCAAAGGGTATGGTTTGCTTGGGTTTAGGTCTTTGTTTTTGTTTTCACTTTGGTTTTATTTGTTTTAGCAAGGAAGCTTTCCTAGTTCCTCTGTATGTTGTTCCTCTGGCAATGGCAGCATGACCTTTATGTTAGAAATGCCCATGGCACAGAGGGCATTCATTGAAATCACATCATGACTTGTCAAGAATAATCTGGAAAGATGTCTTCATTAGACAGCCTGGCATGAGCTTTCCCCCTTACCAGCATCCTGACACCTATGTAGCCTAAAGAAAATTTTATTAAAAGAAAATAAATCTTTAAAAAAGGAAAGAGAATGAGAAAATGGAATGAGAAAATCACATCATTCAAAGAACCATGATGTGCTACACATACTTTTCCAAAGAGGCTTAGAGTTACTGAGCAAGGTGGCTCACTGGATAGATGACTGGATCTGGAATCAGGAAGACCCGAATTCAAATCCAGCCGCGGACACTTGCTAGCTGTGTGACCCAGGCAAGTCACTTAACTTCTGCCTGCCTCAGTTTCCTCAACTGTAAAATGGACACCTACCTCCCAGGATTGTTGTAAGGATCAAATGAGATATTTGGGGGGTTTTTTTGCTTGTTTGTTTGTTTTTTGGTTGGGCAATGTGGTTAAGTGACTTGCCCAGAGTCACACAGCTAGTAAGTTTTATGTGTCTGAGGCTGGATTTGAACTCAGGTCCTCCTGAATCCAGGGCCAGTGCTCTATCCACTGAGCCACCTAGCTGTCCCAAATGAGATATTTGTAAAGTGCTTTGCAAACCTTAAAGTGCTATACAGCAATATACTTTGTACTATTATCCTGAGAGGAGGAGGAGTGGGGCAGAGAGGAGTCTATAGTCACTGCAACAAAGTCCATTGAACTGCCTCTTACTGGCCAGAATTGTGTTCGAGTAGGACTGTTAGAATAATGCCTGTGATAGCTTCCTTCTATTGGATCTCCAGACCTTGATCCTGAAGTAAGCCTCTGCTTAGACCCCTCCCAAAGTCTCCATACTCATTTTCTGCTTCAGTAAATTCTCCAACCAGATTGGTAGTGCCCATAGCTTTGTCCATAGACCTGCCCCAATGCTTGAAAGAGACTTCAAAGATCGCCTCTTTCAAAGTCCCATTGACGAGAAGGTAGGGTGATGGAAAGAGTCATATAGCTGAAGCAAAAGGATCTGGTTTCAAATTTTGGCTCTAATTACTTCTTTGACCTTGGGCAAGGTCCCTCTTCCTGGGCTGCTGATTATCTCTTGCACCTCAGCTTCTTTCAGTAAAGCCTTTTTCCTTACATTGATTTACTAAACAAGGAACACTTTCTTTTGGGTCTGACTCCAAAAGTATTTATGTTTTGTATTTTTTTTCCTTTTTAGGCAATTGGGGTTAAATGACTTGCCCACGGTCACACAGCTAATAAGTGTCAAGTCTGAGGTCGGATTTGAGCCAAAAGTATTTATTAAGATCATAATACATACCAAGCACTGTGCTAGTCTCTGAATATACAAACACAAAAGCAAAGACAGCTAATAGTCAATAAAAATGTATTAAGCACCTACTATGTAATTAGGTGACACAGTGGATAAAGCACTGGGTCTGGAGTCAGGTAGACCTGAATTCAAATCTGGGCTCAGACCAAACACTTGACAATTACTAGCTGTCTGACCCTGGGCAAGTCACTTAACCCTGTTTGCCTTAGTTCCCTCATCTATAAAATGATCTGGAGAAGGAAATGGTAAACCACTCTAGTATCTTTGCCAAGAAAACCCCAAATGGGGTCAGTAAAGAGTCAGACACAACTGAAAAACAACTGAACAATGTGCCAGGCACTGTGCTAAGTTCTAGAAATATGGTAAAGATAGTTCCAAGGAGCTAACAATCTAAGGGGATTTTTTCAGAAAGCTGAAAAGCATAAGAGAATGTGCCTGGCTTGGGAACCTGGTGGAAAAGTCAAAGAAGTCCAAAATGAATGCAGCCAGTGGGAAATGAGGAGATGTCTGTCCTCTCCTCTCTCCTTAAAAGGAGGAGTTAAAATTCTAAGAGAAATGTATTTGATTTCTATAATATTTATAGGTTCATAGGCAGGATGGTAGTCTAAATAAATTCCATGCAGAACTTTGAAGAAATTAGGGATTCTGAAAACAGTATTAGTAGGGAACTGAGAACTGAAAGGTAGCCTGAAGGAAGATTTTTCAGGCTTCTTTGGTGAGTGAGGGAAAACTCACCTACCCTATTATCTTTGGTTGGTCCCAGAATATGCTTTGAATCCCTTTCAATCATCCACCAAGAAAGCTTGGCCTACCTTGCCACCACATAAATGTCTTCCCAACTCTGGGAAGAGTAATAAAATCATTGATACTAAAAAAGGTGATCATCTATTTTCCTATAATTCTAATCACAACGCATGTAACTCCCCAAATTAAAACTCCTTTTCCTAGCTACCATTCCCTTATCACATGTTGTCCTCCCCTATGCTAATGTAAGGTTCTCAGGGGCAGGAATGGTGTCACTCTTATATTCATACCCCCAGAACTTAGCACAGTGCCTGGCACATCATAGGTACTTAATAAACATTTTTTTTTCATCCACTTCATTTCATTTTTCCTCATGAGAGACTACATGAGAGAAAGGGCAGGAGAAGATCTTGAGACAGAGAAAGAGAAAAAATGTCAAAAGATATTTTGGAAAGACTTGAAATACTAAAAGCAGAGATTAATTTTAAGGAAATTTCAAGAGAAGGAGAAAGAGAATTCTATCTAAAAGAAGAGAAAGTATTCCAGAAAAGAACAACTTGAATTAAAGGAAGATTAAGTTTATTTTAATTAATAAAATTAATAGAATAAAGATTTTAAATTAATTAAAGGACCTGGGAACAAGGAGAAAGAGGAATAGAAGAAGGAACTGAAGGGAGAGGGAAAGGGTAAGGTGAAGGACTTGAGAAGAGGAAGAAAAACCTAGTAGTACCTCTCAAAATACAGAGTCAGTCACCCAAAGAAGGTTATTTAAGATTCCAAGTAGGATAATGAGAAAAAGTAGTAATAAAATATGACAGTAAAGCCTGGGGCACATGCTTCCACAAAGCAATACTATCAGTCAGAGAAGGAGACATAAGGAACAGGAATGGAGAGGCCCAGATATAGGGAATACATGTGGCCAAAGTGTATGCACTAAGGGGTAACTTATGCTTCTCCAACTGTGGACCGCAAATATCTTCTGACAGTCTAGTTGAATTGTTCTTGCCAGACCTAATTTCTTTCTTTAATTATATTTTAAATTAAATTCTATTTTTTTAATTAATAAAAATTTACTTTCTCTTCCTCTTACCTCTTTTCCCACCCCTAAGCCCCAGACTAAGAAAGAAAGAAAAACAAAGCCCTTGTTAACAAATGTGTATAGTCAAGCAAAAAATGTTCTCGCATTGGCCATGTCTTAAAAATTTAAGTCTCAGTCTGTACTCTAAGTCCATTTCTTCTCTTCCAGAAGGTATCATGTTTCATCATGAATCCTCTGGAATTGTAGGTGGTGATTGCTTTGACCTGAGTTCCTAAGTCTTTCATAGTTGTTTGCCTTTACTACACTTTTGTTATTGGGATTTTTTTTTTGGGGGGGGGCTAGGCAATGGGGTTAAGTGACTTGCCCAGGGTCACACAACTAGTCAGTGTTACCTGTCTGAGGCTGGATTTGAACTCAGGTCATCCTGACTCCAGGGCCACTGCTCTATCCACTGCCACCTAGCTGCCCCTACACTTTTGTTATTGGATAAATTGTTCTCCTGGTTCTGCTCACTTCACTCTACATCAGTTCATATATCTTCTCAGGTTTCTATGAAACCATCCCTTTCTTAATTTCTTACAGAACAGTAGTGATCCATTACATCCGTATCCAAAAAGCTGTTCATTCCACAATTCTTCCAATTCCAATTCTTTGCCACCGTAAAAAGAATTACTACAAATATTTTTGAACATCCTCCATTAGAATTTTTTTTGCTCAGGACTCATCCCTCCTCTAAACTACCATCTCTTTTATTTTCCCCTTTCCCTTTTCCCTCCTGTTTCCTATTTGAGTGAAATGTATTTCTATACCAAACTCTGTGTGTGTGTGTGTGTGTGTGTGTGTGTGTGTGTGTGTGTGTGTGTGTGTGTCTGCATGTATTCTTCTCTACTTTGGACCAGATGAGGTTCAGGTGCTAGTTGCAACCTCCATCAAACCCTTCTTGTATTTATACTTCTACTTCTACTTGTGCATCACAATCACGTGAGCTAATTGTCTTCATTGTTCCTCTCCCTTCCCCCAGCTCCAATGTATATTCTTCTTTTACATAACAGAATCACTCCCAGGTCCTCTTGTTCTATGATCCCTGACTATGTTAAAGTTCTTAGGGCATACATCTATTATCTTTCCATGTTAGAATGTAAATATCCTGGTTTAATCCCTTATGATGATTACTTTCACTTCTTTACCATTTTATGTTTCTCTTGACTATTATGTTGTTTTTTTTTTAAGTGCATATTTAATAAATATGTCCAGCAATGTTCTAAGTGCTGGAGAAATAAATACAAGCAATCAAGATAGTCTCCTGCCTTCAAGGAGCCTATATTCTAATAGGAGAAAGATTCTGGTTCTCTCTGGTTCTCATTGTCTTCATCTGCAAAATGAAGAGGTTGGACTCATTGGCTTCTAAGATCCTTTCTAGCTCTATATAGATGACTGTATGACACTGAGAGAATGAGCCTGGGTGACTAGGAACACGATGGTACTAACTACAATAATAGGTAATTTTGGAAGGGGGGAGTGCATTTTGGTTTGGAGATGTTGAGAATAAGATGCTTACAGGATATCCAATTTGAAATGTCCAGTAAGCATTTGGTGATGTGGTACTGGTGCTCAAGAGAGAGACTAGAGCTGGATATATAGATCTGGGAATCATCTGCATGGAGATGCTAATTAAACACATGGGAGCTTATTAGATCACCAAGTGAAATAGTAGAGGGTGAAGAGAAGAGACCCTAAGAAAGAGAGTTATGAGAACACTCATACCTAGTGAGTGTAATATGGTTAAGCTCTAGCAAAGGAAAGTAAGATGGAACAATGAGATATGTAGGAGGAGAATTAAAAGTTATGTCATGAAAACCTAGAAAGGATAGAGTCTCCAGGAGAAGGTGGTCAACAGCATTAAATGGTACAGGAAAGTTAAGAAGGATGGGGAATTAAGAAAAAGCCATTAGATTTGGCATTTAGGAGAATTAATAACTTTGGAGACTAAAGTTTCAGTTGAATGGTGAGCTAGATTGCAGAGGGTTTATAAGAGTGATGGGAGAGGAATTGGAGGCACTACGTGTGGATTGCTTTTCCAAGAGTTTAGGTAAGAGGTATATGGGTGTCCAAGGAGGATTAGCATCTCTAGTAAGAGGGCTTGCTGAGTCCTTTTCAGAGCTCCTCATCCACTCTGGTATCTATCTACCACCCAAATCTCACCTGTGGCTCCAAGAAGCTACAGCATGTGCAGCAGCCACACCCTAGTAAACCATCTCAGCAGACAGCTAAACCAGGTTGAGAGTAACTGAAGACTTCAAACCCTTTGGTAAGGGAGGGGGGTGTCTACACTAAGGATGTGGGTACTTCCCCCTAGTAGAATGGGCAGATGAGAACAATTTATTCCAACAGCCATGAAAATGGCTGAAGAAAGTGCTGTGGAGTGTTTAGAGCTTGGTCAGACATGGAAGACACCAAGGACATCCACTGCGTCCTGGGCTATTGCCAGTCATATTGATTTCTGTCTCATCACTGGACTTCAATAACTGGAAGGGAGAGTGAGGCTGACAACTTTGTGTAACTCTGCCTCACTTAAATCCAATCCATGCACAAGTCAAGACATGATCCCATGATGCCACTGGTCCTCTTCAAAAATGAAACAGCTAAAAGAGAAAGAGAGATACAGGACAATAACAAGTGGAGATGGTAGGATCTGGTGAGGGTTTTTTAAGGATAGGGAAGTCTTGGGCATATTTATAGGCCACAAGGAATAAACTAGTAAGTGAAAAGAGAATGGAGTTTAGAGAGACAGAATAGCATTGACAGAGGAGTTAATCTGCTGGCTGAGCTCGAGGGTACATGTAAAGGGACTCGCCTTGGAAAAAAGAAGGGCCATTTATCAGAGACTGGAATGAAGGCGATACTTAGGGATGATGTCAGAAGGATGTGAGATGAGAGGAAGGCACTTTTAGTAAATGGATTCAATTCTTTCAGTGAAATACAAGATGGTTGAGAGCAGAAAAGGAAATTTGAAATAGCTGCTGAGGTGAATGAAACAGAAAATTGATTAGAGAGGAGTAGAAAGATTACTTTGCTATAGTGAGAGCCTAGCTGAGATTAAACAACATAAATTTGTGATAGACCTAATCATCATGATTTTGTAACTTCTTCCTATTTTGTTCAGATGCATGTGACTTGGGGGGAAAAAAAGATTAGTGGAAGCAATCTAAGGTTGAGGTTTGGAAATGTTTGAGTGGTGATAGTTCAAAGGAACAAAGTATTTGCAAGAAGAAGACACTAGAAATAAACTGGTTCACTTAAGTCTTGGATACCTAGAACTGGTTCACTTAAATCTTGCATATACTTAGAACAGAGTGGCTAGACTGGCAGTATATTGAGGGTAGAGAGATAAGAGATCACAGTGAAGGAGAGTAAATTTAAGAGTAGTAATGCATAGGAAGAGTTGGAAAGTGAAAATATTAGGATCAGATAAAAGAATTTCAGAATTCTTGAGCACGAAGTGAAACACTTCAAGTGAAACATGCTTCTCTTGAGTCTTGCATTTGAAAGTCAAATTTTCTACTCAGTTCTGGTCTTTTCGTCAAGAATGCTTGAAAGTCCTCTATTTCATTAAATATCCATTTCCCCCCTGACGGATTATACTCAGTTTTGCTGGATTACTGATTCTTGGTTTTAATCCTACTTCCTTTGACCTCTGGAATATCATATTCTAAGACCTCCAACCCCTTAATGTAGAAATGTAAATCTTGTGTTGTCTTGTTTGTGTTTCCACAATACTTGAATTGCTTCTTTCTGGCTACTTGCAATATTTTCTCCTTCATCAGGAAACTCTGGAATTTGGCTATAATATGCCTAGGATTTTTCCTTTTGGGATCTCTTTCAGGAGGTGACCAGTGGATTCTTTCAATTTCTATTTTATCGTGTGGTTCTAGAATAGCAGCGCAGTTTTCCTTGATAATTTCTTGAAAGATGATGTCTAGGCTCTTTTTTTGATCATGGTTTTCAGGTAGTCCAATAATTTTTAAACTATCCGCCCTGCATCTATTTTCCAGATCAGTTGTTTTTCCAATGAGATTTTTCACATTGTCTTCTATTTTTTTCATTCTTTTGGTTTTGTTTTATAATTTCTTCATTTCTCACAGAGTCACTAGCTTCCATTTTCTCCATTCTAATTTTTAAGGAATTGTTTTCTTCAGTGAGCTTTTGGACCTTCTTTTCCATTTGGCCATTTCTGCTTTTTAAGGCATTCTTCTCCTCATTGGTTTTTGGACCTGTTTTGCCATTTGGGTTAGTCTATTTTTTAAAGTGTTATTTTCTTCAGTATTTTTTTGGGTCTCTTTTAGCAATCTATTGACTTGTTTTTCACTATTTTCTTTCATCACTGTCATTTCTCTTCCCAATTTTTCCTCTACATCTCTTACTTGCTTTTCAAAATCCTTTTTGACAAGGTGGTATGGTGGATAGAACACCAGCCCTGGAGTCAGGAGGACCTGAGTTCAAATCTGACTTCAGACACTTAACATTTACTAGCTGTATGACCCTGAATAAGTCACTTAATCCCAATTGCCTCACCAAAAAACAAATTTTTTTAGAATCCTTTTTGAGCTCTTCCATGGCCTGAGACCAATTCATATTTTTCTTGGAGGTTTTGGATGTAGGAGCTTTGACTTTGTTGTCTTCTTCTGGTTGTATGTTTTGATCCTCTTTGTCACCAAAGTAAAATTCTGTAGTCTGAGTTTTTTTCAGTGTTTGCTCATGTTCCCAACTAATTACTTGAGTTTTTAAACTCTTTGTTAAGGTAGGCTCTACTTCCAGTGTGGAGGGTGTACCATTTCAAGCCTCAGGGGTTTTATGTAGCTGTTTTCAGAGATACTTCTAGGGACCTGTAAATTTTCAGTTCTTCCAAGGTGGTATCATCAAAGGAGATGTGTTTACTCCTTTCCTGGCCTATGCTCTGGTCTATGAGTGACCATAAGCCCTCTTTTCTGCTTTGGAACTGTGAGGAGGATTCCCTGTCTACCATCGCCACAAGCTCTGTCGTGCCAGCACTCCTTCTTGCCCCAGGACTGCCACCCAGGACTGTGACCCAGATCCAAGCGTAGACAAAGCAAGAGAATCCTGCCTCAGTGCCGGCAACGAGATCCCTACAATCTCCCTCTAATCAGCTGCTTGATCCCCCCACTGTCTGTGGGCTGAGGGCTCTGGAAGCAGCTGCAGCCCCGGGGCTGTGCCGGGGCTAGACTATGCTCCTCTCTCACTGAAGTCTAACAGAACTTTCATATTAACCTTCGAGGTTGTCTTTGGTGTTTGTGGGTTGAAAAGTCTGGAAATTGCCACAGCTAACAGTGATTCAGTCCCCTGAGGCCTGCTCTAGGTTCAGTGGAGCCCCATTTTTGCCTATGTAGCACACACTGAACTGTGCTCCACTCCCTGCCTGGCACAACAGACCTTTCCCATCAACCATCCAGGTTGTCTTAGGCTGGAAATTTGTTTCACTCTGTCTTTTTGTGGGTTCTGCTGCTCTAGAATTTGTTTAGAGTCATTTTTTACAAGTATTTGCCCAAGTTTAGGAGAGAGCTCAAATAAGTCACTGCTTTTACTTCACCATCTTGGTTCTGCCTCCTTTGACTATTACGTTTGAACTCTATGCAGCTCTGGTAGTTTCATCAGTAATGCTTGAAAATTTTCTATTTCACTAAAGGTCCATTTCTCCTCTATAGGATTATATTTGTTTTTTCTGGATAAATCATTCTTGTTAGTGAGATTAAAATTGATCCTGTATCACTTTTTTATTGATTCTATTTATAATTAATTGATTTTGTCCTATAACTGCCTTTGTCCTGTAGCTGCTTAAGTCATGGTTCTTTGCCTCTGAACTTAGTTTAGAGTTCAGCTTGCCAGTAATAGGTTAAGTTCAAAAATACAGCTGTCTTGACTGCAGGAATTTAATTGATCTTGGAGAACGTGTGTGAATAGAAAGGTAGTTTGGGCCCAACATCTTTACTGCACCAAGCTATCCTTCAAGAATGTCTGGTTTGCTGTCCAAAAGTCTGGGCCACTATCTCACACTGGACTCAAACAAAGAGCAATTCTTAGTCTCATGAGAGAAGAAAGACAGAGGGTCATTGCTAGCCTCCATTACCAAATTTCCAAGCAATTGTGTTGTTCTCTGAGCCTCAGCTCTATAGCCAGTCATGTTGCCCTTAATCCCATGATGTCATCTACCCTGCTCTCTTCTTTGTTCTGTACTCCTGAAGACTGATAAAGGGGGAACTAGCCTCTTGCTTGGGGTGTTTGGTATAAGTGGAGGCAAGCTACTGACCCATTTGTTGACAGAAGAATGTTCCTGCTAATAAATGTTATCTTGCTCAGAGAATTGCCTCAGTTTACCCTTTGTTAAAATTCAATCACAACTTTAGTAAACTTATATTCTTTGCCTTCTGGAATATCATATTCCAATCTCTCTGCTGTTTTTTAAATTGTGACTGCCAATTTTTATGTGATACTAACTGTGGTTCATTGATATTTTGATTCTTTCTTCCTGGATACTTGCATTCTTTTTACTTGACCTGAAAGCATTGGATTTTGTCTATAATATTCCAGGAAGTTTTCACTTTGAAATTTCTTTCACAATGTGACCAATGGATTCTTTCTACTTTCACTTTGTCCTGTAGTTTCAAGAGATCTCGGTAGAGTTCTTTTATGATTTCTTAAAACATAATATGTAGCCTATTTTTTTGTCACAGATTTCAGACAGTTCCATTATCTGTCCTTGATTTCTTTTCCTGCTCAGTTGTTTTTGTTGAGAGATACATTTTCTTCTTTTTTTTTCTTCACTCTTTTGACTTTCTTTTTAATATTTTTGTTGTCTCATGGAGTCATTGACTTCTAATTTCTGATTTAAATCTAAATTCTAATTAAAATCTAATTATCTAAATCTAATGAAATCTAAAATCTAATTAACTAGCTAACTTCTAGTCCACTTTAATTTTCAGGGAATTTTTTGTGTAGTTAAAGTTTTGTATGTCTTGTACCAAGCTGTTAATTCCCTTTCCAAGTCTTTCTTCTATAGCTCTCATTTTTTCCCAGTTTTCTGCCTGGTGCTCACATTGAATTTATAAATATATATATATATATATATTTTGAATTCTTAAAAAAAAATCAAACTATTTCTTCAACTCTTTTCTTCTAGTTGAACCTGTACCCAAGTAGTGTTTTTCTTTGAAACTTTCCTTGTAGATATTTTGGAGTCATTCTTTTCTTTTGGGTCTGTGTCTTTGTGTGTGCCTGTTAACATAGTAGTTTTTTTCAATAGTATTTTATTTCTAAGATAGTTTTCAAAATTAATTTTTGTAAAATTCTGAGTTCCAAATTTTTCTTCCCTCTTCCCTTCCTTTCCTCCTCCCTAAGAAAACAAGAAGTGTGATACAGTTTATACATGTACAATCATGTTAACATTAGTCATATTGTGGAAGAAGAATCAGAACAAAAGGGGAAAACCATGAGAAATAAGAAAGCAAAGATAGTATGCTTTGATCTACATTCAGACTCCATAATTCTTTCTCTGAATGTGGTTAGCATTTTCCATCACAAGTCTTTTGGAATTGTCTTGGATTACTGTGTTGCTGAGAAGAGTTAAGTCTATTACAGTTAATCATCACACAATGTTGCTGTTGCTGTGTACAATCTTCTCCTGATTCTGCTCACTTCACTCAGTATCAGTTCATACAAGTCTTTCCAGGTTTTTCTGAAATCTGCCTGCTTATCATTTCCTATAGAACAATAGCATTCCATTACATTCATATACCACAACTTCTTCAACCATTCCCCAATTGATGGGCATCCCCTTAATTTCTAATTTTTGCCATCATGAAAAGCTACTATAAATACTTTTGCAGATGTGGGTCCTTTTCCCATTTTGATGATCTCTTTGGGATACAGCCCTAGATGTGATATTAGGTATTCACAGTTTTATAGCACTTTGGGCATACTTCCAAATTGCTCTCCTGAATGGTTGAATCTGTTCACAACTCCACCAACAATACATTAGTGTTCCAATTTTCCCGCATCTTCTCCAACATTTATCATTTTCCTTTTCTGTCATATTAGCTAACCTGATAGGTGTGAAGTGGTACCTCAGAGTTGTTTTCATTTGCCTTTCTCTAATCAATAGTGATTTAAAGCACTTTTTATATGACTATAAATAGCTTTAATTCCTGCATATGAAAACTGCCTGTTCATATTTTTTGATCATTTATAAATTGGGGAACAACTTGTATTCTTATAAATTTTTTACTCAGTTCTCTCTATATTTTAGAAATGAAGCTTTTATCAGAAACACTGGATACAAAAATTGTTTCCCATCTTTCTGCTTTCCTTCTAATCTTGGTTGCATTGGCTTTGTTTGTGCAAAAAAAAAATTTTAATTTAGCTTAATCAAAATTATCCATTTTGTATTTTATAATGTCCTCTATCTCTTGTTTGGTCACAAATTCTTCCCTTCTCCATGGATCTGACAGGTAAACTATTCCTTGCTCTCCTGATTTGCTTATGGCATCATTCCTTATGTCTAAATCATGTACCTATTTCAACCTTATCTTGGTATAAGATGTGAGATGTTGGTCTATGCCTTATTTCTGCCATATTATTTTCCAGTTTTCCCAGTAATTTTTGTTAAATTGTGAGTTCTTATCCCAGAAGCTGGAGTCTTTGAGTTTATCAAACAGTAGATTACTTTAGTCATTGACTGTTGTGCCTTGTATACCTAATGTATTCCACTCATCTACCACTCTATTTCTGGTCTATGAGTGACCACAATCATTCTTTTCTGTCTTGGAACTGTGAGGAGGATTCTCTCTCCATCACCACTACAAGCTCCACTACGCCAGCACTCCTCCTCTCCCCAGGACTGCCACCCAGAACTGTGACCCAGATCCAAGCATGGGAAAAGCAAGAGAATCCTGCACCAGCATAGAGATCCCTGTAATCCCCCTGTGATCAGCCACTCAATTCCCCCTCAGTCTGTGGGCCAGAAGCTCAGGAGGCAGCTGCTGCCCCAGAGCCAAGCTCGGGTCCTGGAGCTAAGACTACCATGCTTCTCTCTCTCACCGCAGAAACAGACTTTTCCCACCGACCTTCTAAGTTGTCTTTGGCATTTGTGGGTTGAGAAGTCTGGAAACTGCCACAGCTGCCTGTGATTCAGTCCTCTGAGGTCTGTCCCAGGTTCACTGAGGCCTGGTTTGCCTGTGGGCCCACAACAAATTATGCTCCTCAACCCTCCTGGTGTGATATACCTTTCTGATCAACCATTCAGGCTGTCTTGGGCTGGAAATTTGTTTCACTCTGTCTTTTTTGTGGGTTCTGCTGCTTTAGAATTTGTTTAGAACCATTTTTGTACAGGTATTTGGAGGGGTTTGGGGGACAGCTCAAGCAAGTCACTGCTTTTACTCTGCCATCTTGTCTCCACTCCTCCACCACTCTATTTCTTAGCTTTTGATGATTGCCACTTTATAATATAATTTTAGATGTGGTATAGCTAGGCCACTTTCCTTTGCATCTTTTTCATTAATTGTCTTGATATTCTTGACTTTTTTTCTTCCAGATGAATTTTGTTATTATTTTTAATAACTATAAAAATTTTTGATAGTTTGGTTGGTATGGCACTGAATAAGTAAATTAATTTTGGTAGAATTGTCATTTTTATTATATTAGCTCAGCCTACCCATAAGCAATTGATATTTTTCCAATTGTTTAGATCTGACTTTATTTGTGTGAAAAGTGTTTTGTAATTGTGTTCTTATAGTTTGTGGGTTTGTCATGGAAGGTAGACTTCCAAATATTTTATAATGCCTACTGTAACTTTAAATGGAATTTCTCTTTCTATCTCTAGCTGTTGGGCTTTGTTAGTAACATACAGAAATGCTGATGATTAATGTGGGTTTATCTTATATACTGCAATTTTACTAAAGCTGTTCATTTTGTCAAATAGTTTTTTAATTGATTCTCTAGTTTTCTCTAAATATACCATCATATCATCTGCAAAAAGTGACAGTTTTGTTTCCTTGTTGCCTATTCTGATACCTTCAATTTCTTTTTCTTCTCTTATTGCTAAAGCTGCCTTTTTAGTACAATACTGAATAATAGTGGTGATAATGGGCATTTGGGAATACTTCTAATTTATCCCCCTTATATATAATGCTTGCTGATGGTTTTGATAGATACTGCTTATCATTTTAAGGAAAACTCCATTTATTCCTATGGTCTCTAGTGTTTTTAATAGGAATGAATGGGTATTGTATTTTGTCACAAGCTTTTTCTGCATCTATTGAGAAAATCATATGATTTCTATTATTTTTGTTATTAATATAGTCTATTATGCTCTCCTAATATTGCTAAGAGGTACCATAGACAATGAAGTAACATCAGTACTAAACATATGCACACCAAGTAGTATAGCATCCAAATTCTTAAAGTTAAGTGAGTTACAGGAAGAAACAGACAGCAAAACTATTGCTCTTCCTTCCCCATATAAATCCCATCTGATCATAGTGTATTATCCTTGAGCTAAATTTCTGTAATCTCTTTGACAATATTTTATTTAAAACTTTTGCATTAATATTCATTGGGGAAATTGGTCCATAATTTTCTTTTTCTGTTTTGGCTTTTCCTGGTTTTGGTCCCAGCACCATATTTGTTTCATAAAAAGAATTTGGTAGGACTCCACCTATTTTTCCAAATAATTTGTATAGTATTGAAATGAATTGTTCTTTAAATGTTTGGTAGAATTCACTTGTATATCCATCTGACCCTTGAGATTTTTTTTCTTAGGGAGTTCATTGATGGCTTGTTCAATTTCTTTTTCAAAAGTGGGGTTATTTAAGTATTTTATTTCCTCTTCTGTTAATCTGGGTTATTTATATTTTTGTAAATATTCATTTCTTTTACTTAGATTGTCAGATTTATTGACATATAGTTGGGCAAAATAGCTCCAATTATTTTTTTAATTTCCTTCTCAGTGGTGGTGAATTCACCCTTTTCACTTTTGATACTGGTAAGTTGGTCTTCTTTTTTTAAATGAAATCAAAGGTTTATCTATTTTATTGGGGTTTTTTTCCATAAAACCAGCTCTTAGTTTTATTTATTAGTTCAATAGTTTTCTTAATTTCAATTTTATTAATCTCTCCTTTAGTTTTCAGAATTTCTAATTTGGCATTTAATTGAGGATTTTTAACTTGCTCTTTTTCTAGCTTTTTTTAGTTGTGTACCTGATTCATTGATGTCCTCTTTCTCTATTTTATTCATGTAAGCCTTCCCCTAAGAACTGCTTTGGATGCATCACACAAATTTTGGTATTTTTTCTCATTATTGTCATTCTCTTGGCTGAAGTTATTGATTGTTTCTATGATTTGTTGTTTGACTCACTCATGCTTTAGGATTAGATTATTTAGTTTCCAATTAATTTTAGTCTATCTTTCCATGGCTCTTTATTACATGTAATTTTTATTGCATCATGATGTGAAAAGAATGCACTTAATATTTCTGCCTCTCTGCATTGGATTGTGGGGTTTTTATGCCCTGATACATGATCATTTTTGTGTAGGTGCCATGTACCACTGAGAAAAAGGTATATTCCTTTCTAACCCCATTCAATTTTCTCCAGAGGTCTATACTATCTAACTTTTCTAAAATTTTATTCACCTCATTAATTTCTTTCTTGTTTATCTTGTGGTTAGATTTATCTAGTTCTGAGAAAGAGAGGTTGAGGTCTCCCACTAGTGTAGTTTTGCTGCCTGTTTCTTCCTGTAACTCACTTAACTTCTCTAAGAATTTGGATGCTATACCACTTGGTGCATATATTTTAGTATTGATGTTACTTCACTGTCTATGGTTCCTTTTAGCAAGATATAGCTTCCTTCTTTATCTCTTTTAATTAGACCTATTTCTGCTTTTTGCTTTGTCTGAGATCAGGATTGCTACTCCTGCTATTTTTTTACTTCAGTTGAAGCATAATATATTCTGCTCCCCTTGTTTACCTTTACTCTGTGTGTTTCTCTCCACTTCAAATGTGTTTCTTGCAAACAACATATTGTAGGATTATGGTTTTACTCCACTCTGCTATCCACTTCCATTTTATGGGAGAGTTCATCCCATTAACATTCGCATTCATGATTACTAACTGAATTTCCCCAGTAGTTTTTTTTTTATGGTGGCATTCTCTTTTGTTTGCTCATTCTGTGAGCCTACTTTCTTCACTACAGTCTTCACATTAGGGCCAGGTTCTAGTATACTTCTGGAGAAGATGTTTGAGCAGAGTTTGTGTCCTTTAGATTTCTGCTGATGTTTTCTTGTGGTGTTGAGTATTGTGTTATTCCACGATCTGAGGGACAGCTTAGTCTGGGGACCTGAAGGGCTCCCAAAGTGGTCTAATCCAGGACAAAGAGATATCACTGCCCTCCTGATCTGAGTTCTTTAAGTTCCTAACCTGTTTTGGGTCCAAGAAACATGCCTATGGGATTGTCCCTGGTTGGATGTCTAGTAGACTGCTACTGTACTTAGCCACTATCAGCCTTCTGGAAAGCCAGAGTGAAAGAACTGCAGGTTCCCCTTTGGTCTAGAATTCCTACCCTGGTTTTTCTACTGTTCACTTCAGGCTGAACTGGAAATTGGACCTGCAGCCCCATTCTGCTCCTGAGGTCAGAGCCACACAGCTTCTGGTTGTTTCTGTACTTGTTCTTTCATCAGTATACAGCTTAGGATTCATGACCACTCCTCACCCTGAAAACCCACCCCCAAGCACAGGTATCCTCTTCAGTCTATCCTTCATCTGTGACCCAAAACTGGATTGTGAACAATCGAGCTGCCAGTCGGTACCTATTTCTGCATTCCATATAAGGTCAAGCCCCTCTGCACTGAATCTAGGACCTCTTCTTGCCCTGGTGGATAGTCTGTCCCTGCACTGGAATGTTTAGTGTGGCCATTCCAAGTTAGCAAGACCCCATCTGCAATGTCCACAGACCTCTTTCTCTCTTTGTGAATGTGGGCTGGGAAAATAACTTATTGTAACTTTTATTGAATTTCCTGATCAGAACTCAGTCTGGTGTGTTTCCTAGTTCTGTGTGGACAAGTTTTGTAGGGGAGCTTGGCTGTCCTTCCTGCTCCTCTGCCATCTTGGCTTTGCCTCTCTTCCAGCCCTACTTTTCACTCATTTCCACTGGTTTTCATTGGGTGTGTTGTCTCTGTGGGGTGGTACCTTGCTGCATGTGAAGGCTCCACCTGATATTGTGATGCATGCCCCATCATATGTGTGACTGTGAAATTATTCTTCATTTCCAGCTTTGGGGTTTAGCTGAAATCTTTGGTTATATTAATATGTCTTTCTCATATGAATAGTAATCTTTGATACTCTTTTTATCTTTTTATTCAACCCCTTGAGGCTCTGTTAGAAAGGGAGAAAGTCCTTGCCTCTGCTAAAGGTCCAACTAAAATTCTGCCTAAAGAAAAAAAAGGGAAAAAAACTTTCTAGCTTTTTTTCTTTAAGCAATGGGCTTTCTGTTCTTCTCCAGAGTCTTGGCCAAAAGACTTTCAATTTCCAGCAGGTGATTCTTTTCCCCAAGCATCAATCTCATTAAGATAAGGAATAGGGTCCTCCAAGCTACCTAATGCCCTCCAACTCAATTTGCCTTTTGAATTTGAATATCCTGGTCTCTGGGCTTGAGGTGGGTGATCTCAGTCAAATCATTTCATATACCTTCCAATTTTAATCTCCAAAGGCTAGCATATTGCTGTGCTATCTACCTAACAACTCCCAAAACGCTGAAAGATTTTGGAATACTTCAGTTTCTCAACTCCCTACCCCTTCTACATTTCCGTGTATATTAATGGTGACAAGAAAGATATGGAGACAAAGTTAAGTCCATTGGGCAAGCTGTCCTAGCTGTCTAGCCACAATTTTGGTTTTTCAAATGCAGGTATAGTCAGTTAAAACCTAAAGAGGATTTAAGCTCAACCTTATATCTTCCCCTCACTGAAGTGGAGGTCTGTGGCATGGATTACAGGGTAGCAAAATTAGCATGTCACATAGTTCACCTAATTAATATAGCTAACACAACTCACACAGTTAGATTTAGTACAAGGCACATGTAAATACATGATACATGACATCTTCATTGGAACTATTTACTTAGGTGCAGCTAGATAGTGCAGTGGATAGATCACTAGCCCTGGAGTCAGGAAGACCTGAGTTCAAATCCAGCCTCAGACACATGAGACTCACTAGCTGTGTGACTGTGGGCAAGTCACTGAACCCTAATTGTCTCACCAAAAAAAAAATCACCTTAATTCTAGCCATAGTTCAAATAACCCACACAGTGCATTAGAGAACATAATACAGCATATCTGATAACTTTGGCTATCAATTTATAAGTCGATTGCAATATATGACACATCAGATCAAGTCAGAACAAATTAACAAGCATTTGTCAAGCTTCTGTTATGTACCAGGCAGTGTGCTAAATTCTGGGGATATGAAGAAAAGTCAAACAAAGTCCTTGTTCTCAAGGATTTCATAGTCATGGTTGAGAGAACATGCAGATAACTATGTGCAAAACAAGATATGCTCAGACTGTATACAACAGAGTTCTGTAGTGTCATAGAAATAGAGTTCTGCAGAAGAGTTTATTTATGCAAAAATATACTGAACAAACATTCTGTTTTAGACATGCAGTGATGTTTTCCTAAGACCAGCCACCAGAATCCCTTTATTTGCCATTACAATCAAATGCTGAACCATAGCATGACACCTGTTGTGCAAGACTCAGTTGCTGTGCTGGTTCCTACACAAAGAACTCATTTTCACTAAAATATATTGCTGTGGCCCAGCTCAGTGAGGCTTCCTCCAGATCAAACCTGTGTTTCTAGGCTCTCCTGCTTGTAGGGCATGCCTGCTCAACAGGGCCTCCCCTTCTGCTGAAAATATGAGCTCCCTCACTCTTACCATTTCTATACCTTTAATGAACTTCTTTTTTCTATTGGATTATGGCTGCCATGGCTATGGTGTTCCCCACAACCCCGAAACTTATACCTTCCTAAGTTTACACTGAATAACCAAATGTATCAGTCACATGCTATGGCACTTATGCACAGTTAGCAATCGTATGTGTACAAACCTATAAACTGGAATACAGAAGCATTATTGTTGTTCAGTTGTTTCAGTCATGTCCAACTCTCCATGATCCAGGCTAGGAATTTCTTGGTAAAGATACTGGAGTGGTTTTCCATTTCTTCCTCCAGATCTTTTTACAGATAAGGAACTGAGGCAAACAGGGTCAAGCAACTTACCCACAGTCACACATCTAATAAGTGTCTGAGGCTGGATTTGAACTCAGGTTCTTCTGACTCCAGGGCCAGTGTTCTATCTGTTGTACCACCTATCTGCCCAAAGAAGCATACCAACAGTAAATACAAAACATTGCATATCTGCATACGCATCAACACTGCATTCATGTCAATGAAACCTAATATGACAGAAATATTAATAATAGCCAATGCTTATGTAATGCTTTAAAGTTTACAAAGCATATTACAATTTTCCCTTCCACATTGTGGGGGCTAGGGATGCAGTGCTCCTGCAATCTGGAAAATCTGTGTAAAATTTTTTGGCCCTCCCTTCATACCAGAGAAGAAGTCTGAATTATTATGATATTGAAAGATAAAATATGTTGATATTATACAATACTATACATAAATTGTATGCATTTCTGAGTTTCTAAACTTTTTCTGTCTTCTGCTGGTCTTCAGGTGTCGTTTGCAGCTTCCACAAAGCTCTCCAAAAATTCCCACCTAATTTTTTATGCTGACCCATGATGTATTGAAACTGCAATGGGGAAAGTCAAAATGTGGAAAGGATAACTGTATCTCATTTGATCCTCACAATACACTACAAGAGAAAAATGTGTATCATTCAGAGTGTTCAAAAAATCTTGGTCCAAAAGTCTAAGATTTTTGCAATACCCTAAATACAGAGTATAATGAGACAATAAGATGTAAAACATACATTATGTACACTCCATCAATGAATTTTTCTGGCCAAATGAGTAACTACTCCCATTTTTTTTCCTGATGCATCACCATTAAGTTTGGTCACAGGCTGAATAGACAGGACTTCAATTAAGCTGACTTCCACATCCACAGACCCACTGATGAGCAGTCCCAATCCAAGGCTTGTGGATGACTCTGTCTGGCTCTCATGATCTCCTGTGGGTATCCCTGTTCACTAGAGGCCTCCATAAATGAAATAAGAGGTTGGAAAGAAACTAACTCTAGGTTCAGCTCTCCCCTGTTGTCTAAACAGATCTTACTCTTGAGTTGGCATATAATTGGTTGAGTTTCCTTACCCCTCTGGTGGAGTAGTCATTAGAATCACCCTCGTCTTCTTATATCTACTGCCTCTTGCAACTGGTTCTTTGAGTCTGTATAGCTGACTGTTCATTGCCATTTTTCACCTGCTCATCAGGAGGTCAACTAACTTCCAACAGGCTATAAGTGCTTTCAATTCTCCCTATAGTAGCCTAAGCATTCTATATTCTATTATTTTGTACATAAGTATGGTATTTCAGATACTCAACTATTTGGTGTAGAGCGCCTTTCCATTGGCCTACTATCATTTGCATTTCCTAGCCAACAAGATTTATTTAGTATAATTCTATCACCCTCATAAAGATCTTGACAATGAACTTGGGAACCATGCAGTTGCTTGTGTCTATATGAATTTTCTGAGCTGAAGCCATAGCCAACTTCCTCACAAGCCTCCTTTGGCTGATCTCTCAGCAGAGAGACTTACTCAACTTCTCTACCCTCTGAAACTCTATATCACAAGTCAAAGGGCAAATGCATACTGTGGCTCTTGCTCAAAAAATGGGACAAAGCCAGAGGCATCATTTCAGGTAGCATTGTATGGATGCACTCTAAATGCCACATTCTGACTCTCATGAGAGTTTTCTTCTGGCCTCAAGGTCTTTAGCATATTTAATAGAATATGCTTGCAAAACTCAGGTAGGTCTTAGTCTCCCTGAGGTTTTGAAGGTATGATTTAGACTTCTTGATTCCATCCAAAGCCAACAATTTCTCAAATAGATTGCTTTCAAGGTCTCTACCTTAGTCAGAGATTTGAAATCATGGTGAGGACCAAAAGTAGGCTTTTGTAGGAGAAGACAGAGGGAGAAGAGAAAAGCCAATAGATTATGGCTAGACAAGGGGATTATAGACTTCTTGAGCTTAGAAGTGATACATTTGTGAGTGGTGGCAAAATCATCTTTGTGTGTGGCTGAGGTGGGATAGAGCAGTAGGTCATGAGAACTGAGTAGGCTGAGGAACTGAGTTTGCTTGAGGGCATTTATTGAGGAAGAAAGGAGAATGAACTGGGGGTGTATAGACAACAGCTAGGCAGCTAGGTGGTGCAGTGGATAGGACACTGGGTTTAGAATCAAGAAGACTCATCTTTCTGAGTTCAAACCCAGGCTTAGGACACACACTAGCTATTTGATCTGGGCAAGTCACTTAACCCTGTTTGCCTCAGTTTCCTCATGTATAAAATGAGCTGGAGAATGGAAAATCACTCTAGAATCTTTGCCAAGAAAGCCCCAAATAGGGTCACAAAGAGTCAGAAACAACTGAAAAATGACTCAACAACAACAAAAGATAATAGCTACCAGGATTTTGATTGGGTGATAGACGTGAACAGTTAAAGCCCCACTCTCTGTCTTTCCCATTCCTTTGTAAAACTAGTACCTGCTGTCTGTTGATTACATTTTATCTTGTATATATCACATTGGTGAATAGGTATTCACATGTCTCTTTCATTAAAACTGTGAGCTTTTTGAGAGCAGGCACTGTCTTTTACCTTTGTATCCCTTGTGCCGAGCATAGTGCCTACCACATAGTAGTAAATGTTCATTGACGACTTCTTTACTAGCAAATGCAATATATCTGATAAATATCAGTCTTTTTTTGGTGTAGGAATGCTCACAGGACTTCTAGACTAGTATGCTTGGGTCTGCATAGATCAACACTGGTGCAATGTTTAAGACAGCTAAATCAAGCCTTTAAAAAACTTTTTCTCATTTCTCATTCCAGAGATCTCCAAATGATGGCTTCAGAGAGTTTAGCCCTAACTGATCTTTCTTGTCTGCCTGCTTTTGGTTCTTTCCAATCATACATCTGTGAGTGAGATAATCACTGAGTGATTTAGCAATAACAGTCTAATTTTTCACAGATTTGCAATAATAGCCACCAAATCCTAGAAAAATCCTTAATTTTTTAAAAGGTTCTTTGGGGGATGCGGCCAGTGGATGAGTCGATGAGCTTATACCTTTTTCTGAATCAATGCTCACTTTGCTGAGATACTTTGTGAGCTATATACTGACAGAGGCTCTGAAAAGCTGGCTCTTATCATTTGAAAGCTTGAGACCAGCAGCTTAGACTGCTGGACATAGAAGTAGGAAGACATGAGTTCAAATCCAACCTCAGACACTAACTACCTACGTGACCCTGGGTGAGTTACTTAACTTCCTTCAGCCTCAGTTTCCTCATCTGTAAAATAGTAGTAATAATGATAATAGTATCTACTTCCTAGGGTTGCTGTGTGGATAAAATAAATACTTTGTAAATCTTAAAGTATCATATAAATGCAAATTACTATCATTATTATAATCTTCCTCTTGCTGATCAAACACTTTCGTCAGTCCAACGTCTTTCTAAGTTCAATCGGGTCATCCGTGTACAACAACACTTCCATACATTTCATGTCTCCCACTATCTTTCCCATAAGCAGCTGGTGACAAATGTAGCTCTGAACCATGAATCAGGAGGATATGAGTTCAAATTCTACCTCAGACATTATTAGCTCTGTCACTCTGGGCAAGCCACTGAACCTCTGTTTACCTAAGTTTCCTCAACTATAAAATGGGGAATAATAATATCCCACCTACCTCCCAGGATGCTTATGAGGATCCAATAAGACAATATTTATAAAGCACTTAGCACAGTGTTTGGTACATAGAAGACATTATATAAATGCTAGCTATTATTATTTAAGCTATTGAGAAGTGGCCAATAGTCTTACTTCCCTTGGGGAGACTGGCAATCCTCAAACTGGTTAAACACCCATCTGGGAAGAGGAAAGCCATCTTCTCTTTGTCTTCTGGTGTTACAAACTGTGTAAATGCAATATTGAAAGCCCTCAGAGACTTAGCAAGTAACCAGAGCCATCCTGAATACTCGACATATTTTGTGGTCCACTTTAATTCTCTTTTTTCAAGTCTGATGGACTACACAGATTTGGACTCTCCAAGGCTTTTTCTGTCCAAGACTTCACTTCTTCATGTGATGTAGAGACTTTGGACTCTGGGATTCCTTTGCCAAGCAATTTCTTCCTGGTGGTTTCTGAAATCTTCCAACATAAATAAAGGAATCCTCTGATTTAACTCTTGAAAAAGTCAAGTCTGGGGAGCTGGGTTCTATGAGTTGCTCTTCAGGCATATTCCATATCTCATGCCCGCAAGGAGAATATACTTCTGCTCTCACTAAACTTCTCCCTTAAGCAGTCCTTCCATTTTTCAGGCAGGTCCTAGAGAGTCACTGAAGTCAAACTTTCTCAAGTTGGAGAATCAGCGTTTTTGTTATTGGACCTGCTACCTCTTGCATCTATCTGCACAGGCTGCATGAATAGCCAAGACAAGTTTGTTGCTTGTAGTATATTGCTAGTACTTGGAATAGTCTAGAGTTGGTTCCAATCAATGCTGATCCTCCAGAATTATTTCTAGGTATGGGCATAATATAGTCAGTGTCTACATTCTTAATGACACCATTGAACATCTCTATACTTCCAGCTTTTGACTTCAACTGCAGTCATTATTTGTAGGTATTTCTCCCATGAGAAGAGCTGACTGAACTGTGACTGAACTTCTAGTTCCAACCTCTGAGGATTTCTTCATAGCTCTTTTCAAAAAGCAGCAGCCATAGAACAAAAAAAGCTTGTTTTTTTTCCTAGCTCCCTGGGTTGGTGGGGAAGGGAAGTGGAGGTGGAGGCAGTCTCTAACCTTTGTTTTAATGGAATGGCCTGTTTGTTCCTTTCTAGAGTCTTGGCTAGAATGCCTTCCACTTCTAGCTGGAGGATCTTTACCCCAGGCACCAGGAGTGGGGTCCTCCCAGTTAGCCAATGCCCTCTGTAGTAATCTGTCATTTATAATATGCCTAGTCTTCTAAGAGTCTCTGTGGGTAACCTCACTCTAAATTACAGTTAGCATTGTGTTCACATCTTCTGATGTGAATTTATACCTGGTTGTCATCCACATAAGAACTACTCATTGAACAACTTCCAAAACACTGAAATTCCAGGGTCCCCAACTTCTCAGCTGCTTTCTATTCTCCCATATTGATGAGTGGATGCATAGCAGCCAGAAGACAAAGACAAAGCTTAGAGGACCAAGTCACTGTCTCTTCTACCAGTTTAGCTAAATTCCCAGTCTCTCGTATGTAGACAACGCTAGCCAGAGCCTACAGTGGTCTTGAGGTTACCCTTACCCTGGTAAGGAAAGAGAGAGAAAATTGGGTGCAGCTGCCAAAGTGCTAAGGAGATGGCATCCCACAAGGCACATTCTAAACAAAGCTGGATTTGGTTCAAAGGCCTGGAGTTCAATTCCCAACTGACATTTACCACCTACATGGCTAACCTCTTTGGGCCTAAGTTTGCAAAATATGTAAAATAAAACAGTTTGAATAGGTGACCTCTATATGAGGTGAAAAGGTGTTTACTAGATCTGGAGAGCTCTTCAGGGAATTTAGCCACAAAATGTACAATCAAAAATGCCAAAGAACTGAGGCTCTTACCTTTAGAAAATACAGAGAACAGGAAGAATTCTGCCGTGACCCACATTAAGCATAAGACATTTGCCTTTCTGCTAGAGCCAAGTGATTCTTATTCATGCTCAAACTTTGGGCTGATTTCTCTCCTAAACACAGAGATAACAGGGCTCACCATTCCCCCTCTTTAGGTTATCAGGATTATTTATTATCCCTTTAAAAAGAATTAGGCATCAGTAAAGGAAACAGAAAAAATAGAGGACTCCTAACCTACATCAGAAAGTTGAGAGTCAAAGAACATAACAGAATCAAAAGTGAAAAGGAGAGTTTTTTGAACCCTCCAAGTTAAATGAGAGATATGGAGGTCTCCCAGAGAAGAGGGAGCTGGATGAGAAAGCAGCTATTTGTGATTTAAAGAATGATAATGTGGATTCATAGGCACTGCCAGCTGGGAAGAAGAGATAAACAATGACTATTGGTTACACCTTGATGAAGGATGATACTGAGGAAATTATTTCTCGATCTTACTATCTTGCCAAGGCATGCATCCAAGTCATAACAGAGAACTACTTAAAATCTTTCAAACTAGTTGACTACTGCCTAATTATGTTGATTCTCATGGACATAAATTATGTTGCTGAAGGAATCTACAAGACATTGCAAGGGTTTATGAATCATTGGGCTAAAAAGTAAATATCTTAGGGTTATAGGTGGTGGTTTCATCCCTATACTGATCAAAGGCAAGAGTTTCAGAAGGGAAAGGCAGATGTGAGAAAAGGTTAAGATACCAGAGAATAGAGATTAGATTTCTCGATTACTGCTTAAAATATAGGAATGGAAGACTTCTAGTTTAATGGGAGCTGGTAAGAATAGATCTGCCTCAAGCCTTGTAAACCTAGTCAAAGAACCTTTAAGAAGAACAGAAAAGAAAAGGAGAGGAGAGGAGAGGAGAGGAGAGGAGAGGAGAGGAGAGGAGAGGAGAGGAGAGGAGAGGAGAGGAGAGGAGAGGAGAGGAGAGGAGAGGAGAGGAGAGGAGAGGAGAGGAGAGGAGAGGAGAGGAGAGAGAGGAGAGGAGAGGAGAGGAGAGGAGAGGAGAGGAGAGGAGAGAGAGGAGAGGAGAGGAGAGGAGAGGAGAGGAGAGGAGAGGAGAGGAAAAGGAAGGGAAGGGAAGGGAAGGGAAGGGAAGGGAAGGGAAGGGAAGGGAAGGGAAGGGAAGGGAAGGGAAGGGAAGGGAAGGGAAGGGAAGGGAAGGGAAGGGAAGGGAAGGGAAGGGAAGGGAAGGGAAGGGAAGGGAAGGGAAGGGAAGGGAAGGGAAGGGAAGGGAAGGGAAGGGAAGGGAAGGGAAGGGAAGGGAAGGGAAGGGAAGGGAAGGAGAAAACTGTATTGTATATTCACCAAGCTACAAATCATAGAGAATAGCTACCATATATGAAGAACAGCAATAGAGATTACCAGAAATTCACTGCAGAACAAACCCAAAAAAGGGCCCAATGATAAAGTCCAAGTTTTATCTAAATACAGGTGTCTATAGTATGATTGCACAGCAAGATGAGCTTAAAATCCCAGCACAGGGAGATAAATGTGACATTGTAGCAGTCACTAAGATTTGGTGGAATATGGCAATGTATACCAAATTCAAAAGGAATAGGATTGATGAAGGGATAGGGGAATGGATGTAATAGAACCATGTATTAAGAAGATATATCAGGGTGAGAAAATCCATTAACCAGAGGAGAGAGACATGCAGAGGAGAGTGACCAGGGTGGTAGAAGGCCTTGAGATCATGTCACATTAAAACTAGTTGAAAAAGCCAAGGATGTTCAGCATGAAGAGAAGAAAATGTAGAGATGACATGTTGGAGCAGAAGAACCACTCTGGACAAGAAAGATTTGCCCACTCTGCTTGGCCTCAGAGGGAAAATTAGGAGCAAAGGTGCAAGCTGCTAAGAGACAAAGGCTTGATGTAAGGAGAAACTTAGAGCAATCCAAAAACGGAATAGGCTTACCCAGGAGGTGATGGGTTCATTGCCATTGGAGGTCTTCAAGCAGAGACTGAGTAGCCACTTGTCAAGTTATAGAGGGAATACTTTTTTCATGCATGTTTGGGGCTACATGATACTCGAGGTGCCATACAACACTGAGATACTGTGATTCTGTGAGCTAGGCGGTCGTGATAAAAAGCTAAGTAATCTCAGGTCGCTTATATCATGTGGAAAGATGGCATAATGGAAAAAGCACTCAGGGAGTGAAGAGATGGGGATTCAAAGCAACTAGGTGGTACAATGAACAGAGAACCAGGCCTGGTGTCAGGAAGATCTGAGTTCCAGTGCAGCCTCAGACACTTATTAACTGTGTGACCTTGGGCAAGTAACTTAACCTCTGTCTTTCTCCATTTCCTCAACTGTTAAATAGACATAATAATAGCTCCTACCTCCCACGGTTGTTGTGAGAATAAAATGATATATTTGTAAACCTCTTAGCAGAATGCCTGGTATGTAATAGTAGATGCCTGTCTCCTTCCTTCCTTCCTCTTTCATTAACTTGGATAGTCACTTTCTGTCTCTGGGTTTGAATCCGTCAGTCTGTATAGAAGGGCATAGATGATCCCTGTCATCCCTTCCAGCTCTGACTGTTTTTTTATTCTATGATTTCAAACGATTAAGAAGCTGATAAATATACTTCTGAGCTAACTATGGTTATCCTAAAAGTAAGATTACAACTGTCCTGAGCAAATGCAAAAAAAAAAAAAAATCAAAAGCCTTTTTGACCTTTTTTTTGCACATGAAATTGCAAATCTATTATGTACAACTTGCTTTTCCTTTTAAATATATAGAAAAGTTCTCATATAACTTTCTTTTTTTCTTCCCTGCCCCCCACCCTAGAGATGATTACCATTAACACAAATATGTATGTGTATACATATATATGTATGTATATTTATAATGTAAAACCATTTTGGTCTTACTTGATATAGTAATTGACTTTAATTATATATATACACACATATAAATATGTATATGTGCAAATATATGCATGTCTATGCATATATTTTTGTGTGTGTGTATATATATATACACCTATGTATGTATATGATGGATGGCATATATACACATATATCATATGAAGTTTCTTTTAAATACTGCTTCAAACTTCTTGTCTTGTTCTCTGAATTCCCTCCCTGCATTTCCAGAGAAAAGTTGAAATTCAATCATGCACATCAACCTAAGTGACTACAAAATCCCTAGCTCACCACTTAGTTACTAGAGAAGAATTGCTTTCACAGTTATCTCTGTACAAGATGTTAATCTCTGACAGATTGGAATTAAAAGTAGCTCAAAGCCGCTCCAGTGGCCTTGGCTCTTCCCTGGGTATTAAGATCTGTGAATATTAACACCGCAGAGCTGGGTAAGAAAGTACAGAAGAAGAGATCACTGGGGTTCTCCTGGGTGTTGCCATTTGGGTCCAGAAGATATTGTTTCCGAGATGCTGAAGAAGTGAAGGCATGTCAGGTCAGCTCTGACTCTGAATGCTCTTTGTCATAGATAATGAGAAATCTTTGAATGTAACTTGCATTTCAAAATCACAAAACCCTTTATCAATCTTTCTTCAATTGCCTTGAGCTATGAATACTGAGCAAAAAGAAGAAGGTGGGATTTCTCTTTACTGGAAAATACCAAAAGTTAGCTATCACCCAAAAAGGTAAGCAAATGGTACATGACACCTAATCCAGCCAGATAGAGTTCCCATTTAGAGCACACATTGATAACAAATTTCTGAAAGTTAGAATGCAAGCCTAATACACAGCATGTTTTCCTGAGCAACATCACTTTGAAATGACATCATTTTTCCTGGATTCTACCATAATGTCACAAAATAAGTAAGTTAGTACATTGTAGATAGAGTGTTAGATTTGGAATCAGGAAGCCCTGGATTCAAATCCCATCTTACTAATAGTTACCAATTGTGTCATCATAGACAAGTCACTTAACCTTGCTGATACTATTTCCTCATCTGTAAAATGGATACAATAATACTTTTAGTACCTGTACCATGAGATGCACCATGCTGTAGTGGATGGAAGATTGATTTCAGAATCAGAATCAGAATTAAGTCTTACTTCTGACACATAGCGGCTGTATGACAATAGACAAGTCTCTTAACTCCATAGTGCCTTAAAAAACTCTCTAATATTATATGTTGTAAGACAGTAATCGATTTCCATTAATAAAAGGAATTAGCTCACCATAAGCTCCCTATACCAGTGTCAAATTCAAATATAAATGGGGCTACTAATCCACATATAGGGTAGATAGATGGTAAAGTGGATAGAGTGCTGGACTTGAAATCAAGAAGACTCATCTTCCTGAGTTCAAATCTAGCCTCAAACACTTATTACCTGTATGACCCTGGGCAAGTCACCTGACTCTGGTTGTCTCAGTTTCCTTATCTATAAAGTGATCTGGAGAAGAAAATGGCAAACCGCTCCACTCTATTTGCCAAGAAAACTCCAAATGGGGTCACAAAGAGTAGGTCAACTGAAATGACGGAACAAAAACAAAAATAAAATCCATATATAAAATTCGCTACGGACTTTAATTACACATTTGAGTAAAATAAAACAAAACAAAACAAAAAATCCTTCCGTACCAGGTGCTTAAGAAACCCTTCTTAACCTGACCCCCTTCCCACCTTTCTAGTCTTCTTACACTTTACTTCCCATGTGGAAGCAAAGATCTCTTTGATCCAGTGACATGGGTCTTCTTGCTTTTCCTAGCATAAGACTCTGAGAGTTTTCACTGGCTGTCCTTCAGTTCTAGAAAACTCTCCCTCCACATTCCTGCCTCCTATCTTCCCTGGCTTCAAGTCCCTGCTAAAATCCTACCTTCTACAAGATGTCTTTCCTGATCTTCCTTACTATTGGTACCTTTTCTCTGTTGATTCTCTCCAATTAGTCTTGTATATTTCTTGTTTTTACGCAGTTATTTTCATGTTGATTCCCCCATTAGACTATGAGCTATTTGAGAGCAGAGGAGGGTTTTTTTGCCTTTTTTTTTGTATCCCCAGTACGGAGCACAATGCCAGGCACATTGTACGTACTTAATAAATGCTTATTGATTGCCTGACTCAAACAAGATAATATATGTAAAGTTATTTGAAAAATTTAAAGGGCTATATAAATTACAATTATTATTATTAAAACTCCACCACAAAGTAGGTTGGTACAGTATTTAAAAGAAACTATTTTTAGTATATATTTGTGCCATCCATCATATACATACACAAGTACATATATATATGTGTGTGTGTGTGTGTGTGTGTGTGTGTGTGTATATATGTACACACACAAATACATATTTGTACACATACGTATTTGTGTGTATGTGTATTTTTTTAAAGCCCTAGCCTTCAGCCCTAAAGATTAGGATTTAATCCCCTGAACATCAACCATTGCCATGTTCAAAGAATAGTACCTACAGTGTTCAAGCCAACACATATAACATACATTTCTTAAGGGCCAACTTATGAAGAACATGGTACTAAGCACTGGGGAAGATGCAAAGTTTATTCAAGGCATAGTCTCTGCCTTCATGGAATGTGTAACCTAGTAAAGAGATAAAGTAAACAGAAAAAAGTAACTAAAATGCCAAAGTGGTTTGTAAGTCCAAGGGGACAGCAAGCAGGATTTCACAAAAGAGGTGGCATTGAAAGGATGAGATTAAAGGATGAGTAGAAATTTGACAAGTAAAAAGTGGAGACGGCTTGGGAACAGGGTGAATAAAGGCACAAGAAAGCATACAGCTTATCTAGAGGCTAGAAAGCACTCCAGTTTGTTCAGAGTATGTCATGGAGAGAGGAGAGTTGCTGTTCATCCTTTGCGCTCGAAGAGGACCAAAGACATCAAGAACGTGATGTTTTGACTCACACATTAGTTGGATTTGAGTAAAGCAGAGCTGTACAAAATCATTAGCCTCACTCTCTCCTCCAGAGCCATCGGAGTCCAGTGGCAAGACAAAGGTCAAGACAATTGGCGACGGTGCCAGAGAGGAGAGTAGTGTGAGAATGGTAATGTAGTTTCAGATTATGAGAATCTTGACCGCCACGTAAAAGAGATTGCATTTTATTTGATGTGGATACAGGGTATTAAAATCCTGTTAACAGTAGGATAAAAAAGGAACCACTAATGATTTTTGAGGTGAGAGCAAATCCAGATCTAGGCGCAAGGAAGATTTGAGGCAATATCATAAAAGATGAACTGAAGATGGGATAGAGCAGAGGGGGAAAGGCTTGTTAGAAGGGTATTACAATAACCCAAAGGTGGTAATAAGGGCCTGCACTAGAATCTTGGCAATGGGAAACAATGAAAAGCAAAATGTAGCAACTTATTGGATGTGAGAAATGAATGACAAGGCTTCAAGCATGAGACACCAGTGCTATAGAGCCAAATCCTTATTTATTTTAAATGGAATTATAATATTGGATTTATTTTTTGTTCCTCCATCAAAGTCCTACTCTAATGCCCCATTGTAGAATTTAAGTCACCGCGAGTTCTTCACAAAAGAACCACAGGAGAGAATCATAGGATTTGAGAGCTAAAAGGAATCTCAAAGGCCAAAAACGTCTAACCCTCACCCAAAATAAATCCCTATTATTACATACACAACAAGTAATCATCCATCCTCTGCTTGAACACCTCCAGGGAAGGGGAACCTCTCCCCTCTTGAGATGGCCCATTCCACTTGTAGACAGCCTTAACTGTTAGAAAGATATTCCAGACACCAAAAATAAACGTGATTCTTTTCGATTTCCCCCTGTTGTACCTGATTATGTCTCAGACCAGCATCACATTCCTCAAATACTAAAAAGGCAAATATCAAGAACCCTCTGAGTCTTCTCTTCTCCAGGCTGAAGATTCCCAGATCTTTCAACTGATACATGATGTGAACTCAAGAACTTTCATCATCTTGGTTGTGCTAAATATTCTCTAACTTATCAGCACCTGTCCTCTTCTGGATATTCCATATTCACTCTCCAAGTCTCTCTGAAGAACTTTGGAATAGATTGTGAGACATGGGAGGCACTGGCCCGGGGCCTCCAAGCATGGGAGAAGGTGCTTCAAAGAAGATGCTCTGCTCTATGAGCAAAGCAGAATTGCAGTAGCTCAACAGAAAAATGAGATGTGCAAATGCAGAGACATCTCTACTCCAGATATCCATATGGACTATTTGTTCCTGATCTACAGCAGACCCTTCCACTCTCATATTGGTCTCAGCCACAGTTGGACACATTGCACTTTGACCCCAGCAGAGTGATACCATTTTGGTCCTCTTGGAGAATGAAGAGGAGCAACCAACCAACTTATCAATGTCTTTCTTAGACTGTGGTTCCCAACACTGAACAGAGTACTTCAGAAAGGGTCTGATAAGGCACAGGGCTTGACTAAAGCCAGCTTGTAACAACTCACTAGAGTTAAGTGTTGCGTTCTCAATAAGAGCATTTATACCTCAGAAATCTTCAAATGCTACAAATCGGGACTTGATTTATTATTTTGTTGATTGTATAGATTTAAGAAAATGATGGAGAAAATGTTAATAATATAAATAATATTAATAATATAATATATAATATTATATATAATTATAAATATAATAATATAAATTAAACTTAAAAGTACATTTTATATAACATCCCCCTAACCCCCAGAGAACCAGTTGTTTAACATTTACCAGCATACCCCTGGATAAGGGCCAAATACAGAGAAACTATCTTTCTTTATTACTGGAATCTTTCCTTTTCCCAAATCAATTAATTTGTTATGGTGGTCACATCACCCTGCTCATTCATATTGAGCTTAGAATCTACAAAAACCTCCAGATTTTTTTTTCAGACAAGAAGTTATCTAATCATGACTCTCTGATTTTCTACTTATGCAGTTGACTTTTTGTTTCCTAGTTTACATTTGCCTCTACTGAGTTTCATCTTATTAAATCCAATTAAGTGGGGGCAGAGCCAAGGTGGTGGAGTAAAAGCAGTGGCTTGCTTGAGCTCTCCCCCAAACTTCTCCAAATACCTATAAAAAGTGGTTCTAAACAAATTCTAAAGCAGCACAACCCACAAAAAGACAGAGTGAAACAAATTTCCAGCCCAAGACAACTTGGATGGTTGATCAGAAAGGTATATCACTCAAGGCTGGTAGAGGAGCACTGTTTGGCTTGGGTGTGCAGGCTGCAGCGAACCTGGAGCAGGCCTCTGAGGACTGAATCATGGGCAGCTGTGGCAGTTTCCAGACTTCTCAAACCAAGAACGCCAAAGACAACTTAGAAGATCAGTAGGAAAAGTCTGTGTCTACAGTGAGAGAGAAATGCAGGGTCCCAGCCCCATTCCCTGAGCTTGGCCCTGGGGTGGTGGCTGCCTCCTGAACTTCCGGCCCACAGACTGAGGGGGAATCGAGTGACTGATCAGAGGGAGATTCCAGGGATCTCTCTGCTGGTGCAGGATTCTCTTGCTTGGATCTGGGTCACAGTTCTGGATGGCGGTCCTGGGGTGAGGAGGAGCGCTGGTGTGCTGGAGCTTGTAGTGGTGGCTCAGAGTGAATCCTCCTCACAGTTCCAAGATAGAAAAGAGTGCTTCTGGTCACTCATAGACCAGAGCACATACCAGGAAAGGAGTAAACACCTCACCCCTTATCATACCACCTTGGAAGAAATGAAAATTTACAGGTCCCTACAAGTATCTCTGAAAACAGCTGCACCAAACCCCTGAAGCCTGGGACAGTACATTCTCCACACTGGAAACAGACCCCTACCTTAACAAAGAGTTTATAACTCAAGTAATTGGCTGGGATCATGAGCAGGCAGTGCAAAAAGAGTCAGACTATATTATCTTACTTTGGTGAAAAAGAAGATCAAAACATACAACCAGAAGAAAACAAAGTCAAAGCTCCCACATCCAAAGCCTCCAAGAAAAATATGAATCAGTCTCAGGCCTTGGAAAAGCTCAAAAGGGATCTTGAGAAACAAGTAAGGGAAGTAGAGGAAAAACTGAGAGTGATGCAAGAAAATCACAAAAAACAAGTCAACAGCTTGCTGAAGGAGACCCCAAAAAATACTGAAGAAAATAACACCTTAAAAAATAGCCTAACACAAATGGCAAGAGAGGTCCAAAAAGCCAATGAGGAAAAGAATGCTCTAAAAAGCAAAATTGGCCAAATAGAAAAGGAAGTCCAAAAGCTTACTGAAGAAAATACTTCCTTAAAAATTAGAATGGAACAATTGGAAGCTGGTGACTTTATGAGAGAAATCAAGGCACTTGTAAAACAAATCCAAAAAAATGAAAAAATAGAAGAGAATGTGAAATATCTCATTGGAAAAACAACTGATCTGGAAAATACATCCATGAGAGAGAATTGAAAAATTATTGGACTATCTGAAAGCCATGACCAAAAAAAGCCTAGACATCATCTTTCAAGAAATTATCAAGGAAAACTGCCCTGATATTTTAGAATCAGAGGGCAAAATAGAAATTGAAAGAATCCACTGATCATCTCCTGAAAGATCCCCAAAGGAAAACTGGAAATATTGTAGACAAATTCCAGAGTTCCCAGGTCGAAGAGAAAATATTGCAGGCAGCCAGGAAGAAACAATTCAAGTATTGTGGAAACACAATCAGGATAACACAAGATTTAGCAGCTTCTATATTAAGGGACCAAAGAGAATGGAGTATGAGATTCCGGAGGGCAAAGGAGATAGGATTACAACCAAGAATCACCTACCCAGCAAAACTGAGTATAATCCTTCAGGGTAAAAAAATTCATTCAGTGAAATAGGGGACTTTCAAGCATTCTTGAGGAAAAGACCAGAGCTGAATAGAAAATTTGACTTTCAAATACAAGCTCAAGTGAAACATGGAAGAGGTAAACGGGAAAGAAAAACCTTAAAAGACTTATTAAAGTTGAGCTCTTTACATTCCTGCTTGGAAAGATGATATTTATAACTCATGAGTCCTTTGTCAGTATTAGGGTAGTGGGAGGGAAAAGTTATACGTATGTATAGATAGATAGATAGAGGGCACAGAGTGAGTTGAAGATGAAGGAGTGATATCTGGAAAATAAAATTAAGGGGTAAGAGAGGATTTTACTGGGAGAAGGAGAAAGGGAGACGTAGAATGGGGTAAATTATCTCACATGAAACAGACAAGAAAAGGCTTTTACAGTGAAGGGGAAATGGGGGAAGGTGAAAAGGAATGAGTGAATTTTATTGTCATAGGATTTGGCTTAAGGAGGGAATAACCTTGGGGTATAGAAATCTATCTTACCCTACAGGAAAATAAGGGAGGAAGGGGACAAGAGAGCAGGGGGTTGATAGAGAAGAGGGCAGATTGGGGGAGGGGATAATCAGAAGCAAACACTTCTGAGGAGGGAGAGGGTCAAAAGAGAGAATAGCATAAATGGAGAGCAGGATAGGATAAAAGAAAATATACTTAGTTTTTCACAACGTGACTGCTATGGAAGTGTTTTGCATGACTACACATCTATAACCTGTATCAAGATGCTTGCCTTTTCATTGAGGGTGGGTGGGGAGGGAGGAAGGGAGAAAATTTGTAACCCAAAGTTTTAAAAACACATGTTAAAAATTAAAAATGTTTTTTAAAAATTCAAAAAATTTAAAAAATAAAAAAAATTCAATTAAGCGCTTATGCTAGCCATGTTTCCTTAGCCTTGTGTCATCTGTCAATTTGATGAGCATGCCATCTATGCCTTTTTCTGAGTCAACTCAAATGTCTGAGGTATTCACACAGTAATCACCTGCCATGTTGACATTGAAACATGTAGCAGACAGGGTTTCCACTTAAAACTTTATCTACAAAAGGACATGGGGCAGCTGGGTAGCACAGTGGATACAGTACTGGTCCTGAAGTTGGGAGGACCTGAGTTTTATCTGGCCTCAGAAACTGCCTAGCTGTGTGACCCTGGGCAAGTCACTTAACCCAGTTCCTCATCTATAAAATGAGCTCAAGAAGGAAATGGCAAACCACTCCAGTATATTGCCAAGAAAACCCCAAATGGGGTCACGGAAAGTCGTACATGACTGAAATCACTCAACAACAACAAACAATACAAAGACAGGTTGAACAGAATGTCTCTCTTGGTTTTAAACTTGGAATGACCAATACTAGAACCCAGCTTTTTTTTTCTATAGGGCCAATCAGCACCTTTAAGAATTTTTTATCTAACATCCTGGTTTCATGGAATCAGTTCATGACACAAAGTTGAATGTGCTGACATAATAAAATATACTTTCTACTCTTAGTAAACCAGGTGACTTGCTAAAACTAAAAATTCTATTCCAGTTGCCTATCTGCATTGCTAGAGGGAATTTTTTCCCTACAGCAATAAAAATCACAGGTCTAGTCCAAAAAATATTTCTAAAACTATACTTTGTATGATGCGACAATATCCAATTGCTCATAAATCTCCTCTGATTCTTGCAGCACTCAGGGTCATCATTGTGAACCTCAGTTGCTATTAAACTAGTGAAGCACAGAAAAGATGGTTGATAGAGAGTTTGGGTCAACAGAATGCTGGATTATAAAGAATTTATTGTACCTTTACCCTTAGCCCTCACTATAACACAGGCCATTATAGCAAAGTATACAGAATCATGAGAGGCAGGATAGCGTAATGGATGGAGGGCCAAACTTGAAGTCAGGAAGACCTGGGATTAAATGCTGTCCCTGAAGCCTACTAGTTTGTGTGATCACTGTGAGCAAATCACATAACCTCTCAGTGTCCCTAGAAGCTCTCAGAGTTAGAGATGAACTCTGAATCTGCATTAATGGAGGAAGTTTCCATTCCAGGGTTCCCCCTGTATAGATGAAAGCATGCACTGAGGCCAAAATATGGTATCCCAAGGGTCTGTCCTGACAACATGAAGAAGGAATTGGTTAGGTAGAATCTGATCATACCGCACCTACAACTGGGTGTTGCGGCATGGTCCCCAAGAATGGTAATATTACAAAGTTCCAACATATCCCCATTTTACACAGGTAGGAAAATTAAACCAAAGAGAAATGGAATCACTTTCTTTGCACATAATATTATTGTTGAAGTAAATTCTAGTATCAATTAATCAATAAGCATTTTATAAGTGCTTACTATGTGCCAGGCACTGTCAAAGAAAGGCAAAACATAGCCCTTGCCCTCAAGGAGCTCAGATTCTAATGGGGAAGACAGCATGCAAACCATTACGTACAGATCAGATACACAGAATAAAGGAAAGCCTTCTCAGAGGAGGGCACTAAAGGGAAAGGGCCTGGTGAAGAAAGACCTCCTACAGAGGTGAGATTTAAGCTGAGCCTTGAAGGAACCCAGGGAAACTCAGAGGGAAAATTGAGGATGGAAAGCATTCCAAATATTGGGGGAAACAAAGGCAAAAGCGGTATATGCAAGAAACAACAAATAAACCATTGTGGCTGAATAACAGGATGTATGGAGGGTAATAGAGTGTAAGACAACTAGAAAGGTAGGAATGGGCTATGTTCCAAAGGGCTTTAAATGCCAGCGAATTTTACATTTAATTCTGGAGGTATTAGGGACATTAGGAATTCTAGAGGCACAGTCGGCACAGTAGATACAGTGCCAGACCTGGAATCAGGAAGGCTTATCTTCCTAAGTTCAAATTTGACCTCAGACACCTACTACCTATATGACCCTGGGCAAGTCACTTATCCCTGTTTGCCTCAGTTTCCTCATCTGTAAAATGTGCTAGAGAAGGAAATGGAAAACCACTCCAGTATCTTTACCAAGAAAACCCCAAATGGGGTTACAAAGAGAGGGAGTTTTACAGGAGAAGGTGGTGACATCGTCAGATCTCTGCTTTAAGAAAATATAGGAGGCTGACTAGAGGAAAGATTGAAGTGGGAGATTTGGAAAGTCAGTGAAGCCAGTTAGAAGGCTATCGCAATCAATCCAAGTGAGAGATAATGAGGGTCTGCACTAAGGTGGTAGTTATGTGAGTGGAGAGAAGGCAGTTTGTATGACAGGTGCTGTGAAATGAAAAACAA
The DNA here is from genome assembly GCF_003287225.1 of Phascolarctos cinereus. Classification (NCBI taxonomy): domain Eukaryota; kingdom Metazoa; phylum Chordata; class Mammalia; order Diprotodontia; family Phascolarctidae; genus Phascolarctos; species Phascolarctos cinereus. The sequence continues at coordinate 246,532,886 of NW_027555736.1, read as the reverse complement.
CAAAATTCAATAATAGATCAGATATGTGGGGTGAGATCAAATGAGGAGTTGAGGATGGTGACAAGGGTGCAAATCTGGGTGACTGAGTGGATGGTGGTACCCTGGACAGTTGTAGGAAAAGTGGGAAGAGAGGAGGGTTTAAGAAGAAATACAATGAGAGATGGCAAATTTGAGATGCTTTGGAGATATTCAATTTGAGATGTCCAAAATGCCATTGGTAACATGGTACTAGAGCTCTTGGAAGAGACTAAGGCTGGATACAAAGATCTGGGTTTATAGACCCTATATAAAATTCCTCTTTTCAATCTTATTTCTAGAATATCTTTCTTTCTCCTTTTCTTATCCATTAGATCACTCCCTTTTTCCAGGATTTGTTTTAGCAAAATGGCAGAAACAAAAAGATTTGAAATAAAACAAAACCGCAACTAGAGAAGGCTAACTGGGACTTTGCCCCATGGTACCAAATTTAGAAGGCCTTTCGGTGGCATAAAAACAGTAGATGTTAGCACTTACTTACTGAGAATAATTAAGTAAAATATGACTCTACTAGACACTGACGGACTGATGTGAGTTCTTCCCCTGCTCTGCCCTGCTCTGTGTTCACCCTCCTCTTTTCATCAGTCTCCGCAATTGTGACACTCTGCTGACAATACCCCAGGATCCCCCATCAGGAGACATCCAGCTTCCTGCCAATTAAAGACATATTTTATAATGGAACCCTAAGACCTGATTTGTTATTCTTGTCCTCGGTACAAAAAATTCCTAGTTGTACATCGTCCCTAAAGAAATCTAACACCTGTCCGTGACACTTTCCTTAAGAGCATTGCTGTTGTGCTTGCCTTTAGCATTGTAGTCTAGCATCAGACATACAGTCCTGGGCTTGGAGTTAGGAGTTAAAATCCTGCCTCACATACTTACTATTGTGACCCTGGGTAAGTCACTTAACCTCTCATAGCCTCAGTTTCCCCATCTCTAAAATGAGGGCGATGACAGCCCCTCCCTCGTATGTTTGTGTGAGGAGAAAATGAGATAACACGTACAGTGCTTTGCAAATTTTAAAGCAAAATATGAATGGTAGCTATTGTTGTTATAATTCGCTCCTTTAAGCCTGCTAAGCATGCAAAGCTACTGCGTTCCACCACGCGCTTCCAGTTCTCTAGAGAGAGTGCGCTATACTCAGGGATGTTACTTAGTCTCTGGCAAATAACCCAGTGTTTTGACCTGTAACAATATAAAACATTCACAAAAACACGAAGAATTAAAATCCCGGAACACAGCATAGAAGCTGCTTAAGGAGACCTTGTCAAGATCGGAAAGGTCTCCAGCTCCCTGGAGGAAAGAGAAGAACTGAAAGGGCAGGAAGGCTATTGCCGCATGACGAAATGGCGCAGGAGAAGAGTTAATCTGCGCCTCAGAACTTTCGGTAAAAGTAACCCACGCCAAGTGACGCTAATAGGACTGAATGTTAACTAAGACGGGTCAAACTGGGATTGAAGGTATACTGAGAGTTTGTAGGTATACTGGGACAAGACTCAGCATGTCCCAAGGTAATGTTGCGGAATGAGAATAGGACGTAGCCATCAATATTAGTCATCTCCTGTGGCTATTTCATGATCCTACTCAGCTGTGTTAAGGGCAGTGACAAACGGAAGTGGCCATTCTGCAGATTGTCTTCGTTATCTTTTGCAGTCAGCTACAAAACAGAGAGAACCTGGATGGGTATCTTAAGAAAAACATGAACTTTCCAAACCATTACAAAGCTAACACTGGGAGAGAGGTCTACAATGGTATAGCATCAGCATTAATTTTCAGCTACTTTCCAGCAGCCTGATCATGAGTATGGGCAGCAACCCCAGACAAGCCATTTGAGTAGAAGGTGGTTGTTTATCTCCAATGGCTTGATCCTCTATTCCCCTTTCAGACATTCACATGAATCCCACACCATATGAAAATAACCAGAAGAGTTAACCATTGGAGCTTCTATAGGTACAGCAAAAAAAAAAAAAAAGGAAGCGGCCAGGACATGTTTGATTTACTTCCAACAAAATCCAATAGGGCACAGAATTAGATCTAGAAGGAACCTTATAAGTCATCTAGTATTTGACAAGCGAAGAAAGGGAGGATCAAAAAAATGAAGTGACTTGACTGATGCCACATGGGTAGTAATTGGCAGGGCTGGGATTTGAACTCTGGTTCCAAATCCAGCCCTCTTTCCACTTTACCATGACTGTTTACTATTAAAGAGGAAGCTCCCTGAGGTCAGGGACTGTGTAGATTTTTTTTAAATTTTCAAATCCAGCTCAGCACCTTTCATTTCATAAGCATTGGTTTTAATTTAATGTAGATCCAGCCATTTGGGGAACCCTGGTAGGGGTGTGCTCTGGCCAGATCAAACAGAAAAATTTTTAGTGTGAACATTGACACCTCAGAAACCTGCAAACACTACAGCTCAGGTCTTGGTTTATTGTACTGTTGTCTAGATTCTAAAAAGTGACGTAGAGAATGTTAACAATGCAGATTAAACTTAAAAGTGCCATGTTCCACTGCATAATCATTGCAGATTTTATGTCAATTAAAAAGCGGGGTGCGACCATTATATGAAGCTTTTAAAAATTGTGCTAGTATTACTTAAAAATCATTAATTGCTAAACTGTATTGCTGGCAGACAAACTGTGCAGTTTAGCTAGCTAGCGTGGGAAGATGCAAGTCTTACCATATCCCATGACTTACTCATGGCAGCTTCCCCTGCCCACCCACTCCCCTTGTGTCTACGGCTCTTCATTGGGTTGAATGACAATACCGTTAGTACTACAGCACTCTACACAAACTATACAAGTCAGCTTTCAGAAATATACTGATGATGTGCCTGCACTGAGAACTCTAGGCTTGTGGCTTGTAATAGGCAAGAGATAAATGTGTATCCATATGCCACTGGTGAATACATTGCTGCTCTGCTTACCTTTTAAGCAACATGACGAACAGAATTACAGCATGCAACGATTATGTGATGAAAGGTTATAAACCAATTTTTGGACTGAAAAAAGAGTGCAATGATTATGCAGCAGTGATCATCATGCAGTGAAATACAGTATAGCATAGGTACTCCCCCCTCCATAGAGCCAGTCGTTAAATTTTTACCAGCACACCCCTGCATGAAGGGAGAAAGCAGGCTTATCTTTTTTTATCTTCTTTTTCCTTTTTTTCTCCTTTTTCTTCTTTCTTTCCCTTCCTTCTTTCTTTCCTTCCTTCTTTCCCTTCCTTCCTTCCTACTTTCTTTCCTTCCTTCCTTCCTTCCTTCCTTCCTTCCTTCCTTCCTTCCTATTTTCCTTCTTTCCTTCCTTTTTCTGTCTTCTACCTATCTCCTGCCTCTTTAGGAGGCAGGATTAAAAAGCAGCCAGATAAATCAGAATGCCTTGGGGCTAGTATACAGTTGAAAAGCTGGAATCATGGAGTTTTGTCTAGGACTTTGCATTTGCAGGGAGCTGAGAAAGGAGAAGAAACTATTCATCTGAGATTGGGGAGGAAAGAGAGGTGTATTCAAGTGAGGGTATATTTAAGAGCACCAGGGTTTAACCTCCTAGTAGGGTGTTGGTCTAATGAGTATTTGAGACTATCCTAGGGGTAGCGATCAACAAAGTTTAGAAGTAGGGCTAGTGTTTGTGATAAAAGTGCTTGGAGAATGTAGACTACAAGTGAAGGCTGAAAGAGGATACAAAAAGTGAGCTCTTGAGAAAGTGAGAGAGTCTGTGGTAAGAGTGAGCCTGAGGTTCTCCTGAATTGAGAGAAGAAATGAGAATTCTAGGTCCAGGGCCAACCTGGAAATCCCTAGTGGTTCAATGGCAAGTGTGTCCTAGCTGGGCAGTGGGACACATCACAGAGATGGCAGGTATGACTAGTGCCCATGTTCCACTGATGCAAAAAGTGGTCAATCAAGAAAGCAGAAGTGGCAAACTATAAGATCAAACTTCGTTTTGCACAGAATGTCCAAACTCTGGATTTCCAAGTTCTTCCTGGTTCTTCTTGGGAAGAAATTGTTCAGGAGTGATAATAGGCTTGTGTGACCTATGAATGACAGCATGGTTCAGCAACTGTTTTGACTATTCTACTTTAATCCTCATTAGTAAACATGTCTTGATGGACAGAGTATTGGCTTGAAGTCAGAAAAGCTTGGTTCAAATCACCAGTCCTGCCACTTGACAGCTGTCTTCCTTGTGCCAGTTGCTTGGTTTCCTGACCCTTAGTTTCTCTCTCTATAAAATAGAGAGAATTTCCATTGGGTGGTTTGAAAATTATGGATATAAAATTGGAGAGTTGGAAGGGACCTTAAAGATAAACTATTTTGAAAAGGAGGAAACTGAGACCTAAAAAGGTTTAAGACATTTGCTCAAACATTGAGTGAGGGATGACCTAAATTGTGGTAGATGTGGGATTAGAATCCAACTCTCCTGACTCCAAATCCAGTGTTCTTTCCTGTATACCAAACCACATTAAGTGAGTTATTGTATATGGAAGCCCTTTGTAAAAAGTAAACACCTACTTAACTTTATTAACCAATGGAAATCATTTTGTTAGTTCTAGCTCCAGAAAAATCTGCCTCCAAAAGAGACAGTGCAGCAGGAGGAAGAAAAAAATTGCCAGACGTGGGATTAAAAATTCTAAAACAGAATCCTGATTCTGGTGGGTAATCACTTAATGTTGCTGAGCTTCTATCTCCCCATCTGCGAAATAGGGACAATAATACCCCACCAGGTTCTTAGGATTGATGTGGGGGGACAAGCACTCTGAAGAACTTAAAGTGATGAATAAATGTGAACTATTATTCATGAAAAGAAGAAACAATTTCAATATACTACCAGTATAATAGGAAAAAAAATCCCCCAATACTGTAATATCTGCCAGGAATGATGAGAAGTGACAGTGTGATGGTGGGGCAGAGAAAAGCATGAGAGGAGAATAGAGGAAGATAAACAAGTTAGTTTGTAATTAAAAAACAAAAAATAAATCCAGGCAAGGATACCATCAGATGCCTGTTGTAGGATACATAGGTTTTAATCCTTGCCATTACTAAATCATTTTTCATGGCTTGAAAAAAACATTTTTTTCCAAGATGAATTTTGTCTTTATCCCTTCAGCAAACATTGATTTGTTTTTCTGCTTCTGAACAAAGATTCCTGCAGCTCAACTTAAGCTCTGGATGAAATATGACTTGGCTTAAGAAGGGAATATTGCAGTCCTGTGGAGCTACAAAGCCAGGATCCCCAACAGACAGACTCACAGGGGAATAGCTCCCTCTGCATCACACGCACACATACACACACACACACTCACACACACACACACACACGCACGCATACACACCCACACATATGTGCACACACATGCATGCACACACACACTTTGGGAGTTACAGAAGCAATAGCTGGAGTCTTTAAAAACCATCCTTGACACCTCATTCACATTCACCCCAAATATACACTCTATTATGCAATCTTGTCGTTTCTACCTTCACAGCATCTCTCATACATGCTCCCTTCTCTCCCCTCACAGAGCCACCACCCTGGTGCAGGTCCTTATTATCATACCTGCACTATTGCAATAGTCTGCAGGGTTGGTCTCTCTGCCTCAAGTTTCTCCCCTCTCCAGTCCATCCTTCAGTCATCTATAAAAGTGATTTTTCTAAAACATAGGCCTGACAGTATCTCACCCTTTTCCTTTCTCCTCCCACCCCCACTCCAAATACATACTCAGTAAACGCCAGTGCCTTCCTGTTATCTTCAGTATCAAATATAAAATCTTTGGCTTTTAAAACCCTGCACAACCTTGTCCCTGCCTGACTTTCCTTTCCAGTCGCCTTTGCTCCTTTTACTTAATTCCTCATGCTCTGTGAACCAGCCACACTGGTTTTCTTGCTATCCCTAACATTCAACACATCATCTCTCAATTACGAGTCTTTTCACTGGCCCTCCCCTATGCCTTGAATATTCCCTCTCGCTTCTGCCTCCTGGCTTCCCTGGCTTCCCTCAAGACCCAGCTCAAATCCCATCTTCTGCAGCCTTTCTGGGTTTCTCCCCCATTTCCCTCACCCCCTACTGCTGGGGCAGTCCCTCTTAGGTTACTTCTCATTTACTCTGTTTTCACTAGACTGTGAATTCTTGGAGGACAGGAACTGTGCCTTTCTTTGTATCCCCAGTGCTTAGCACAGGGTCGAATACATGGTAAATGTTCAAAAATTGCTTGTCGACAGATGGACCGACTTACTCCCTTGAGACTAGAACCAAAGAATTGTCCCCAGGATGCCACACCTAACCATATGACCTTGGAAATCTTTATGTGAAAATTTTCAATTAGTAAGTTTCATTACTGTCAAAATTGCAGTAATAAGGTGGCAACAGATGAAAGCAAAAGACCTTTAAAATTCTAAAAGATGGAGGGGCAAGGGTTAAGATAGTGTGGCAGCATAGGGCTAATGAAATAAAACATTAAATTTAGCCTCAAAAGACCCAGGCTTAAGTTTTAACTGCCACTATTTAATCTCTTCAGGCCTAAGTTTTCTTCATCTATTAAATTAAAGAATTATATTAGATGATCTCTGACATCCCATCTAACAATAAATCCTAAAATAGAATTTTTAGTGATAAAGTTCTGCACATAAGCTAAAAAAAATTAAAAAGCATTATTTTCTTTTTTTAAAGTTATTTATTTATTTTTAACATTTTTTTCAAATTTTGAAATATACATTTTCTCTTTCTCTACAGCCCCTCCCCCCACCATTGAGAAGGCAACAATATATTAAGTATACATGTGAAATCATGTAAAATACATTTCTATATTAGCCATGTTGCAAAACAAAAAAAGCAAGAAAAATAAAGAAAGTGAAAAAAATATGCTTCAATTTCCACTTCATACATATGGGTCTTTTTCCATTTCTTTTATCTCTTTAGGAAGACTACTCCTTTTCAACTTCAAACAGTCAGTATCTGTTTCTAGTTCTCTGTCTGGAGGTGGATAGCATTTTTCATCAAAAGCCCTTTGGAATTGTCTTTGATCCTTGTATTGATGAGGATATCTTTCACAATTGTCAATAGTTATAATATTGCTGTTACTGAGTACAGCGTTCTAGTTCTGCTCAGTTCACTCCGCATCAATTCATGCAAGTCTTCACAGGTTTTTCTGAAACCATTCTGGCTTCTCATTTCTTATAGCACAATAGCATTCCATCACAATCATACACACCTTGTTTAGGCATTTCCCAATCGATGGATATCCCATTAATTTCCAATTCTTTGACTCCACCAAAAGAGCTCCTTCAAATATTTTTGTCCAAATGGGTCCTTTTCCATTTCTTTGATATCTCTGGGAGGACTACATCTTTTCAATTTCTGATGGTTAGTATCTGTTTCCAGTTCATAGGTCATAGAGCTCAGAGCCAAAAGGAACCTTAAAGATAATCTAACCTGCACCTTTCATTTGACAGATTGGGAAATTGCATGAGTAGCCTGGACATTTGTAACTAGGATTTAAAGAAAAGCTCTATTACCTCTCCTAATCATAAAGAATTAAGAGCATTCAGTGTTATAAGGGGTGGCTCCAAGGGAGGTGGAAAAGAGAAGGGGAGCTATAGCAAGAAATTTAGGCAATATAGAAACAAAAGATATCAAGACTTTTTTTAAAAGAATTAAGGGAATATTTTTATAAATGAAATGATAGTGCTTTGGGAAAAAATTGGAAATGAAATAAAATTGGAAAAGTAATTAACAGCTTGCTACAAAAAGTACATACATAACTTTACTCAGCAACAAACTCTCTGAAAATAAGAATGGACCAAATAGAAGCCAATGACTTCATAAGACAACAAGAAATATCAAAGCAAAGTAAAAAAAATGGGGAAAAAATAGAAGAAAATGCAAGGTATCTTATAGCAAAAACAACTGCCTTGAAAACAGATGGAAGAAAAAGGTTTTTTTAAATTTTTGTACTACCTGAATGCCATGATCAGAAGAAGAGCCTGGATATCCTATTTCAAGAAATCTTGAAAGAATTGAGGGGATATCTCCATTAGGGAATAACAGTAATGCCTGTTACTGCTATAATTAGCAGAAACAGTCATGCTGGATGTCTGTTTACGCTCTTTTTTTTTTTGAGCATACAAACATGTTTCATGAGCAACAAGCTATGAAAACAAGCCGATTTATAAAGGGTTTATTGTTATAATCAAACAGAATTTATGACAAAGTTATTCTTACACATATTTAATGATGTGCATAATTACACAGATAAATGGCAATGAGGGATAAATGATGAGCAGTTCAGATACCCCACTACTCTGTTATTCTGAAGGATCTATGAGCTCATTAATGTGACGTTCCTCCACTGGAACATGCTCTCCATACTTTCTAATCCTTTATGATTCTTGTCCACTTCTTTTAGAAATCCTGCATATTTCATGGATATCCACATAACACTAAGGCTGTCCATCTGTCATTCTCCTCTCCTAATACATAAAACATGGCTACTAACTTTTCCAGGTGTACATGCCCTTGATGCAAATATCTGAAAGAGTTAGCACACTGTTGGGAATGAGTTTCTGCCCTCTCCGTGTCACCCCACTACCTGAGAAGCACAAATGCTCCCTCCTAACTCTTGTATAACACATAGAGTCTCAGGGGCTTACTTTCCCACCCTCTATTCAGAGTGGAAGTTGGGTCCCAGTACATGGTTATATCTTCCCTTCATGATTCTAGAGTTCCCTGGGGAGTTGGAGTCATCTTTCTTTAATACTGTATCTCACAACCCCCCATCTAATCTGTTGCCCCAATATCAATCACTAATTACCATCTTCCCAACAGTTGTCAGTTTTATCTCCCCCATTATCAGTTAACCTGTTGTATCTCAACTTCAACTAAATGATCCATTTGCTTCTACAAAGGTATATTTACTAAGAAAGTATAGCAAAGAAAAATCTACCAAAAAATGTCTTCCCCAAACCAGAGGCACACTCTGTCCTTTACACACCCATTCAGTTCCTGAGGGGGGTGGGCTCATACTTAAAGTGGTTGCAGCAAAGCCCTCCCTCCACCAAGTTCTCTTCTGGTGGTGGTATAATCAACAGATGAGTCACTCCCTGGATTGTAGGATACAGGGTCTCAGCTGCTGGATAGACTCACCAATTAGACTGGGTGAAATAGGCTCCTTCAGGCTGGCTCCTCACTGGCTTTGGCTGCTGCAGCTATCAACAATTCTGCTACGGATTCCATTTGCTGAATGTCTAAAGGCTCTTCCAAGTTTCTGAAGTTCACAGAGTTTTATCCTGTTGCAGCATGTCTCTCTGACATTCATTCACCGAAGATCAGAAAAGAATGAACACATCAGGCACGTAGCCTGTATTAGCAGCCACATAGAGGTCCATGCAGTAAGACTAGGTAACTGATGCTAACTTTTCTCCCACCTGGAGATTTACATCATTCTCATCTCAAGAGAGTTCCTTTTTCCGGTTTCTTCTCCTAGCCTTCTGTATGCACATTCAGTTCCAGATCAATAGCCAGCTAAAAGTCTCTTCATCACGAAGTAAGCAATCAGGAAACATTTGTTCATGCTCAGAATTCAGGGAGGGCTCCTCCATCACATCACAGATTTCTAAAAGTAGCCTCACCAAGTCTTGATACCAGGGAAAGCCTACTGTGCACATGCTAATATTGTATCTGCACCTGCCAATACCTCTGTTATACAAGTACAAAATACAATTGTGTTTGGCATTTAAAAATCTTTACATTAAGCCCACCTTCCTAGATTCATTATATATTGCTCTACTTCCAACAGAAGTAGAGCAATATATATAATAGACCTAGAAAGTTGGGTTATAATCATATTGTAAAGAGCTTTAAAAGCCTAATCAAGGGTTTGTATTTTGTGCTTGTGTGACAATTGTCCGAAATATGATTTCCCTGGATATATTTACATTTTACATGAACAGGAGCTGTTTCCTCAGAACTGTCCTTTCCCAGTTCTGGTGGACTATATATGAGTTTTGGATTTAGCTTCCAGCTATGCATGGCTTCAGGCTAATAGAGTCCCTTGATTGGTTGCAAAACCATAGGATCTGATAACTCAGTGGACCTTTAATGAAGAAGCTTAGTTTCCACCTCCAGAGAAAGAACCGATATTGTTTAAATACAGACCAAAGCATGCTATTTTTCACCTTCTTTCATTCTTATTCAAGTCTTCTTCTACAAAATGACTAATATGGAAATGTTTTACATGATTGCACATGTATAACCTATATCTGACTGCTTACTGTCTCAGGGAGAGGAGAATGGAGGGAAGAAGGGATAGAATTTAGAACTCAAAACTTAAAAAAAAAATTACAAAATTGTTTTAATGTGTAATTGGGGAAAAAATAAATATATTTTTTAAAAAGACAATAAGGGGACACCTCATAATCTCAAAGTGTAAATCCTTCAGTTCTGAATCATTCATGGCCAAAAACCAGCCCCAAATCTCTCACGCTCAGCCAGTGTCAGGAAAAGCATTTGAAACTGCTTCATGACAAGTGGAGAAGGGTAGCAGGAGAATGTCAAGACAGCTTTGTGCACTAATTCATCCCATACACTCACACACACATGCACCGACTCACAGATTATACTGACAATCTCATCCACCTGCATATCATATCAAAGCACACACAGTTATCGAGTTGCATACATACATACATACATACAAAACTCTACATACTCATGATAACTTAGCTTCCAACAGTTTCTGTGCTCACAACTCCATTCAACCACCATAGCAGGTTTAACCATGCCTATTTCAGCCATGATTTCAAATGTAAGCCCACCTCTGGGCTCACTCTCCCAATCTCCACTTGGACTGGCAGGATGGAGCCCCAGAGAGCTGCTGAATATAGGACTCTAGGGGAAATTCTAGGAAGTTTGAGTTTCTCATACTGCTTTTCATGCGCCCCTTTCCAATGTACACCATTCAATATATATCAACTGGTTAATTGTTTCCTGGGAGAATAGACTCAAACTTAATGCAGAAAGGTATCAAGGCATACATGTAGAAGATACATAAGGCTGAAGGGTCCTTGAGACTCCCTAGGAGTACTTTTTTCTCTTCATAGAAAACACCGCACCAAATTCATTTTGGGGTGTTGTGTCAGTAATAGACAAGCTGCTCCTTTGCTTAGCTGAGCCTACTCCTCCTTGCTAGCCTTGGAGTCTCAAGGTCAATCGCCTGCTCCTCACCAGACTTGCTATCACCCCCAGAGGTCTCTTCCAATCTCACAGGGGAACTCCCAATGGTTCTTCCTACTTTATAAAGTCACCTAGTCATAACCTTATCTGTTCCATTTCCAGATATTTGTCCTCTTAAGATTAGGAAAGAATAGACACAAAAGAGACAAAAGAAACAAGCACCATGCATTTTTTTTCTTTATTGACTGCAGATTGAGGAAGGCTATTTCAAGCAGCATGACAGATCCTTTATGGGTACTATACAGTAGCAATCTCTGATAAGCTTTTGTAAAGTATTCTTCATTGAATCTACACAATTCTGCACTTTCAAGGTAATTGTGATCTCTGCCTGAAAGTTTGGAACTGTATAAGATGTGTGCCACTTTCTGTTTGAAATTCTTTCCTACAAAGCACTGGGTAGCGAGTGAAAAGGACAACCCAGAGGACTTCTTGGGGGATTTTTAATATAGATGAAAACTGTAAAAAATGAACCCCAGTGGGTTTCCTGAGGACAGCAAATTGTTAATGGGAAAAAGAGATGAGATAATGCTGAGACTAGCCAATTAGGGCACAGTCCTTGGAGTGTGCTTAGATTTGCCTTTCCTGGTGTTATACAGAGCATTTACGATGTTTGCTGCCTGCTTCCAATCCAACATGGCTTGGAGGCTTGATGACTCAGGTCATGAATGACTGAGGAGCTAATGCTGTATGGTACCCTGGTTGGCTGAGCAGCTGGAAGAACTGATGATGAATCAGGAATCATGGAGCCGAACTGAGCTTAGACGCAAAAGGATTAATTTGCCCTTTCCTCAGCGTTTCTTTTTACACTTTTCCTTTCTCATGTTGAGTGTGGCAAGAAGTGATGTGAGCTGCTGAGTGAAGGACAGGAAGCAACTGTCATCTCCCCCGCAGCAGCCAAGTGTCTGTGAACTCATTGTGCCTCTATTTCATTTGTGTATTCTTTCCTGATCTTAGATGAAGTCTCCAAAGACAGAATTAACCAAGTTAGGACCTTCTGAGCTCTAAAGGTTGCAAGAGCCTTTGTGGTTATTTGCAGAGATGACCAGAGTCAGTATCAGCAGCAGTAGATGGGAGACCTTCTAGACCCAGATCAGCAGTGGACTGATCCACCAACTGAACTTCCAAGTTCAGCAAAGAATGAGCCCAGCTAAGCAAGGGAGCAACTAATCCATTACTGACACCATGTCCTGAAGGTAACTTAGTAGAGACTTTGCAAAAAGAAAAAAACTCCCAGGACCAGGAATCTCTAGCCACCCCTCAAACCTATATATGCCCTGCATGCATACCTCAGTGCCTTAAGTTTGAGACCACTCTCCTCTAGGGCCCAAGCACCCTCAGTTTTTGTAAACCCTGTCTTTGCTATGTCTTCTCAGGAAATATATTTTTTTTATATTTTAATTTTTTTTCCATATGCTTTTGAGTTGAAAGTTTTTCTCCCTTTTTCTCCCCCCACCCTCCCCAAGATGGTGCACAAGCTGATGTAGGCTTTACATTTACATACCCATTAACCATATTTTCACATTAGCGAAGTTGTAAGTAAAAATTAAAACCAACAGGAGGAACCATCAGAAAGATGAAACAAAACTCAACAGAAGGTAAAAATAAATGAGAGAGATTCGACTTCCATAGTTATTTCTTTGGATGTGGACAGCATTTTCCATCCCAAGGCCTCTGGAGATATCTTAGATCCTCATAATGCTGAGAAGGGTTCAATTTAACATTCTTAGTCATTGCGTAATATGGCTGCTATTGTGTACAAAGTCCTCTTGGTTCTGCTCACTTCACTCAGCATCAGACCATATAAGTCTTTCCAGGTTTTTCTGAAGTCAGCCTGTTCATCATTACTTACAGCACAATAGTATTCCATTACATTCATATACCACAACTTGCTCAGCCATTCCCCAGTTGATGGGCATCCTCTCAATTTCCAATTCTTTGCCACCACAAAAAGAGCTATAATGAATATTTTTGTACATGTGGGTCCTTTTCCCATTTGTTTGATCTCTTTGGGATATAGTCCTAGAAGTGCTATTGCTGGATCAAAGGGTATGCACATTTTTGTAGCCCTTTGGGCATAGTACCAAATTGTTCTCCAAAATGGTTGGATCATTTCACAACTCCACCAACAATGTATTAGCGTTCCAATTTTCCCACATCCTCTCCAACATTTAGCATTTTCCTGTTTTGTCATGTTGGCTAATCTGATAGGTGTGATGTGGTACCTCAGAGTTGTTTTGATTTGCATTTCTCTAATCAATAATGATTTAGAGCATTTTTTCATATGACTATAGATGGCTTTAATTTCTTCATCTGAGAACTGTCTGTTCATATCCTTTGACCATTTATCAATTGGGGAATGGCTTTTGTTCTTATAAATTTGTCTTAATTCTCTATATATTTTAGAAATGAGGCCTTTACTCAGGAAATATTTCTTTTAAAAAGCTAATTGATGTCAGCTAGTGAGGGAAAAACACCAGATCGGGGCCTGTCAGCAACCTGTAAACCACAAACCGCATGGGTTTTGTCAGTCGACAAACATTTATTAAGTACCTATGTGCCAGGCACCATGCAAAGTTCTGGGGACATAAAGAAAAGCAAAAGACAGTCACTGCCCTCTAAGAGCTCACAATCTAATGGATAATTGTTTGTCCCTAGAATTCTGAGTGGATCAGTAGTCAGTCACCCTCTGGAAACCTAAGCTGCCTGTACAAATGGGAGAGTAAGTCAGAGGTGGTACTACACCAGCATCAGGAAAGTCAATTAATCAACGTCATGCCATGCATTGTGCTAAACTCTGAAAGATCTTGATATTTCTTATAGGGCCAAAGACAAGAAAAAAACACCACTTATGTCAAAAAGTGCTATGAGTCTACTTCAGTTCAGAACATAGTTGCTGATCCCTCTACTCTAATGTGTGTGGATTAGTCTGGATTAGAGAAGATTTAGAGAAAAGTGCATTGGATTTGCTATCAAAAGACCAAGGGTGAAGTTCTGACTTGATCACCTATGAGAACTCTGATAAGTCACTTAACCTTTTTGGGCCTCAGTTTCCTAATCTGCTCTAAATCCTCTGACTAAAATATATGCAGGATTGTCATGAGAAAGAAGGCTTAGATTTTGTGATGCTGTGACTTGTTTTGTTTAGCCTCAGGGTACAAAAGTGAGATGAAATCAGTAGAAATTACAAAGAGTAAGACCGTTCCTCAGCTCAATATAAGAAAAACTTCCCCAAAATAATTAGAGCTGATGTTTAAAAAAAAAAGGATTTGGATCACTGGAAATCTTTTAGTAGAAACTAGATGACCATTTGCCTGGATGTTGAAGAGACTTCTGAGGTTATAAAGTTATAACTTAGATTCAAAGAGTCTGTGAAGCAAAATCTGACTTAATAAAAAGAATAATTTCCTAATAACTAGGTATCCAAAATTGGTCCAGTTTGCCTCTGGAGGTAATGAGTTCACTGTCACTGGAGATTATCAAATATAGATTAGATTATCTCTTGTTGAGATGTTGTAGAGAAGGCTTATTGGGATCCCCCTCAACTCCAGATGCTCCTCTAATTGTATGTGTGTGTATGTATACACACACACACACATATACATATACATATGTGTATGTGTGGAGAGAGAAAGAGAGAGAAAGAGAGAGAGAGAAGAGAGAGAGAGAGAGAGAGAGAGAGAGAGAGAGAGAGAGAGAGAGAGAGAGAGAGAGAGAGAGAGAGAGAGAGAGAGAGAGAGAGAGAGAGAATACTTAAGGAAAATGCCCTCACCCATTTCCTCTTCTCCTCTTATCTACAAATGTACACAAAAAGTCCTCACCTGACTAGTAGAAAGTGAGATGGAAAGAAAAAGGCACCTGAGGATATAAGATCTCAAAGTTTTAAAAAAACTCCAATGCCATCAAGTCCAACTTAAAACTAAAGCATTAATCCTATCTACAACCTCTACAATCTTTCTGATGAGTGGAATGACCAATTTCATTTCAGGGAGGGATGTTAAAAGTGAAATGATCTTCATGCATGCTGAAATCCTACATTCAAAACACCTTTCTTTCAGAAGAAATGGAAATATCCTGGATTTGGAATCAGAAGACCTGGATTCAAACCCTGACTCTGGTCTTTACTGTCAATACCATTTCTCCAGGTGTCAGTTTCCTCATCCATAAGCTGAGAGAGTTAAAGCCCTCTAAAGTCCTTTCAAGCTCTAAAACACTATGACCCTATTAAAGCTCCTTTCTCTGGCCTCCTAATGATTCTGAAAATAAGAGAAGTGGAACTGTGGAGAGAGTTACCCTGGCCAAAGTAAGTTCACTGGCTCTGACAGGGGAGTGAAGCATTCACTGCTTGTTTTCTCTGGATACCTGAGTAGCGCAGAATACACAGAGCAAGGCAGCAGGGTAAAGTGGGACACATTTTATGGCAACATCTCCCATTAGGGCTATGAAAGCTGTACTTGAGCCCAAGAGCTGATAGATTGATTTTGACATCACTTATACACCTTGTCATGTCAATAAACCTATTGCAAGGGAAACATACAGTATTTTTTAGTTGTTAGATACTATTTCCATGTGGAATATTTGCTATGTCAGTTACCTCTTGGGAGGTAGGGGATTAAATTCTCTGCCTCTCTCTTAATCTCAGTCTCTTTCTTTCTCTCTGTCTCTCTTTGTTTCTGTTTCTATGTCTCTGTCTGTCTCTATCTCTGTCTCTGTCTCTCTCTCTGTCTCCCTCTGTCTCTGCCTGTCTGTCTATCTCTCTCTCCCTTTCCCCTCATTCACTCTCCTTTACAAAAAGCTTTGCCCTTGCTCTTCAGCACACCCCCCCCAAGCTGTTTTTGCCTGGGGTCATTTACATCAACTGTCTCCTTATCCCGTTTCAAATACATCCTCCTCATCCCACTCCAGCATCAGCCAGAATGGAAGTGCCAAGGCTGCCTCAGCATATCACCTGCTGAAGGTCTCCAGGGAAGTAAAAGGCCACTTCTCCTAGGGAAGGCACCATAATTTGTGTCATTCCACTTAGTTTTCAACCACTGCTGATTCAGCCATTTGAGCTCCAAGGGAACCCTCCCTTCTGCCCTCTGGAAGACCTCCTCTGGGAATTCTTGATGACAACTCCAAGGGATAGGTATGACAGTGAGGCCAGTAGTTGCCATATTGGGATAAAGATTATTCCTGAGAGAACCTACTAACAAAATCTAGCCTCCACAAGTGGTGAGAGAGGGAAATCCTAAAGGCATCTCCCAGAAATTAACTTCTTTTTAAAAATACATTTTATCGATATATTTTGTTTTTATATAATCTAGATTTCCTCCTTTATCACTCCTCTCTTCCTCCCAGAGAGCCATTGCTTTTAACAGTGGATTATAAAATTTCAGAAAAACTGATCAACATATTGAAAAAACCTGATGCTATAGCATGTAATATTCCGCATCACTGTGTTCCACAAGCGTGTACACACATCACACATATACATTTCTGCAAAGAAACTGGTTTAGGCATCTTGTAATATCTTTTCTTTGGGGTCAGCAATTAAATAAGATTAATTAAATTAAATTAAATTAAATTAAATTCTGTACTCAGCAAACTTCCTAAAAATTTTGATAGAAAAATCCTAGAGTTGGAAGGAACTTTGAGAGGTTATTTTGTCCATCTCCTCTGCCTTCAGGAAGTCAATATCTAAGTCATCCAGAAGAAAGGAATGTATCTGTCAATCAATAAACATTTGTTAAGCACCTGCTATGTGCCAGACACTATGCTAAGTGCTAGAGATACAAAACAGGGCAAAAGAGAATCCCTGACCTCAAGGAGCTTACAATCTAATGCAGAGATAACATGTCAACAAATATATACAACACAAGCTATAGACAGGAGAAATAGGAAATAATTAACAGATGGAAGGCTCTGTAGTTAAGAGGTATTAAGGAAGGCTATCAGCAGAAAGTAGGGTTTGAGTTGGCTCTTCAAGGAATGCATATTTCCTTACTAAACTTGTCCAAGGAGGGAGACCCCACAGTCTCCCTGGGATGTCTTATGCTAGACCCATTTTCTCTTACAGGATTTGGAGGGGAGGAAATAGTTAATAATAACTAACTTTATGTAGCACTTTTAAGTTTACAAAACATTATATATATATGTGTGTGTGTGTGTGTGTGTGTGTGTGTGTGTATAAAAAATATATACATATCTATATTATATACATATATATAATCTTGTTTTATATTCACAATAGTCCTGAGAGGTAGATGCTATTATCATCTCCAGTTTGCAGATAAGGAAACTGAGGCATGAAGAAATTAAATGACTTGCCCAAGGCAAAATAGCTAATAAGTTTCTGAAGCAGGATTTGAACTCAGTTCTACCTGGCTCCAAGTCCTAGGTCTATACACTCCCCACTTAGCTACCTAAACAACTACATCCTATTGTCTTTGAGAAAACCCCAATCCTATATAGTAAGTTCTGTTCAGATGTGTTTTGAAAACACGAATTCACCTTTCCTTCATAATTAAGGAACACTATAAGCCTAATGCGAATTCTGAGTTTGCTTCTGCAAGATTTTGTTGTATAGAGAATCGCCCTACTTCACAATAACTCACAAGCGGCAGCCCTAATTCTGAGGCCTATGAGGAAACTTCAGATCTTTGTCAAGGTCAAGTGCCATATTTATTATATATTTTCTGGTGCCATGGGAGCTGTGGGCAGAGGAGGACTGGACTGCACCATCCTATCCCAACTCACCTTTACCCCAACTCCACCCTCTACTCCATGACCTGGAGTTGGGTACTAACAATTTGCTCCTCCTTCCCTAATGCTCCATTGGAGCAGCCTCTAGTGACCACAGACTTGGTCACTATTTACTATAGTATTTCTTAACCATTTCACATGTATATAACTATGCTATTAAGTTCCATCTTTTGTGTGTGCATGTTGTATGCACACGCATGTGTGTGTGTGTGTGTGTGTGTGTGTGTGTGTGTGTGTGTGTGTGAGAGAGAGAGAGAGACTGCTGGAGTTTTTTTTTATTAATTTATTTTGATTTGTCAATAATCACTTCCATATGCTTTTGAGTTTAAAATTTTTTCCCTCTTCCTCCCCCCCACCCTCCACAAGATGGCGCACAATCTGATATAGGCTATACATACACATCCCTATTACACATATTTTCACATTAGTGAAGTTGTAAGTAAAAATTAAAACCAATAGGAGGAGCCATCAGAAAGAGGAAACAAAACTCAACAGAGAGAAAAAAAATAACAATTCAACTTCCATAGTTCTTTCTTTGCATATGGATAGCATTTTCTACCACGAGGCCTCTGGAGATGTCTTAGATCTTTGTATTGCCGGGAAGGGTTAAGTTTATCAATATTAGTCATCGCACAACATGGCTGTTATCGTGTACAACGTTCTCTTGGTTCTGCTCACTTCACTTGGCATCAGACCATACAACTCTTTCCAGGTTTTTCTGAAGTCAGCCTATTCATCATTTCTTATAGCACAATAGTATTCCATTACATTCATATGCCACAACTTCTTCAGCCATTCCAAATTGATGGGCAGTCTCTCAATTTCCAATTCTTTGCCACCACAAAAAGAGCTGCTATGAATATTTTTGTACATGTGGGTCCTTTTCCTATTTTTATGATCTCTTTGTGATATAGCCCTTGAAGTGCTATTGCTGGGTCAAAGGGAATGTACTTTTTTATAGCTCTTTGGACATAGTTCCAAATTGCTCTCCAAAATGGTTGGATCATTTCACAACTCCACCAACAATGCATTAGCGTTCCAATTTTCCCACATCTTCTCCAACATTTATCATTTTTCTGTTTTGTCATGTTGGACAGTCTGATAGGTATGATGTGGTACCTCAGAGTTGTTTTGATTTGCATTTCTCTAATCAATAATGATTTAGAGCATTTTTTCATATGACTATAGATGGCTTTAATTTCTTCATCTGAGAACTGTCTGTTCATATCCTTTGACCATTTATCAATTGGGGAATGGCTTGTATTCTTATAAATTTGACTTAATTCTTTATATATTTTAGAAATGAGGCCCTTATCAGAGAGACTGGTTGTAAAAATTCTTTCCCAATTTTCTACTTTCCTTCTTATCTTAGTTGCATTGGCTTTGTTTGAGACTGATGGAGTTTTTGAGCATTGTGTCCCTAACCCCATTTCCCCCATAAGCTCTATGGGTTTTAGCACATGTATTACCATAGCATGGTGCTTTGGGTGAACTCATGTCGAGTTATAGCATAGTTGCCTGCACTTAAATCCAGCAATTGTCTCCTTAGCTCTTCAGATAAACAGTTCTCTGTCACTTAATCTTTCTTTGTAGTACTGGTGTGCCACAACCTTACTAAGTTCACTAATTGAGTACTTTTAGAAAGCCATATAATGCATGAAATATGTCCTTGGCTGGCAAGGCAGGGTATAGCAGAGGCTTGTATAGGTAGAGAAGAAGCCAGGGAACATGGCTGGGAGATGAAAAACATAGGCAGATCATATGATTCCACTGAAATTTTTGCTGTATCATTGTCTCAAATTACTTAAAAGGCTTATTCCAGGGATAGCTAATCCATGGCCCCTAAGAGTTGCATGTGACTCTTTGGATCTTAATGGGTAGTTTTTAAAGCAAAAATAAAGAAAAAAAATATAATTCTACATTGCTTTGGTGATGCAATTGAAAGTAATATATTCTTTGGGATTATAATATAGGAAAGTATACGGGTCTCACCAACCAGCAACAGAGGAAAAGAAAGTTAATTCAAATAATATTTGTTGAATATCCACCGTGTGCAAGAAAGATGACTGATGTCTTACCCTCATTTTCTCCTGTGCTGGTAGGTAAGGGTAGATCCTCTGAATATTGTACAATAGGGTTGTATTTTATGAGGTCATGAAGTTCTCAAGTCAGCTCATTAGGAAAAATAACAGTTAAAAATTACCTTTGAATACCCTTTAAATCATACATAAAGTATAGTACGGTATCTTTACATTTTTAAATTCTTTTTTCAGTATCATGAACTTGACAAATACTAGCAAGTATGAACATTTCTTTATACAAAGAAGAACAGAAAAAGAAGACTGTGATATCACAACTCTTATTACCTATAACTTTTGTTAAAAGTATATATTAAATTTAACTTGATTGACTTAATACTGTCTTATTTGTATATGTTCCTCCCATCCCCAAACCTCCTTCTGCCTATTGTGTGTATATGTATGTGTGTGTATATACATAGAAGGTATGTATACATACACACACCTATATGTATATACACACACATACGTATATACACATGTATATATGTAAATGTTTCTTTAATGTTCTTTTTCTGTTCTTTTTTGGGGGTACCAATATCATTTCTTCCCCATGCCCTCAGAGCCCCCTCCGAAAAATATCAACCTTCCCTCCTAAAAAATAAATCCACACATTGTTCATATCCAATAATATATGCATTTTCCTCCTTGACCTCTAAGGCTATTACCTCTTCCAAGACGCAGGAAGCATAATTTATCAGTCAGCCTCCTGGAATCATAATCAGTGATTTCATTAATCATTGTTTTTTATTATTTCAGAGTTATTTTCCTTTACAACACTGTAATCATTACATACATAGACTATTCACCTTGTTGTGCTCACTTCACTTTGCAGTAAATCATAAAAGTCTTCCTAGGTTTTGCTGAATCCATTTTTGTTGTTGTTGTTGAGTTCTTTCAGTCATGTCCTACTCTTCATGACCCCATTTGAGGTTTTCTTGGCAAAGATATTGGAGTGATTTGCCATTTCCTCTGCAGGACATTTTACAAATGAGGAAACTGAAACAAACAGGGTTAAGTCTCTTGCCCAGGGTCACATAGGTGTCCAAGGCCAGATTTGAACTCAGGAAGATGAGTCTTCCTCACTTCAGGACCAGCACTTTATCCACTGACCACCTAGATGAATCCACACCTTTCATCATTTTTAAGTGCAATAAAATTCTGTTATAGTTATATACCATAATTTGCTCAGCCATTCCCAATTTGGTGTGCATTCCCTTAGATTCTAGTTCATTGCTACAACAAAAAGTACTGCAATAAATTTTTTTTCTGCGTTTAAGTCCTTTCCCTTTTTCTTTGGTTTCTTTAGGGTATGTGTCTGGTCAGATGGTATAACTGGGTCAAAGACCTGAGTGACTTTTTGGAGTATAATTCTAAATTACTTTCTAGAATGATTGGATCAGTTTTCAGCTCCACCAACAGTAGATTAATGTGCCTGACATCCCACAAACCTTTCAAACAATGGTGATTATCTTTTTTAGCCAATCTGACAGTGTTAATTAGAACCTCAGAATTATTTGTATTTGCATATCTATTATTATTAATGACTAATCATTTTTTCACTTTAGTTATTGATAACTTGCCTTTCTTCTTTTGAGAATGTCTTGTTCATATCCTTAGATCATGAAAAATGCCTCTTAGTTTTATGTATTTGTATCAGTTTGCTATCTATCTTGGATATTCAGTGTTCAACAGAGAAATTTGCTGCAAAGATATTTTTCCCAGTTAACTATTTTCTTTATAACTCTGCATTGATTTTGATTGTGCAAAAAGCTTTTCAGTTTTGTGTAATCAGCTCATCCATTTTATTTTTATGAGATTCCCTATCTCTTACTTGGTCAAGAACTCTTCCCCATCCAGGATTTTGGGAGGTATCGCCTTCCCTGCTTCTCTACTTATTATATGGTTTTTTATGGGTAGTTAGGTAGCGCAACAGACAGAGTGAGTTCAAATCTGGCTTTGGACATTTACTAGCTGTGTGATCCCAAGCAAATCACTTAACCCTATTTGCCTCAGTTTCCTCATATGGAAATGAAATGGAGAAGGAAATGGCAAACCACTCCAGTATCTTACAAAGAAAACCCTACTAAGAGTCAGATATGACTGCAATGACTGAGCACAAGAACAAGAGATGACATTTTATACCTAAGCCATATCTCCATTTGGAACTCATTGTTCATCTGCATTCGCTGTAAGCTTTTAAAAGTGGTTATAAGTATTCATTGTATGTACCATATTCAATTTGTAGCTTGCTTGATGACTCTTTTAGTATAGTGCCTAGCACATAATAGGCACTTAATTAATGCTTCTCTTCTCCTTTTATCTGCATGGCACTTCCTAGACAAATATACCTAGATAAAGTATAAGACATTCTTTATTCCTCTGGTCTAGACAGCTTTAAGTCTGGTTTCAATGTGTATTTTGGAGTTGTGATCTCTTTATGACAATTGACAGATTTCCTTCAGAGCCCAGGAAGCTTACTTTTTGAAGTTCACTCCATAGATCTTTGGGAATGTTGATGATCTATCTCCTAGTCACCACTTTGATGGCAAAAAGTCCCTTTTTTCCCTCTACATCTTTCTTTTGAGGAAATATCCTGCCTGGGATCACATAGGAAAGGTCACTCTTAGTTTTAGAGAAATAATATTTACCACATTAAAGAATAGTACATTTATTCCTATGCTTTTTAATGTAGTTAATATATAGAGGAATTATGATTTGTCAAAAAGTTTTTTCTGCATCTAGTATTATAATCATATGATTTATAATGTTTTTTATTATTAATGTGTGGTATTATATGGCTAGTTTTCCAAATACTAAACCAATCTTGAATTCCCAGGCATAAATTCAAGCTGGTCTCAGTATATAATATTTAGAATTTATTGCTATCGCCTCCTTGATAATATTTTAATTTTTTAAAAAAATCAATATTCACTTGAGTTTAGTCTTATTTGTTTTCTTTGTTATATTTCTTCCTAGTTTAGTTATTAGAACTATATTTGTTTTATAGAAGGAATTTGGAAGGATTTCTTTTTACTCTATTTTGATAAACAACTTATGTAATATTGGAATTAATTGTTCTTTGGATGTTTACTCTAATTCAGTAATAAATCTACTTTGTACTAAGAGATTTTTTCCCCCTTTGGGAGTTCTTTTATAGCTTATTCAATTTTCTTTTCTGGGACTGGGTTACTTAAATTCTCTAACTTTCCTTCCATTTCATTTAGATTTTCAGTTTTGTTGGCATGTAATTAGACAAAATAATTCGTAGTCTTATTCATTTTCTCTTCATGAGCTGTTAATTCTCATTTTTAACTCTGAATATTGACAATTTGCTTTTCTTCTTAGCAGATTATTTAATGGTTTTTAATTTTATTAGTTTTTTTAATTGTCTTTAATGATCAATTTGATGGTATTTACTTTTAGTTTTTTTCTTTTCTTTTCAGAATTTCTATTTTTGTGCATATTCAAAAGTTTGGTTTTTTTTTTTAATTTGGGGAAAGGAAAAGAATAAGTATTTATATAGGGCTTACTATGTGCCAGGCATGTAGTTACATGTTATATGCTTTACAAATATTTCATTTGTTCCTTGCAACCCTGTGAGACAATTATCCCCATTTTACAGTTGAGGCAACTGAAGAAAAAAGAAGTTAAGTGATTTGCGCAGGTTTACAGAGCTAGTAAGTATCTAAGGCTGGATTTAAACTCAGGTCTTCCTGCACCACCAAGCTAGCCACCTTATTTGTTGACTTTCTAGGGGGTTTTTTTAGCTGCATGCCTAATTCATTCATTGATGTTATTTCTCTCTTGTGTTGTTGAAAATGTTTGGAGATTAAACATTTTCCTTTAAGGGCAGCTTTGATGCCACCTAAGAAATTTTGGTATAATATTACATTGTTGTTTTCTTTGATAAAATTATTTGTTTATTCTATCATTTATTCTTTAATCCACTAATTCTTCAGGATTAAATTATTTAGTCTATATTTAAGTTCAAATCTTTCTTTCCAATGCCCTCAATTGATTACAATTTTTATTATGTTGTAGTCACTGAAGTATATATAAAGCTGTTTTTTATTATGAGACTTTGCTTTCACTTATGAAGTTACTGTCTTCTTCATTGACCTTTTGGACTTCTCTTATCACTTCATTGTTCTTGTCATTTTCTTCTGTCTACTCATATTTACAGCTTCAGTTCTTAGAATGGGACTTTGTGCCTGGGCCAGACTCCATCCAATCCATCACTACTGAAAGAGTTTAGTAGGCTGTGTTTGGCACTGTCCCCTCTGTAATCTTGATGCTCCTTTCATTCTGGTTGGAGTGGCTGGAACTAGGCCCTACCTTGGTGTGTCTCTGTTGTCTTTTCTTTGCGCAATCTCTTCTACCTTAGCTCTGACAAACCCCCAGTCAGATGCTAGAAATCATCCTGATTTCAAGCTTCCTGAAAGGACCTCTAGGGGAGCAGTAAGTTGGTCCTGTGTCTTACAGAAGTCCCCAAGGAGTACACAGATAGGCTATGCCTCTCCGCACATTAAACCTATGAGGGTATTCTCTGTCCCTCACTTCTGTGCAGACAGGCTTCAGGTCTTCAATATTGGAGCTTGTGCTAGTTTGTAACTCCCCTTGGAACATTCTCATTCAGAGCACCAGCTGGCTTAATGTCTTTACCAGAGCTTGCTTTGGCTTTCCTCATATTTCTCCTAGCCTCTGCCAGCTTCCTGGCCATTTACAAGGGTTTAAAATGGCTTCCCTGGCATAGCCTCTTTCTAAGTACATGTTTACAAGAGACTTCTCTTCCAGAGCTCTCAGGCTTCAGACCTTTCCACCTGAACTCCTGCTGGCATCTATGGTGTCAGCCTTTCCCGGTTGCCGACAGTTTTCTTACCATCTCTTCATGAGATTCTAGAGTGGATGGAGGAGGTTAGCTGTTTCTCTAAGATTTTTGATTGCTTTATCTAAGGTGCTTTTCAGATATTTACTGGTGTATATGTAGGAAGGGGGCTCTGCTATAATCTTTCATATCTCCATCTTAACTGGAAATGAGTACAGTATCTTGAAAAGGTTTATAACTAGAAATAAGCCTGGTGTCTCTTTAAAATCAGAAAGTCTGCATCAAAGAAAAGATGGATCTCAGATGGTTGCTAAGAAAACGATTGAATGTAAATGTTATTTTTCAGTACATCCAATTAAGCTTTTGATCAGCCATACAAAAAGGATGGCCACCACCTGGATCTCAGCATTTCCACATCCTTAATTAAAAAAAAAACCTCTGACTTCCCTCTATTTGACCATATTCTCCTATTATTCCACCTCTGAAACTTATTCTTCACCCTTATCAGTATCTCCAATCCCTCTACCCCCTTAATAGTATTACCACTACTCTGACTTCACTTTCCTCCCTTCTATATCTTGACAGTTAACCAATTCAACTCCACACTGCCATCAGCTCTCAAATCCCTTACCACTTTATAGTATCATTGCTCATCCCTTTCTAAATCCCAGCCTGGACTGCTTCCACCAATTGCTTCTTTTGCTTCTCCTTCTGAATTTGTGGCTGAATACATTTGAAGAAGTTCACATACAAATGTTGCCTGGGTACGCTACAAATCCATGCTGCTCAACTTCAACTAGGCCTTCATTGTAGCAATGCAATCTTCCTCCCCCTCCAATTAATTTCTTATTGCCCTCCTCACAGAAGCTATTCCAAGTCTTCCCAAGCCTCCCATACATCTCCATGTTCCCCACCACTCTCTCAGTGCCCTGCTCCTTACTTTATTAAATGACGTGAGGTCATCTGCCATGAACTCCCTCATCTCCCCTTCTCTTCATCTCAACATGTACTTTCTCTTCCTTTTCCCCTAGTTTGTGATAATGAAGTGTGTAGAGGGCCGGCTTTGGGTAGTTGGAGGGCTTAGGCCAGCCTGGGTCTTACCTGTAGATTGTACTAAGACTGACAGCTGTGAAACTCAGGATGTCGGCTCACCACCCCCCTGTTCTGTCTCTTGAGAACAGGATGCAGGAAGGAGGAAACGGACGGGATACAGGACAGGACGCAGGAAAGAAAGTAACAGACAAGGTACAAGGAAGTAAGGAAATCACCTAATTAGATTCGTACTTTTCATGAATCACAATGTTACTGTTGCTTGATCCAGTACTCTATAAGCCTGAGCCCTCAGATCAATAAACAGAGTTTGTTCTTCACTGCTCTCACCTGGCCCGCGATTCGTTCTCTCTTCACACTCTGCCAGCATCAGACCATGGCTGGGGACGCAGGCGCTCCTGGCAGAAGCGGCCCTTCCCTTATCAAGGTCAACTCCTCTCTATGTGCCTTTGATCCCATATATTTCATCTTCTCCAGATGATTGCCCTTTCAATCATCTACTTCCTCTCTGTCTTTCTCTGTCTCCTTCTGTCTCTGGTACTGGTTCTTTCTCCACTGCCATTAAACATGACCAACCTCTCCCTTTCTTAAAAACAAACAAATAAAAACCCTTCACTGGACCCTACCACCCCATACTATCAACCTATATCTTTTCTTCCTTCCCAAACTGTTAGAAAAAGCTGTCTCCACTCATATTGCCTGAATTTCCTCTCTTTTTACTCACTTCTTAGCCATTTGCAATCTGAATTCCAAATTTATCACTCAATTGAAATGGTTCTTGCCAAAACTGCTATTATCTCCTAACTGCAAAATCTGATGGTTTTTTTCTCTTGTTATCATACTTATCTATATCACAACTCCAAACTGTATGTCCTGGATCCTCCTCCTCCTCTCCTCCTCTTTCTTCTTCTTCTTCTTCTTCTTCTTCTTCTTCTTCTTCTTCTTCTTCTTCTTCTTCTTCTTCTTCTTCTTCTTCTTCTTCTTCTTCTTCTCCTCCTCATTCTCCTCCTCCTCCTCCTCCTTCTCTGCCTCCTCTCCTCTCTCTCTCTCTCTCTCACTCTTTCTCTGTCTCTTTCTTTCTCTCTGTCACACACATATACACACACACACACTCACACACACACACAGAGGTACAATTTCTCCCTCACCATACAATTTATCATGCAAATGACTCCCAGCTTTATATGTCCTGCCCTATCCTCTCCCCTGAGTTTCAGTTCCATATCACCAATTTGTTGGACATTTCACATTGAATGTCCTGAAAACATCTCAAACTCAACAGGTCTACAATAGAACGATTATCTTTGCCCCTAAATCCTGGCATGCCACAAAAAAAGGTTAAGAATCCCTTTCTTACACAAATTCAACTTCACATACTCAGTTGGGGTGGGGGAAAGAAATTTAAATTGTGTGGGTAATTCTGTTTCCCCTCTCCCATTCTTCCACTCTACTCAATGTTCCTGGACGGAACAAAACATGGGACACATGAAACTGCTCCTACCTAGTTGATCTCAGTCTCAGTTTCCAAGTGTCTCCCATAACATAAACAGCTCATTCTCCTGAGTGTGATCCTAGAACCTCTGCTTCATCCTATTATTTATTCTACTTAGGCTGGAAAAGTTAATAAGAAGGGTAACATTAGTTGGCCTCTTAGCATTCCTGATCAGCTAGGGTGCTCCTAATGGTCCTTTGACTTTCTTTTCTCCTCTCTTGCCTTCTGGTGAATTCAGATGAAGAACCAGTTATATGGTAGTTCGGTCACCTTCCAGAATAATTTCATTGTTGTGTGAAGCCCTTTCAAGAATATATTTCCCTATTCATCAATCTTCTGTTAGCAAAATCTTTGCCTATTTTTTATTTTCTTCTATTTAACTAGAAGTGTTTGTTCCCACCTATATCCTGATCAATCAATAAATTAACAAGCACTTATCAAACACCTAGCATTTGCCTGGTACCCTTACAGGTGCTGAGGATGCAAATATAGAGAATGACCCTATCTCTATTATTCATTTATTTATTTATTTTGTGTTTTAGGCAACTGGGGTTACGTGACTTGCCCAGGGTCACACAGCTAGTAGGTGTCAAATGTTTGGTCTGAGGTCAGATTTGAACTCAGGTCCTCCTGACTTCAGGGCCAGTGCTCTATCCACTGTGCCACCTAGCTGCCCCCCCATCTCTATTTTTAAGTAGCTTGTAATTTAATGAGGAGACAGCAAGTATAATAGATTTGTATATTTGTAAATACATTTACAGTTACAACCCTATAAAATAACTACAAAGGGAATAATTACAACGATTACAAGGCAATTAAATTAAGGTAATGATGGAGAAGGACACCAACGGTTGTGGAAAATCAGGAAAGACTTCACATAGGAGATGCTTGAGCTGTGTCCTGAAGAAAGAGAAGGATCCTATGAAGCAGAAGTGAAGAGGGCATATATTCTAAGCATGTGGGACAGCCAATTCAATAAACGGAAGATGGAGTGTCGTGTATGAGGAACAGAGAGAAAACCAATTGAGCTGGAGAGTAAAGAGTACTACAGACACAATAACATACTTTGAGGCTGGAAAGACAGGTTGAGGACAGGCTGTAAAGGTCTTTAAAAGTTAAGAATAAGAGTTTATATTGTATTCTAGAGTCAACAGAGAGTTTATGGAGTGGGGCAGTGTCATGATCAGATCTATGCTTAAGGAATCACATTGGCAGATTGTGAAGGATTCAGACAAAAGTAAGGAGACTTGAGAGGGTTATTGCAATAGTTTAGGTGATATGTAATATGGGTCTGAAATAAAGTAGTGGCTATATGAGTAGAGAAAAGGGGTCAGACATGAGAGAAGTTGTAAAACTAGAAATTGCAAGATTTGGCAACTTACTGTAGATATAGAGTATGAGAGAGTCAGAAGTCAAGGTTATAAACCTAAGAGCCTAGACGGATGATGATTAATTAGATAGAAACAGGGAGGTTTGGAAGAGGGGAATGTTTAGGGGCAAAGTAATAGTTTTATTTTGGACATGTAGAGTTGGAAGTGTCTCCAGGATATTCCATTTGAAATGTCCAACATATTGGACTGAACCTCATGGAAGAGAATAGAACAGAATATATAGATCTGGGAGTCATCTGCATGATAATTAATCCTATGGGAGCTGATATGAGGGGAGGGAGAAGAAGAGGAAGTGGGAAGGAAAGGAAGAGGGAGAGGGAAAGAAGGATCCAGGACAGACAGTTTAGAGTTGTGATATAGTTACGTAGGATGAAGATTGAGAAAAAACAACAAACATCAGATTTGGCAATTAAGAGATAATAGAAAGATGATTCACACACAGTATTAGGCTACTCTTGGTATGCTGGTAATAGAGAAAACAGCTCTGTACCTGAGGCTTCATGAATATGACACTGCTCCTAACTGTCAATAATTTTCTAATAATATTTAGAAGCATCAAGGCATTCTCTTAGTGCTAGAAATGATGCAGGCATGGTGATAGAGATCAAGCTCTTTGGTGATTAATCTAATAATGTCATTCTCATCTCAAGAAGCTTTAGTGGTTCCCTAGTGCTCTAAGATAAAATACAAGCTCTTCTGTTTGGCATGTAAAACCATTAACAGCTGGCTTCAGCCTATCTAAGTGAAGTCATATTAATCTTTCTCATCCATTCTGCATTCCAACCACAATGACTTTTTTCTCTGTACATGACCTTCCACCTCCAGCTAGGCTGTCCCCCATTCCTGGAATGTCCTTTTCTTCATCTCTGCCTCTTAGAATCCTCTGTATTCTTCTAGGATATGCTCAAGTGCCATTGCCAGAAACATTTTGTGATCTGTGACCTTCCCCATCTCCAATAATTATTGTTCTTCTCTTACCCCAAATCACTTTGTATTTACAATCTTTAGTTTGTATAAAGGGCAACTGGGTGGCACAATGGATAGAGTGTTGGGCCTGGAGTCAGGGAAGACTCAGCTTCCTGATTTCAATCTAGCCTCAGACATTTACTAGCTGTGTGAACCTGGCCAAGTCTCTTAACCCTGTTTACCTCAGTTTCCTCATCTGTAAAATGAGATGGAGAGGGAAATAGTAAACCATTCCAATACCTTTGCCAAGAAAACCCCAAATAGGGTCACAAAGGATCTGACAAGAAAGAAAATGACTGAACAACATTTTGTATATGTTGTGTATTTTCTCATCTGAACACATTTTATTTCCCCATGGTAGGACATAAACTTCTGAAGGAAAGGACTAATTTCATTTCTGTTTTTGTACCCCCATGCCTCATACAACAGTTGGACCATTGTAGGTACTTAATAAATGCACATGCTTATTGTCATTTCCATGATTTAAGTCACTGCATATAGTAATAGAACTGCTATTTGAGGTCAGAGAAGAGAAACAAAGACAGAGATACAGAGACTGACAGATACGGAAACAGAGAGAGATAGCTGCAGGGGTTGGGGAGGGGGAAGGGGAGAGACTAGAGAATGGAACATGACTGTGATTCAATGTAGCATGTGTGAAGGCATCTAAAAATTTGAGGTCCTGGCAACGATGCTATACCAAAGACAGCGAGTGAGCAAGTGACTAGAAACTTGGGAGCCCTGGTGGTTTTACACAAGCCTAGAATAGTGGTAGAGAGCCTAGGTTTGAAACATGCTCAAGTGTTGAAGCTGACATACATTGCCTGTGCTTTGAGTCCTAAGAGACTGTGTGGGATTCATGTCCTAGTTTCTTCCCACACAGACAACCCAGTTTTGAAGATCAGATATCTCAATATCTCATTTCTGAATTCCTTTATCTTCACATAGAAAAATGAGTTCATCATAGGAAATGGATGGGGGGTTGGGAAGAGGGGGTGAATGGACCCAGAGTTCAAGTTATGAGTGAAATCCATAGTGCTATCATGATTACCAATGAGGTTCAATGAGCAGATCAATGGCAAGAGATGTTTAAAATTAAGCACATGACTCTCCTGATAGCACCCCAAAGTTGAGCTAGACTTGTAGCACGTACCAACTCACTTCTTCTCCTTTGGATGCACACCAAGTAGTAACTGATGCTGGACTAAAAGCGTATGTAGCAGAGTAGAGGGCACTCCAGACACAGGGGACCGTGTGAACAAAGGCAGGTTATCAGGAGAGCAGGGCGTATATTCTCATGAGGGCAGAGAGCAGCCCAGTTTGTCTAGGGCATAAAAATGAACAATATGAAAGAAAAATGGAAAGGTAATCTGATTGTGGAGGACCTTGCAAAAGGAGAACAAGACAGACTTTATCTTGGAGCAGTGAGAAAAGTAGACAGTTAGTACCAATATGGCAAACACACTCTTATAAACTGCAAGGGTGCTTGTAAGTTGGACTGTCTTTAAAAACATAGAAACCTCATAATATATACCATTCTTGCCATTTTTTACGGTGGCTTAACAAATCATCTCCCACCCTCACCACCACCAATACCACTACTTAGCAGATTCTTCCCCCATGAAACCCACATAGAGACAACCTCCACTGGCATCTCTCCATGTAAAGAACTTGCTTCAGGAAGAATCATGACAGGGGGCAGTTAGGTGGCACAGTGGATACAGCACCAGCCCTGAAGTCAGGAGGACCTGAGTTCAAATCAGACCTCGGACCAAACACTTGACACTTACTAGCTGTGTGACCCTGGGCAAGTCACTTAACTCCAATTGCCTAAAAAAAAAAAAAAGAATCATGATGACATGTAATAGACATGCCTTGGAGAGACTTGAACACATGTAGACATTCTGAAACCGTTTCTGGTCAGCCAACCATATGGTAAACAGGAAGCCTTTTCTAATTGACTGTAGCTGAAACTGGGGCAAAAAAGTCATGATTCAATCTCAGGCTAGTCTTTCTGACCATTTTCTTTTGGGCTGTGCTTTTGGTTTTCTTCTGAATGTGTTTATAGTGTATGCTGTGAGATCATGCTGTAAGGGGAGATGTCTTGGAGCCTTCTCCCTGAGGCCATGTGGCTTCATGAAAAATGAGCCTCAGTCCATTTCTTCATTTCCACTCTAGTGGAAGCCTCCAAGAGCCTCCAGTCTTGGAAGTTTCTAAAGGTCAGGATTGTACTCCAGAAATTTTGTGTGATGGAAAGACAGCTGAGGCAACTCGCATTGGATGGCCTCTATCTTTCCAAACCAACTATGCACTAGAATGTCCTCCTTCCTCACCTGTACCTCTTAGAATTTCTGGTTTGCTTCAAAATTCAGCTCAAATGCTATCTCCTACATTAGGCCTTTCCTGATCTCAGCAACTACTACTGCCTCCCCACCAAAATTACCTTGTATTTATTATATATATATTCAATAAATGTTTATTGTTGTTCATCCTTCATTTTTGAAGAGGACCAATGACATTGCGGGGTGATGTCTTCACTTGTGCATGAATTGGATTTAAGTGAGGCAGGGTTGCACAAAGTTGTCAGTCTCATTTTCTCTTTCAGAATCATCAAAGTCCAGTGGCAAGCCTAAAATCAGGATGACCGGTGATGGCCTAAGATGCAGTGGATGACCTTGGTGTTTTCAATGTCCGACCAAGCTCTAAGCACTCCACAGTGCCTGCTTCATCTACCTTCATGGCCTTTGGAACAAATCGTTTTCATCCACCCATTCCCCTGAGTCTTTGCATGGATGGGGTAGACATCCCCTTAATTCACTGAAGGGTTCGAGGCCAGTCAGTTACCCTCAACCTAGTTTAGCCTAACTGCCAAGATGGATTTACCAAGGTTTGGCCACTGTGCATGCTATGGTTTCTTGGAGTCACAGGTGAGAGGGGGCTAGGTGGCACAGTGGATAGATCACCAGCTCTACCATCAGGAAGACTCATCTTCCTCAGTTCAATCTGGCCTCAGACACTTACTAGCTGTATGACCCTGTGCAAGTCATTTAACCCTGTTTACCTCAGTTTCCTCATGTGCAAAATGAGCTGGAGAAGGAAACGGGTAAACTACTCCAGTATCTTTGCCAAGAAAACCCCAAATGGGGTCCTTCAGAGTCTGACAGGACTGAAAATGACTGAACAACACAATAACAATGGGGAAACTGAAAGTACGAGCTTTATTCAACCATTAATGATAGAAACATTAGCACAGCAACAAAATTAAGTCAACCTCAGCCTCTCACTCACTTTATAACAGTAATTTGGTAGGTTAAGCTTACATATATACATATGTATGTGTATATGTATGCATGCATGCATATACACATACATATATACATTCATACATACACGTGTGTGTGTGTGTGTGTGTGTGTGTGTGTGTATATATATATATATATATATATATATATATATATATATATTTATTAATACTTCTTCTTTTGAGGTCCACAGACCACAATTTCAGGAGGGCTCCAGCCATACTTCATTTCAATCCCAACTTAGTTCCCTGGACTTCTCTTCATCTTCACCAGCTGCCTTCCTCCCAAACAAGTATTCTCCCTTTGTTGCCCTAATTTTATGTGTTTTCTTCCTTTTAATAATGTAAGCTCAGCTAACCCAATCATTTTGGACAACAATTTGGAACTATATTTACACATCGTGGGGGTTAGGGACACAGAACCCACCCCCTCTGGAAAATCCACCTAAGATTTTTTGGCCCTCCCTTGTACCAGAGAAGGAGTCTGAATTATTATGGTATTAAAAGGCAAAATATGTTGATATTATACAATACTATACACACATATGTATGTATGTGTGTATATTATACATGTCTGAGTTTCTAAACTATGTCATCTTCTGGCCTTCACATGTCATCTACAGCTTCTACAAAATTCCCCCAAAATGTCCATTTAATTTCTTATGCTGACCAGTGATACATCAAAACTGTGAAGGGGAAAGTCATGACATGGAAGGGACAACTGTGTATGTACACATTGTCTTCCCTGACAAAATACAAGCTCCTTCAGGCCAAGGGAAGTTTTCACTTTTGCCTTTCTAGCCTGAGTTCCTTTTACAGAGTAAGTGCTTAATCCATGCTTATTGATGGGTTAATTGATTGCAGAATTTAAACAAAGAGTACTTGCAGAATTTATTTGCCCATAAAATCCTTGATGGGATTTGGAATTCGGGAGCTCCTGCATGAAACCTCATTCCAGATGACCTTCTTGAGAATGCTGTGGGGCTTCCAGCATTGGTTTTAGGGGCAGAGAGAGATGAACAAACAAAGAAAAGACTTACACCAAGTCCATACTAAGTAATATTTTGGCCCTCAATACCATTGTGGAGTTAGGGTTAGGGTTAGGGTTATGAGTGTTATAAGAGTATTCTGGTATGTTTATATGGCCCTTTTTAACATGACATGTTTTTTTTTAATTTATTTATCTTTAGTTTTCAACATTCATTTCCATAAAATTTTGAATTTTAAATTTTCTCTCCCTCCCTTTCCTTCCCCCGACCCCTACTCTGAGACGGCGTACAATCCAATATAGGCTCTACATATACAGTCATGTTAAGAATTTTTTCCCATTAGTCATGATATAAAGAACCATTAGAACTAATGGAAGAAACCGCAAGAATGAAGCAATAAAACAAAAGAACAAAGGAAAAGGAGAGCAAATAGTATGCTTCCATCTGCATTCAGACTCCATAGTTCTTTCCCTGAATGTGAATAGCCATTTTCATCATGAATCTTTTGGAGATGTCTTAGATTCTTGCATTGCTGTGAAGAGTTAAGTCTATCAAAGTCAGTCATCCCATAATGTGGCTATTACTGTGTACAGTGTTCTGGTTCTACTCATTTCACTCTGCATCAGTTCATGTAATTCTTTCCAAGTCTTTGTGAGTTCTGCCTGCTCATCATTTCTGATAGCACAATAGTATTCCATTACATTCATATACCACAACTTATTCATCCATTCCCCAATTGATGGGCATCCCCTCAATTTCCAATTCTTTGCCACTGCAAAAAGAGCTGCTATAAATATTTTTGTACATGAAAAATTTTTGCACAATAAAGCCAATGCATCCAAGATTAGTAGGGAAGCAAAAAATTGAGAAAGAATTTTTATAACAGGTGTCTATGATAAAGGTCTCATTTCAAAACCATATAGAGATCTAAATCAAATTTATCATTCCCCAATTGATAAATGGTCAAAGGATATGAACAGGCAGTTCTCAGAGGAAGAAACTAAAGCTATCTATAGTCAAATGAAAAATGTTCTAAATCACTATTAATTAGAGAAATGCAAATCAAAACGACTCTGAGGTACCACATCACAGCTATCAGATTGGCTAACATGACAAAACAGGAAAATGATAAATGTTGGAGAAGATGTGGTAAAATTGGAACACTAATGCATTGTTGGTGGAGTCGTGAAAATGATCCAACCATTTTGGAGAGCAATTTGGGGCTATTCCCAAAGGGCTATAAAATTGTGCATATCCTTTGACCCAGCAATACCACTTCTAGGTCTGTATCCCAAGGTTTTTCCAACTATTATTTTTCCACCTATCTCCCTGACCTTCATAAAGGTTTTTTATTAGAACACAGTGCCTGGCATGTAGTATATCCTTAATAAATGCTTCTTGATTTGATTTCACCTATCCAGTGAGAAAGCTTGAAATAGTATTGGGTAAAATGGAATCCATCTCGCGCTCATACTTTGGGCAACTCAAGACTTAAATCACACAGGAAAAATGAGGGCAAAGCCTTGGAAAATTTTCCCAATATTTAGGCTTAAAACAACTACCTCTTTTAAATGAAAAAGAATACAAAAGTACAACCTTGAGCCATACTTCATCCTATAAAAATTATTAGAAACAACAGAACATATATCTGTGTTGACACTGTATATTGAGTGGACCTTCTAAAACCCTGTTTGTCTGTATTAAGTAAATATGCTCAGGGCCCCTTACCACATCCCCATTTCTTCTGCTTTTAAATCAAAGGGATTAGGATTCCTAATTAAGACACTGGAGGAAGGCTGGATCACTTTTGCTAGTGCAAATTAGTTCAGAGACACAGCCCGGCTGCCTTTCTGTTTGCTGGAAGGAGAGGCTTGTTTGATCTAACCTGATTGAGGAAATGAAATATCCCTAAGACAAAGAGCTAATATTACACTACTGGAGAGCGACTGTGGGAAAATTGGAAACTAATGTGCATTAGCTACTGATCCAAAATGCAACCAGGAGGAAAAATGTTACTTAGGAGGAAAATGATGTGGCCCAGCTAATCCTTTGAAATGTAATGTGCTGCTTTTTTTTTTCATTTAAAGGAAGGTACAGGAGATAGATTCCATTAGCTTAACAAGATTCCCCATGAGCAGAGTTAAAGATAGTTCCCTTCCCCCAAGGTTATAGGCAAAAATATTGCAGTACTAAGGAAAGGGCTGCACCTCAGTTCCTATGGCCGAAGGGAAGATAGTGTTCACATCCAAGAATCATCTCCTTTTTTTGTTCATTCACCTGATTCCACAGATCCTGACCCAGTCTGGTAAGGGGGAAAAAGAGAGAAGCCTCTGTCACACAGTGTATCTGGACTAGCCAGTTTCTTTCTAATAAGTCAAATCTGGCTAAATCAGAAGATTCTCCAGAGACGAGAGTGCAACACATAGGTGACAAGAGGTCCCAGTCACCTCAGATTGCAGGTTCCTACACACTATAGTCCAGAGGTTGTCAGGGTCCTTTGCAAAGACAACCACCTCAGGTATCCTGATCTTACATTAATACCTCATTCTGCCTCTCCTTTCTTCTCTCCTCTTCCTTTCCTCTTGCTTTGCAATGTGTTTATCGTGCAA
Organism: Phascolarctos cinereus; assembly: GCF_003287225.1. NCBI lineage: Eukaryota > Metazoa > Chordata > Mammalia > Diprotodontia > Phascolarctidae > Phascolarctos > Phascolarctos cinereus. The sequence goes on along the minus strand of NW_027555736.1, from coordinate 246,496,189 downwards.
GACCCTGGGGCACATTTACAAACATTTATGCTTGTCTGTTCTGTCTTGTTTGTATTTACATACCATTTTGCAAGAAAATGAAAACTTATCATTAGTGCTTTGAGTGGTAGTAGGAGTTGTAGAATTAAGTGATATGTGTGTGTGCGTGTGTGTGTGTGTGTGTGTGTGTGTGTGTGTGTGTATGAATTGTGCATGAATTGTGGATGTAGGGGTTGCGTTTAGGATCATTCCTGGTATCCAAAGTGCTTATCACGTTTGTTCTCTGGGGTATCAGAGAGGGATAGTCAGACAACATTGGGAAGGAAGAACATGAAAAAGATTTATTGATTTAATATTTGTAGAACTAAGCATTGTAATAAAGAACATGCCCCAAACCTAGTGTGCCCTCAGGGACCCTCCAGATTGATGAAATAAGATGGGAAATATACAGCTTCTGTTTTATGGGTGTTTTTTTCTTTTTTGTTCAAGGGGGAGGAAGATGCGGAGAGGGAAACCTTGAAGATTAGCTTACTTTGCACCATCGAGAATCCATAATATTGTGAGAATGGAGTGGATGGAGATGGTGGCCAGGTGTCATTGTTGCTACAGAGCTTTGAAAAAATCAATTGTATAACTGGATTAAAGGGAATCTGAGGGTCTTAGAGGAGGAGCTAAGCAATATTGCTTTCCCAGGGATTAAACTGGGAAGGCAACCAACCATACATCACAGAGCCTGAAAAAGGCAAATGTTGCTGCCTCTGATGCTTGGCATCACAGACCTACAAATTTCCTCCCAACTGAACTTGCTGTCCTTATATTCCACTCTGAGTCCTTTGGGTTGCGTGCTAGGACAAGGGTTGGCAGGCTTTCAAAAGTGGTCTGTCAGGGTCCCCAGCCCTGTTCTTACAACATTTAAAGATCCGATGTAGACTCTTTTGAGAGGGCAAGGCAGCCTGTTGAATCTCCATGGCAGGATTAGGTCAGGGGAGTGTCCTGCTGCTTCTTTAGTGGCAGTGTAAATGCAGGTTTACAAGCGCTGGGCATGCTCAGATCCACTTTCCAGAGAGCCATTCCCACTGGAGGCCAATTAACCCTGGCCAGTTCCAAATCAGTTGTTTAAGGAGTGTCCCCAGCAGGCCAAAGTTCTGAGTTTGATCTTAGTCTCTTCATCAAGCTTCATTCTATTCTGGAGCTAAGCCTGCACGTCTAATCCTGGCCGGTGTCTCTCAGGGCTTAGCACAGTGCCTGGCACACAGTAGGCATCTCATAAATGTTTACTGACTGACTTACTGACCGAAATGGATACTATGGATCTTAAAGGAGACCAAGGAAGAGAGAATAGCACAAATATACTAACAGTACCATTAAAAGAAATTCAAAGTATTCCATATTGTTTACTGCTGGGATAGTAGCAATCTGACAGGGTGTAGGATTGGAGGTAATTAGATTAGCAGATTAGCGCACTCTCCTTTGGATGGTACCCACCTTCATGTGAGTTGAGTCACCCTTTCCCAGTTTCTCTTGGTGGAAAGAAAGAGGAGTGACTTTTCCTGGTAAATGCCTTTATTCTGTTCCTTTAGGCAGCTAGCTGGTACAGTAGATAGAGTTCTGGTCCTGGAGTCAGGTAGACCCGAGTTCAAATGTGATATTAAATACTTACTAGCTGTGTAATCCTAGGCAAGTCATTTAACTTCTGTCTGCCTCAGTTTTTTCAACTGTAAAATGAAGATAATAATGGCACCTACCTCCCAGGGTTGTTGTGAAGATCAAATGAGATAATATTTGTAAGGCACTTAGCACCAATGCCTGATACATAGTCGGTGCTGAATAAATACTCATTGCCTTCTCTTTTTCCCCTGAAGGTGCCAAGGGACAGATGAATCTTCCAGGAGAAAACAATGAAGGAAATAAACTTTCTAGAGACATTGTCATACTTATGGATCTCTCTTCCCCCACCCATCCCCCCCCCCCACCCGGCCAATCCCATACCACTATTTTAACTAATTTGTACACAGAGGACAAGCATGAGGTCTGGGTTCTCATGGTTTGGTACTCTGGAACATTTACAAAAATATTAAAAAATCAGTATCAATAAGGTTCTTGCTCGTTTAGTTTCTGAGCCCCTAGATAGTGGTGGGGGTGGGAGGAGATAGAAACAACTTCCTTCAAGATGATTTAGAGAGATTCTATCCTCCCTGTTCCTTTCACTGTTGTCTCTATGTCTCACTGTCATAGCCTCTATTTTTTTCTGACTTCATAACAATGAAACAGAGATCAGAAACAGTTATAATTGATTGCTTTATATAGCTAGCAAGCTTGAACTAATCAAATAGAAATGATAAATGGAACTTTAAAGAACAGAGATAAGCCTTGGGAAAGGATACACTCTCCTTGGGGAGAGGGAAAGAAGGGACAGGGGAAAAGGGAGGCAAATGGGCTAGGTGAATTCTTAGTCAGTAAAAGGTCATGCCTTTCTCTTTGGCCTCCACTGGCCTTGTCTATCTAGGCACAGTGGCAATAGTGGAGCCTAGATGCTTTTGACACCAGCCAAATGGGTCACCCTTAATCCCAGTCTATCTCTCCAGCCTCCATTCTACCTTCTCCTACTTACTCACCCAATTCCCAATCTAATTACTCCCAATCTAATCAGATCTCTAGGCATACTTTGTTTCTCCTCTGAGATCTAAGCATCTTTTGAGCCAGTGATAGCCTACAGAGAATTGGCCTTCAATTCCCCCACTTCAATGATGATTTCCCACAAAATGAATATCACTATGCATGATTATTTTTGAAAATGGTAACAAAGGAATTTTAATAACAACATTATGCCTCTGCTGAAGCAGTGAGGACTCTGCTGAGAGATCTTTTCAGCTATTTCACAAATCTCACAATGCAATCTGACCTTGTGTGGCCTGAACATGGCCAGGAAAAAGCTTTGCCAACTGTGTTTCTGAAAGTACCAGGAACTATCTTGGAACTGACAATTTCATCTGTGGATTTTTCAAGGGGCACCTGGAAAATACTGAACCAGATCTGTATTCCAATATTTCAGAAGACCCACAGTCTCTTTAGCTGAGGATATTCCCTCCGCTACTGCAGATCATAACCTATCCACGACTTCTCATCCTGTTTTTATAATTCCTCCATAGAAGTTCAACCCAACACTCCTGGGGGCCTTACTCTGGTTCTTTTCATATTTTGTGGATATCAGAGCCAACACTCATATAGTTCTTCTGTTGCCTTTAACTCACCATATGAACAATCTGTATCTTTTTTCTGGTTACACATAGCAATAATAATTAATGTTTATGTAGCATCAACTCTGCTTGGCCCATGACTACCCCAAACCTGCCCCACCCCTTTTTAGATTCATTTTATGTGTTGTCTTCCACCATTAAAATGGAAGTTCCTGGAAGTCAGGTATAGTCTTTCTTTTTGCTTGAGTTTATAACCCCAGAGCTTAGTATAGTGCTTAACACACAGTATGCACTATCTATCTGTCTGTCTGCCTCTTTCTATCTATCTATGAGAGGTAGTACAAATACTACTATCCACATTTTACAAATGAGGAAACTGAGGCTGAAAAATAAAATATCTTGCTCCTGGTTGTACAGCGATCGTGTATCTGTCTGAGATGGGATTTGAATCTAGGTCTTCCTGACTCAAGTCCAGAACTCTATCCACTCCTCTATTTCTGACCTTTTGCCACTTTTTACAAGCAAGTCACTATTAGGAATGTACTGCAGCCCTTTTACATCTACCATTACCTCTTTCCATTGTCCTTCAGGTCCATCAGTACATACATCTTGTATAGAAGTTATATATGGACAATGAGCTGGGATTAGAATTGAATGAAATAAACTGGATCCAATTTTGGAAACTGTAGAGCATTTCCAATGATTCCTTACTGCATGCTGCCACAAAAACTCACCTTGATGCTACTATCATCCTATTATAACTATATGTCTGAGAGTCATGGGAAATCATGACCTCAGAAAATTAGAATTGCAACCCTCATTTATGTACAAGAAAAATCATGCATGTACATGTGCATAGAGAGAGACATAAATATAGACAGATATATAGATACCACAATCCCAAAGAGAGACTGTGATGTAAATATGATTCTCTTGGAAGTGTCTGATTTTAGGTGCTGTACCTGTTTGAGCTTCCCTGAGAGCTAATGAGTTTCCTTTTCCTAGAAAGGCTAAAGTGGAAGTTGAATGACCAGTTATCAAGGATGTTGAAGCCCTGATTCTTTTGGGAGGTTGACTAGATGGACTCCGAAGGCTTCCCAACTCTGCAATTCTATTTTTCTATATAATCTCTTGAGGAAAGATTTGCCCTTGGACCCTAGGACCATTCATACTCTTCTCAGAGAGGGTATATTTCACCACATATTCAATGCACTTGATGAAGTAAGTAATGTGAAAAGAGGGTGGATGTCATCCTCTTCAGCAGCCGGAAATGCCATATATCTGTCAGCTAACTCAGAGAGCCATGTTCTTCATCTGGCACTCAAGACCATCGTGGAGATTTGTAAGTCTCCAGGGCCTTGTAGACCCATTTAAACAATGAATTGCTATTATCCACTCAGTCACAGAGATCTTTTTTTTTTTACATCTGTCACCCGTGTAGCATTGATATTTTCCACCTAATACATTTTGAGGGTTTAATTCAATTCAGTGTATTCATGTATACCAAACATTCTTTTCCTCATTACATTGGTTCTGAATGCTATGTCTGTTCTAGGGAATACATATCAAGGGCAGAACTTTAGATAAGGGGTTCTTAACCTTAGGGCTATGAACCCCAAGAGTTCTATGGATAGATTCCAGAGGGTTCATCAACTTGGATGGGAAAAAAATATTACATCTTTAATTTCACTTGACCTTTGGTTTCCTCTGAGATCCTATGTATTTTATTTTATGTATTTAAAACACTATTCTGAGAAGGAATTCAAAGATTTCTCCAGGCTGCAAAGGGGGCCCATGAAAGCTCTAGTAGCTAGCTAGATAGATAGATAGATGCGTGGATGGATGGATGGATGGATGGGATGGATGGATGGATGGAGAAAGACACAGAGCAATTATTATGTTCCTATTACGGGCCAGGCTTTGTGCTAAGAGCTAGAGATATAAATGCAAGCATGCAAGACATTCCCTACCCACAAGGAGCTTACTTTCTAATGAGCAAAGACAACACATAAAGGTGAACTGGAAAATGGGAAGGGAGCAGAGGAAAGGCAATGCTCCCCAAGAAGAGAAGGTAGCAGAGAGAGTCTAGGCCTGACTTGAGTGAGACAAAACATGGCTTAGATCCTTCCTGAAATAGTCCTCTTGGGGAGAGAATCACCAATTAGGAAAGAAGACTCTCACAGTGGAAGCAATTCAGCCAACATTTATGTGGTTCTCCTGATTGTAGCACCTTTGACCAGAGAGCTAAGAGCTATGAATTCCAGGCAAGATTTCACCACTGAGTTATTGTGTGACTTTAAACACTCAGATCTTCTCTCTCTTTGAAGAGAGACATTGGTACATCCTCTACCTTTTTCTGAGGGAAATTATAAAGATTAATGAGTTGGTAGAACAAGATAAAAACTCTAGGAAAGATGGGCTATAGTTTGTTAGGAGGCAGCTGCTGATGCAGGAACTGAGGGGAACTAAGTATACTGTTTGTGCAGCTGAATTCTTTTTTTATATATAAGTTTATTTATTTTTAGTTTTCAACATTCAATTCCATAAGATTTTGAGTTCCAAATTTTCTCCCCATCTCTCCCCTCCCCCCACCACAGGACAGCATGCAATTTGATATCAGCTCAATATATACATTCATATTAAACCTATTTTCACATTAGTCATGTTCTAAAGAAGAATTAGAACCAATGGGAGAAATTATGAGAAAAAAGAAACAAAAAAAAAAGAGAGAGTAAATATTATGGTTCGATCTGCATTCAGACTCCATATCTTTTTCTGGATGTGGACAGCATTTTCCATCATCAGTCTTTTGGAACTGTCCTAGATCCTTGCATTGCTGAGAAGAGCCAAGTCTATCAGAGTTAGTCACTGCACAATGTGGCTGTTACAGTGTACAGTGTTCTCCTGGTTCTGCTCACTTCATTCAGCATCAGTTCATTTAAGTCTTTCTAGGTTTTGTTTGGTTTTGTTCTTGAAGTCTGCCTGCTAACCATTTCTTATAGCACAATGGTATTCCATTACATTCATATACCACAACTTGTTCAGCCAAATCCCAAATGATGGGGAATCCCCTTAATTTCCAATTCTTTGCCACCACAAAAAGAGCTGCTATAAATATTTTTTACATATGGGTCCCTTCCCCATTTGTATGATCTCTTTGGGATACAGCCCTAGATGTGATATTGTTGAGTCAAAGGATATGTACATTTTTATAGCCCTTTGGGTATAGTGCCAAATTACTCTCCACAATGGTTGGATCAGTTCACAACTCCACCAACAATGCATTAGTGTTTTAATTTTCCCACATCTCCAACATTTATCATTTTTCTATTTTGTCATGTTAGCCAATCTGATAGGTGTGATGTTGTACCTCAGAGCTGTTTTGATTTGCATTTCTCTAATCAATAAAGATTTAGAGCATTTTTTCATATGACTATAGATGGCTTTAATTTCTCCATTTGCAAACTGCCCCTTCATATCCTTTGACCATTTATCAGTTGCGGAATGGAGAATGAGGAATTCTTGATTGTAGAGTCAAGTGAGAAATAAAACAGATAAATCAGTTTGAGGAACTGAAGTATGGGTGGCCTCACCCCAGTTCAGCAGTTTTGTGAATCTTGAACATCCGTGTGCTCCTGGTTCTCCCAGGTGAGAACATTGTTAAATCTGGAGAAAAAAAAATCAGTAGAAAGGAATGAGGTCCAATTGAGCCTTCTGCAAGTTGGCTTCTTGCCTCAGGAGAGGAAGAAAGAAAGAAAAATGATGAGGGGCAGCCAGCTACAGAACAGGAAAAAAAAAAACCAGAGCAAGCATTAGAGTACATTGCCTCTCTGTTTCTCTCTGGAATCTCTTGAGCCTCCTGGAAAGGAGATGAAAACAAAGAAAGAATATAAACTGAGAGTACTAAAAGAGTAGATGCATCTGTTGAGAAAAATCAGAGTACAGATTAAGTGAATGATTTACAAGTGAGGTCAGTGAGTGATCACAGAGACTGCCTATATGATGGGAATTCTGCAGAATGTGTACTAAATTCATATACCAGATTGTAAATTATCTACAAAGGAGGAGTTGGAGATGAAGAAATTATTTTTTTGAGAGGGTGACAGGAAGGAGCAAAGCTGAAATACCATGCTAGAATCATTTTGGAAATGCCTCTTTCGTGGTTGGCCCTTCGGAGGTAGAACAGTATGCTCCTTTCAAAGAGTCAGCCAATCAAAAAGTATTTATTAAATGCTTACTACGTACCAGGCACTGCTCTAAGCACTTGGGATCTAAAGAAAGGTTATTTTTATCCTGCCCTCCAGGAACTTATACTCTAATGGAGGAGACTGGTACTTTTCAGTAGGACTATGTATAGAGATAAATCAGATCTCCTACTAAACGTTCAAAAAATGTGTAGCATTTCAGGCTTTCCATGTGAGTATTCGGGACTTATGCTTCTAGAGAAGGATTTTCCACAGTTGGAAGAACCACTTTACCCATATAACTGAGGAGATAAGTCTTAGGAAGATACCTGAGACAAAAAGAATTTAAGTGATTTACCCACTTAAAGAGTAAGTTTCAGAGGCTTTATTTGTTTGTGGTTTTTTTGGAGCGTAGGCAACGGGGTTAAGTGACTTGCCCAGGGTCACACAGCTAGTGTTATTTGTCTGAGGCCAGATTTGAACTCAGGTCCTCCTGAATCCAGGGCCGGTGCTCTATCCACTGCACCACCTAGCTGCCCTCAGAGGCTTTATTTGAACCTAGGTCTTCTGGACTACAAACCAGTTCACTAGCATTCCACCAAGCTACCAGTCTCTAATCCACAATCTCTTTGAAAGACAGATCAGAGAGAGCTCCATTGTTTGGAACTGTAGCAAATGGAGTGGGGGGAGAGCTAGAGGAGGAAGCCACCTTTCATACACAGTTCCAGGGAGTTTTCCACTTTTGCAACTGGTGTGCTTCCTCTCCTGCAAGAGCGGTTTGTTGAGGAAAGAAGGTACCAAAATGAGAAACCGAAGAGAAAAAAAAAATCCACTTGTTTTTAACTGATTGATTTTCTATTGCCTCTAGTAAGTTCAATGCAATCTTTCTATATGGCACTAATCACAAAGGCTTTCATAGATAACTATTACAAATAAGAACAACATAAATCTTACCAGGATCTGCAAGGAATATCTCCCCAGATGTTTTTTAGTGAGTTGTGGGGAGGAGTATAGAACCAATGATGAGCTCTTCAGGACACTTGCAGTTGTGAGGAGAGAAGTGATTCTTACTTGTCTTTAGGATAGCACACTGAATCCCAAACCTAAATTGCTTTTGAAAGCCTTTGCAGTCTTAGAGGGATAAATCTGGGCTTCCACTGCAGCTTCTGGTTCAGGGGAAAATTCCAATTCACAGGAATCCTACACACACAGAAAAGAGGGAAGCCATAACCTATCACAGCAACCATATTCAGAACAGCATTGGATGCCATATTCAATCCAAGGCCAGAGCTCTAGGAATTATTGTTTTCAGGCCAGAAAGTGGTTACTGCCAGGGTCAATAAATACACATTGTGCCCAGCATGATGGAACAATACAGTGATGCTCTAAGGTACTGCATTAAGATTCAGAGGACCAGGGTTTAAACTCTGACTGCTATTTACCCACCATTAGCAAGTCATGTATCCACTCTAGGCTTCATCTTCCTTAAATTGGGGAAAGTGAACTGGATGATCTCTGAGATGCCTTACAACTCCAACTTTATGATCCTAGAGTTCAACATCCTATGCTAAGCAAGTTAGCTTGATTACCATGATTTAGTTGTTGTTATGGATGTTTAGTCATTTTTTCAGTCATGTCTGACTCTTTGTTACCCCTTTGGGGGTTTCCTTGGCATAGTGGTTTGCCTTTTCCTTCTCCAGCTCATTTTACAGATGAGGAAACTGAGGTAAACATGATTAAGTTATTTGCCTAGGGTCTGGTTATGAGCTAGAAAGTGCTGAGACTGGATTTGAATTCAAGTCTTCCTGACTCCAGGACGAGCACTGTATCTACTGGGTCACCTAGCTGCCTGATTATCACCACCCTAGGCACTAAACATAGCTTCTAGTGGTTATAAGTCATGCTACTGTATCTTCCACCTCTAAAAGGGCAAATCACTAGTTTATTCCTAGGTGGTGGCTTAGTATATACATGAAGCCAATGATTATACCAATCTGAAGGAAGATGCCTATGGCTATGAATAAGACTCATCTCACAGATTGGTTGAAAAGAAAGTACTTTGTAAACTTTAAAATGTTATTAGGGTGAGTTATTACTATCATTATAGGGATGAAGCCCTCGTTCCAGGCTTTGATTATTGAAGACTCTCATTGAGACTGAACACTGGAAATCTCCAAAAGCATCATCTATAGAAGCAATCTTCCCTACCACCTTCATCACCTCCAATTGCCAACCACAGGAAAACCAGCCTGCTGAATTTACAGTAATGTATCACAAGGAAAAGAAAGAAGATGGCATGTGCCAAGTGGGTCAAACCACTGCCACAACCTTGATCACTACCTCCCCTAAGATCCAGGTAGAACAACTCTACTTGAGCCCAAACATCCTAGGAATAGCAGCATCCCTCTGACTACCAGCACTGCTCCCAGCCCAGCTCCCTTAGCTAGGATAGAGAGTAATAACCCCTGTGAATAAGAGGCCTGCCATCCTCACCACCAACATTGGGCACAGATCAACTGATACTGATGAGCAGGTTAGCCCAAGGGAACAACAGAACAGCAACACCCTCCCCTCCAACCACCAGCCCTGTTTACAACCCTGCCACCACCCTCCAGGAGAGTCTATATATGGATATGTAACCTGGAAAGTACCTCTACAGACCCTTGATCTTGCCCTCACCCACAAATGTTCCACTTCCATGTTCTTAAACTTCAAAATTCCTTTATCTGATCACAATTTTTTGACATCCCATCTTTCCCTCTGCCTTATGGCCCCTAATCCTGTTTTTCATCCACCTGGAAACCTTTAATCCCTCTATCTCCCAGCTCTTTTCCAGGCTATCATCCCTACACTTGATATACTCTCCTTCCTTCCTTTTCTCAATTCCATGGTGAACCACTTAAATTCTATGGCCATCTGTACACTTAAATCCTTTGCCACTTTATCCTATTGCCAATAATGCCTTATTAAGCTCCAACCTTGGATTACTCTTGCCATCTGCTGCCTTCACTCTTATTCACATACTATTGAATGGAGCCAGAGAAAATAATGAAACCATGATGAATCTCAAATGGGCTCTCACTGCAGTAAGGTAAAATTCTTTTACACCTCCCTAATCAATTTATTACACCACTCACACAGCAGCTACTCAGAATTGCATAGAGCTCTTCAGTGCTTCTACTGGAAAGTTCAGGGAACTATCTGGAAGAATCATAACCCCGTAGGTTGGAGTTTAGAGTAGGATAAGGCTTCTGGTTAAAGGGAAGTAGGCACATGAAGGTCTTAGAAAGGACAATTTAATGATTTATCCTTATACCAAGCTGATTGAGGAATGTGAGCTTGTACCTATGATATACCATGAGTAGGTAAAGTTTGCTGACAATGTAGTGTGATGGACCAGGGCTAGCTCAGGCAAACGAGGCTCCCTTTCTCACTAAGGGACTCCAGCTCTGGGCTCACACATGTGTAGACAGGTTCTGTCTTGGAAGGGAGGCTGGGTTCTAAAGAGAGAGCCTCTATTCTTATCTCCTCTGGAGCTTTATGTCCCTGCTCTGGAGCCTCAATGAAAATCATTTAAAGCTTAGGTTTGGTTCAGGTCTAAGATCTCCATAAAAGCCAGTGGAAGGGACTTAGTGTACAACATAGATCAGAGGGAGGACAGTGATTTATTTCCTTCACACAAAACAAATGCTCAAACCACCAAAGATTCATAAGCATATATTGACAAAGACTTAAAGCACAAGACAGTAACCAATAATGCCTATTATGCTTTCAGAAGAGGTTAAAACATTGAACACTGCGTATTTTATGGAATTATTAAATAGCCATTTCGCTTTCACCTTGGCTCCCAATGGTCTAAACAGTTCCCTCAAGGTCTATGTCTTCTGACCAGCCAGGCCAAGGCTCTGGCTCATCTTCCTGTCAGGGATCATTTTCTTTGAGGTAGATGAAAACTCTTGGCTTCTTCTGTCATTTAGCTTTGAGTGAAGGACTAAGAGATTCCCAGTCTCTTGAACTCACAAGTTTGTTTCCAAGGCTGGAAATGTTCATTTCAAGATATCTATTCAGTCACCTACATTTAAGGAAAGAAAAGAACAAGGTATAAGAGTAAGTCGGAGGCCAGAGATCTGGCTTTGGGATTGCCAGGCAGCACATTTGCCTATTGCAATATAAAAGCAGCTGCCAGCCATCAGGAGGGGGAGGCACCCCTCAGGGCAGTTAAGCTGTGCAGTGGGTAGAGCCGTGTGAAGAAGGCATGATTTCCAATCTGGCATCAGATACATACTAACTGTGTATTAACCCTGAGCATGTCACTTAAACTCTGTTTGCCTCAGTTTCCTTATCTGTAAAATGGGGATAATAATCGTACACACCTCCCAAGGTTGTCGTGAGGTTCAAATGAGATAATGATTGTAAAGTGCTTAGTACAATGTCTAGCACATAGGAAATACCATGTAAATGTTAGCTATTATTATTATTAATTATTATTCCTCTACTGTGGGAAGTCCAAGAGAAAGTCTCACAGACAGCTCCCCCACCCCCAGTCTCTGTACCTAGGAAAGCAGAGAGGAAGAATAAAACTTGTCTTTCCCCTCACAGTCTATTGTACGAGAAGCTTTTCTTGATTCAGTGACCAATTCTCTTAGATGCATCCTGTTGCCATCACAGGGGCTAAGGGACATCATCTCAGAGCACCAAAACCCCTAGTACCATGCTAGAACATATGGGGAAGCATCTCAGCTCCACACCCACTACATCATGGTGGGGAGGGGAAGGGGGAAGAGAATAATAATTATCCCCATTATACTAGTAAAACATAATTGTGTAAATGAAACAATAAAACATGTTGAATGTCAGGAGACAAAGTCAGAGGGAAAGATACCTCTAGAGAAAAAAATACCCACTGGGGAAAAAAAAAGGTCAGAGGCTCTGTCTCTGATTGCAAAATCTCTCTATCTCTATACCTTATGGTGGTGGCAGAGAAGAAGGAACCCAAGATCTATCAGCAGGATGCTATGTTCTGTTTCATCCCCCCTCATTTCCCTTTCCTCTTCCTTGCCTCTATGAAGTGTTAACTTTACTTTGGTCACATCTCTTTGCATGTATCTCAAATTACCATCACTCTCAAGTGAATTACGATTTTTACAAAGGAGGTCATTGTTGTTTTTAAATTAGTCAAACTTCAAAATGTCCCTGTGGTCAGGGCGTCTGGATTTGATAGACAATGGAACAGAGATATAAAGTAGCAAGGTCACCCAGTAAATAAACAACAAAGTCTGGGAGTGGAACTTGAAAATTCTGTTCATCCCTTCCTAATTCTTATCCTGTAGGCATGACTTTGCAGAAAGGCTTTGGGAAGCCCTAGACATCCACATGTAATAAGAACCTTTTCTTTTCTCCCTGTCGTCATCTTGGAACATTTCTCTAACAGTGAGGATGCCTGGAGCTGTTACCCAAAGAGGCAGGGGAATATAGCTTGAACCCAGGCAATGGGATTGAGATTTCATTTGGCTACTTTCATTCATGTCACTTAATTATTTTGTGGTCTCAGGCCTTTGCTAATAAATGTGTTTTCATAACCTCCAGCCTCTGGGCTATCATTTTAACAATATCTATTATGACTGAATAGCTTCTTGGGAGCTGGGTGACCTTCTTTGGAGTGGAAGCTGAGTAGGGCATACTAACAAGCTTTAGAGAAGGACAGTTTGCTCTATTGACAACACAATCATTTCATTGTCATTAACATGCTGAAACAAAAGCGTCCTGGGCAGACAGCAGCTAAGGTAAATCACAGTTCTCAGGAAAAGGCATAGTCCATTTGGAGTCTGATATGATATTAAGGCAACTGAAAAAAGGCATACATCTATCTCCATCTGTTATATTCTTGGGAAAATGCTGGAAGTGCTGAGAAGACATTTTGAAAAGACCATCAGATCCCCCTGGGGGCAATTTAGATTGTAGTGCCTAAAAAACTTCACTGCTTGTTCACAAGACAGCTCTGCCAGTGGAAGGGGGTTTATTCCCTACTGCTGAAACCCTAGAGTCCAAAGCATTCTTCTCTTTCTTGTCCTTCACAATATATCACACTGAGTTCAAGAAGCAAGATTATTTTTTTAAAGCCAAAACAATTATTGAGTGTTGGAGCATTCTAAATAAGTGAACAGCTGTATCTCTGTAGATAAATAAGTGTCTTTTGTTCATAACAGATACTTTTAAAAATATCCAAAGTAAGCATATGATTTCGGGAGCAAGAGATTTGCTATTCTAATTATCTTTCTATTTATTAAACTCAAGTAAACTAACTAAAATAAAATGAGTTTTAGAATTTAGAATTTAACTCGAGACTGTGACTTAATGGATTGGTTTTGGATATAGGATTGTGGCTGTTCAGTCTTTTTCTTAGTTGTGTCCAACTCTTTATGAGTCCATTTGGGGTTTTCTTGGCAAAGATACTTGAATGGTTTGCCATTCCCTTCTCCAGCTCCTTATACAGATGAGGAAACTGAGGCAAAGAGTTAAGTGACTTGCCCAGAGTCACATTGCTAGTAAGTATCTGAGGAGGCCAGATTTGAACTCAGGAAGATGAGTCTTCCTGACTCTGGGCCCAGCACTCTATTCACTGCATCATGCAGATATAGGAAAACACTAGTGAATTATGATTTCTTAAAAGAGAGCACTAAAAAACCAGGCTTTGATAAAGCCTATTGGGATTCAATGGAACTATTTGAGCATGCCTTCAACCCAAATTACTCTGGCTTTCACTGATCGGCCAAGGATAGGTCCCAACCCAAGCCTCACTGGTCATTGTTTGAGTTTTGGTGGCTCAGAGTGAGTGTAAATAGCAATTGTTTCTGTTCTGAGCAGAAATCCTGAGTGGCTTCCCCTCCCAAGTTTGATTTTTTTTTTTTGAGTAGGCAAACTGGGCCATCTTTTGCCTCATTTCTTAGCTAGCCTTAAATCACTGAATGGGTATTGCCTCAGACAAACTGAGACCTGGGAAAGACTTTAGCTTAAAAAGGCCAAGGTCTCCCTTTGTATCAGGGATCATCTCCAGTAATCTTGACCTATGTTTTACCACTAGCCTCAGATGACCCTGGAGGCGAGAGTGAGGCTGATGACTTTGCACAGTATTGCCTCACTTAAATCCAATTCACTTGCAAGTCAAGATATCTTCCTGATGTCATTGGTCCTCTTCCAGAATGAAGGACAAATAACAAAACAATAGTGAGATCCATGACCATTTACAAGTCACTTAACTTCAACGCCTTTTGGCAATTCTCTAAAACAAAGGAGTTGCTAAGCAACATTAGTGGAGAGTTACTCAGAAGAAATAAATCTCTTCAGACACTACCCAATTCAATGAATATCCATTGATTATGTATTAAATGTAAAGTACCATGCTTTCCCTGTGCAGACCCAGTATTAACAGCATGGAGAGATATCCTGAAGAGTTCTGAGTGACAGGGAATCTACCACTGAGAAACAAAATTTTACAAAATTAAGAATGGTTGTTCTCCCATTCCCTGAAGCAACTCCTTTCAGGAAAGTTCCTTTGCCCATTACCCCCCCCCAAAAAAAAGAAAGCCTTTGGTAGTAGGGATCTTGAAGTCTCTGATCAATTTGAATGTGGAAATTAGAATGATTTAATAATTCACCGGAGACAGTATGTCAATGTACAGATGGAGATCCGGGGTGGGAAATCAGTATGGGGTATAGGGTAGAGATAATTCTTCTTAAGTTCAATATTTCTTAAGATAAAAGGTAACAGCCTCTACTGAAGATAGTGTAAGTACCCAAAGCAGCTCAATACAAGATTTTTTTTTACTAATAATAAGTAGTTGTGTATTTCAAGAAATTAATGCTATTTTCTAGGTCCACGGGATTTTCTTGAAAATGAAACAAAAAAAGATTAAGTTCTACTACCCATTTTACTTCCTGTATATAGCAGCAAAAGCCTCTCTAAATGTGTGTTTGTGTATGTTAAGTCAACATCCAGACTAGAAAGAGGAAGAAGAGAGTCTACACCCAAAGCATACATATTCAAATGAGATTTATTGTAGGGCATTCTTTATAGCCAATCAAAGACCCAGAAAGACTGGAGATAGGAGTGGGGAGCAGTGCTGCTCTCAAGTCTACATTTCAAAACGAGACTTCACTAGACTGTGATGTCCGATTTAGTTCCTCTGGGGTGGTGATGAGGAATGGGCAGCAACAAAGACGGCTCCCTAACTTCTCACTTTTATATACTATGGTCCCCCTCTCTGAGGTGTGTTAAGGATACTTCCACAGTTTCCTGGTGCCAAAATATTTTAGAACAGTGTTTGTTGTGGAACTAGTGTTATCTGTTGACTTCCATTCCCAGATCTATTTTGGGATTTGAGTATTTAAACTGGTTTAATGGGTTGGAGGTGTGGCGGATAAAAGATTGAAAGTCTGTTATCTGTCATCCCAAGAGGAGGCAGCTTGGTGGCACCGTGGAAAGAGTATTCCAGAAGACCTGAGTACAAATCCTACTTCAGACACTTACTAGATGTGTGACCCTGGTTTTCACTTTACTACTCTGTCTCGGTTTCTTCATCTATAAAATGAGGAATTTAAACTTACTGACCTTCCAGCTCTAACTCTAAGATCCTATGAAGTGCTATAGGGCTGTAAAGATTCATTTAGTCTCATACAGAAGCTATCTATAAAGCTATCATATTTGGAAATAAGCAGAGACCTTTTCAGTCATTTTAGAGACATGAGGTAAAAATGGCAGGAAGCAATAAAGCTCCATAAATATTCAGAATAACAAACATTTTGTTGGGCACAATTACCCCCAAAGAGCTCTTTTTTTTTTCTAAATTGATCGATCCTCAGTAAAATGACCTTGGGATATCTTCTCAAGTGAAAGGACAAAAGCTCTGGATTTATGACTTCGTAGCCTTCCCTTATAACCAAGGCTATGGAAACAGGTAACTTGGATTACCATTCCATAAAGGAGGAGAACTTCTAACACACATGGATCCTAATGTTAGGGGAACACGGCCACAGTTATCCATATAACCATGTACAAATGTGTGTATGTATGATACACCCTCTAGCCAGCATTGCTCATACGTTCATATTACAAAGGAAAAATAGAGTTTGTTCTTCCTAAAGAATTCTTAATAAAGACACCTTTATGTACGCTATGAGGAGGGGCATAATGCCCTCAAATCAGGTATTATAGAATGAGTTATGGCATTCATAGTTTAGCTGTCCTTGAGTGACTTAACAACAGCCTCATACACTAGTCATATTGAAAAGACTTGCAGGAGCCAATAATTAAATTTTCAGTGTGACAATTTACACCTCAGAAATTAACAAATACTACAAATCAAGGCTTGATTTACTTTTTATTAGTTGTCTAGAATTAAAGTGATAGAGAAAATTGTGAAAGATATTAACTCTTTCTTTCTCTCTCTCTCTCTCTCTCTCTCTCTCTCTCTCTCTCTCTCTCTCTCTCTCTCTCTCTCTCTCTCTCCCTCTCTCTCTCTCTCTCTCTCTCTCTCTCTCTCCCTCCCTCTCCCTCTTCCTCTCTCAGTTATAGAGTGGGAGAAGAGGAGGAGACCAGGGAAGTATGATCTAAAGCTACAAAGGATATTCCAGTTTTTAGGAAGTAAAAGACTCCATTGAAAAAATGGATAATAGAAAGTGTTTCTAAGGACAGAAACAGTTGGAGAAAGAGCAAACAATTTCTCAGTTTATTGGGAAAAGGAAATCTAATGAAAGGGATATTAGGAGAGATTTTGAAAGGAATTAAGTGCTAGGAAAGAGCGATTTTATTTTTATATTCTTTTTTGAGTTCAGTCCTTTCACTAGTGTAGAAAATTTCTTATGAGGGAATAACCTCTACTAATTCAGATTATCAACTACTCAGCAACTTATGTTGTCTTAGAGAGGTATGGAGCACCAAGAGATTAAATAACCTGGAAAGTTCTGACAGTCAGTACATATCAGAGATTGGACTTGAAGAGCCTTCTTGACCATGAAGCTGGCTTTCTAAAGTGTTATTAGCCTCCAGCTATTTCAGAAATCTTCCGAGTCATTGCTTGAAGACCTATAGTAAGGGTGAAACCATTTTCTCTTGAGTCAGCTTGGCAGCAGAGTGGATAAGCTCACAGTCAGGAAGACCTGAATTCAAAACCAGACTCAAATGTGACCCTGGGCAAGTCACTTAACCTTTGTCAGCCTCAGTTTCCCCAACTGTAAAATGGAGATAATAATAGCACCTGCTCCACAGGGTTATGGTGAGGATCAAATCAGTTAATATTTGCCAAAGCACTTAGCACGGTGCCTGGCACATAGAAAGCATTTAATAAATTGCTCTTGTTTCCTTCCCCACCCCCCAACTCCCTCTTCCTGTCAAGTACACAAAAATCATTGATTGTTAAGAAATTTTTCTTTATATCAAACCTGAAGTTACCTCTATACAACTTACCCATTGCTCCTAGTCCTGCCCTGTAGGTGCAAGCAGGGGAAATGTGTGCGTGTATGTGTGCATATGTGTGTATGTGTGAATATATACATACACACACATATATATACACATGTACATATACACACATACAGATATATATCTAACATATATACATATATGTATGTGGCATATATACATATATACTCATGTGTGTGGATAGATAGATATTCCTTTAAATTTAATTCCTTTAAAACCCTTGAAGACAGATATGTGTTCCCTGACACGATCACCCCCTCCCAAGTTGAATCTTCTCTTTTTCAGGATAAACATCCCCACTTCTTTCAACAGTACTTATCTGACGTGAACTTGAGTTTTAACCATTCAGGTAGCTTTCAACTACATGCTCTTTAATTTAGCAGTGTTCTTGATATTTAAAATCTGAGTGTTTTCAGTTCTGGGCACTCAGAAATGAAACTATTACTCCAGATGTGGTCTAACTAGGAGAGAATGCAGCAGAATCGGCAGAGTGGATAGAGGACTGAACCTAGGGTCAGGAAGATTTGAGTTCAAATCAGGCCTCAGATACATACTAGCTATGTAACCCTGGACAAGTCATTTAACTTCTGTCTGACTCAGTTTCCTCATCTGTAAAGTAGGGGAAATAATAGCACTTATCTCCCAGGGTTGTTGTGAGGATCAAATAAAATAATAATTATTTAGCACAGTGCCTGGCATATAGGGAGTACTACACAAATATTAGCTATTATTATTCATTGTAAAGGTTTAGCATATTGCCTGATATATAATAAGCACCATATATAAATGTTAGCCATTATTATTATTGTTGTTGTTGGTATTCTCTAGTCCTGCATACTCTATTTCTTTTAATGCAACCTAAGATCACATTAGCTTTTTGGGTGGTCATCTCACACTACTAACTCATGTTGGGCTAAAGCCTGTCAGAATTGTCATTAGGCAGCCCAGAGTAGAGCAAAGGACTGAGCATGACTGGCTGGGCACTTCCTCAAAGTGGAGGTTCTAGGAAGAACTCATCAATCCGAAGAAGGGCCCTCAAGGGTAACAGGATCCTCCAGGGTGAGAAGACTACTGGAACAATATGGTGGAGAAGGTGGTGCTGGGAGACGAGCAAAGGATTGAGCATGGCTGGCTTGGGCATTTCATCAAAATGGAGGTTCTGAGAGAAACTTGCCAATCAGAGGGGAGATTGTCAGGGATAGAGGGGTCTTCCAGAGTGAGAAGGCTACTGGGACAACATAGTGGAGAAGTCCAGAGAGTCAGGTGTAGAGCCAGGAAAAGACTGAAGGAGAGTTGGCTCAAGATCTCATATTTTCACGTGGAAGAAGGAGTAGACTCATTCATCTTGACCCTGGAGGACAAATCTTGAACCAACTTGAAATAACCAACTTTGAGCTTCTTCACCATGGTATACCATAATATAAATACCTCATATTTCCGAAAGGGAAAATATCACAACATTAGAAAATTAAAGAAGAGAGAAATTTTGCACAATTATGGATAGAGTAAAATTTTATTAATGAGACAAATTAGACTAGATCATCAATGAAAAAATAATCCTTATTATTTAAAATTTTGAAGTTCTTTCACAAATAAAATCCATGCAGTTGGAATTCAAAGGGAAGATATATGGGGGGGGGATTACATTAAATATCTATGATAAAGGCATGATATATAAAATCATGGAAGGAATTGATTCAAATATATATATACATATATAAAAAGAGTCATTCTGCAACAGACAGGTGGAAGAATATGAAAAAAACAATTTTCAAAGGAAGAAATGCAAACGATCAATAACTACCTGCAAAAGGTTCAAAATCACTAATAAGCAGAGAAATTAAAATTTTAACACATTTGAGGTATCATCTCACATCATTAAACTAGCAAAAGGATCCGAAAATTTATCATTAGAAGGGCTGTAGGAAGATGGCCATGCCGATTCATGGCTGGTAGAGCCATGAATTGGTTCAACTGTTTAGAAAGCGATCTGGAAATATATTCAAGAAAGGTGGCCAAATTATTCGTATTCTTTGATGCTTTCAGAGATCTGTGTTGCCATTTACCGAGGAGATTATTGACAGTAAGATAAGATGCATGTGTAAAAGATGCTCATAGTAACATTGTGATAACAAAAAGCTGAAAACAAATATATCCTGAACAAATGGGAAGGCCTGAATAAATTGTGGTAGGAGTATAATGTCAAATTATTTCACCTCAAGGGAGAATGAAGAATTCTGAGAGACATGAGCAAATGTGTGTGAAGTGATACAGACAAAAGAAAGCAAAGACAAAAGAATAATCCACACAGTGACTTTAATAATGCAAATAAATTCTGCATGGAGAGTCGACAACAATATGGACAAAAACAGTGGTCAAAATTAAAGGACACTGGCAGCTAGGTGGGGCAGTGGATAGAGCACCCATTCTGGAGTCAGGAAGATGAGTCTTCCTGAGTTCAAATCTGGCCTCAGACACTTACTAGCTGTGTGACCCTAGGCAAGTCATTTAACCCCGTTTGCCTCAGTTCCTTATCTATAAAATGAGCTGGAGAAGGAAATGGCAAACCACTGCAGTATCTTTGCCAAGAAAACCCCAAATGGGACCACAAAGAGTTGGACACGACTGAAAAACGATCGAATAACAACAACAAAGGACACTCTCTCCTCTCTGTTAAAATAAATAAACTGTGTTTAGACACATATATTGAAGCAGCTGATGACACAGCGGATAAAACTCTGGGACTGTAATCAGGAAGACCTAAGTTCAAATCCAGCTTCAAATACTGACTAGCTGTGTGATACTGAGAAAGTCATTTAAACTTCTGTTTGCCTCAGTAAGACTATAAAGACTATAAAATGGGGATAATAATAGCATCTCCCTCATAGGGTGCTGAGGATCAGATGAGAAAGTATTTGTAAAAAGTGCTCAGCACAGTGTGTGGCTGTCAACAGGCAATTACAACTTCACAAAATTTATGTGAAAACTAGTTTTATTACAAGAGAAATGAACATGCACATTGAACCCAAAGATGTTTTCATATTTATGACGGTAGGATAAAGGGAGGAGGAGAAAACACAAAGCTTCCCCTAAAGGTGGATGACATAGGAGGGGAAAAGTTCAGTAGAATGGCAAAAGGATGAAACTCCTCCCAAAGGGAGGAAGGCAAGGACAAAAGTGGCATTCTGTTCCCTTGGGAACTGCTAGACCAGGCCTGCACAGCTCACAGGCCTCTTGAGGCCCATCAAAAGATTTCAGGCAGCCTGCCATTGAGCAGTTGCTCCTATTTGGCATGGGACCCCCGGCAACCAACCGTCATCAGTCTCTCTAGTTATCTTTAATTGGAAAGTGAGCTGCTAAAAACCTGAGACCCCAAGAAGTTTAGCCTATTTTAATTTTGGCCACTACCTACTGCCAAGTCATGCAGGTCTGTGCTAGACCATGAAGATAGGAAGGTCTGCTTATCTACAAGGGTCCCAGCCGCACAAGCAATTTCTCAGCCTAGTGCAGACTGACTGGCTCCTGCCTTGACTCCCACGGATACACAGGAAGTTCAGCTCGGGATGCGAACAACCCAGTATGTATGTCAGCTGGGGAGCAGGGGCTTCATCTTTGACCCATTCAGGGCCTCCTGATTACTCTGGGTCCAGTATTTCTGGAAAACATGGCAACTCAAAAAGACAAATTCAAGGGACCCCTTAACATTCTGTAACATGGCACACAGTAGGTGGTGTATAAAGGCTTATTCCCCTTAGGGGAATGCTTGTGGTAAGAGCGTGTTTGTGAGAAAGTTTCAGTTGTGTCAAAAATCACGTAAATCACGTATCAATAAAACTTAAAAAGAAAATCTAAGTAAGCCATGTCTATAAGATTCCCTTGATCTACCAGTCTAGTAACCCTGTCAAAAACAATGGAATAAGATAAGTTTAGTGTAATCTCACAGAGTCACGGAATCTGAGACTCCAAAGGAACCTTAGGGGGCATCTAGATGAAACCAAGCTGGAACAGAAATCCCTTCTTTGACAGCCTTGACAAACTGACATCTGACCTCTTCTTGGGGGCTTTCAGGGATAAGGAACCCACTCCTTCCCAAAGCAATCCATCCTCACTTCAAGACAGCTCTAACAGTTGTGCAGCTTTGCTTTATATGAAACTGAAATCTACCTCTCTGCAACTTCTACCCATCGCTTCTAACACTGTCCTCTGAGGCCAGTCGAACAAGTATAATCCCTCTTTAACATGACAGCCTTTCAGATAGTGAGAAGCAGTAGAAAACAATACTAAATATAACCTCAGAGTTGGAAGAAAATACAGAGATCATCTAGTCCAGGGGTCCTTTATCTTTTATGATGTAGATGAATTGATATGCTGGTAAATGTTTAGCTTTTTCAATCCACCCCTAACCAAAAAACAAAAAAAAAAACCGTACACACAGCACACTTTTAAATTTAATCTGCATAATTAACATTTTTCTCTTTCACTTTCTTAATTCTATAAATCAAGCCTTGATTTATAATGTTTGCTGATTTTTGTAGTGCAAACACTCATGATGAAAATTTAACATTCAGCTCTTGCTAGTCAACCAGAGCTGACTGCAACAAACACACCCTTGCATGGACCCCTTTGGCAATTTGGTGAAAAATACTTAAATACATAGGATTAAAAAGGAAAGCAGCTATAGTGAAAGATATAGATAGATAAATAGATAGATAGACAGATAGATACATTTGTGTAATATATATATTACACATATGTATAAATAACACACACATACACCATATATATA
This sequence comes from Phascolarctos cinereus, assembly GCF_003287225.1. Taxonomy (NCBI): domain Eukaryota; kingdom Metazoa; phylum Chordata; class Mammalia; order Diprotodontia; family Phascolarctidae; genus Phascolarctos; species Phascolarctos cinereus. Next base: position 246,473,566 of record NW_027555736.1, on the reverse strand, counting down.
TGTATATATATATACATATATATATATATATATAACCAAGTTCATGGACTGCAATATAGGAACTCCTAATCTAGTTCAACTATTTTATTTCACAGCTAAAACCAAAGATATTAAGAGATCTGCTAGTCCGTGACAGAGCTAGTATGAAAATAACATAAGCTTATATTTACCTAAAATTTATACTTCTACAAAATAACTTTATACTTATCTAGCTCTTCAATATTTAGAAAGTACTTTTCCCACAAAAACCCTGCAAAATAAGTGTTTGCAGGCACTCTATCCCATTTCATAAATGATGAAATGTTTAATTAATTTAATTCAATGTTATTACATTAAAGCTTAGAGAGGTTAAGTGAATTTTTTAAAAAATTTAAACCATGCCTCCTTTAAAAAAATCATAATTATTTCCCTGTGAAATTCACAAAAAGTACTCCATCGTAATAAAGAAAATAATATGCATCCTTATGTAACACTTTCATCACTGAATCATTTCATATAACTCTTTCTATATTTCTCTTAATTTCTCATATTCTTTGTTTCTTATGGTACAATAACCTCCCATCACATTTATACATCACAATTTGTTCAGTTATTCTTCAAATGGTGGAAACTTGTTTTATTTCCAGTCTTTTGCTTCCACAAAGATGATTTCTATGAATATTTTGATGAATAATTCTGTCATACGCCCAACAGTGGGTTCTCACATCATTTCATTTCATTTACCAGAATGTTTGGACCAATTCACAGCTCTATTAACATTGCATTAGTGTTCCTGTGCCCCAAAGCTCCTCTAACACCAACTGCTTCTTTCTTTTATAATCTTTACCACTTTGAGAGTTGTGCACCAAAAGATCACAGTTGTTTTCATTTGCATTTCTCATTAAGTGTATTGTCAATGGTTGCAAAGGTTTTTAAAATGTCAGTTAAAATTTCCTGATGCTTATTCCAGTTACCTTTCTATTTCATCCACCATTTCTGACTTTTCTTTTGTTGTTTATTTTTTATGCCCATGTTCTTTTTTTAAAACAAAAAAAGGTCAAGTTGAGTTTATCTATCTATTAATTTAAATTGACAGTATATTAGAAAGAGCCTTTGCTTTGGAACCAAAAGACCTGGTATTGAATCTCACTTTGCTACTTATTGCCTCTGTGACAATGAGCATGACTACTCATCTTTCTTGGCCTCAATTTTCCCATCTGTAAAATGAGAGGCTTGAACCAGATGATCTCTCAGGTGCTTTCCAACTCTAAAATGTTCAGAAATACTGGATAACAGCTATGTTTGCCCTAACTTTTCTATTCTCATTTCTGTGGGAAAAAAACATTGTCTATAAGCAATGCCTCCACTTCTCCACCATCCAGCTTCTCCCTATCTCCATGCAATCTGACTACCACCTCTACCTCTCTACTCAAAATGATCTCTTAACCCAGCAGGAAGCATAAGAAAGAAATTAAATTCAAAACAATTACAGAATGTATAAAATATTTGGGAGTCTACCACCAAAACACACAGAAAAGCCATAGATATAACTATGCTGTGCAAAATGAATATCATACAAATACAAAAACACTCCACAGAAATAAGGATAGACCTAAATAATCAGGGAAATATTAATGGCTTCTGGCTAGGTTGTCCCAGAGTAGTAAAAGTGACAATACTACTTAATTTACTCATTCAACCCCATACCAATCAAACTACCAAAGATTACTTTGTAGAGCTGGAAACAATCATAACAATATTCATTTGGAGGAACAAAAGGACAAAAATATCAAGAGAAATAATGGGGGGGGGGGGAACGGGAAGGGAAAGCAGTAGAGATCAAACTGTACCAGAAAGCAGTAATCATCTATCCAGGTATGGAGAACATTCAGGCTCAAGGCCACCTGTGGCCCTCCAGGTCCTCAAGTGTGGCCCTTTGACTGAACAAGGATCAGCCAAAGGGCCACACTTGAGGACCTAAAAGGCCACAGGTGACTTTGAGGCTGCAGGTTCCCCACCCCTGATCTATTCCATTTGTTACTGGTTAAAAAATAGACAAGTTAATCAGAACAGATTAGGCACCTGAGATATAGAAACAGATGAACATAATAACATGGTGTTTAATACACCCAAAGACTGGGTAAGGACTAGGGTAAGTATTCACTATTTGACAAAACTTAATGGTAAAACTGGAAAGTTATTTCGGGTATTTTATGTTTTGAGTAATATCTCACACCATAATAAGCCCTAAATGGATATGTGACTTAGGTATAAAATATCATATCATAAAGAAATTAGATGAACAAGGAAGGATATCCCTTTCGCAACTATGTACAGTGTAGAATTTTTGACCAAAGGATAAAAAAGATCACAGAAGAGAAAATAAACCATTTTGATTACATAAAATTGGAAAAAAATTCTATACAAATAAAAATATTGTGCATAACGTTAGAAGGAAAACAATACCTGGAGGGGGAGGAATCTTTGCATTATTTCTTTTTTTCTTTTTCTTTTTTTAGGCAATTGGGGTTAAGTGACTTGCCCAGGGTCACACAGCTAGTAAGTGTCAAGTGTTTGGTCTGAGGTCAAATTTGAACTCAGGTCCTCCTGACTTCAGGGCCAGTGCTCTCTCCACTGCGCCACCTAGCTGCCTCTGCATTATTTCTCTGATGATATCTCACATACAGGATATATAGAGAGAACTGATTCAAGTACATAAGAATAAGAGTCATTCTTTGATTGATAAATGGTCAAAGTATATGTTCTTGGATGAAGAAATGCAAGCTGTCAACAAACATGAAAAAATGCTCTAAATCACTAACAAAAATAAGAGAAATGCAAATTAATACTACTCTGAGGTTCCATCTCATACTCATTAGTTAGTCAATAAACGTTTATTAAGTGCCTATGTGTGCCAGGTGCTGTGTTAAGTGCTGGAGATACAACAAAGGGTGTAAGACAGCCAGTCCATGCTCTCAGAGAGCTTAGTTCATATGGAAATAACTCTACAAACAAAGGATAAATTGAATGAATGGTAATTGACAGAGAAGGCAATAGAATTAAGAAGGATAGGGAAAGGCTTCCTCTAAAAGGTAAGTTTTTAGCTGGAATTTGAAGGAATCCAGGGAAGCCAGGAGGCAGAGGTGAGGAAAGAGAACAATGGGGACAGCCAGAGAAAATGTCTGGAGCCAGGAGATAGAGCTCTTGCTCCAGGAACAGTGAGGAGGCCAATGATCACTTCGATAGCTATGTGAAGCATGGACTGGAGTGGGGAGAGATTTGTGGCAGATAGGCTAATGCAATAGTTCCAGAGTGAGATGATAAGGGGTTGCACCAGGGAAGGGGGGAAGGGAATAAGTATTTATGTAGAACCTACTATACTATTATCTCATTTGATCAGGATTAGTGGCAGTGGCAGAAGAGAGAAGGGAATGAATGTGAGAAGGTAAGAATAATAGGCCTTGGCAACATCTTGGATATTGTGAGAGAGGGTGAGAGAGAGAGAGATAAAGGATAGAAAATGTCACATAGGTTGCAAACCTGGTAGGAGGATGGTGGTCCCCTTGACAGTAGTAGGGAAGTTTAGATTGGCAAAGATATCAAAAAAGAAAATGGCAATTTTTGGAAGAAATGTGGCAGGACAGGTGCACTAATACACTGTTGGTGGAGCTGTTAGATGGGCTAGCCATTCTGGAGAGCAGTTTGGAGCTCCAAAAGTCATTCACTGTATATTCTTTAAACTAGTAATACTACTACCAGGATCATACTGCAAAGGTATTAAAGATAAAGGGAAGGAATCAACACGTACATATATATATATATATATACACGCATACGTGTAGTTTCTATTATAGCAAAGATCATAAAAATAAAGAGGTGCCCTCAATTAGGGTGTATGTGAATGAATTATGATATATGGACACAATGGAACATTATTACCAATGAAAGGGATTGATTCAAAGAAACATGGGAAGAATTAAATGAAGTGATGTAGCATGAAATGAGCCAAATGAGAACAATTTACATAATGACCGTAACATTGTAGAGTAAAAATCTGAAACGTAGTCATCAACCACAGCAGCCAAAGGATCAATGGTGAAAAGCATGCTACCCATTACTTGACAGATGATGGACATAAGATGCAGAATACGATGTACATTTTCAGATACGGCCAATGTATCGATTTGTTTTGATTGATTATATTTATTTGTCACAAGGGAAGATTTTTTTTAATTGGGAGTGTGAAGCTTTAAGGAGGAGAGGGAGACAAATATTAACTGTGTCAAAAAAAAGCATCGTTGGTTACCTTTCTCTGTTTTTGGCATATAGAAATGTTCATGTTAATTGGTGTTTGTCAAGTCCAAAATAACAAAAAATAAAATTATTTCAAAAAACGTAAGGTAAAAATCAGTCAGTACAAAAACACAACAAATTATCTCTCGAAAGTCACAAAATCCAATGTCTTTTTCTTAAAGTCCCCCTTCCTTGATTTCTCTGTGGCATTTGGTATTGCTGACTATCGATTATTCTTAGATACTATAGCCTCCCGTGGCTTCTAAGACCCACACTCTACTGTTTGCTGACCTGTGCTTCATGAAGCCAGACAGCCTCTTTTGTTTAATCATTGCTTTCTTTACTAGACACTCATTAACTATTCTATCAGCAATCTATTCTAGAATTTTTCCAAAAATCAATGTTAAGCTGTCTGGCCTATAAATTGCATGCATTACTCTGCACCTTTTTCTTTTTAATTGAGACAACATGCTATTTCCTTCTGTCTTAGAGCACCTTTCCCCTCTTCCATCATCTTTCGAAGATCATCAATAGTAGATCAGAAATCTCATCCTCTATGATCTCCCATATCCAATTCACAGATAATTGGCTTTGTTCTTTAGTTGCCTGATCTCACTACAGACAACAGCCTGGGTTGTTTACTGTTTTCTTTGTCCCCTCTAAGTTGGCCTGAGTCCAGAGGCTGGGAATGGAATAGATGTCAGGAGGTCTGCCTCCTGGGGCCATTCCTGACAATTTGAAAAGGGTTCTAATGAATACAGCACAAGAAAGCTACTTGGTAATTTCCCAACCTTGAGAAGCAATTCCCCTTTTTTAATTAGGTCATACTCCAATATCAAATTGGTCCAAACATAAGATAGACAGCTAAATTGAAATCTCTTTGAAACAATGTGTGCGTGTATGTGTGTGTGTGTGCGTGTGTGCGTGTGTGTGTGTGTTCACTGGAAAACAACACCAATTCATGGCTACATAACAATTCATGTCAACTATCTAAGGAAAGCACAGAAAGGTTATAATCTGTATCATTGAAAGAATGTCCACATTGATGAAGTCACAGCATATTAAACGAGTAAGTAAACTAATAGTTGATGAGGGCAGAGATCTCTAGCTTACAGGTAGAGAAACTGAGGAACAAAGATTTTCCCAAAGTCACACAATACCAACACTAGATCTCATGAATCCCAAAGCCTGATGGCCTAATTCAGTTGATAATGGTGAAAATAGAGAGGAAGTAGGAAAGGTTAAAGCAAACTCAGCATGCAATTAAGAATAATACAATCATTGCTCTCAGAATAAATACTAGAATTGTTATATCCCTCACTGGGAGAAAAAAAGAGAGAGAGAAAGGTAACCCCATAAGATTTTGTCAACTTGAGCTTCAAGGGTCATATTTCTGATGGCAGAATGCCCAGACCTACCTGTAATTCTTAGCTAGAGGTGGATTGGTCAGTCTCCCTAAGCTCTACTGGACTGACTTACAGAATGCTCTCAGGCAGAGTGAGTGGCCCAAATTGTCTTAAAAATGTGGGGGAACGGATGGAGAAAAATAGAATCCCTATTAAATGATCTATCCATTACCCAGGGAGGGTAATTGGGACTTCTTTTTGGGCACTGAAATTCCAAGAGCACTGCCAAAGCCTTGCACTCCTGCAACATAGAAACTAGATGTAACATCTAGGTATCAGCAATAACTAGTTGAAATAGGAAGCTACCAGATAGTAAACTTTTTGCCCACAGCAGCCACGATAAACAGTATTGTCTTCCCCAGGGGCAGCCTGGTGGTCTCTCTAACATCCCACATCTCCCCTACATGAACCTAAGTTATCCCAGGCACCAAAATTGCTAATTGCGGCTCATCAAACTAGCTTTAGAATAAATTACCATTTTTTTTTTAGTAAGTAGTCAATGTGTTAATAGGAGAGATAAACCACCAAACATTTTTTTAAAATTTGGTCATTAGTTTAAACCCATTAGAATTTAATTAAAAGCTACTATTGGATTTTTAAACCTCCATTTCAATAAATTTTATAGATATTTTTGTTTTAACATCACTTTATTTCCCAATGTATAACACCCTCTCACCCTTCCAGAGAGATCTGTCTTGCAACAAAGAAAAAAAAAAGAGAAAAAACCCCAACAGTTCAGCAAAGCTAAACAGCGTCTTGAAAAAGTCTGACATCATTACATAAAGTGTTTTAGAGGCAGTATTCCACAAACAAAATTCCCCACCTTTGCAAAGAAGTAAGGGGAGGTTCCCTCACTTTGATCTTCATATCCTCAGTTTCCTACCCCATAGGGTTGTTGTGAGGATCAAATAAGATTCAAATAAAATAACGCATGTAATGTGTATATATACATGTATATAAAATAACGCATGTAATGTGTATATATACATGTATATAAACTAACGCATGTAATGTGTATATATACATGTATATAAACTAACGCGTGTAATGTGTATATATACATGTATATAAACTAACGCGTGTAATGTGTATATATACATGTATATAAACTAACGCGTGTAATGTGTATATATACATGTATATAAACTAACGCGTGTAATGTGTATATATACATGTATATAAACTAACGCGTGTAATGTGTATATACATGTATATAAACTAACGCGTGTAATGTGTATATATACATGTATATAAACTAAGCGTGTAATGTGTATATATACATGTATATAAACTAACGCGTGTATGTGTATATATACATGTATATAAACTAACGCATGTGTATATATACATGTATATAAAATGACGCATGTAAAAATGCAAGCCTTAAAGGACTATATGAATGTTAGCTGTTATAATCATTGGCACTATTTTTCTTGTTGTTATAATGGGGACCAAACTCGATCATTATATTTTGCTGTTCAGTTATTTCAGTCAGGTCCAACTCTCCATGACCCCATTTGGGGTTTTCTTGGTGAAGATCCTGGAGTGCTCAGCCATTTCCTTCTCTAGCTCATTTTACAGATGAGGAAACTGAGGCAAACAGGCTTAAGTGACTTGCCCAAGGTCACACAGCTAGTAAGTGTCTGAGACAGATTTGAACTCATGAAGAGGGGTCTTCCTGACTCCAGACTGGGAACTTTATCCCCTGTGCCACCTAGCTGCCTTTGAGCATTATAATTTCATAATATTTAGTTCCAGTTGCTTTACCATTATTATTCCATATTTTTTGTTATAATCATTGCGTGTATGTATACATCTAATTATATATGTATATATGCGTATGTATACATATACACATACATATATAGGTTTTACTTTATTTTTTATCATATCTTCCCATACTTCTCTGTATTCATCATATTCATTATTTCCCATAGCAGAGTTATATTCCATTACCTCAAAATACACAATTTTTTTTAGTCATTCTCTGGTAGTTTTACAACAGAGTTGTACAACTCTGAGTCAAAGGCTATGAACATTTTATTTGCAGAATTCTAAATCGCTTTCCAGAATGGAAATCATTCACAATTTCTTCAACAAAACATTAGCGTTCTTGTCTTACCACAGCCCCTCCGACATTAATAATGTTGTCTTTTGTCATTGTTAACAATGGCTGGCTTTGAAGTAAAATCTCAGAATTATTTTTATTTGTTATTTCTCTAATTCTTAGGGATTTGAAACATTCTTTCGTATAATTTTTAATAGCTTATAAGTCTTTTGAGAACTATTTGTTCATATCCTTTGAAATGGCTCTTTTTCTCATATATTTATGTGAGTTCCTTATATGTCTTGGCTATCAGACATAGTCAGTTCTCAATATTCAAGTTTAACTTTCATGAATTCAAGCATTCATGTGATTTTATTAATGACATTATTTTCACTTTCGCATTGGCAACTGAACACATTCATGGCTTTGCATAGTAGAGAAAAAAAAATTATCGCGTCATTTACAATTTCCAAGCTTGAAGGGTAACTAGCCACGATCAACCAGCTGACTAAAGACATTAAAGGTGCTGATCCCATCATCGATCGCAACCTCAAGGTTAAACACCAACTCACCTCTGCTGTACTCCCATACCAAGATCTTTAAGGATCTTAAACCATACATGAAGCAGACGTGGTTGATGAATTATTTCAAGTTGGTGCTTCCTTTACGATCTCCAAAGTCAGGCAGCAGCTATGAAGAACAGAGTGTCGGAGGTAATGTGGAAACCTCAGCAGACTAAGTGCCAGCAGCCTCTTCCTTGGTTTTTAGACGGCAGCCAAAGTAGAAAGGTTTACAGCAGTATCGTATATAGCACAGCACCCTCACACCGCCATCTGACAGAGTGGAATGTAAGATTCAAGTTTTTAAAAATGTTTTAGTTTCAAGAATTTTATTTGCTATACAGTATTTACAATACTGTAGATTTCACGCAAGGCAGCTAGACGGCATAGTGGGTAGAATGCTGGGCCTGACATCAGAAGACTCATCTTCCTCAGTTCAAATCTGGCCTCGGACGTAGCCTTGGGCAAGTCACTTAACCCCATTTGCCCCAGTTTTCTCATCTATAAAATGACCTGGAGAGGGAAATTACAAACCACTCCAGTATCTTTGCCAAGAAAAACCCAAGGGGGGTCACCAAGAGTGGGACAAAAACTGAACAACAACAATAAAGATTTTGCACATTATGAAAAGTGAATATTGTCTGAAATCAGTGGGGTTTTTTTTTTAATTGAGATGTTAGCACAAAAGATCACAGAATTTTAGGGAATTACTATTATCGAGAAAAGATGTTTGCATGTGACCAATTTTATTTTGTACACAGTATTTTTCGGGGTTATTTCATGGTTACTGTGTTAGGAAAAGTGCATATTATCAGAACTGATGTTTTGTTATAAATAATTGTATGCAGAAAAGTGTATTTTCAGCAATCTCTAGTGAAAGATTGTTGGTTTTGGTGGTTGTGGTAAACAACCCCCATTCAATGTATCAACATTCACATTTTTTACTTTTGTGCCATGTTCTAGGAAACATTACCCCCATGAAAGGTGAGGATTGACTGTATTTCAGAGATTTTTGATACAAAATTTTTCTCCCAAGAGAATGATTCCCTTTTTATCTTCATCGCATTAATTCTGTTCATTCAAAATTATAATTTCACATAATTATAATCATGTATTTTATCTTTGTAATTGCCTCCTATTGTCAGCCTGCTTAGCCATAGCACTGAAAGGTACCTGATCTAGTTCTCTTGTTTTTTAAAAAAATGGTCTGAGTTTAATATTCAAGTTACATCTATTTTGAGTTTATTGTGGTATGTGGTTTAAAATGTTGGTCTGAACCTAATTACTGCCAGGCTGCTTTCTGGTTTTCTCAGCAATTCATGTAAAAGAAGGAGTGGTTTTTTTTCCTTAAATAATACATATTTTCACATTTATTGAAGACTGACTTAATGAATTCAATTATTTCTAAATGTTTATCTAATCATTTTTGCTAGTCTACTTTTCTATTTTTAACCAGTTTTCAACAGTTTTAATAATTACTGCTTTAGAATATAGTTTGGAATCTGGAAGTGATATTCTCCTTCATTCCTACTTTTTTGTTATTCCTTTTCATATTCCAAATCTTTTGTTCCTCCTAATGAATTATAATAATATGTTGTCTAGTTACATAAAATATGCTTTTGCTACTTTTAATTTGTAAAAAAACCTGGAAGCAAATTTATTCCTTTGCCATGGCCCAGGCACATCCACTGAATGTCTCTCCAATTATTAAAGTTGTTCGAATTTCTTTAAAAAGCATTTGAATCTGCTGTGGTAGACTGACTTCCAAATATTTTGTGCATTTTGCAGATATTTTGAATGAGACCTCCTTTTCTTTGCTAAAGCTACTAATTGTCTGTTAGGATTTTGGTTTTTTGTTTTTTTGCTGATTTCCTGGGACTTGTTGTCAGCAATAAACAGATACAGATTTCTCTCTTCTTCACCTATCTTGATGTCTTTAATTTCCTTTTTATTTCTTATTGTTACTTTTAGCACTTCTGGAGCTATGTCAAATAATAGCAGGGAGTGGGAGACATTATTGCTTTATTCTGTATTGTTGGGAAAGCTTTAAGTATTTCCCCATCGCACATAATGCCAGTTTGGGGTTTTAGATATATCCTTTTCCTTATATTTAAAAAGTGCTTTACAAGCCAGCATTTTGTTTTGTTTTTCACCATAAATGAGTGTTGTACTTTGTCAAAGATTTTTTTTTTGCATCTATTGATATAATTATGTGGTTTGGGATTTTAAAAAATTCTTATATTAATAATTATGTTGTAATATATGTGATTGGTACTGAATATTTTTGAATGAGAAGTGAATTGTGGTAACAAAAAACAGTATCTACTTTCAAGGTCAGAAAGATGTTTCTTTCTTACTATTAAGATAGTTTGCTTTCATAAGGGATGGATAAGGATCAGAGACTACTAAAGTGGAGTAATTTCTCCTTCACTCTCCTATCTACAATAGGAGACACCAAGCTAGAAATATCTACTACACATCAAATATCCCAAATCTAAGACAGAATAGATATAGATGTTCAGAATTGAAGCCACTCTAAAGGGGAGGTTAATAGGTAGCTTGCACATGTCAGCTTGACTCTGTCTCACTGAGTGCTGGTAACAAGAATGTTACTCTTGGAAGCTAGTAAACTTCTTTATCAAAGTAAACAGTAAACAGACATTAGACAAGTTGCATAGATTCCGATAAACAGTGGAATGTACCAGAGTAAATGAGCTCTTCAGGGGCAAGGTAAGATCTGAACTCAAATTAAGGAAAGAGAATGATCTTGTCAGGGGGCTTCTACTCTGCGGTTGCTGGCAGTGGGAAGCAAGAACATGCTGGAGGCTGGCTTCTCCACTTCTGCAGCTCTCGAGAGTTTGTTTCCTTGTTTTGATCAACTCTTAAACTCCCTAAACTCCTTAAACTGTCCTCATGCAGTTACATAGCACTTTTGGCTCAGAGATCTCTCCACCAATAAGAAGTCACATTTTTTTTTCTCTCTCTCTGCCTACCTTGCACTCAGTGTCACTGGGTGGACCCTCATGCTTGTGTGGGAATGGAGTCACAACGTCATTAGTTTTACCAAAGTGGAACTATTTCTGCATCTCTGGTCTAAATCCAGTTTGATCATAGTGAATGAGTTGTTGAATAATTTGTCAGCATTTATTGAAGATTCATAAATAATTTCAATCTATAATTTTCTTTCTTTGCATTATCCTTCCTGGGTTTCTGTATTTTTTCTTTTCTAAAATTAATTTATTCATTTTAGTTTTCAACATTCACTTCCATAAGCTTTTAAGTTTTAAATTTTCTCCCCCTCGCTCCTCACCTCTTTCCCCAAGATGGCATGTGATATGATATAGGCTCTTCATATACATTCCTATTAAACATATTTTCACATCAGTCATATTGTAAAGAAGAATTATAACCTATAGGAGGAATCACAAGAAAGAAGAAACAAAACAAAACAGAAGAAAAAAAGAACAAATACTATGCTTCCATCTGCATTCAGATTCCATGGCTCTTTCTCTGGATGTGGATAGCACTTTCCATCATGAGACTTTTAGAGTTGTCTTAAATCCTTGCATTACTGAGAAGAGCTAAGTTTCAAAGTTAGTCATCCACAACTCTGGATGTGAATAGAATTTTCATAATGAGATTTTTGGAGATGTCTTAGATCCATGCATTGCTGAGAAGAGTGAAGACTATCGAAGTCAGTCATCACACTATGTGGCTGTTACTGTGTATAATGATCTCCTGGTTCTGCTCACTTCACTCAGCAGCAGTTCATTTAAGTCTTTCCAGGTTTTTTTTGAAGTCTGCCTACTCATCATTTCTTATAGCACAATGGTATTCCATTACATTCATATACCACAACTTATTCAGCCATTCTCCAATTAATGGGCATCCCCTAAATTTCCAATTCTTTGCCACCACAAAAATAGCTGCTATAAATATTTTTGTACATGTGGGTCCTTTTCCCATTTTTATGATCTCTTTGGGATACAGCCCTAGATGTGATACTGCTGAGTCAAAGGATATGTACATTTTTATAGCCCTTTGGGTATAGTTCCAAATTGCTCTCCAAAATGGTTGGATCAGTTCACAACTCCACCAACAATGCATTAGTGTTCCAATTTTCCCACATCTTCTCCAACATTTATCATTTTCATGTTTTGTCATGTTAGCCAATCTGATAGCTGTGACGTGGTCCCTCAGAGTCATTTTTATTTGCATTTTTCTAACCAATAGTGGTTTAGAGCATTTTTTTCATATGACTATAGATAGCTTTAATTTCTTCACCTGAAAACTGCCTGTTTGTATCCTTTTGACCATTTATCAATTGGGGAATGGCTTGTATTCTTATAAATTTGACTCAGTTCTCTATATATTTTAGAAATGAGGCCCTTATCAGAGACAGTGGTTGTAAAAATTCTTTCCCAGTTTTCTGCTTCCCTCCTAATCTTGGTTGCATTGACTTTGTTTGTGCAAAAAATTTTCAATTTAATGTAAATCAAAATTATCCATTTTGCATTTCATAATGTTCTCTGTCTCTTGTTTGGTCATAAATTCTTTTGTTCTCCTTAAATCTTACAGTTAAACTATTCCTTGCTCTCCCAGTTTGCTTATAGTATCAGCTTTTATATCTAAATTATGTACCCATTTTGGCTTTATTTTGGCATATGGTGTAAGATTTTGGTCTATGCCTAGTTTCTGCCATATTCTTTTCCAGTTTTCCTAGCAGTTTTTGTCAAAAAGTGAGTGAGTTCTTATCCTGGAAGCTGAGGTCTTTGAGTTTATGGAACAGTAAATTACTATAGTCATTGACTTCTGTGTCTTGTGTACCTAACCTATTCCACTGATCCCATCTATTTCTTAGCCAGTACCAAGTAATTTTGATGATTGCTGCTTTATAATACAATTTAAGATGTGGTATGGCTAGGCCACCTTCCCTAGCATTTCTTTTCATTAGTTCCCTGGATACCGGGTTTATGTATTAAGACTATATTTGACTCACAAAAGTATTGTGGTAAAATGCGTTTTTTTCTCAATTTTTTGACAATAATTTTTATAACATAGATATTTGGGGTTTGATTATTTGTTGGGTTTCTAATTTTTAATTGCATATTTCTTTTCTCTATTTCATTGATGTATGTTCTTAGTGACATAATCTTTCCTCTGAGAAATGCTGTAGCTGAATTCTGGAAACTTTAGCATGCTAAGTTATTAACTGTGTTTAGGATTTGTTCTTTTCATCATTCACAATTTCATCACTAAATCTCCATTTAGATCTATGACCTTTGCTTGTGCTCCTTTCATTTATAAATATTTTATCTTGCTATGGTCTGCAAAGTACTGCATGTGTTTAGTTTTTCTGCTTTTTAAACATTTATTTGTAATTTTTTGGCTTAGTACATGGTCTATTTTTGTAAAGATGACACATGATGCTGATATTATATATAAACATGTTATGTGTATGTATATATGCATGTGTGTATGCATGTATAACATAGCTCTCATTCAGAGGATGCAATAAGTCTTTTCTTAAGTTCTCCAAATTTGTCAAATTTTGTCTTTCTTTGTTTATCTTTTTGTTAGATTAATCTAGCTCTGAAAGATGAATTTAAATATTCCTACTATCGTTGTGCTACTTTCTTTGTCTGTTTTGAAATTCAGATTAATTTTCCATTATGAATTTAGGTGCTATGGCATTTGTGGCATATACATTGAATACTGCAAGTGCTTCTCTTCTTTTGATTCCTTTAAGCACAACATAATTTCTGTGCTTATTTTTATTGGTATGGTGAATTTTTATTTTTCTTATGTGACAGCATGGTTGCAACTCCTGCTTTGAAGGATTCACCTGATACATAATAAATTTCACTCCAGTATCTCATTTTGATTCTGTGTATATAGATATTTACTTTTTAGATGTATTTCTTACAGAGAACAGATGGTGAGATTTTGTTTTCCTAACCATTCTGCCATTCTTATTCATTTAATTAGATTGTTTAATCCATTCAAGTTTAAAATCATGAAATTTGTTTGTATTTTCCTCCATATGTTTCTTTTATGTTGTTTCTTAAGACCCTTTTTTCTCTTCTTAAATCAATACTTTATCCTTGTGTCTCGGTTTGCTTTTTGTTTGCCTACCACTTCCCTAGTTTGGAGTTTTTGCTTAACTTATTGATTTCTTTTTCTTTCTTTTATTTATTTATTCATTTCCCTCTTTTGTCTTTTATGTTCCCCTCTCAATTAAGTGATTAGTTCAAAATTTTCCCTCCCTTACAAACTTTTGGAACAAGTATTTATAAGCTTTTTTTTTTACTATGCCTTGTAAAAAGTTTTTCTTTGCTTTTTTCTTCATTAATTACCTCGACTTCCAGTCTATTTTGAAATTTTATTCTCTAATTCGTGTTCTATATTTATATTTATTCCTCCTTTAATCTGTCTCTGTTCTTCATGAGGTTAAAGCTTCTGAAGTATTGGGTTTGAGTTTTCTCTTCTAATCAATTTCTATATTATTACTTTTATAAGTCATTGTTCTATTGTGCCTCACTCTTAAAAGTATCAATTTGTGAGGCAAGTAATGTTGGATGCTTACAATGCTTTTTAAATTGTAGGTCGTGGTCCTATGATCGTGCAAAATTTGACAACAATAAAAGGTTTCTGAATGTGCGACACCAAAAATTAATTAAAAATCAAATGTGCAATGAATCCGGGGTGTTTCTGGCAGTGCTTGCCATGTTGCATCACAAAACGTCACTGTAGCCTTGGTTCTGAACACAAAACATATGCACTTTGCCCTCAGACCATTCAATGCCAACGAACATTGATATAACATGAAAAGGGAGCAAGAGAGGAAAAAGTTTAAGAAGCCCTGAATAGAATAGAAGAATGAGGTATGAATTAGCCTGTTTCCTAAATCATGTGTTCTAATTCTTCCCCCAGCCTGTTTTATGATCACTGTCCTTCTCAATGGTCATGCCATCTCATCTCCAGTTTTATGGTCCCAACTCTTCTGAATGCTGACTGGCCCTAGGAGCTCAAACAATCTTTCTCTTTACTAGGATGTTGTCCGTGGAAACACAGCAATCTCTCCGAGAAGTTAGTCTCCCATTGCACCAACTGTACCCCACATTAAATTCATTATGAGGTTCCCATCTCCTAGCACAGACAGACACTACTTCCTCCATGGAATCACCCTCCAGTGGAAGAACCTTTTCCTCACTGTTGGTTTGAGACCTCTCTTTGAATTCCTAAGATTTTATCCTTTCTTCCACCTTTCCCATTCTCCTAAAGCTCCCCCCCCTTTCAGCAGAGAAACTAAAGGATTCATTCTATTACTGTTCATCCATGAATTTATAGGGGTGTATCAACTTTTGCCCTCTGTCACCTACCTCTCTTCTCCTCATTTATATATCCTCTCACTCTATGTTTCTTCCCACAAAGTACAGTGATTGACCTTTAGGGGCCCATAGTGTTTAGTGCATGAGCACCAGCTCTGCTCCTTCAACTTCATTTCTCCCATTTCTTTGAGTTCTTACATTTTTATCACCCTGTATGCTATCTTTATCTCTTGATAATCCTGTTTTGATATTTTTGTAAATCCCATAGGTCAGCCTTTCCCCCCTCCATAGTGCTCGCTCTCTCTGTCTCTGTCTCTGTCTCTCTGTCTCTGTCTCTCTCTCTGTCTCTCTCTCTCTCTCTCTCTCTCTCTCTCTCTCTCTCTCTCTCTTTCTCTCTTTCTGTGTGTGTGTGTCTCTGCCTCTGTCTGTCTGTCTGTCTGTCCTTGTGTGTCCGTGTGTCTGTGTGTCTCTGTCTCTGTCCGTCTGTCTCTCTCTCCTCTTCTAATAACCTCTAAAAGTGGAATACTTTATTCTATTTCTTAGTCTTTCCTTAGCAATAGTACTTCTCTTTCTTGTGTCTCAGTTCTTTGGAGTATTTGCAAGTCAAATATTCTGCTCACATCTGCTTTGGTTTTGTTATTGTTGTCGTTGTTGTTGTTGCAGGAATGCCTTAAATGCCTCTCTTTTGTTGAACATACATCTTTTTGCATTGATGATTAGGCTGAGGCTTGCAGGACGTGTCATTTTCTATTTCAGCTTTAGTTCCTTTTCTTTTCAGAATATACAAATCCATTCCCCTCTGCGGTTTCTCATGGGTGCAGAATAATCTCTTATTATTTGAATTTCCTTTCCTTTATATTTCAAAGTCTTCTGACTGCTTGCAGAATTCATTGTTCATCACTGAAATTGCTAAACTTAACCACTTCCTTGGGGTTTGTGTTTGAAGCAGGGGTTTTTTGTTCATTTGTTTGTTTTTAGAGACTTTATGGATTTTCTTGATCCATGTTTTGATTTCTGAACACAGAAGTTCTGGGCAGTTTTCTTGTATTTTTCCTATATTATGGCATTCAAGCTGTTTTTATTTTTCTGAATCTCCTAGACCACCTATGACCCTAGATTTGGCTCATGTATCCTGTCTGACTATTTTTCCTTGAAGGTTTTATGTGTTCTTTTAATGTTGTTGCCTTTTGCTTCCCTTCTGCCAGATTCTCCTCCACTTCAGGACTTTTGTGTTCCAAATCTGTTCGTGTAACTTTCAAATCTTGAAACTCTCAACTGTGCATTCCTTTTTTTTCTAATCTGAAAATTTAATGCTGTTTTTTTTTTTAATCTTCACCAAGAAATCTAAATTCTGGCAAATATGCTTACCTAAATTACACATTTATAGATTTAATTTCTCTTTTGAACCACTCTGGAGTTTCTTGTTGTTATATGTTTTCTTCTTTGTTATATGTTATATAGGATGCTGAATTTCATTAGGCATTGGCTCACTCTCTTTTTTTCCTGTGGTATTTGTTAAGATATTATTATATTCTCCTTGAGAATTTACTATACATCCTTCTGTCTGATGTTAGTAGGCTCTCTGTTGACTTATTTGCTAGTACTCTGAATTTAATTGAGGGCTTTCCCTTTGAAATTTTTGGTGGTTCAATGGTATGTGTTTGTGTGTGTGTGTGTGTGTGTGTGTGTGTGTATGTATGTGTGTTTCCCTGTCATTCATTTTCTGCCTCTGCCTCTTCCCTTTTTGTTGGTGAGTACACCACTAAGTCAACTACTAGGTGTCTTCAGCCTCCTCTCTGAGGTGTATAGGGTTCACTGACATTTGTCTACCTGGAATATTCTTTGGGGAGACAGGACTGATCCCAGATATGTTTAAGTCCCTTTTCCTTTCAAGCCCATTGTACACACACACACACACACACACACACACACACACACACCCCAATTCTTCTTTTGGCTTTCCTCCTTTCTTTTTCTATTTGGGATAAATCAGTATCTTGCACTTTTTTGCAGGGTGTATAGAGGATAAGGAAGGTGTCCCTAATAGAGTACATGCAGCCTTCAGACTCTATAACCTAAGGATGGGTTCCAGACAGAAATCAGCACATCTTCAGCTCCTCCCTCTTTTCTGCTACAAAGGCCAGGCTGGTGTGCAGGTGTGTGTGTTGGGTGGGGGGTGTCTCTGCAGTAGAGGTGGTATGGGGGAGAAAGATCCAAAGATAGGCCCTAGTTACAAGTCTTTGAGTCAACTTATGCCACTTATGTTCCTGTTGAAATCCATGCAGGCTGGTGAGAAAGGAATGATGAATGAGCACTTTTAGAATTGTAGCTCTCCAGTTTTCATCCATAAGCATTTTATCCTGTCAGGGCTCTCTCTTCTTCGCCTTACAATTGCTTTATATTTTGTGTATTGGCCCCCCCACTTTTTTTTTGGAGGGGTAGAAAGTTAAAGAGACCTAGAGAAAGTGACTAATCTACTCTCTCTTCTGTCAGGTATTAAAATCATGAATAAGTTCAACCATCAACAGGACGATACCATGACCTGCCTCTTCCTGTCTCTCACATTTCATGAAGAAGAAGGTATTGATGAGGTGATTGCACCACCGCCCACCTGGAGTGCCTATACTCACCAGCCCATTACAGAAAACATGGACAAATTTTCCACTGAGATTGACCTCATCTATAAGCATTCACCCTTCAAATCAGAGCAGCAAGTGATGGATCAATTTAAGAAGATCTCTGGAGAGTAGGGAGATTTCCAGGAAAGTTATTAGACTAAAAGTTTGCTTCACTGCAGTAGAGAGAGACACACCTAATATTCTCTTTTAACCTACCAAAGATGCTTAATTTACTTTTCATCTAAAGAAAAATATTTGTGGGCTTTGAGTATTTGAGATAATACATCATTACACTTTCTTTCACATCTCCCTCTGGACATTTGCTTAAGGAAGTTTGGGACTAATCAAAACATTTACTCTATATGTGTGTTTATTTCCTATGTATTTTCCCCAGAGTATGATGTTGAGTTCAAATGTCTTTTCTCAGCATGAGATACAGTTATTACTGCCAAATTATAGAACTTTTCCTCAGCACTGTATGATAATCACCATTACACCAAATACAGAGGGACAGAATTCCCTATCCTTAAGCATCTTTTAACATTGATGAACCCACAGGGATTGTAGAGAGGATAAGGGAAGAGCAGAGGAAAATGTAAAAGGTCAAAATCTAAGGGGAAAATAGAAGGAAAGAAAGGTTTGGGATAATCTACAGTCTATAGGAACTATAGGAATGTGTTCTTTTGCACCATTCAAAGGAGAGAATAAATCATCAATATTCCACCATCCATGGAAATTCTACCTAATAGGCTGCAATTACAGGAAGTTGTTTGGCTAGAGGGGAGGCACTTGAAAATTTAACTATTGTCCTCTTTTACCAAAGGAAGAAGTACAACTGAGATCATGGCTAGACAAGATGAAACTCACCTTCTTAGTCTATATGCTTTGTGAACCTTAAAAGCATTGTACAAATGCTAACTGGCTATAGTAGTAGTAGAGAATAATAACACAGGGTTGTTGTGAGGATCAAAGGAGATAATAATTATAAAGCACTAGTACTAGTACTAGGAGGATGAGAAAGAGGAAAAGGAGGAGGAGGAGGAAGAGGAGGAGGAAAAGAAGGAGGAGGAAGTTCTGTTTCTGGGTCAAAAGGTATGGACATTTTAATCTCTTTCTAAACATGTTACCTAATTGCTTTCCAGAGTAGTTGGACAAATTCACAGCCCCACCAACAAAGTAGTCTTCCTTCAACTCCCTCAACATTGCTTATTCCCTTTGTTTGTCATTTTGCCAATTTGCTGTGAGGCCAAACATCAGAATTATGTTGATTTACATTATCTTATTACTGGTGATTTATTTAGAACAATCTCTCATATAGTTGTTAATAGTTTACAATTCATTTGAGAACTGATTGTTTATATCTTTTCACCAATTACTCATTGGATAATGGCTCTTGGTCTTAGATATTTATGTTAATTCCCTATATATAAATCTATAATCTTTGTTATAGATATCTAATTTTATTTTTTCCAATTAATGGCTTCCCTTTTATCCTAGCATTGATTTTGCACCAATGACATTGCTTCCTTTGCCACCATCTCCAGTACCAATTACACTTTTATTTATACCTACCTCCTACCTCCCCATCCCACCCCACTCCTAGCTCCCTATTGCCACTTTTAAACTCTCCTTTTTCTGTCATCACTCAGCAAGGAACCTTCAATCCAAATCCTTCCACAAATCTAGATTCTGGTAGTTGTTATTTACAGATTCCAAGGGCATTCTCCTTCCTTTCTTAATGATTTCATTGCCCGGTTCACAACTTTCCTCTGTACCCTAACTTCATTCCCCACTCTAGGAGTCCTCAATGTATGTGTTTATATTTCTTCAAATACCCTAATTCCAAGTTCCTCAATCTATTTAACTTACAACACTTACTCCTATTCTCTACCTACTCCTACACTCTACTTCTGATATATACACACATACTTACCCTTGACCTCACCTGTAAGGGTTCTGCTTTCATGCTCAAGAACTCTGAAATTCCTTTGTCTTGTCATAATGTTTTATTAATTAATTTATTTATTTTTAGTTTTCAACATTCACTTCTACAAGATTTTGAGTTCTACATTTTCTCCCCCTCCCTCACTTTCCCCATCCCCAAGACGGCATGCAATCTTATGTAAGCTCCACATATCCATTCATATTAAATATATTTTCACATTAGTCATGTTGTAAAGAAGAATTATGACCAATAGGAGGAACCACAAGAAAAAAGAAAGAGAGAGTAAATAGTATGCTTCAATCTGCATTCAGACTCCATGGTTCTTTCTCTGGATGTGGATAGCATTTTCTATCATGAGTCTTTTGGAGCTGTCTTAGATCCTTGCATTGCTGAGAAGAGCTAAGTCTATCAAAGTTAGTCATCACATAATGTGGCTGTTACTGTGTATAATGTTATCCTGGTTCTGCTCACTTCACTCAGCATCAGTTTATTTAAGTCTTTCCAGGTTTTTCTGAAGTATGCTTGCTCATCATTTCTTATGGAACAATAGAATTCTATTACATTCATGTACCACAAATTATTCAGCCAGTCTCCAATTGATGGGCATCCCCTCAATTTCTAGTTCTTGGCCACCACAAAAAGAGCTTCTATAAATATTTTTGTATGTGTGAGTCCTTTTCCCATTTGTATGATCTCTTTGGGATATAGACCTAGAAGTGGTGTTGCTGGGTCAAAGGGTATGCACAGTTTTATAGCCCTTTGGGCATAGTTTCAAATTGCTCTCCAGAATGGTTGGATCAGTTCACAACTCCACCAACAAAGCATTAGGGTTCCAATTTTCCCACATCTTCTCCAACATCTATCATTTTCATGTTTTCTCATGTTAGCCAATCTGATAGCTGTGATGTAATACCTCAGAGCTGTTTTGATTTGCATTTCTCTAATCAATAGTAATCTAGAGCATTTTTCATATGACAGCTTTAATTTATTCATCTGAAACCTTCCTGTTCATATCCTTTGATCATTTATCAACTGGGTAATGACTTGCATTCTTATAAATTTGACTCAGTTCTCTATATAGTTTTAGAAATGAGGCCTTTATCAGAGACATTGGTTGTAAAAATTCTTTCCCAATTTTCTACTTCCCTTCTAATCTTGGTTGCATTGGCTTTGTTTGTGCAAAAACTTTTCCATTTAATGTAATCAAAATTATCTATTTTGCATTCATAATGTTCTCTGTCTCTTGTTTGGTCATAAATTCTTCCATTTAGTTAACTTTTTCATTGAAATTTTTTTTATGAAAAAGCTATGAAATGGGAAAATCTATGTCACTAATTTGTATTCAAATTTATCACCTCAAAAAGAGTAGAGGCAAAGGAATATATACCTCCCAATTTGGGGAAGTATTTTTGTAATTTCTGTCCTTGCTAGACATTCTCGGTAAGTATTTTTTTTGTAAAAACTAATGTGGCTCATGAGCAGTAGCAGTAGAATACTTCAGCCTTTCAGAGTTACCCCTAGAACCCTGAAGTCATAGGACATATTCTAGAGACATTGTCCAACAATATGAATGAGACTTGAGGAAAATGAGTCATGGGGGAGTAAGAAGGATTGTACAACTGGAAAACTGAGAATGGAATGTGTCCTGGTATTTATAGTCATATCCTTCCCTTTATGTATCTCACTTTCAAAAATGGTCTCCCAAATATGTCATGAATATCACATCTATGTAAACTGAGTATTGGGTGTATTGCACTGGTGACCTACTTGTGTAACAATTTGATCACTGAAATGCAGGAAATCTTTCCTGGGTTTTCAGTTTGTATAGCATTTAGCTACTTGCAGGACATAGGAGGTATAAGTACATAGCTAAGAATAGGTTTACAAACTCACAGAGATGAATGGGGCCTTAAAGATCATTTGGCTCAAATGAAGTGAAGAAACTTGCCTGAGATTTCCTTTGCAGTAAGTCCAATAATCAGGATTCAACCCAGTTCTCCAGCAAAAGAGTATGGCCATATAGCCATAATTCTAAGAAGAAGAATGTTGATGGTGGTCCTCTTGCCCTGTTAGCTGACATATTTCAAATTACCTTATGAACTATCTGCATGGACAGAGGGGTTGTAATGAAGGTAAAGAGTTCATGTCCTTTGACCCAGCAATAGCACTTCTAAGTCTGTATGACAAAGAGATCATAAAAATGGGAAAAGGACCCACATGTACAAAAATATTTATAGCAGCTCTTTTTGTGGTAGCAAAGAATTGGAAATTGAGGGGATGCCCATCAACTGGGGAATGGCTGAAAAAGTTGTGGTATATGAATGTTATGGAATACTATTGTGCTATAAGAAATGATAAGCAGGGGGCAGCTAGGTGGCGCAGCAGATAGAGCACCAGCCCTGGAGTCAGGAGGACCTGAGTTCAAATCCAGCCTCAGACACATAACACTCACTAGCTGTGTGACTCTGGGCAAGTCATTTAACCTCAATTCGAAAGAAGGAAAGAAAGAAAGAAAGAAAGAAAGAAAGAAAGAAAGAAAGAAAGAAAGAAAGAAAGAAAGAAAGAAAGAAAGAAAGAAAGAAAGAAAGAAAGAAAGAAAGAAAGAAAGAAAAGAAATGATGAGCAGGCAGACTTCAAAAACACCTGGAAAGACTTACATGAACTGATACAGAGTGAAATGAACAGAACCAGGAGAACATTGTATATAGTAACAGCCACATTGTGTGATGATTGACTGATAGATTTGGCTCTTCTCAGCAATGCAAAGATCTAAGATAGCTCCAAAAGACTCGTGATGGAAATTGCTATCCATAACCAGAGAAAGAACTATGGAGTCTGAATGCAAATGGAAGTATACTATTTGCTCTCCTTTTCCTTTGTTGTTTTGTTTTATTGCTTCATTCTCGTGGTTCCTCCCATTAGTTCTAATTGTTCTTTACAACATGACCAATGGGAGAATGTGCTTAATATGAATGTTTAAGTAGAGCCTATATCAGATGGCATACTAGCCTGGGGTGGGGGGGAGTGGGAAGGGGAGAAAATTTAAAACTCAAAATCTTATGGAAGTGAATGTTGAAAGCTAAAACTAAATATATAAATTATCAAGAAAAAAAAATGTTCGGGTCCTCCCATTTCATCCCTGTCTGCCCTTGCCTAGACTTTCATACCCTATTGGTTCATTGGACACTTTTATCACTTCTGTAAAGAGTGAGTGCTCAATGAACTTCTGTGGACCCCTTCACTTAAGGCAAAAAAGATTCCACAATCTCTGTTCAGCTTAAAGAAACTAAACTCTTCTGGCTTTGACATATGAAATGAAAATAAAACCACAATAGCCCTCAAGGGCCTTCATGATATTTCTTGGGTGACAGGGCCAAGGGTCCAATTACAATTTGCTGGAAACTAAAAGGGGAGAAGGTTGAGTCAAATAACCTCTTTTTTCTCTCAATATCTTCTTCCTTTTTACTGTGGGCTCCTAGATTTCTCAGGCTAATGAGAAAGATATCCGGAATGATTCAACATTTACCATTTTCATGTCAATCATTAAACTCAATTTCAACTCATCAGGGTTGTTGTTATTGTTGTTGTTTATCCTTCATTCTCAAAGAGAAACACTACATTAAGAAGGTGATGTCATGATTTGAAAGGAATTGGATTTAAGTGAGGCAGGGCCGTGCAAAGTCACCAGCCTCACTCTCTTTTCTGGAGCCATCTGGGTCCAGTGGCAAGATATAGATCAGGAGGATTGGAGATGGCCCTGGATGCAGTGAGAGACCTTGGTCTTTGCCAGGTCTCAGTTTGTCTGAGGCAAGGCCCATTCAATGATTCAGGCTAGGTAAGAAATGAGGCAAAGAAGGGCCTCTTTTACCCAGCCCCCACAAAAAAAATCAATCTGGGAGGGGAAGACCCTCAGGGTTTCCGGCCAAAATAGGAAAATTGCTATTTACACTCACTCTGAGCCATCAGAACCCCAACAACGACCTAATGAGGTTCGAGTTGGGACCTATTGTTGGCTAATCAATGAAGGCCAGACTGGTTTGGATTTAAGGCATGGTCCTTAGAAAAGAAACTTAGTCCATAAACCCAAGATAACTTGTGAGGTTTCAGTGGTCAAAATTTGCATCTGGGGCTATCTCCAATCATCCTGATCCATATCTTGCCACTGGACCCAGATGGCTCTGGAGGAAAAAGTGAGGCTGGTGACTTTGCACAGCCCTGCTTCACTTAAATCCAATTTACTTGCAAGTCATGACATCACCATCCTGATGTCATGGTCCTCTTGGAGAACAAAGGACAAACAACCTGTGAGTAGTAGTAGCTGCCCCACTGGGGACCCAACTGGCCAGTTCCAACTGGGCAACTCAGTTCATTCCTTTCTTCTTTTCTTTCCTCCTTCCCTAATTCCTTTCCTCCCTCCTGCCCTCTCTCCTCTCCCTCTCTCCATATTGGGAATCACAGTCTCACCTGTGGGTGCTCTGCATGTATCAGGGTAGTATTTGAGCAAAGAAGTTAGAGGCACTGACTAGAAAAAATGCTTCCTATTTGCTTAAGGAACCATTCTCCCATCTTCAGAAGTTGTAAAAAAAAAAAAATATTCATTAGAACCAAAAATACCTCCCCTCCTGCATGTACACATGTGCACATTAAGCGGAAGTCAGATAGTCTTTAAAACCAGATAAAAACATCTTGGGCAATAAATACACTAGCATAAACCATAGTATATGTTGTTCAGTCATTTTCAGTCATATCCAACTCTTCATGACTCCATTTTGGAGTTTTCTTGGCAAAGCTACTGGAGTAGTTGGCCATTTTTTTCTCTAGCTTATTTTATAGATGAAGAACTGAGGCACACAGGATTAAGTGACTTGCTGAGGTCACATTGCTATTGTGTCTGAGGCCAGATTTGACCTCAGGAAGACTCATCTTCCTGATTCCAAGCCCAGTGTTCTATCCACTGAGCCACCTACCTGTCTATAACCATGGTATAGGTCTGTCCCAAAATTCTGGACTCATAGAGCTGACCTCTCTGGCTCACTGACCTCACCTGGTGTTACTCCAGGAAACTATGAAGCTCATATCTAATGTAGTATTCCCTGTGGGTTTACTTCTCAACCCTCATTTGCACTGGCAGATTGGGTTTCTCCAGAGGGAGACTGTCTCCTCCCCAGGTTCCAGGGATAAATCTAAAGAGGGTGAGGATTCTAGGTTAATTACAAGCTTTATTTGGTATGCCCCTCATATCAATTAACCAGCTGATATCAATTCACTTTTACAAAAGGAAACCTACTAAGGTAATATAGCAAAGAATACAAGGTGTTTTTTTTCATCTTCTCAAACCAGAAAGGATACTCTCCCCTCTGCCAAGGAAGAGAATGAGAGATCTTCCTCTCCAGCCTTTTGTAGGCATACTCAGTTCCCCTTTCAACAGCCAGTTCAAAGGTTTTAAATCACCATATTGCTAGGAAATAGTAAGTGGTTATCTACTCACCCAGCCTCGAGGACAACTGGAACCAAATAAGGCATATTGCACATGCTCTAATGATTGGACTCTCACCCGTTGTACGAGGTGTCTCCAAATGTGGGAAACAGGGTTCTAGCTCCCATATAGGTGCTAGCAATACACATGACTGTTTGGCACTCAGAAAATGCAAAAGATAGAGGACTCCCAGGAGTCCATAATCAGATACATAAATACATAAAACATTTAATTATTAAGAAGTGAGCTGAACTTGAGGATTGTCTCCGGATTAAGTTTCTGAAATTCTTGTGGAGCCCTAGCCTTCCCATAGGTTCCTATACAATATTTCCCAATCTCATGACATCACACTGTGCTTTGAACTCACCCAGAAAGCTAATATACTCTGGGGTTGCTAAAAGAGCAAGCATCTTTCCATCAGATCTGCATTATCTGAATTACTTATTGATTTTGCTTTCCAAGTACAAAACTAGTCAGGAACTATATGGCAATCTTCTTTCTCCAAGGAGTAAATAAATCAATAAATGCCTCCTTTGTTATAGCAAGTCCAATTCCTTAGTTCTTAAACTTAATAACTCTTGAATTTGGGGTTACCTATGAGGCAACCCCTAAAACTAGTATTGTCCAGGAAATCTCCCTTATCTGGATAGAAGACTAGATTCTGGAGTTATTCTGTTTAAGAAATCCCATACAGGAGTTTGGGATTCATAAACATTGTCCAATAGCTGCCATCTTCTTTTGTAGGAAATCTATTATTGTTCTCTGTCCTCCCTTGGTAGTCATTGGGAACCAATTAGGAGTTCTCTTCAGCATCTCAGTAAGGTACAAATGGCATGGCCATACTCTTCCCATGGAGATATCTCTAAGATGCCTCTAAAGAAGGGCTCATGCCCTGGAATCTCATCAAGTTGACTGGGTACAATTCATTAAATTCATCAAGGATTCCCCAGATCAGCCCCACTTTACACTAGAAAGAAGGTACTTCTAGGCCAAAAGTCCCAGAGAAAATATTCTTTAGAATCTTTGAGAAATGTCTCTGGCTAGAAAACATCCTTTGAAAGAATAACAACAAAACATGTAAACAAAAATAAATAGAAATTTTGGAAATGACAATGATGAGTAAAAATGAAAAAATGACAAAAAAATTGTGTTGATAAATTAAACTGGGAACTTTGTTTTTTTAATAATAACAAAACAGACCAACCATTATCTAATTTAATCCAAAAATTATGCAAAAACAAATTACCAAAATAAAAAAGTAGAAATCATAATAGATAAAGATAAAAGAAATTGTTGCGAACTATTTCACCCAATTATATGATAATGAAGTTAACATAAATAAAAGGGATGAATACTTATAAAAATAAGAAATACTCAAATTAACAGAATAAGAAATATGGAATTTAAATAACCCAAGCTCAGAAATATAAATATAATAAGCCACAAATAAACTCTAAAATGAGAAAAAACAGGATTAGATGGATTTATAAATGAATTAAACATTAAGAAAAAAATTAAATCCAATGCTTATGTAAATTTTTGAAAAAAATAGAGAAAGAAGGCATATCATAAAGTTCCTTCTATGAGATAAATATGTTCCTTATGTTGAAATCAGAGAGAGATAAAGCAGAGAAAGAAAATTATAGACCAATATTGCCAAATACTGATTTAACAATATTGAATAAAATATTAAGAAAGTATCTAACAACATATTTGAAAGATTGTTTACTATGACCAATTTGGATTTGTTCCAGGAATGCAGTTATTTCTTTTTTTTATTTTAATTTTTTTTAATAATTCTTTTCTTTTTTTGGCTAGGCAATGGGGTTAAGTGACTTGCCCAGGGTCACACAGCTAGTAGTAAGTGTTATGAGTCTGAGGCCGGATTTGAACTCAGGTCCTCCTGAATCCAGGACCAGTGCTCTATCCACCACGCTACCTAGCTGCCCCGAAATGTAGAGTTATTTCAAAATCAAAGACTAAAACACAAAATCAAAATTAAAACAGAACAGACTAACAGCAAAGACAGTAAAGAAACAACAACAACACATGATTATATAAAAAGATGCAGGGAATAAATAGACCTTCCTTAATACAATAAACAGTACCTATCTGAACCAAAGGAGTAGTTTTCTCTGTAATGAAAAACACTTGACATTTACTAATGATATCAGTAGTAAATCATTGTCACTGCTGTTATTTGCCAGAGATCTAGAAATACTAGCTAAAGTAATAGAAGAGAAAGAACTTGAGGGAATAAACATAAGCCCACAGGAAACAAACTTATCACCATTTGCTTATTTAAATGACTTAGAAGAGGTTCAATTAAAAATCTTAGAGATTTGTCCAAAGTCACACAGTGAGTAGTACGTATGTCAGGGGCAGGACTTCAACCCAAGTCTTCCTCATTACAAGGCCAGCCCTTTATCAATTATGCTGCTTCTCACTTCTTTTGATATTATTTAATCATCTACTTTGTCCTTAAGAACTATGTAGTTTCCCTGCTTATTTCTTTAAATCATGGCTATTTTTATGATTGCTTTGTCCACCCTGTTTGTTTGGATTTCCACTGGAAATACATTTCAGAGAAGGTTCCAATTTATGTTGATAGAGAAGGTACCTCAATTATAATAAGGTATTGAAAGCTAAAAGAAATATTTTTTTTTTACAAAAGAAGAAGCTGAGGGGCAGTGAGGTAGTGCAGTGAATAGAGCTCTGGCCTTGGAGTCAAAAGGACCTGAGTTTAAATCCAGCCTCAGACACTTAACACTTACTAGCTGTGTGACCCTGGGCAAGTCACTTAACTCCATCCCCTCACCAAAAAGCAAAAAAACAAAAAACAAAAACAAAAGAAGCGGAAAAAATTAACATAGGATGCTTTCTTCTCTCCTCAGACACTGCCCCCACCCTGGGGCAGGTCTTAATTACCTCACATCTGCACTATTTCCATAGCCTACTGGTTAGTCTCCTTACCTCCAGCCTCTCCCCATTCCAGTCCATCCTCCACTTAGCCACCAAACTGATCTTCCTAAAGCCCTGATCTGACTTTGTCACTCAATCTTCCCTCAATAACCTCCAGTGATTCCCTATGACCTCCAGGATAAGATGTAAAACTCTCTCTTTGGCTTTTAAAGTCCTTCATAACCTGCCCCCTTCCTATCTTTCCAGTCTTCTTATACCATACTCCTCTCCACCTACTCTGCAATCCAATGACACTTATCTTCTTGCTTTTTCTCACACAAGATTTTCCCTACTCTGGGCATTTTCACTGACTTTTCCTCATGCCTTGAACTCTCTCCCTCCTCATCTCCATATCTTCCTCTTCCTCTTCTTCTTCTGGCTTTCCTTAACTCAATCAAAACTCCTCTTCTGCAAGAAGCTTTTCCCTTGTGGGAAAATTAGGACACTAATACTCTGTTGGTGGAGTTGTGAACTAATCCAACTATTCTGGAGAGCAAAATATACCCCAAGGTTCATACCCTTTGATCTCTCAATACCACAACTAGGTCTGTATCCCAAAGAGATAAAAAACCAAATAGGGAAAAGGATCTATTTGTGCAAAAATATTTATAGCAGCTCTTTTTGTAGTGGCAAGGAATTGTAAATTGAGAGGATGCCCACCAACTGGGGAATGGCTGAACAAGTTGTGGTATATGTTTGTAATGGAATGTTACTATGCTATAAAAATGATAAGCAGGCAGATTTCAGAAAAACTTGGAAAGATGTAAACTGAAGCAAAGTGAAGTGAGCAGAACCAGGAAAACATGGTATATGGTAACAGCAATACTGTACAATGATCAATTGTGAATGACTTAGCTATTCTCAGCAATTCAGTGATCCAAGATAATTCCAAAGGACTCATGATGAAAAATGCTATGCACCTCCAGAGAAAGAACTGATGGAGTCTGAATACAGATTGAAACATACTATTCATTATATTGGGGGGGGGGGTGTTTCATGGTTTTCCCCCCTTTGGATCTGTGTCTTTTTTCACAACATAACTAATGTGATAATTAAAAAAAAAAAAAGAAGTCTTTCCAGGTCTCCTTTATCTTAGTTCTTTCCCTCTGGGATTATCCCCAATTTGTCCAGTATAAATGTTGTTTGCACATAATTGTTTGAATGTTGTCTCCCCTATGATACCACCAGTTCTTTAAAGACAAGTACTGGTTTTTTTGCCTTTTTTTCCTTATTTTATCTCTGGTGCTTAGCACAGCGTTTGGAATGTTCTTCTTCTTGTCCTTGTTCAATCTTGTCCCGCTCTACCTGATCTCATGGATTTTGTCCATGGAGTTTTCTTGGCAAAGATACTGGAGTGGTTTGCCATTTCCTCCTCCAGTGTGTCCCCATTTTTACAGATGAGGAACTGAAGCAAATAGGGATTACTTGCTCAGGGTCACACAGCTAGTGTCTGAGGCCAGATTTGATTCCAGATCTTCCTGACTCCAGGGCCAATGCTCTAACTGCCCCACTTGGAATATAGTAAGCACGTAATAAATGTTTGTTGTCTTAGGTGCTTCTAGAAAGGTACACAACTTTCTGAAAATTTTTCTTCCATAAATTAACTCCTCCTTCCTCTTTTTCTTTCTCAAAATGGAAACTTTTTCATTCATTTTCCATTCAAAATCCATTGCAGAGAAATGGAAAAGAAAGTTCATGGCCAATTAGAAACAAACACAGCTGAAAAGAGAAATGGCACACTTCTCCTATAAGTAATCCTGGGTGAAAATTATCAAATAAATGAATTTTTAAAAGAAACCCAAAAATGAAATAGTGATAAGCTATTGAGATCATTTTTAAGCTACCCTGACTTTTCAGCAAAGTTTTTCTTGTCTTTTTTTTTTGCTCTTCCCAGTGTACACATTTCATTTTGTTTTAATATAAAGTTAAAGTATCCTCTTAAATTTAGCTGCTAAATTTACATCACAATTGACTGGAATTCATGAAGAAAACACATAGTACAGGAGAATCCTATAACGCTTGGTTTATGTTTTAGAACTCACCATTTATGTTCTGGCTTATAATTATTTTATATTACTGCTAGAAAAATTTTGGCACCTTCGAAACTCAAACGGAATTTTTAAAAATTAGAGGTACCTTTTTTATATCATCTTCATTTCTGAATATATCCCTCCACTTTGCACTATTCTTGTAAGCCATCCTTTATGTAGCATCCTCTCTGGACTCACTTTCTCAACTAATACACTAGCAGGTTGTATGAAGGCTGATGAATATTTCTCCCCCACAGCATTACAAGGGTAGCCCTAAAGGACTGGGGTTTCTAGAACTGTCACTTCTGAGCCCTCATCTGCTGTGCTTCTCAATATTAATCATCCATTTGACATCAATTAGCTGTCACAAAAGGTATATTTACTAAGTACCACAAAGGCAGTAGTAACAGAAACATCCTCCCAAACCTAGGCTACACTATCCCTTTACATGCAAACTCCTTAATGAGAGCAGGTTCACACTTAAAGAGCTCATATGACAAAGAGCAAATTCATAGTTGTCAAGATGACAAACAGTAAGCACTTAGTAAATGTTTTCTCTACCATCTATCTACATCTATCTCTGTATCTTGCTTGCTTACTCTCTCTCTCGCTTGCTTGACCGCTCTTTTTCTGGGGAACCCAGAATTCAAGCAGTTAAGTTCTGTTTTCATAGATACTCCAAGAAAGTCACTTGTCTTCTATTTACTATTTATGAAATAAGAATGGTAATTCAACCTCAAAGATTGTTGTGAAAATTAGTTACCAAGGGTTTGCCAAGTGTTCTGAAAGACATCTGATGAAAGATTCCAATAGGAATTACTAGGGATTGATATTGACAATAAGCTTGATTTCAGTCATGTTCATGGGTCAAGGAAACAATCATAAAATTCCTTCTATCAAACAGTATGTCAGGCACAAAACAGAGATTGAAAGTGACTTTGAGTTGATAATTATATATGGCTATTGTACTAGTGCTTTAACAATGTGTGTTTCCTGGAAATTCTTCAAAAACATCAACTTTGCATTTTTCAGGAGCTAAATGCTGACAAATATAATTTTCATATTGTCTACTTTTCTTCTCCATCTCTTCTGCAGTGAGTTCTTGGCCAAGGTTGGGAACCCCAAAGCTCCTGACTTTGAGTCCCCTGTGGTTACATTTGCCTTTCCACTTGCACTTTTTCTTAGCAGAAGTGCCTAGGACTGGTGATCTACCAAGTCTGATTTCTCTAGATCTCAGCATAGGCTTTTAGACTGGAAAGGACATAAAGAACCAAATGGAAATATTTCATTCCATGTACTACTCACTCTTTCCTGTATAATCATTCTTCTCTTCCAAGACAGTTCTGGCCCAAAATGAAAGAAATGAACCAACTGTGCCTGGGAAACTAAGAAATCTAAATGCATCTCTGGGCGGTATTTAAAGACAATTTAATCTGCATTATTAAGATTTTTTTCCATCACATTTTAAGTCTAGACAATCATCAAAACCACAGATCAAGCCCTGATTTGCAGTGTTTGCCAATATTTATCTATGTGTAAAAATAGACAGCTAACAATCCCACATTCGCCAAGGAGTTCAGTGTACAATGAAAATGTCAAGCATGATGAGTAGGAAGTATATGCCATACTCCTTACTCGACTCCTTGGTCTGAAAATCTTTCAAATGGTAGTCAACTGGCATTTAACAACTGGCATTTAACAAATTCAATTTAACTCAGAAAAGCATAGGAAGAAT
Source organism: Phascolarctos cinereus (assembly GCF_003287225.1). Taxonomy (NCBI): domain Eukaryota; kingdom Metazoa; phylum Chordata; class Mammalia; order Diprotodontia; family Phascolarctidae; genus Phascolarctos; species Phascolarctos cinereus. Next base: position 246,441,185 of record NW_027555736.1, on the reverse strand, counting down.
TACATGAACTGATTCAAAGTGAAGTGAACAGAACCAAGAAAATATTGTCTTAGAATTAAAACCAAGAGTGTGCTAGTAATTATTTAACAACCAGCTCTGTGAGGCATACTTGAAAAATCTTACTAAAAACACTTTTAAATTTAATCTGCATTATTAACATTTTCTCCATTACTTTCATTAACCTTGACAATCATCAAAACCATGAATCAAGCCCTGATTTGCAGCATTTGACAATTTCTGAAAATTTAACACTCAGCTCAGGAGAGCTGGTTCAAGCTGGCTCCAATACACCCCTGACTGCAACGATGTCAACAGAAAAATAAAATGAAACTGAATACCGCATAATTATGACGACCAAAATTGATTTAGGATTAGATTTAAATTAGAAAACCTCCCTTCCTTCTTTCATCTGTATATACTATCAGGTGTGGTAGATGTAAGTTTGATATTCTCTCTAGGAAATGATTGGTGAGGAACTAAAAGAATGACAGGAAAGCCAAAAAGACCCTACCCCCCCCAAAAAAAAGACCTCAAAATTTAGATTCCTTTGCACTCTAAACAACTCCCTACTGCTAGTGTGGGGGCTCAGTTGAGAGAAGAGGTAGGGTAGTGCATTTTGTTGACCATGCTTGCCACAAAGACAACAGTCTGTGCTCAGACTGACATTTTCAGGCATAGCCCCAGCTGCAGCCCAGACAGGGCAAGAGCTGAGTCCCAGATCTAAACATGCAAAATGGTTTCCAGTTGACAGGAGCATGTGAGATTGATTCTAAGAAACCTGGACTAGCAGTTTCTAAAAGCACTATTAGCTGGTGAGACAAAAGAAAGACAGAATTCCACCCCTGGCCCACAAGATGCCTGGTCCCAGTTGATTAAGCCCCAGCAACCTGGAAAAAAGCCTTTGACAAAAACTACTTCCCCCTCCCTCACTAACCCTTTCACCACCAGAAGAAAGTAGAAAATGCTCAGGAAGAGTTTTTCACCTTCAAGAAGATCAATAAGTCCTGGAATCTTAACTAGGAACACTCTCTTTGGGAAAAAAAAATTTTTTTTTTGATGATTTGTAATTTTGAGCTAAATGTTATTTCAGTCTTTTTTTTCCCCCTGGAAAATGTTTCCCTTTTCCTTTTCTTATGTACATTTTGAAACACTGTCTTGTTCATTCACCAGAATTATGGGGCTTTTTCACCATCCCAATTTTTAATTTTTTTAATTATTGCTTTCCCATGGGAATTTTTTTGCCCCTGGATTACTACTACTACTACTACTAATAATAATAATAATAATAATAACACCAATAATACTACTAATAATAATGAGTAGCATTTCAAGTTTACAAAGCACTTCTTATAAGCTATTTCATTTGATCCTCATAACAACTCTGTAAATTAGATGCTATTTTAGAGATGAGGAAATTGAGACTCGAAAAGGTTGCAGAGACTTGCTCTTAAGAGAATATAGTGTCTGAGGCAGGATTTGAACTAAAGTCTTCAAGGATTCCCAGTCCAACGTTCTAAGATAAGAGTTAATGATTCTTAAGGCATTAAGCTGTGTGATTTGATTGGTTTATGGTCATTTGCATATGCTACTAACTTGGTGGACAGCGTTTGCCTATTCATGTCAATTGCTTATATATATTATATAGTATTTATCCTTAACATCCACATGGTTCTTTGTTGTTGTATAAAGCCACTTATTGGCATGTCTTTGTATTGTTTATTTGCTACTACTTTAATTGCATTTGCCTGATACTTTACTGGATACGTCTGTGTATTTGGTGTGTTACTGCTTTCTTAAATACAAATTTAGCTAATACTTGAACAAAATGAAGGCTACAATGTTGGGAGAGTTTTTTGATATAATGGCCATTGAGGCACATAGAGATCTCTTGATCCTAGAAATACACCCTAACTATAAAAATAAGAACCATGTGAGATCACTGAAAAGAGCTACCAAAGATTTGGAAAACTGAACAGTGATTAATAGCAGGGTCAGAATGGAAGACATACTCAGTCTGTTTTTTGTGAATCACCAGACATAGCTCAAGATTTCCTGATACAGAGAGAGTAGGTGATAGGGCCTGGAAATTAATAACTAGACCTAGCCTTTCTGGGACCTCCCCCCCCCACCCGCCTTCCCCACCAAGAAGGGGCAATTAATTAAAAAACTAAAGCCTTAATAGGCAGAGAATATTTTCCAGTAGGAAAACTGAAGGACTTGCTTAAGTCAAGAAGAGACAACTCTTAACCACACAGAGTACTGGCTCTAAATGTCTCAGCTCCCAAGGATGTGAATGTTCTAAGCTAGGAAATTTCTCAGGTTTTCTTGGGAAGAACCAGTAGAAACTTGGGTAGTTCATGAGGCTGCAATACTAGGGTACTGACAAGTATCTGATCTAGCTGGGGAGAATGGTATAAGCCACCAAAGGGCCTGTTTGCATACAGTCGAGCCTGGTGGTCAAAAATCCTGAAAGTATGGATCAGGAATGCTTGCAAAATCTAGAAAGGCAGCTATCTTAGAGGCAGAGAGGATGTATAAGGAATACATGCTAAATTTACAGTGCACAAAGGGCAAAGGCCCATTAAGTTTATAACATGGCAGAGCAGCCAAACACAGAGGCTAGTAGCAAGAATGTAACCCAAGGAAGAAGATGAGGTCAGATGGTTACAAACGAGTAAAAGTTGGTAAGGACACAAGGATGCATTCTGGGAAGATGATGGAGTAGGTCAGAAATTTTCAGGCTTTCCAGATCTTCTCCACAAACAGACAGGAAATCTCCAGGAAATTAAAGTAGAGCAGCAAAAAGAAAGGGATAAAACAGTTGACAACTTGAGAGGACCTTAGAGAAGATTTCAGGGGCTGAAGTTTGGCCTGACCGAGGTGTAAACACCTCCAGGCCACCTCCACTGGATCAACAAATAGACCCTGAGAGAAGCAGACCAGGCCTCAAGAAACTTCATCTCAACTTTCGCCTCACTCAGGGCCTCAAGGAATTTCACCTCATGAGCTTTTACCTCACAAACTTTCAGCCAAAGAACTCAGACACTGAGTGAGAGAAGACTGAAGTGGACCCTGCTCTTTCTGGAAGCCACGCCCAGAGGGGCTGACCAGATGTGATGTGATCCCAGGTCCTGGCTGTGGGCGAGGAGGGCAGTATGTCAAGGAGCAAAAACATTTTTGGGACAGAGCAGCTGGGGTTAGGAGAGGAAGAGAGGAGTCCCTGAGGTTGAGCCCCAGGAAAGAATTCAGAAAACAATAGTAAGAAGGGCCTAAGGCAACATTACCCACAGCTCAGGATTAAAATTTGATAATAATAATAATATTAATCAACATCCAGGAGCCAAGATGGTGGAGTAAGCAGTAAATTGCCACAACTTTCCAAACTGCACTCCAAAACAAATCCTAGAACTGTAGAACCAGCAAAACAAAAACAGGGTGAAGTAATCTGTGAGCCCAAGAAACTTGGAAGATTAGCAGGAAAGGTCTGTCTCACTCAGGCAAAAGGGGAGTGCAGTCCAGGACTGAAAGCATCCCAGCAAACCAGTGGTACATCTTGAGCCCCAGTGCGGTGAAGCAGGCAAACACCAACACCAGGACTCTTCACGTGCCTCTGCATAGCCAGGGAGCTGCTTGCCTCCAGCTCAGAATCACCACATCCTTCAATGTAGAACTGGGCAAAGAAGCAACCTCCAGGGGCCAAATCTCCCTGTGCTTCAGTCTAGCCCTGGGCAAACAGGTAGCCACGAGCAGCCAGATGGCCACAAGCCCCAGGGAAATGCAGAAACACCCCACTGGTCTCAGCACACACCAGACACCACCACTAGGACCCAACTCAGCACCCAGTAATCTACCAGAAACCCTACAGCCTCCAGCAATGCCAGCCACCTCCCACCAGACTCTCTCAGCACCAGACACAAAGCTCCGCCATGGGCCTCGGGGCAATGTCAGTACAGTACCAGATAAACAGCCTACACCTGCAGCCCCTGGCACAAGAAGCTTGAGATAGTGCTCCTTCTACCCTGGAAGCAGAGATCAAGTTTAAAAGAAAGGAAAAAGCCAAAAGAGATGAGCAAAAAGAAATTTAAAAAATTTTAAAAAAAGAACCTGACCGAAGAAAATTATTATGGTGACAGGAAAGATCAAGACACAAATTCAGAAGAGGATAAAAATGTCAAAACAGCTATGGGCAAAACCCCAAAGAAAAACAGGAAGTGGTCTAAAAGCCAGAGAACTTTTAATAACTTAAAAATCAGGGCAGCTAGGTGGCAGAGTGGATAGAGCACTGGCCCTAGAGTCAGGAGGACCTGAATTTAAATCTGGCCTTAGATATTTGACAATTACTAGCTGCGTGACCCTGGGCAAGTCATTTAACCCCAATTGCCTTACCAGAAAAAAAAAACAAACTTAAAAATCATTTAAGAGAGATAGAAGAAAAATTAGGAAAAGAAATGAGATTGATGCAAGAGAGTTATGAAATGATATTGACTCAACAGCTTTGAAAAAGAAAACAACTGCTTAAAAAGCAGAATTGGCAGGACAGCTAGGTAGCGCAGTGGATAAAGCACCAGCCCTAGAGTCAGGAGGACCTGAGTTCAAATGCGGCCTCAGACACTTAGACACTAATGACACTTACTAGCTGTGTGACCCTGGGCAAGTCACTTAACCCCTATTGCCTCACCGAAAAAAAAGTAGAATTGGCAAAATGGAAAAGGAGATACAAAAATGCACTGAAAAAAACAACTCCTTAAAGAGTACAATTGGCCAAATAGAAAAGAAAGTATAAAAGCCAATTGAGGAAAACAACTCCTTAAGAGTTAGAATTGGGCAAGTGGAAGCTAATGACCCTATGAGACATCAAGAATCGATCAGACAAATTCAAAAGAATAAAAAGAAGGAAGAAAAGATCAGAGGTCGTGGAATATGATATTCTGCAATGCTCAAATTCACCTTTACTTGCACCCTCTGTCTACATATATCCCCTCTAGTTGTACTATTAGTAATACAATTTTTAAGAATTACAAGTATAATCTTCCATGCAGGGATGTAAACAGTTTAGCTCTGTTGAATTTCTTATTTTTTTTCTTTTCCCTTTTTACTTGTTTATGCTTCTCTTGGGTCTTGATATTAAAGATCAAATTTTTGGTTTAATTCTGGTCTTTTCTTTAAGAAAGCTTGAAATATTTCTATTTCATTAAATGACCATTTCCCCCTAGATGAGTTATGTTTAATTTTGCTGAGTAACTAATTCTTGATTGTAGTCCTAGTTCCTTTGCCTTCCAGAATATCATATTCCATGACCTCTGATCTTTTAAGGTTGCAGCTGCCAAGTCCTGTGAAATCCTGATTGTGGTTCCCTGATATTTGAATTGTTTCTTTCTAGCCACTTGTAGTATTTTTTCCTTGACTTGATAGTTCTATAATTTGACTATAATGTTCCCTGTAGTTTTAATTTTGGGATGTCTTTCCTGAGATAATTAGTGGATTTTTTCAATGCCTGTTTTGCCTTCTGCTTCTTGAAAATTAGGGCAGTTTTCCTTGATAATTTTTTGAAGGATGCTGTCCAAATCTTCCTTTTGATTATGGCTTTCAGGTAATCCAATGATTCTGATATTGTCTGTCCTGGAACAATTTTCTAGGTCAGTTGTTTTTCCCATAAGGTATTTTACATTTTCTTCCATAAACAGATAAAAAGGGAAAAGAGAGAGAAAAAAAAATTAGGGATTCAAAGAGCTAAACTGTTTACATCCCTACATGGGAAGATTATATTTGTAATTCTTTAAAAAAAAATTGTACCCCTAATAGTTATCTATTTCACATTTCATAATGCTATCTACATCCAGATAATGAACTGATTGACTCTGAATGCACATTGAAGCATTTTTTTCCCTTACTTTACTCTTTTTCATGTTTTTTTTTCCTTTTGATGTATTTCTTCTTTCACAACTGTGGCTAAAATGGAAATACATTTTACATGATAGCACATGTATAACCTACACCAAATTGCCTACCATTTTCAGAAGGGGGGGAGGGAGGCAGAAAAATTTGGAACTCAAAATCTTGTAAAAGTGAACGCTAAAGATTATCTTTACATGTAATTGGGGGAGGGAAATACTATTTTAAAATAAATAATAATAATAATGATATTAAGCTATTAAAAATAAAATAAGACAAATTAAAAATAAAAATGAGTAAGCAAAGGAAGAAGAACCAAACCATTGATAGCTGCTTTAATGTAAAAGAAGATCTGGGTTCATATTCAGAGGAAGATAGGGAGGTTTAAAAAAAAGCCACTCACACCCTAAAGAGCAATGTCAAATGGTCACAAGCCCAAAAAGAAATCTTGGAAGAACTTAAGAAGGAATTCAAAAATCAAATAAGAGAGAATGAGGGAAATTTCTTAAAAAATAAAAGTAATTCAAGAAAATTATGAAAAGAGAGTTAACCAATTGGAAAAAGAGACATAAAATCTTAAGGAAGAAAATAAAAAGAAATTTTTAAAACCAAACAAGAAAGAACAAGGAAAAATTAGAATAAAAAATGAGAGCAATCCAAGAAAATTATGAAAAGAAAGTTAACCAATTAGAAAAAGAGATACAAAATCTTAAGGAATACAATAACTCCTTGATAACTAGAATTGGGCAAGTGGAATTTAATTATATTGTAAGGCACCAAGATTAATAAAACTAGCAAAAAATGGAAGGAAATCTGAAACATCTCTTTAGGAAAAAAACTGATCTGGAGAGCAGATTGAGGACAGACAATGTAAGAATTGTTGGACTACATGAAAGTTATGATAAAAAAAAGAATCTAGATACAATATTACAAGAAATTATTAAGGATAATTGTCTAGAACAGTTCTAGAATAGGCCTGCATAACATATGACCCATGGGCTGCTTACAGCTTGCCAAAGGACTTCAGGCTGCCCGTGAAAAATGTAGGGTGACCTGCAGCAACCATCGTCAGTCTGTCTCTAGTCTAACCTATCCTAAGAAGTTTACAAGTTGTTCAGGTCTGTTCTGAACAAGAAGGTAAAGTACAAATAGAAAGAATCCACCCATCACCACCTGAAAGAGATCCTAGGAAGAAAATTTACAGGAATGTCATGGCCAAGTTTCAGAATTGCCAGGTTAGAGAGAAAATATGGCAAGCAACAAGGAAAAAAAAAAGAATTTAAATACTGCTGAAAAACAAATGAGATTTCATAAGATCTAGCAGCTTCTACACTAAAAGACCATGAGTATTAGAACATTATATTCTGAAGAGCAAAGGAACTGGGGCTGCATTCAAGAATAAGTTATCCAGTAAAGTTGAGTATAACCCTGAATGAAAAACAAAAGGGCATCTGATGAACTGAAAACCTTTCGGGTATTTATAATTAAAAAAAAAAAACAGAACTCAATGGAAAATTTGATTTAAAAAAAAGATTCAGAAGAAATATAAGAAAATCATTAAAGACTAATTGTAAGGAACTGATTAGGGTCAAGCTGGTTATTTATGATATGTGAAAATGTTATTAATATTAGTAATTATTAGTCATTATTATTAGCAATAGCATTCTTAAAACTGTTATCATTACTAAGGTAGTTTCAAAGCAATGTTGGAGCTGAGTTGTATATGATGAGGTGATTCTAAAAAACAAAATTGGGTAGGAAAAGTTTAAAAGGAGAAATTATTTCATAAAAACAGGGCATGAAAGAAAGAACTAATACAGAGGAAGCAGATGGGGTGGAGAGCTGGTAATATTGTAATCTTTTACTCTCAAATGAATTGAAGAGAAAAGAATGTATATATCTGAAGAGATTTAGAGGTTTTCTGAATTTCTAGAAAGGTAAGAAAACTGGTGGACAGGGTAGAGGAGTAGCTTTTAGAAGGGTATATTGATTAAGATTAGAAGGGTGGCATAAATAGATAAAGGAGGGAATAAGAGGGTAAGGGGAGAAGATAAAGTAACTGGGATAGGGTGAAAAGAGAGGTTGAGAAGGAAAATAATAAAAATAACATGGAGATAAATTCACAAATAGCAATTATAACTTTGAATATGAATAGGAAATGAATTGAGGAATGGCTGAACAAGTTGTGATGGAATACTATTGTGCTATAAAAAATGATGAGCTCAATGATTTTAGAAAAACATAGAAAGACTTGCACGAAATAATGAAGAGTAAAATGAGCAGCACCAAGAGAAGACTGTATACAGTAACACATAATGACTTTGAGCAAATTATTTTGTCTATTATAAATACCCAAATTAACTATAAGGAAGATATGAAGATGCCATCTGCATTGAGAGAAAGAACTGATGAATGGAAGTATGTATAGAATAATTTTATACACACATATACACATATATATATATATGTATTTTATACATATGCCTATTTGTGTCTAATGGTAGTCATCTCTAGAGTGGGGGCAGGGGAGAAGAAAGAAAAAAATTATATAACTTTGTTGAATATTTGAAAGGAATAGCAAATTGTGTATTATAGATTTGCAGTTTCATGTACAATCACATTTCTATTATACTACATTATGGAAATGCTTGTTTTATTCAATAAATTAAAAATAAAATTTAAAAAAAGGACACAGGGATCTATCAAGGACATTTGCTAGGTATTGCTAGAGTTGAATTGTGACCCATTCCTGAGGACAATAGAAAACTTGAGAAATGATTTCTGATTCAGGAAAATCTAACTTCAACTACTTCTATATCTTTTCATTCATGGACCATCAAACTAAAGCAAAAGAACTCCACTTATTTCACAAATTACAAGGCAATAGTCTACAGAAAACCTATTGAAAAATGAAACTGACAAAGCCATTCCATTTGAAAAGGCACAGGATCAGGGAGACAGAGTTCATAACAATTCGATATAATAACAACAGTAGAGAACAACCAAAGGCGAAGAACTATCTTTTGGTTTGGATGGCCATGAGTGGTAGATGCCTCTGAGGGAGTTTGCTGAACAGATGAATTCCAAAGAGCAGAGATGGATCCAGAGATAGAGGTCAGTCTTAATCCTCCAACTTGCAAGATTGACATCATCATCAGTGGTTTATGGGTTCATGCATTCTGGACTCATTGAGTCTCACATAATGGTGACAGTGAAACCTTTTGACCCAAAGATTCCACTTCTAGGCCTATACCCAAAGAGGTCATTGATCAAAAGAAAGTCCCAAAGTAGATTGGGGAAAAGCTAAACAAACTGTAACACATGAATGTCTTAGAATATTGCTCTGCTGTAAGAAATGATGAAAATGAGAAGCATGGAAATATTTAAATGAACTGATGCAGAGTGAAGTAAGCAGAGCCAGGAAAACAACATATACAATGATGACAACAAGTGAAATGAAAATACAACAAAAACATTAAAACTTAACTTTGCAAAATTATAAAGAATGTGTTTGGTCCCAAAGAAGAGATATGAAAGGAAAGGGAATCTTCCTCTGATTCTTTGCAAAAGTGGAGGTGGGGGGAGAACCTTTGAATGTGTCGTATAACATCAGATTTTTTTTCAATGCATTAATCAGTCTTATGTATTTTTTTTCTCTTCTTCCTCTTTTCTTTTCTTTTTGAAATTCTATGCTATAACATATGGTCCTCTGGGAAGGGAAGGAGACAGGTACAGGGAGAAATATAGATGCTATAAAAATAAAATACATTAATAAAATAAACTTTTGAACCCACTCTTCAGAATAGTGGATCTCCAGTGATTAGAGACAACTGGGTAGCACTGGGTCTGGAATCAGAAAGACCTGAGTTCAAATCCATCCTCAAACACTTCACTAGCTGTGGATCCTGCGCAAGTCATTTAACCCCATTTGCCTCAGTTTCCTCATTGGTAAAATGAGAATAATAATAGCACCTATCTCACAGGGGTGTTTTGAGGAACAAATGAGCAATTGTGGAGTGCTTAATGCAGTGCCTGGCACATAGAAAGTGCTATGCAAATGTTAGTTACTAATGTATTCCAATAATTATATGAAAAACAATGGTGGAAAATATCTTTACAAACTACAAAAAGACAGAGTAATTTTTTTAGAAGTACCTATATTTGGGATACATCAGAGTAAGCTTGAAGTTTTTTTTTTCCTTTTTTAAGTGAAAAATTTTATATTCTTTTCCAATTGCACATAAAAATAATTTTAACACTCATTTTTTAAAATTTTGAGTTCTAAATTCTCTCCTTCCCGTCCACTCTCCTTGAGAAAGAAAGCAATTTTATATAGATTGTACATGTGCAGTCATGGAAAATATATTTCCATATTAGCCATGTTGCAAAAGAAAACACAGACAAAAAATATCAAGAAAAATAAAGTAAAAAAAGAAAGTATGCTTCTCTCTGCATTATTGAAGTTTCTTAATGAAGTTGTTGATGTTAACAATGGAGTCCAACAGTGTGGCTCTGCTATGTCCAGACCTACCAATTGTCTCTGAACTGTCCTTAACTGAAACCAATTCCAGCTTCTTTAGAGGGATGCAGCAGGATACTGTGAGTAACAGAGTAGCACTTTGACCATCCATGGAACCAGTGCAAAAACTTAGAGGAATCTTTGTTTGTTCTTGGGTTTTTTTTAAATTGTTGTTGATACCTTTTTATGTTATCTTCATCTTTGAATAGTGTATACCTTTCCTGCCCTCTATTCAACAAACTGCTCTTTGTAATAAAGAGTTTTAAAAGAGAAAAAGAAAGCAGTTTAGCAAAGCAAACCAATACATCTATCAAGTGTGATAATATATGTAGATTTCCAACTGGTCTCTCCCCTCCAAAGAAGGCAGGGAGGGGCAATTTCTCATCTCTTCTTCAGGTTGTTTATTCAGATAATTAAACAGCATCCAGTTGCCTTTTTTTGTTATTGCTTTTTCCATATAAATTACTCTAGTCATTAGATATATTGTTTTAATAGTTACACTTATCTCAGTTTGCAGCAGTTCTTACGTCCTCTCATGCTCTTCTGACTTTTTTCATATTCATGCTTTGTCACAGCATAGTAATATTTCATTCACATATTCATGCACCACAGTTGGTTCCAATATTCTCTAATCAATGGGCATCTAATTTGTTTCTAGCTCTTTGTTGTTACAAAAGTGTTGCTAAGTATGTCTTGGTGCATATAGGGCCTTTCTGTCCCTGACTTCTTTGGGGTATATGTATAGCAGTGAGATGCCTGGGCCCAAGAATATGATCATTTTAATCACCTTCTTAGGATCCTTCCACACTGCTTTCCAGAAATGATTGCATCAAGGTACAGCTCCACCCGTAGCCTAAGAGTGTGCTTTTCTTTCCACAATCCCTCCAATATTCATTATTCCCATCTTTTGTCATCTTTGCCACTTTGAGGTAAAATTTCAGAGTTGGTTGATTTTTATTTCTGTTACTATTAGTGCTTTGCAGCAATCTTTCTTATGGTTATTAATAGTTTGCAAATATTCTTTGGAGAACTATTTCTTCACATCCATAGATAACTTGTCCACTGGAGAATGGAGTACTGGATCTTCCTGCTCCAGGGTAGATCTTAGAGAGTTTTACTTCGATGATCCTCCAGTGCCTGAAAAATAAAAGCATTAGTTGAGGAAGAAGCCCAGCAGGAAGGCAGATGTGTTTCTCATTGTAAGAGTAGCATGTCAGATGTACCTAAGGAGGAACTCATGAATTTACCTTATTGACTCCTAACCTCTCTAAAAGAAATCAAGGAAATAAAGGCTTTGGCAGGCATCAATAAGTCTAGAACTATAACTTACCATTGTAGAGGCAATTTTCATCCACACCATCTCCAAGGAATCCCATCCCCTGAGCATTTTAATCACCTATTGATTAACATGCCAGAGACACCGAGACCTTTTCAGAAAATTCAGCATAGTCAGTGTATGGCATTTCTAGTACATGAGTACCATTCCACCAGAAATGATACCACAGGCTTTATTCAATACTTATTGATGTTTGGTCACAAAATATACCTGCTTATTGATTTATGCTTTGGAATCCAAGAAGATGGAAAAGATGCAAATTCTCATAGCAAAGTACATCTCTCCGCAGAGAGATCATCTGAAAGACTCTTCCTCATTAGCCATGACTTCATCTCAAAAAAAAAAAAGCTATGACAAAAACAAATACTGGTGAGATGTGTGGGTTCAGTTTCAAGAACTTTAGCCAGTGACAGTCTTGCTGGAAAAAACCTTAGTGTGTAGCAAACATACAAGTTATCAGACTGATGGAAAATCACTCCATACCAGCTAATTGAGGGATGAGACATTTTGTCTGTTTACAGAATAACTGCAGTGAGTGGATGGAACCCTCCCAAAACAATTCACAGAAAACAATTCCTTTTGGGAAATTAGTCAGAATACCTTATGTATAAGTGATGGAAATGATGGACAGTTAACTAGATGGACTCTGAGGAAAAGAGACTACCTACCAGTTGGAGAGAGCCTGCCAGAGCCAAGCGATGGCTCAGAAGTTGAATTGTTTTGTTGTATTTTGTTTTTGACCACACAAAAAAATATATAATTTTGATTTAAGATGTGAACTGTCATATTGCAGGCATGCTGTGTAGTAATAGAGTCCCTGCTAGAAGATTTCCCAGACCAGAATCCCAAAGCTGAGTTACCTGAGTCAGTCCCTTCTTTCTGTGGTCTTTCTTGCTCAGTTTCTCTCCTGTGCATTTTCTGCCTTCTCTTCCTTCTCTTTTATTCTCTTCCTCTTTTTCTTCCCCCTTTTGTGCTTCTCTCTATTTCCATCTTTCTCCTACTCTACCTTCCTCACCAAAGAAATCAGACAATAAGGAAGTAAGATCCCTATTGTCTAGTTCCTTGCCTTTCTCCCAAGTTCATGCTTAAATGCAAAGGCATTACCTTGGTGCAATCATAGAAATTTTTAGCTTCAAGTCTGCCTTCTTCTGCCACTTATTCACTGAGTCAATCTATCAATGCTTGTCTCCTCGAACTTCTTCTTTTCTTACATACACAATATTCTCTGCCTTGCCACCTCCCCTACAAAACACAAACACTAGAATTTCTTTTCCTCCATTGTCCCAGCTAGTCTAACCTTCTAATTTCTTCCTTTCCCATAATTAATTACACATGAGCTTATACAAACACATTTGTTTACATAGTATATACAAAGATTGACATTTTGTCTACAGAGTACTAAAATACAATGGAGAAATTTTTATCAGTGGGAGACAACTCCTGAGTTAAATGACTATTGGGTGCTATAGCATGAGGAGTCAAGCCAGTAAGCATTTATTAAGCACTGTGCTAATCTGAGGACACAAAGGCAGGAAAAAATATAGAGTTCTTATTCTCTAGTAGCTCATGGGGGAACCAAGAAGCAAATCATTATGTAAAAGCAATGTATACATAGTACAAATTGATATTCTCAGAAGGAAGACTGGGAGAGACTTCTTACAGACAATGGACTTAAGCTGAGATTTGAAGAAAGCCAGGAAACCTAGGAGACAGAGATGAGGAGGGAAATAGTTCCAGGGATGAAGGCCAGCCAGTGAAAATACAAAGTCAGGAAATGGAGTGTCTTGTGCAGGAAATAGCAATGAGGCTTGACTGCAGAATACATGTAGCAGAGTAAGGTGTAAGAAGACTGGAAAGGTAGGAGGGGGCCAAGCTAGGAAGAGCTGTAAAAGCCAAACTGTGTATTTTATATTTGATCCTGGGGGTGATAGGGAGTCAATGGAGTTTATTAAAGGGTGGCATGGTCAGACCTTCACTTCGGAAAGATCACTTTAGTGGATGAATGGAGGGTAGACTGGAGTGGGGATAGACTTGTGGCAGGTAGATCCCCAAGCTGGCATTGCAGTTGTTCAGATGTGAGGTGAGAAGGGCCTGCAGCAGGGTAATGGCAGTGTTAGAGGAGAGAAGAGGGCATATGCAAAAGATATTTACAAAAGTAATATGGCACATAACCCTTCTGAGCCTCAGTTTCCTTATTTATAAAATGAGGGAGTTGTATTAGATAACCTCTATGGTCCTTTCAACCTATAAATCTGTGATATTTTGATCCTTCCTAAGCAAATATAGTACTTTGCATAACCCAGATTTGAACATTAAAGTATGTAGTTCCATCACAGGGTTAAATACATCTCATAATGAAGCATCTTTAATACTTACAGAATGTACTGGCAAGAGGATTAGATTACTTGGAACAAATGTTTGTAAACTGATCAAAGTTCTTTAAACATACAGAAGAAAAAAGCACCTTTAAAAACCACCAAGTAGATGCTTTGTAGCAAATTCAGCTCTTAAACTGAGGCATTTGGATTGATCTTATAGGCATTTACCAAGGACAAGGACCATATTTCTTCTTTTGATTTCTTTAACTGTATGCCTGACTTCTGACCACTTGACTTCTGAGATGGAAAAGTAGTGAGTTGCTCTAGATTTGCTAGGTTGATGTAGAACCTTGAACTCAGTGGTTGCTTAATAATATAGTTCAAATCTGTTAATAAGAGTTCAAATCTGGCCCAAGACACTTACTATCTGTGTGATCCTGGGCAAGTCACCTAATCCCATTTGCCTCAGTTTCCTCATTTGTAAATTGAGCTGGAGAAGGAAATTGCAAACCACTCTAGTATCTTTGTCAAGAAAACAAAGACTTGGACATGACTGAACAACAACAAAGCCTCCTAATCCTTTTTAACTAGTAAATGTGTATTGGGGGTGTGGGGAGATGGCAATGGAAGAGAGAGGAGTGAAGTGAGTGTGGAAATCACCTAGTCCAATATCTTCATTTTACTGACAAAGAAGGCTTTGAGAGGCTTAATAACCTCAAATAATTTGCTGAAATAATACAGATACATCATTACAATATGTATTGGTCTCCGTAGCTAGCTTCTTCCTGCATGCAGAAGACAGAGAAACACAATTCCATCATACTCTTCTCCTAACCTGGCCTCTTGCTGACTGTAAGGGATGGAGAAGGAAGCCATTCCATCCTGTTCCCTCTACCTATATCTTCTGGCCTGTGACTTCTATTCCTGAGTGCCTCGATGGAGAAAAATTCCACTCCATCAAGGTCCCTCCACAAATCTCCTTGCCTGACCCAGACTGCCTTCTGCCTAAAGAGGAGAAATGCTTCCACAGGCAAGAGAGAAACACTTGCACCTGATTCTATTGTGTGCTGGTCTCAGCTGGACCGGCCTCTCCTTGCCTTCTGGACACCCTGCCTGCCTGCAGGAAAACACACATACACACACACACACACACACACACTCTTCCATCTCATACTTGTCTCCTCCTGATTTCAAGGAACAGAGAGAAATGCCATTCCTCCCATCCTGACCTGTCCTTTTCCTGCCTGCAAAAGTAGAGAGAAAGAGAATTTCCATTGTGTTCCCTCCACATGTCTCCCAGCCTAGCCTGGACCTCTTGAAAGGAAAAGAGAGAAATGACATGTCATCAGCTCCCCACACTACTCTCCTCACCTGAGCTGCCTAAGGCCCTTCAAGGACTCCATCCTGAAGCCAAACTTGTAGGGATGCTGATAACCCACTCAACTCATTCCTCAGTGGTTAACAAACTCCCACCCAGTCATGAGGTCCCCATCCTAATGATTCTGAACCCACAGCTGTCATTATTCAGACCTCTCTGTGTCTCAGTTTCCCCATCTGTAAAAGGAGGCCGAACTCCATGTTCTCTGTGGTCCTTCCCAGCTCTAAATTTATGCTCCTAGAGCCAGTATTCTCCTAGCCACACAGGTTCCCAACATTGAGGTCATCCTCACCTCTTTATTCTCCCTCACCTATCCCCTTGTCGAGTCAGTGGTCAGATTCTGTTGATCCTAACTGCACAACATTTCTTCCCCATCCCCCCTTTTCTCTGCTCATACAACCACCACCCTCGTTCTGCACTAATCACCTCTCTCTTGAATGATTGAACAATCTCCCAATTGTTCTTCCTGACTCAAGCTTCTCCCCACTCCAATCTTTTTTCTGCACAGCTACCTAATATTCTGAATAATTATTATGTTAATTATATTATTATGTTAATATTATTAATAATACTCCTAAATTAGCCCATCTTGCTATGCCATCACTTTGCCAAAGAAGTTCCAAGAGGTTCTCTATTGTTATTAAGATAAAATATAAACTCCTCTGTTGGACAATTGAAGCTCTTCACAATCGGGCTCCAGTCTACCTTCCTAGGCTTCTTCCTCATTATTCCCCTTCATAGCAGCTAGGTGGTTCAGTGAGATGTGTGGGCCTGGAGTCAGGAAGACCTTAGTTCAAATCCAACCTTAGACACTCACTAGCTGTGTGACCCTGGACAAGTCACTTAACAAATCACTTTTTAAGTTTGTCTTAATCCACTGGGGAAGGAAATGACAAACCACTCCAGTATCTTTGCCAGGAGAACCCCATGAGGGTCACAGAGAGTCAGACACAACTTGAACAAGAAGCTGAACTGCCTTACTTGCTGTCCCTATCTCTCCAATTCTCTCCAATCTCAGGCTGCACCACCCCACCCCACCATGTGCTTGGTCTAAACTCTACAGAACAAGACACCTGTCCCCGGACAAGCTGATCACCAGAAATTTCCTTGAAATGATGTTTAACTTGCCTTTAACTCACCACCTCCCAACTCCCTCAGCCTCCTCTTCTCTCTGATGGGAGAGCTGGAGAATGGAACACTAAATTCCATCCTGAAGCCAAACTTGTAGGGATGCTGATAACCCACTCAACTCATTCCTCAGTGGTTAACAAACTCCCACCCAGTCATGAGCTCCCCATGCTAATGATTCGCAACCCACAGCTGTCATTATTCAGACCTCTCTGTGTCCACTATGGAGGGCAGAACCTAGACTCTCAAAGACTAGCAGTTACCTACGAATGTTGAATTTTATTGGTGGAAGCTCTTCCTTAAAACAATAATCTTGAGCCTATACCCAAAAGATAGCAAAATAATTGAAGAAGGGGTATTAGATGAGATTCTGTGATGCTATGATCTGCCTAAGGTCACATAGAAAGTTAATAACAGTCTCAGAACTAGAATGCAAATGTTCTGACTTCTAGTCCAATTTAAAGGAAAAAAAAGCTTTTACAAAGAGCTATTTACTGCAAAGGTGCAGCAATAATAAAATTACAAACATTGTCCCCCAATACTTGTGGCATACTCTTCCCTATATCACCTTGGTCCCTGGGGAAAGAGGGCTTAAATTTAAAGCAGTTTCTACCAAACATTCACTCACCAAGTTCTTTTCCAAATATAGTGTGGCTGATGGATTAGTTGTCATCACTTCCTACTGATGGATAGGGTCAAGAAGATCCATTTTCAAGGCCTCTGCCATTACATCACCTGTGCTTAGCCTCTGGCAAATCCCAGCATGGACTCTAGCTCCCATTACTCTGACCTTCTGAAACGCAAAATCATGGCCATTTACAACAAACCTTCACCTAAAAAACAGGAAAGAATAAATGCAAAGAGGAAAAGAACCAATCCCCATATGGATGGGCCACATGCAAGTCCCAGAGAAAGGAGAGTGGAGAAGAGGGCCCAAGGCTTCTCTCCATCCAAAGTCTTTCAACATGATTCTCACTCCCTAGGGACAGGAAAGAGTCCAACACCCAGTGTTCTCTTTACAATTCTATATTGTCTTGCAACTCTTCATAAAGAAAAGTCTGAATGAGAACATCTTTCTTGACTAACCACTGATTAGACCACCTTGCCTGATAGATGTTGAAATAAAATTCTTGAGACAATTGAATGCTAAGCATGTTAGAGCCAATTTCCAAAAAGGTCACCAAGCCACTTTACCCCAAGATGATCAATTCTACTAATCTATGCTGACAAAAGGTCAATCTAAGTTATACTCCCTCCATATATATCCCTATGCTATGACCCTATGGTCCATGTGGTTTCCTCATCTTGAATCTATCACTCATTGAGGCCAATTTCCAAACAGGCCACCAAGCCACTCTACCTCAAGATGATCAGGTCTAATAATCTATACTGAGAAAAGGTCAACCTACACTCCCTTCATATCCTGAAACACTGACCCCATGACCCATGCATAGTTTCTTCATTCTTCACTCATCACTAAGACTTCATGTAAGTAAAGAATGTTAGCTATTCTCATCAGATAGAAACGGAAATGATTTATTTTGAGAACTCTGCCTTGCATTGCTGTCAAATTCTTTGTGTGGGATTCAGGGATCTGTATACTGGAAAAAAGGGTAATTCCTAAAACAGCTTTACTCTGAGTCCCCCATCTTTCTCTCCATTGCTTCTTTCTGAACTTCCAATATCCAATCTCATGTGCATCCTTGAAATTCATCGTTTAGTCCAGTTTTTTAAAATACCATTAACTTTCTAAAAGGAGTGCACTGTGCCATTCTTACTCCAGAGGTCTGGCCTCTGGGCTGAGCAAGAACCATGGCTGAGTATGGTCTAGGACATCAATTAAACCATTCCCTTTTGGAAGAGGGGAGAAAAGTGTACGGAAGGACACGTGGACGTGGCCCAAGGGGAGAACAGGTACATAATCTACTAAAACCAATGCCAGGAACAGGGCAGACAAGTCAGTGAGAAGAAAAGGGCCAAGACAATATGTATCATAGAAGCAAGTCAGGCTCAAAACCACAAGTCCACAGGCATCCTAGGATAACAGCTTTAGAACTAGAAGGGACCTTAAAGATTGTATGGTCAGTTCTCCCTTCTCTTTTGAGAAGGAAATTGAGGCCCAGAAAGGTTAATTGATTTTCACACAAGATCATACAGGAAAAATCAAGATTTGAACTCAGCTCCTCTGATTTCCAAAGAAAGAGCCTGAATTCGCTTTGTCACACTCAAGGACCTCATGGACACATACACATTCTAAGCTAGATTGTGTGCACTCTGTTCTCTACCCTCCAGCCTCACCCAGACTCTTTTCAGTTGTCCCTCCTTCATTAAACTCCCTGGAGTTCACTCAGGGGAGCGGGCATGTACAGCTCCGCTCTGAAAGCAAGAAGAATTTGAAACTTCTGCCTTAGGGAGTAGGGAGTGGTTTTGGACAACAGTATCCATGCCAGTGTGTATTATGTATGGACGGAAACATCCTGCTCATCAGTAAGGAGCCTTCCTGTGCCAGACCACCAGGGACCTGCTGCTATTGAAAAGCATTTCTGAGTCAGTACAAAATGTTTTCTCCTATTTGCTCAAGAAACCTTAGCCTGGCCCTCCCTTCCCTAGTGTCTTAGTACCACATCTGTCATTTCACACTTCCCCGGTGACTAAATAATGCACTCAGAGATATTCGTACACTAGACTATGAATGCAGCTGCTCCCCAGAAACTGCCAGAAGCAGCAAATGAAATCATAGGAGCACAAGGGCCAGCCCAACGAAAGAACAATGGTCTGAGGTACTTTCTCAGCTTCCAGCTTAAAATGGCAGCCAATTCTTGAAGAAGTTTTTTGGTTTTTGTTTTTTTTCCTACTCAAGGGATAGGTTCCCTTTGAGGGGTCAAGGAGAAGCACATTCTTTGTCCTTTATGTTGACCCCAATAGCCAAGGTGAGAATCAGGTTTTGTTGGGACAGATCTAGTTTTCTATGACCTGTACCAGAGGGGCAGGTGGCCCAACTGTTGGCCACTCCTTACAGCTAAAGACACACTGTGAAGTGATGTTCTTGGCTTTGTGAATTGCCATAAATGAAATTGATAAATCTGATTGATAAAGTATTGCATCTAAACTAAGATTATAAGGGTGCCTTGTGAATTCAATATTGTAAGAAAAAAATTGAGATCTAGGGATTAAAAAGTAAATTCCAAGGGCTTAACAGTTTATAAAGTAGGCTAGTAGCTCTAGAATAAGGCTTAATATATATAGCCCAACCGTTTGAAGAGAAGAAACATTTGAGATTAAAGCTGGAACATTAAGTTCAATTTAGTAAGTTTTTTTTTTTTTTTTATGGAAAGGCTCTATGGTTATAACTGGCATGAGGAACTCTAGTTGCAAAAACTCTCCCAATACATAACTCCACTAGCTCTGCAACTTATATTCTTAGAGAATTGCCTGAAGGCAATGAGAGTTTAAGTGACTTGCTCAGCATCACCTAACTTGTGTCAGGGGAGAACTT
The DNA here is from genome assembly GCF_003287225.1 of Phascolarctos cinereus. Classification (NCBI taxonomy): domain Eukaryota; kingdom Metazoa; phylum Chordata; class Mammalia; order Diprotodontia; family Phascolarctidae; genus Phascolarctos; species Phascolarctos cinereus. The sequence goes on along the minus strand of NW_027555736.1, from coordinate 246,421,118 downwards.
GAACCCCTGACTAAAACTAGATCTCCAGCCACTTCATCATGCTACCTCTCAAAGTGTAAATTTAATAGCTTAAAGGCAAAGTCCTATACTCATCATAAAAAATCAATTTCATAAGTAAATAATAAGGGAGGATAGGCACTAATTTGCTTGAAAAGATTATGTGGGTTTTAGGGCAGCTAGGCGATGCGATGGATAGAGTATCAGGCCCGATGTTAGGAAAGCCAGAGTTCAAAATCAGCCTCAGGTCCTTACTGGCTATGTGACCCTGGCAAGTCTCTTCACTTTTGTTTGCCTCAGTTTCCTCATCTGTAAGATAAGAATAACATCATCCACCTCCCAGGGTTGTTGTGGGGATCAAATGAGTTAATAATTGTAAATTACTCAGCTCAGTGCCTGGCACATGGCAACCACTATATAAATATTAGCCATTATTATTAGAGTGCTACAAGTTTGTTATGGGTCAACAGTGTGACATATCAGATAAGAAAACTAATGCAATCTTTGGCTGCATTGAGAGCGAGAGTGTCCAGGACTAAGGTGAGTGTCCTGCTGGATTCTGCCCTGGCCAGACCACAGGTAGAACACTGCATTCAATTCTATTTTAGGAAGGAACCTGATGAACTGAGGAGAGATTCCTTAAGAGGACAATCTAGATAATTGAAGGCTTCTTTTCTTATATTATATGAGGATCTGTTAAAAGAATTAGCATTTAAAGCTCTTGGTAGCCTGGCCCTTTCCTATCTTTCTCACACCTGGCTCCCCTGCACACACTCTATGATCCAATTACATTGGGTCTGAATGCTGTACCTTGTGCACAAAACCCCTTTTCTGTGCTTTTGCACTGGCTGCCCCCCATGCCTGGAAGACTCTCATTTCTTACCTCTTCCCCTTACTTTCCTTGGCTCCCTGCAAATCTCAGCTCAAATTCCACCTTCTAAACCTTTCCAGAATTTTCCTAGTCTCCTCAGATTCTCATACCTCTAATATTACCTCTCATCTACACAATATAGCTTGTATTGTACCTAGTTGTTTTCATGTTCTCTTCCTCATTAAAATGTAAGCTCCGTGAGGGCAAGAACCTCATTTTTCTCTCTTTGTATCCCCAGAGCTTGCACAGTACCTAACACATAATAAATGTTTACTACAAGAGAAGGGAACAAATATTTATTAAGCACCTAATGCGTGCCAACAATTTTACAAAAATTATCTTGTTTGATACTCACACATTGATGTTATTATTATCTCTACATTAGAGTTGAGTAAACTGAGGCAGAGATTACATGGCTAGCAACTGTCTGAGGCCAGATTTGAACTCAGGTCTTCCTACTCCAGGTCTATCTCTCTATCCACTATACCACGTAGCTGTGATTGATTACTTGGTTGGTTGAATTAAGAATGTTTCATCTGGAGAAAAGGAGAGTTGGAGGAGAAAGGATATGATAGCTGTCTTCAGTTATCTGAAGGGCTGTTATATAGAAGAGGAATGAAATTTGTTCTTCTTGGTCCCCAAGGATGGAACTAGGAGCGAGAATGAAAGTTTCCAAGGAGCAAGTGTAAGCTTGGTGCAAAGATCTTCCTTTCATTTATAATTACCCAAAGCTTGAACAATCTGTTTCAAGAAATAGTGGGATTCTTTCCCCAAAGGGCTTCAAGGAAAAGCTGGCTATGTTGTCAGGGATGTCACAAGGGAGGATTCAGATATGGATTGGACTAGATGACTCCTGAGGTCCCTTCCACCTTGGAAATTCTGTGAGAGCTCTTTAAGGACCATCGTAACACTGGAGCTCATACAGAGGAACATGAAGGGAAAAGGGGAAGGAAAAGCAGGTTTCTTGTTGAAAGGGTCCTGGATAAATCAGGCTAACAGCTTCCCTTCCCACTGACACAAACCAGTCCTGACCAGAGACAGTGGAGAAGAGAAATGAAGTAATTCTTTCCAATTCTTGCCAAATCCCTCCTGACCTGTTCCCACTCCTTGAGCACCCCTTGCTGGTCCACATTGACTAAGGGGAAACGTATGCACTTCCTTGCTTTCTGATTCCTTTCAGATCTCTCTCTAGTTTCATGTAATCTCTAACGAACCTTCATTTTTTTTCTCTACACCTCTCCTGCAATACATATTTCTAATCTTTTCTTCTTTCCCTATTCCCTAATGCCCAGATCCTTCCATATATTCATTGTTTATTCAACCAGTCACATGAAAATAAGAATGTAAGGCTGGAAAAGGGCCCTAGAGCCTCCTAGTGACATCTCTCTTTCCCATCTTTTGCTTCTCTCTGTGTACAATCCTCTAGACTACAGTCAAAGGTTGACTATTGGGATAGGAAGAGGGGAAAAAATAATTGGCACAAGGATTTACCTAAGAAAGGTCTTGATAAAATGGAATCTTTTTTAAAGGCAGCAGAATAAAATTAGGAGATAATTTAGAAAAATTCAGATTGGGAAAGTTCTTGTAAAACTGCAAAAGAAGCAAAGTGCTTTTTTCTGGAGTCCAAATCTCCAGGACAGTGGGTCAGGGCAAGTTTCCCATTATATAACCCATGCCTGCCTTACCAAGTGGTTCTGCAAAACCTGTTTTCTAAATCACAACTTTTTCTCTGGCTGTTGCTCAGCATTGAGAAAATGTACTTCAGAGACATATGGAATTATGACAAACTCTTTTCATGCCATTTAGTGGGCTTGACGGAGGATAGACAACAGTATAGTTAGGTGATTTTGGAACAGATTAAATGACTGGAATCAAGGAGAAGCATTAAAATGAGTTGATTTAATCTTGGAAGAGATTCTCTAGTGGAGTGCCCCAGGGATCTGTCCTCAGCCCTGTGTTGTTTGATATTTTTTTCAATTACTTGGATTACTTGGATAAAGGGCATCCACGGCTATCAAATTTGCAAGTGACACAAGTCTTGGAGGGATTGCTAACACATTAGATGGATGACACAGATGCCAAACATTTTGAAAGGCTAAAACAATGAGTCAAATTGAATAAAATTAAATATTGAAAATTGTAAATTCTGCAATTTGGTTTTTTAAAAATCGATTTTGCAAGTACAAGATGGAAGAGATATGGCTAGACCACTATTCCTAAGGAGAGTTTATTAGATAGTAAATGACCACTCAAAATGCTAATGTTTTGCTAGATTGCATTGAGAGCAATTATGCCCGGAATGAGAGAATAGTTCCACTATACTTGGCACTAGTCAGGACAAATCTGCACTCTAACTGTATTAACTATAGTTTAATAAGAACAGTAATAGACTTTTGGGCACCATGTTTTAGGAAAGACATAGAGAGGCTAGAGAACATCTCAAAGAGAACAAGTAAAATGGTGAGACAATTACCTGGAGAGTATACTAAAGGACAAATTAAGGAATGTGTACATCTAGCCTGAAAAAGTGAAGACATAAAGATCCATGGTTGGGACTTGGGGGGACAGCCCTGAAGGGCTTTTATGTGGAAAAAAGAATTAGATTTGGTCTGCTTGGCCTCATGGGGCAAAAATAGAAGCAATTAGTGAAAGTTGGGAATGGGGAACATAGATTTACTCTTGATGTAGGAAAAAACTCCTAATAATTAGAGCTGTCCAAAAGAAGAATGGAATGCCTCTTGGGATAGTGGGTTCCCTTTCATTGGATGCTTTCAAGCAAAAATGAATTGTCTGCTTTTTCAGAATGTTGTAGAAGGGATTTTTTGTTAGGTAAGGATTCAACTAGTCAGCATCTAAATTACCTTCCAAGATTCAGATTCTGTGATTCTCTGAATCACAGAGTTGGAAAGGATCTCTGAAGGCAAAAGATCCAACCTGTACCCATGGCATGAACCATATGTATGTGATTAATACACAGTCATATGGTCACTGCTTAAAGTCCTCCAGTAACAAGGAACTTACCATCTCCTAATCTTGTTCATCCTATTAAATTTGTTAATTCTGTTCATGAGATGAAAGCAGTAATACTTTCATGATTAGCATTTCTGTCTGTATAGAAATAAGCTACCTTTTCCTTACCTATAAAAACTCAAACACAGAATAGAAACTATCCATCTCCGCCTCCCCTCTCAAAAAATTCCATTTTTGTGCAGTTCTAATGGTTATTTGTCCTACTATTCAGCCAAAATCTGCATCTCTGTCATTTTCCCCTATTGGCCCTGCTTGGCCCTGTTTTGTTTTGTTTTTTTTCCCCTCCAGGGCCAACCTGAAGAATGATAGCTAGCATTTCCATAGAACTTTAACGTTTGCAAAGCATTTTACAAATATTATCTCATTTAATCCTCATAAAAAAACCCTGGGAGGTAGGTACTATTATAATCTCCCTTTTACAGATGGAGAAATTGAGGCAAACAGAGGTCAAGTGACTTGCCCTGTGGCACAAAGTTGTTAAATATCAGAAACTGGACTTGAACTCCAACCTTTCTGACTCCAGGTCCAATAATCTATCCACTACCACTATCTAATTTCCTCAGACTAAGTCTAATTCCTTTCACAAAAGACTTAAAATATTTGAAGGCAGTGATCATTCATTGAATCAGAAAACATTTTAAGTACCCACAATACACCAGTCAGTGTTCTATATATGAGAAATAAAAGTAAGATAGTTCTTGTCTTCGAGGAGTTTATATTCTCCTGAATCATAACTCCCCTCAGTCTTTCCTTTTCCATGTTAAACATTTCCATTTTCTTCAACTCCTCCACACATGTCATAGATTGGAGTGCCTTCGACATATTGTTATCCCACTTCTGGAGGACTCCAGTTCGTTAAAATATAATACCCAGAATCTTGAGTCTGATTTGTACTAAGCCACTTTGTGATTTCATTCTCCCCTTTATGCCACCACCATCTATAAAACGAAAAAGTATGAGCTCACTAACGAGTGAGAATAAAGTTAGGCCACTGGTTGAGTTTGTCCAAAGGGACAAAATGAACTATTCATTAACATTTGTAAGAAGTGAAAAGCTCAGCAGAGGCAGAGACAGAGCTTTCTTCCTCCTATGCACCTTTCCCTGGGCTGCAGTAACTAGGCTTTGGGGGCATAGTTATTGTATTCTGCATGACACTCAGTAAGCATTGTTAACTTTTTAATACCAAAGCAAGTCTGAATGAGGAGAAAGGGGAGAAGTGGTGATTGATTTTAACTGATTTCAAGTGACTTGGATGAAGTCCAATATTTTGTTCCTGTTACCGTATAGACCTGTCATTGTCAGCAAAGGAACTGAACCTAAAAATTGCAGGGCAGGGAGGGAAGATGGTAGCCATGATGTAGTTCAAGGAAGCGATGAGAAATATAACAAAGGGGGAATCATGGTCATATCCCAGGGCTCTGATGTCAGTCCCCAGGTGAGCCATGATATTCTAGAAGCAAAAGCTATATAAGTAAAACTTGAATTTTACAACACATAGAACTATCAAAGCAAGTCACTTACTCTCTCTAAGCCTTAGTTTCCTCATCTGTAAAATGAACTTGGACAAGATCATATCTAAGGTTCCTTCAAATCCTAAATTTATGGTCCTGTTATCACCTCTCCTAGGCTAGCATATATTATTTATAAAACATAAAATCCTATTTCTAAGCTATGATTTTTTTTCTCCTGCTGTTGTAACACAGTACTATGTCTCTTCAATTATTTTAGCTGAATTTTTTTAAGATGGCCCTATTCCCATTGACTCTCTTCCCCTCACCTCTGATCTCCCTTTTCCAATTTGTTACCCTTTTCCTTTGGGAATATTTTTTATTAATTCCTTTTTCTTTCCTGCTTTTATCTGGTTATTTAATTCTTTCCTTTTTCTCTCCTCTCAATTAATCAAGAAGATTCTCCCTTCCTCTCTTCTCCTTCAACTAGTCATGTTCATTTGGTTTTGGGATTTTTTTATTTCATTTTTGTGCCCCTTTCCAGACAGGTTTTTTTCTCACCATTTCCATTATCCATCCTCTTTTTCTGTCTACTCTAGACTCTCATTCTCTGACTTTCGATCCCTATAGTTATCTAGTCCCTCTATATTCTCTGTATTTCTCATGGAATTAAAACTTCTGAGGTATCCATTCTGGGCTCTCCCTCTAGGCAGCATCTGCCTCTGCTTTGTAGAGCTTGCCCTGTGTATTCTTTTCCATTGTGTCTGACTCTCAGAATAATGCCAAAGCCTTCAGAGGGCAGAGAGGATATTGCCCCTTGTTAGAATGCTTCCCTCCCCATATTGCTGATTATATAGCCCACCACTGATCTATATCTTCTTCCTGATTACCTTCTTTCTCCATTTGCCTCAACATCTCCTCCCTGCATCCATGTCACCCCACGCCTTTAGGTGCCATTTCCCTCCAAAGAGTTCCAACTCCTCCTCTTCTGAGGCAGGATGAGAGCACCTACTCAGTACCTCAGCACCAAATCCTCCATACAACACTTAGCACAAGGTCTCCATCTTCCTTCACAGAACATACTCTTCACCCACAGGGGCATTATTCATCAGTGGAACTCTGTCCCACCACCAAAGCAAAGCCTCCTTTCCCCCCACCCCATTTTCAATTCTTTACCCTTCCTCCTCACCCACTTCCCTGCAGACTCTTCTTTTCCTGAGAGACCATAGGACTCACCTTCCTCAATTTCATCCAGGCACATTACACACTCTCCTCTATCCCTCTGCTCCCCTTCTTCTTGTCATGCATCCTTCCATTTTGTAATGTAGTCCTCCCCCCAAAAAATCAATTTGCCTGAAGGCAGGGAGTCATAAGGTTCTATTTATAATGCCCCAAGCCTGCCTCTCCACTTCCACCTTTACCTCTTTCTTCATGTGTATATTTAGAAAAAAGTCTCTTACTTGTGTTTCTCTTGTCATTCTGTTGCTGTTGCTGTCCTTGGCTACCACATTCATTCACACTCTTCCTGCACTTTTTGTTGCCTAGGATGTTTAGAAGGAAATAATCTCTTCAGGTCTAGTTTCTACTTTCTTAGAATGCTTGAAAAACCTCTTTATTATTGCACATCCATCTTTTTTCATTTATGGTTAAAGTCAGATTTATAGGGCAGGTTACCCTGGGCTGCATCCTGAGGTCCATTAATCTCTGGAATCCATTACTCCATCTCCTCCTGTGTTTTCAGAGGGGTGCAGAATAGTCTTGTGTTCTTCAAATTTCCTTTCCTTTGTATTTGAAAGTCTTTCATCTGGCCACTTGCAGAACTTCTTGTCTACAAATCAAATTGTTAAATTCAGCAACTACCTGTCTTGGAATTTGCAGTCTCAAGATTTTTTTTTTTGGGGGGGGAGGTATGTTGGAAGTAATCTATGATGTTTTTAATTGGCGTTTCAATTTCTGTGTTTAGAAATACTTTTCTTTCATTTCTTGCATTATTTTTCTTGTTTTCTTAGATTCTTTCTTGAATTGTGGTATTCAGGTTTTTCAACTTGTGTTCTTCTGGGAGACCTACAATCCTTAGGCTGTCTAGATACATCTTGTCTTCAAGAAGAATATGTTTTATTTGGCTGGGGAGCATATTTTTTTCCTAATGTTTTGGTTTTTGCTTCTAGATTATTCTTCACCAATCAATTGTTCTCTCTTTGGTTTCTTTGGTGAGACTGGTTATCACAGATTCAAGTTTTTCTATTCTGACAATTTTTTTTTTGCTATGAAGAAATAAGTTCTACTCATTCTCATTTCTCTTTTAAACTGCTCATACACAGTATTCTCAGATTCCATGAAGTACTCTGTTTCATCAAGTGTTGAATAACTTTTCTTTGTTTTGTGTACTTATTTGTAGATACCTACGCTTATTTACTAGATCTTGAGGTCATATTTTCTTCCGATGATAATGTTTTCCCTAATGAGCTATCTGCTTATGTCTTTTGACATAAGATAGGCCTTTGAGTTTTAGTCTTAAAATCTTTGGTAATTTCAATCTCTTCCCCCATCGCCTCTTTTTTTTCCTATTGCATACTTTCTGATTCCCTCCTCTTTGATAGTGGTTTCCCTGAGGGCTGAATCTCAAAGTGTCTCACCTCCTCCTATGCCAGGCAATTTGTAGTTCACCAACCTAGGTCTCTGCCCTTGAATGACTTTCAGGGTCACAGAACTGGCCCTAGTAGGATACTGGACTTCTTTCTTCAGGCTAATTGGAATGCCACACACACACACACACACACACACACACACACACACACACACACACACACACACAAAATGTCCTGCTCTCTTCTGTCTGTTTTCTGACCTGGCAGGTCAGGGTACTGCCACAACAATGCCACTGAAGCCAGAGGCAATTTCCATCATTTGGAGTTTGAGTCTCCAAGGCTCTGGAAGGGGGAGGGTGTGGGATTGAGCACTGTTTCAAACCCAGACATGTGCTCTTTTCCCTCTGTTCCTCCACTCTCCTGTAGTGATTTTTTGCAGCAAAGAATGCTGCTGTGCTAACCACTGAGGGTGTAGCAAACTTCTGCAGCCTGGAAGCCTAGATTTTCCAGGTTCTAGAAAGAGGAAGAGGGAGACCAGGATCTGGGGCTATTTTTTTTGTAAGCTTGTGGGTCAAGATTCTTAGGTTGGCTAGTGAAGCCCTACTGTCAATAGTGTGGTAAGCCTTAGGGGAAAGAGGGCTGCATAAGCTCAGGGAAGGCAATCATTCATGGGGGTTTTTTCTAAACTTTCTTTTAGGTTCCAGATGTCCACGACCATGGAGGCAGCTGAAGTTGCTTTATCTTTGGTGCATAATTTCTGTTTTGGGGAGGTTTGAGAGGTTGAGGATTAGAGAAAATATCTGGTCCTCCATTTTGGTCATGTGATCCAGAAGTCCCCAAAGTCCTACTTCCAAATAAAAATGGACTTTCCTTTACTAGCCCATCCCCAACACAATTCAATTTGACTCACCCAAAAAAACTTTTACAGGCCTCACCTACATGTTAATGTCTTAGATGGCAACGTGTTTACAGAATCACTTTTCTAAAAAACACAAGAAACAGTGAGGAGCATCCTGAAAGAGATGGATTTAGTTTGTCCACATCTGAGTCGACCCTATAAAATTTCAATCTTCCCTCCTGCAATGCTGTTAATATTATAACCACATCCAACCCACATCTTTGGACTCTCTAAGATATCTACAATTCACAAGGGCGAGAAGTAATGTAGGAATTGAGATGGAGGCTAATCTCAAGGGACCACGGCCCTTGCCGCTACTCTAATACAGATGGATGCAGGAAGAATTAATACAAAATGGAAAGAAACAGAGCTATCAGATAGCATTGGTGAGACTAAGAGGTCTTCATCAACCAAATCATCAAGAATTGTTTACAGAGCTCCTACTGAGTCAAAGGAACTATGCTGAGTATTGAAGAAGCGTGAGTAAGGCACAATCCCTGCCTACTAAGAACTCACCATGTTCTATACTTTAACACACAGGTAAGGAAGGTGTGGCCAGACAAAGATAACACACATTTTTTTATTTTTTTAAGTTAACATATTTTGCTGCTTGAAGGTCAAGGATCCTTCTTAGCTAATAGGGAATAGTGTTAACGTTTTTGCTTCTACATTCAGATGTAAGTTTGTATGGTGGCTATGGAATTTGACCACAGGTCACACCAATGGAGAGATGAGACTAATGGGAGATTCAGATATTGATATGATTTGATGCTAAAGTGTGGCCAAAAATGTTTGTACCCAAAGCAAAAACCACAAGCCATACTTGAGACAAGGACTTGCATCCTCATTTAGGGTGCAGGATAAAGAATCCTACTGGAAGAGAAGGGGGGCGGAGAGGGGACAGAGAAAATAATGCAGGGACACTGAAGAAGAACCCACAGCTATGTAGTTACTCTGCAAAGTGATTCGTGAAGATCTCACTTCCTTCCTATTATTACTAAATATTCTTGTTGAGTAGGCACTAATATTTATTGTTTCTGTCCTTCTGAATGACCATAAAATGTTGTCAACACCCTCTGAATTAACCTAAATGAACTGTCCTGGGGCAAAGTTCCTGTGGCCCTGCCCCAATTATGTTTTGATTAAGAGTTACAGATCTGTGGGGTAGCTAGGTGGCACAGGGGACAGAGCTCTGGCCTTGGAGTCAGGAGGACAGGTCAAATTCTGCCTCAGACACTTGACACTTATTATCTATATGATCCTGGGCAAGTCATTTAACCCCAGTTGCCTCACCAAAAATCGGGGGGAAAAAAGACTTACAGATCCACATATCCACATACAGAAGGAAGTCAACAAGCAGGCAAGTTTTATTAAGACCCTACTCCATGATAGTCACTGTGCTAAGTGTTAGAAATGTAAAGAAAACAAAAACAAAATTTTTAATAGTTCTCACTCTTAAGGTACTCACAGTTTAGTGGAGAACACAATATACAAACAGCTATGTACAAATAAAATATATACAAGGGTCAAATGTAGGCAGTCTTAGAAGGAAGTCACTAGCATTAGGGGTATTAAGAAAGGCTTCTTGGAGAATGTGAGATTTTAGCCGAAAGAAGCTAGAGAAGCCAAGAGGTGGAAATGAGGATTATCTGAGGAGAAAAGTTTGATAAATGTACATTGAATGTTTATATTCTAAACCTTCCAAATAAAGTCATTCATGCTGAAGGCAGATCTGTAGCTGATATTCCTGGTTCTTCTGTGTTTTAATTCAAACACACACCTTCATCACTAGCTGACCTTTCTCATCATAATGGTGATGGTGAGGGCACGATGAGCACATAATAAGCATTCCTTTCATCTGAAAAATTTCCAACTGTCTCACCAGAGTTATGCATTTCATTAAAATGGAGAATAGCCCTCAAAGGCCAGAAAATATCACTGTCTACATCCTACAATGGGATAAATTATAGTGCAGAAAAATGAATGGACTCAAGACCATTTTCCTCTGTCTGTAAAATGGACACAGTTGCACTGATTAATTTGTGTAGTTATTTGTGAAAGATCTTCATTAGATGTTTCAGGAATGTTCAATTAATACCCATTCAAAGTGAATAGAATTTAACAGGAATAGACTCTGTCTTCTGCCACACTATTCAATTGTATATGGCCTTTTACCCCCGTAACCTTGATACAGGATCTGTCGGTTTGCAGCTGGGGAGAGGTTTTCTTTTCATTTTTTTTTTTTGCCTTGTTCAATCCTTTCCACAGAAACAAATCACTGCCTCCTTATATCTCCCTGTGGCTAAAGTCATTGTCGATTTCCTTACCTCTCCAAACAGATTGCTCAGAACCATTCATTTTGTAATTTCATCTGTGCAAGATCTAATCTTGATCCTCCCCTCTCTCCTTTCCTTAGCTTTTTAATAACAAAGATGGCAAGAGAGACACATCTGAACAGAAATTGCTTCTGGTATGGAACATGCTACAATATTGATGGCCAGTATATTGCGGGGGCCAGGGTTTATTTCCCTTTGACTTGATACAAACCCAATCAGGATATGAGAACTCTGAAGATATTAGTCTTTATCTTGGAGTTTCACAGTTGTTAAGGAAGTGAGAACAATATTGATGTGTATGTGTGTTTCCTTGTAGTTCTTGAGGAAAAAAAAATCCCTGACATTCATCTCTTAAACAAGATGCATGGAACACCAAATGTAGTTTGACAGGAGAAATATTTACTGCGCCTGCAAATGGTATTGAATGTCAATCCATAAAATGTGAAAAGTGTTATCCAAAGGATAATCAATGCTGGTCTGAGACACCGGGCCCCAGTAGGTCAGTGTTATGTAGATTACTTTACCCAGTATCATGGATAAGAATTCCCTGATACTTGCTTTTTAACCAAATAGAGCATTTTATTCAAGCATCCTAGATTCCTTATGCCCTCAAATCCTCTAAGGTGGATTGTTTTGAAGGTTTTTCCATTTTATAAACTGATTTCCAATCACAGGACCATCTATGTAGAGAGGGAAGGGACTTTCTAGTTAAGAAGTTCTTAACCTTTTTGTGTCATAGACCCCGTTGGAAGCCTAGTGAAGCTTGTGTACCTATTCTTGGAATGTTTTTAAATGCTGAAAATAAAATACATAGGATTTTAACAAAACTAAATTTATTCAAACAGAATTATCAAAATATTTTTTTAAAAACAGGTAAGTTCACAGATCCCTTAAAATCTATTCATGGTGTCCTTAGGGATCTGTGGATCCCATGTTAAGAACCCTTGTTTTACTCCAACCTACTCTGTCTAGTCTTTCTAACCTGCTGTCGGTAGAAGTGTGATTATTTGTGTTTCAAGACTATTGAAATGCTCCTCAGAGAAGGAGACCTTAATAGATTCCTTTTTAAGTCCTGCTGTTTTTCCTTCCCAAAGTCAGATACATACGAATGTCACACTTATTGGAGAGTGAAGAGCTACAAAGAGTCTGACCATGTCACTTTCCCGTTCAACAAATGGTTCTCTTTAGCCCCTAGGATAAAATAAAAATTCCTCAGCATAGTTTCTAAAGTCCCTCACAATCTTATGTTGGCCTACTTGTCCATATATTCCCTATTATTCCCCTTCAAATCCTTCCTATTCCAGCCAAATTGGCCTGATTTTCATTTCTTTTCTTTTTTCATTTTCTTTTTCATTTCTTTTCATTTCATCTTTTCATTCCTCCTCTCCATAACTCTTCACGACCTATTTACCCAATGCCTGAACACACTCCTCCCACACCTCCATCTCTAAGGATCCCCAGCTTCCTTCAATGTTCAGCTCATGATCCATCTCTGATGGAGTCTCAAGCTTCTGCTGCTATTCCCAGTTGTGAGTATTCTCTCCTTCTGCAAATTATCATACTTATATTTATGTTTGTTATGTTTACATGTTGTGATCTCCTAGTACAAACTAAGCTCCTCGAGAGCAGGGAATGTTTTCTAAACATAAGGCTCTTAGTTACTTAGTAAAGGCCTGATCCCATAGAAAAAATTCTTTGGAGTCACAGACTTCGATTTGAATGTCATCTTGACTATTCGCTCTACCTGTGTCCTCAAGCCCTAAATACATAAAACTATTATTGATTAGATAGGAAAGCCCCCAGAGGGAGTCATTGAACAAAGTAACAGATGCTTTTTTTTTTCCAAAAGAAGACCTTGGATAACCTGGGTGTGCCACTTGAGGGGGGAAAAAAAGGAATAGCTATTAAAAAGCTTGACAGTGATTCGTTGGAGAAAAAAATATCTTTAGAGAGTTAGCCATTTCTGGTTAATAGCCTGCAAAAACTATTCTGCCTAATGGATACTAACCACAAAGGCCTTCAAGAAGCTGGAAGACAAAGTATTTGTCCCCTTCATCTAAGACTCTTGAGTCATTTCCTAACAACTATATGCCAGTATTATGCAGTGAGCTGTCCAAGGTACACACTGAGTCAGTATATGACATCCCTTTGGCTAGGTTGTAAGCTTCTTTAGGACAGAAAGAATATTTGTTATAAGATGTATCTCTGTACTTTAGAGACTCATGCATGAGACAGTGACCCCTTAGCTCTCACAAGAATGAAGGAAAGGCCCTGCTAAGTTGGGGCATGGTTGTTTTATAGTTGTAGATACATTATCATCATCATCATTGTTATCATAATTATAATAACACAATTAATCATAATAACTGATATTTATACAGCCTTTTAAAGTTTGAAAAATATTCAGTTCAGCTTTCCAACAATATATTTTATCTTCATTTTGTAGATAAGGAAATGTGGGTTCAGATAGAGTGAAGCATTTCCATGATTATGAAGGTAGTAGGTGTCAGAGGAAAGATTCAAACTCAAATATTCCTGACTCTAAATCTAGTTCTCTACCCACTATACCATGCCACCTTTCAATATCTAGCAAGTCCTATATCTAGGAGACCTGACTAGAGCTCACAGGAATACAAAAGAAAGAGTGGTGTAGGGGGAAAGCTCCTAAGATATAAAAGGGGTTAGGATTCTTTAGAAAAGACTGAACCCCAAGAAAGTAACTTCTTGATACTTCCTACCTCCAGCACCCCATGCTAGTAAAGCCAAGCTTAGCCTGATAATGATGATGAGGAGGAGGAAGAGGAGGAGGAGGACGATAGAAAACCTGTGTTGAATTAACTTATTTTTCCTTTTCCTTGTTTAGTTTAGTTTGGAAAATCCCAATGTTATTTCAGCTGAACTAATAAATAGAAAAGGGATTTCTCTAGATCTCAGCCCAGCTAGAGATGGCTGGAAATTGGCACAGCCCAATGATTAGATGTGCTGGTGGCAGTAGACTGAACCAGTTCTGGAGTCTGGGGAAAACTGGCAAAGTTTGGTCAATAAAAAGTAGATGCTGAGGAGGCAAAGTGTGTAGAGACAGCCAGGGAGCATTCATCTCTTCTTGCTTAGGCTAATTCCTTACAGGTTCCTCAGCTGTTTCATTAGCATGAGCTTCTTTTCATTTCCATGAAGCTTTTGTATCACTAAGAGGGTATTTCCAATGGTCCCTGAGCCTGTATTATGGCAGCATGGATAGGGATGATGGTGAATTAACTAAGTAAGAAATATACAGGAGTCCCGAGAAACTGAGGAAGGACTGCCAGTAAATACTTTGGAAATCTCTATTATATGTGACTTCACAGTCAGAGGAAGCTCCTATGCTATGAGGTACCAATGCTATAAAGGCAAGGAGATCATGGATGACAGACTTAGGGCTGAGCACTGAAAGAGACTTCAGAGATCATTCTGTTCAATATCTCCATTCTCAAGGTGAGAAAATTGAGACTTAGAGAGGTTAAGTGACTTACCCAATGTTGCATAGCCAGTAAGTGTCAAGAGATTAAAACACAGGTTCTCTGACTACAAATATATCACTCTTCATACTATACCATGCTGCCTCTCATGGATTTTCATGTATGGCTCATGAAAATCACTCTTATTATTTTATAATCACATTATGCTTCTCTTGTCTCTCACACAAATAGGTGCTCATTAAGTTGTTTGTCCTTTGTTTTCAAAGAGGATCAATGACATCATAGGGTGATGCCTTGACTTGCTCAGAATTAGCTTTAAGTGAAGCAGTGTTACACAAAGTCATCAGCCTTCCGAAGTCATCAAAGTCCAGTGTCAAGACAACAGTCAAGAAGGCTGGTGATGGCAGGAGATGCAGTGGATGACCTTGGTATCTTTGATGTCTGACCAAGCTCTAAATGCCCCACAGTGTCTGCTTCAGCTGCCTTCATGACCGTTAGAACAAATTGTTCTCACCTGCCCATTCCACTGGAGGAAGTCTTTACATGCTTGGGGTAGACATCCCGCTAACTCAACAACAGCTTTGAGGCTTGCTGGTTATCTTCAAGCTAATTTAGCCTGTCTGCCAATATGGTTTTGCCAGAATATGACTGCTATGCATGCTACAGCATCTTAGAGCCATAAGTTGGGTTACAGGTAGACACCAAAGGTGGATGAGCAGCCCAGAAAAGGGCTTGGCAAGCCCTCACACTAGAGCTCCTAGTCCTCCCTGAATGCCCTGAACACTTCCCTCAACAAGTCCTTCTTGAATAAAAGAATGAATGAGAATAAGACTTCACCTGTAAAATGAGGGAGATGGGTTAGCTGACCTCTAAAGTCCTTCCAGCTCTGGGATTTTATGGCTTCATGATTCTTCTTCTGCAGAACTCTTGTCTGTAATGGGTTCAAGTAACCCATTTTAAGAGGGGATGAAAGTGAGAATGTGAACCAGGTATCCCAATCCCCAGTTAAAATTATAATCCCATTTTCTCTCTGAATTGAATTTTCTCTTCATGAGAAAAGATCCTGTGGGGGGGGTTTTATTCAGCTTCCCAGGAAATCTCTGACCAAGCATAGCTATGAAATACACTAAGTGACCTTGAGCCCAAAATTTTAAAAAAGCAATTCAAAGTATGTAGTGTTGCTGTTAGTACTGTCATTAGTATTCATACAAAACCTCCTAGTACATTTTCAATTTGAAGAGGTGGATGCTAATAACCTATAATCAATGTCATATTTGCCAGCAGCCAAAGAGGAAAAGAACCTTTAATTGAGTATGATTTGGTGTCAATCAAAAATGTGACTTTAGTCAAGAAAAAATGAGATATTACAAAACTGGACAACCTACCATGTGGATTATTTTTGCACTCAGTGTGGAAAATACAAACAATGTGATGAATACAGACATGAAGATTTTTAGAAGGGGGAGGGAACCTTAGAGAGCATCTACTCTAACCTTGTAATTTTGTAGTTGATATCTCTGTGTGAGAGGCAGTAGGACATAAAGCTGGTCTCAGAATCAGGAAGATCTGGGTTCAAGCCCTGCCTCTGATACCTACTGACTCTGTAACCTTGAGCAAGACAGTTAAACATTCAGTGGCCCCAGGCAGCTGCCTAAGGCAGTAAATTTCAGAGCAGTTGCATATCTACCCTAATAAACATATTTTCCTCACTGGTAGTCCACTACACAAATGAAATCCCAGCCATTGTTGAAAAATAAAGAATTCCTATGAGTGCAGGATTATGTCTCACTATAGGAAAACTGCTTCATAACTCTGTTTAAAAAACTATGTTCTGAGGGGCAGCTAGATGGCACAGTGAATAGAGCTCTGGCCTTGGAGTCAGGAGACCTGAGTTCAAATCCAGCCTCAGACACTTCACACTTACTAGCTGTGTGACTCTGGGCAAGTTATTTAACCCCAATTGCCTCACCATAAAAAAAAAAAACTATGTTCTGATTCAATGTGTTTTAATCAGGTGATGCTATCAATCAGTTCAACACACTGCACCATGACCCCAACAGCATGATGTCACTGGTCCTCTTTGAGTACAAAAGACAAACCACAGCTACTAATTTTTTAGGGGAATGGCACATGGAACTCCTGGTGAGAAATTCTATAGATCTGCAACTTTTAGTTTTAAATAACTGTTTAGGGAAGTGAGAGACTAAATGACTTATCCAAGATCATGAGGCTAGTAGAAGTCAAGAAATGGGACTTGAACCCAGGTTTTCCAGCCTTCAAGCCCAGCTTTCTATCAACCATGCCAACTTGATTGGTGTATAATATGGTAACTGGTGACTTCAAGGCCTTTAGCAGAAACGTTTTACATTTGACTGCATACTTATCATAAGATAGACAGGGTGCTCAGGGAGGCCTAGCACCCTGGTGTAGCCTTTTCAAGGCTGCTCATCCACCTTTGATGTCCTCCTGTCACCTACCTCACACCTGGAGCTTCAGGAAGCTGTAGCATGTGCAGTGGCCACACCCTGAAAAAACTGTCTCAGCAGATAGCCTAACCAGCTTCAGGGCAACCAACAGGCCTCAGAACCATGGTGAGTTACAGCAGGGTCTACCCTAAGCATGTAAAGATTCCTCCACTGGAATAGGCTGATGAGAACAATGTGTTCCAATAGCCATGAAGGCATCTGAAGCAGGTGCCGTGAAGTAGTTAAAGCTTGGTCAGACACCAAAGACACCAAGGTCATCTGCATCCTGGGCCCTTGCCAGTCATCTTGACTTTTGTCTTGCTACTGAACTTTCATGACTCTAAAAGAGAAAGTGAGGCTGATGCCTGTGCAACTCTTCCTCCCTTAAATCCAATTCACAGGCGAGTCAAGACATCACCCCATGATGTCACTGGTCCTCTTTGAAAGCAACAACAAATCATAAGTATGGGAGCATATATGTCAACCAATCATTCTCAGCCTAAAGCCTGGTTATCTGTCAGAAGGAAAGATTGGAAGGGCTTAGAAATTAATTAGTGGAGATGTCAAAAATTAACGTGCTACCTAATTGTCCCTAGGTACTTACATTGCTTTAAACTTTGTTCTGAACTTTCTTTTGTAATTTGGTAACTAATGATGAGTAAATATTTTTGAATCATACTTTTAATTGAGAGGGATTTTGCTTTTAAATGAGTCAAAAAGTGTGTTTTTCTCTTTGTTTTCATTTAACCAAGGTTTTGGGAAGCCCATCTGCACCATTAGATTGTAAACGAAACATCATTTCCTATGTGATGACAGTTATGCTAATTATAGTTCAGGTAAGTAGCTAGAAATACACTGCTTTCAAGAGAGATAACATTGAAAATTCAAACTTATAAAGTGACTATAAACTCACTTGTCACATCCAAATTTACATGGGACATTTTTACCCTCACCTTACCATTACGTACTTTGAATACTTTCAAAATATAAATATACTCACAAGCACATACATATTCTCTCTCTCTCTCTCTCTCTCTCTCTCTCTCTCTCTCTCTCTCTCTCTCTCTCTCTCTCTCTCTCTTCTCACACACACACACACACACACACACCCAGAATATAGTCACTTCACACCTTGGGGACAGGTATTTACTGGCTATAATGGCTTTAAACGGTTAATAATTCATAAGCACAATAAGGCAAAAAAAGTAAAACATGCATTCTAAAAACTTTATTTTTGTTATTATTTTTCATTATGAACTTAATCATCCACAGTCATTTGATATACTAAAAAGAGCAAAAATGAGGATTGAAGTGTAGTAAGTGTTACTTCTTGTGAAATTCTCTGATTTTCTCTGCCTAGCTCTGGTTGGGAATTCTGAGTTTGTTTCTGGCCATGTTAACCTATTACTGAAAGGACTTGGCATTTTAATAGGACACCATAAATTCTGGTTCCTTTTGTAAAACCTTTATCCTATGACAACAGGAGCACAAGGTGTTTCATCTGTTAAAAGAAGTGACAGCGTCCAGCTGGAATTCTCTTGGTATCAGCTCTTCAGGTGATGCTATATGATTCTAATGAGGAATCAAGATGGACAGTCTTTTGCTACCCAAGTAGCATGACAATTCTGCTGCTGTTTTCCATCGTAAAGCATGGACTAATGTAAGTGGAGGAGAGACAAGGCTGGGGCAGTCGAGTCCCTGGTTGCATTTGCCTTTTCGATTTTTTTCTTTACTGATGTAAGATAAACAAGTATTGGGGCAGTGAGGTGCTACAATGGGTAGAGCGCTGGCCCTGAAGTTTTGTTGATTCTTTTTAAAAAATTTTCCTGCATTTTTACCACTATCTACCAACAAATAATCCATTCCCAGCTGCCAAATAGAAGACTTCATTTGTAACAAATAAGTATAAGGCAAAAAAAAGTAAAAGTGCTGACCATGTCTAAAAATGTGTGTTTCATCCTGCACTTCTGGTCTCTCTCAAGTGGTAAAAGACATGTCCTTCTGAATTCACCAGTCTTCTGAATTCTAGATTGTCACTGTGCTGATCAGAGTTCTGAAGTCCTTTATTGCTTTCCTTCATGTTATTGCAGTTATCACATAAATTGTTCTCCCAGTTATGCTCATTTTTGAATCAATTCATACACATCTTCCTAAGTTTCTCTAGATCCATCATAGTCTTCATCTCTAGTGGAGTAATAATATTCCATGACATGAAATTCATATTTCACAATTTGTTCAGCCAATTCCCAACTCTTAGACATACAGTTTGTTTCTAGTTCTTTGCTAGCACAAAAAAAAAAGCTGCTGTATCTATTTTTGTACATTTGAATCAAGTCCCTCTGTCTTTTATGTATAATCAATCTAGTAGTGTCACTGGGTCATATACAGTACTCTTCACCAAACTGGACTTCTTGCTGTTTCTCACATACTATAGTCCACCTCCAATCTCCATTCCTTTGTGGCCTCCTTCAAAGCTCAGGTCAAATGACATGTCCCAGCTACTAAAGCTTCCCTCTCAAAATTGCCTCTTGTCTACTTTCTATACACTTAGATGTATTTGAGAGCCAGCATGGTAGTGGATAGCGTGCTGACCTCATAGACAGGAGAATTTGGGTTAAAGTCCTACTTCTCACATATTCTGA
This sequence comes from Phascolarctos cinereus, assembly GCF_003287225.1. NCBI lineage: Eukaryota > Metazoa > Chordata > Mammalia > Diprotodontia > Phascolarctidae > Phascolarctos > Phascolarctos cinereus. Next base: position 246,401,388 of record NW_027555736.1, on the reverse strand, counting down.
CTATGTGACCTCTCACTGTGCTGAGTAATTGTCAAAGAGAAGAGTTCTTAATATTTTGTATGTCATGGATCCCTTTTGAAGTCTGGTGAAACCTATGAGCATTTTCTAAGGATAATGCTTTTAAATAATTGAAGCCAACACTAAATGTCAGTACGAGTTTATTGATAGCTCAGATTCTTATAATCTAGCCACTGCTCAATTTTTTACAATCTAGCCAATAGCTCACAGGTGCTCAGATTCCTTAAGAGTCTAGCTAATATGGCAGTTCTTTAATAAATCTTGCCTTTGGCTAAAAGAAGGCTTGGATGGAATTCTATTGAAAAGGATCTGCATGTTGTGATCTTGGGGTCCCAACACCCCTAAACCTCTAGGCTTCATAATATGGTTCCCTGCACTGGAAATTGCTGCCGAATCCCAAATTCTTCTTCAGCCAAGACTGGAAGGTCAGACAGTTCCAAGGCTCTTGGTCCAGTGATTCTGCTCGACCATGGACTTGTGCATACCTTCAGACTCCCTATCCAGAAGCGTAGGCCCGGTCCTCTCAATTCTTTCAGTGCCAGGGAATTGGGAAAACTTCAGGTACTTCTTTGGGCTTTTGGTTTTTTTGTTTGTTCCCCAAGGCTTATTCCCAAATCCTCCTTTAAGAAAGGAGGGACTTCTAGCCTCCGTGCCCACAAAGGGTCAATCTTCTTCAATTCTCAAAGATTCACCTTTGGGTTATCTTTTACAAAATAAGGAAAAATTTAGTTTCTCTAAAGAACCTAAAAAGAAAGGGCTGGTGTTCTTTTGCAAAACTGTTTGGCCTCAGTATCACCCGGAAAATTATGAGGCATGACTCATTTTGGGGATATTACAGCAACATACTCTCTCAGAGTTAGAACAATTATTGTAGCAGAAAAGGAAAATGGATGGAGGTTCTCTACATAATGACTTTCACCAAATTTTCTCATGACCCCATTCTCAGACAAGATTGTAGGATGCTTGTAGCTAGAGCTGCCCCACAAATGGGGAATGCAGATCAACTAGACTTTTTGGAGGACCCCAGTGCTATAGCACCCCCCTCTTCCCATCCTCCATTAACACCACCTCCCCAGCTCCTATCTCCACCACATTCTCCCCTGGCCCCCCCCTGTTTCCCATGCCACCCCTCCTTCCCTTGGTTTTCCTTCCCTTTTCCTCTAGCCCACCTTCCTTCATTGCCTTGTTCACCTTCCATGTATCCTATCCTGCATTTCCTCCTCAGGCCCCCCGCTCCCGAGGTGACCCGTATTCAAGTTTTGGACTAGGGCCTTGCCTTGACACCTGCTCCTCAGGCCCTTTACCCCAAGGCAAGGACTACACAGGCCCCAGTCTCAATGTTATCTCCTCCCCAACCCCGACCCCTCCTCTGGTGCCAGCTACTTTTTCTCCTTGCCAGCCTGATCCCCTGGCTTTGTGGTCCAGTCCATTTCAGCCAGCATTCTCCAGTCCCTCACCCACAAGAAGTGGGACTTCCTATCTCCTTTCCTCCCTAGCCCCAGTTCCCACAGTGCCTTCAGAGCTTTTTCCCCTAAGGGAAGTTCCTGTCTCACGTAATGGGACAATTCTCCATTTCAGACCTCATTTGGGTCAAAGAGAAACTGGGGCTATACTCAGAAGATCCCACAAAGTTTACTGAGGGCTTTAGGGATGTGTCCCTGCAATTCGAGTTTTTTGGGGGTGAATTGCATGTCCTCTTCTCCACCTGTTGTATCACTGAGGAGAAGAGGAGAATCTGGGAAGAAGCCCAAAACTTTGGGGATGTTTAGCTAGCAATGACCCTCCAAAATGCCCCCCAGGAAGAGCTGCTATTTATATCCTTTGACAATTTATCAACTGGGGAATAGCTCACAAATTTATAAATTTGACACAGTTCTCTATATATTGAGAAATGAGGACTGTATCAGAGAAACTTGCTTCAAAATTTTTCCCGGTTTCCTGCTCCCCCTCTAATCTTGGCTGCAATTGGTTTTGTTTGTGCAAAAAAGTTTAACTTGATATAATCAAAACTATTAATTTTACATTTCATAGTGCTCGCTAGCTCTTGTTTGTAATAAATTCTTCCTTTTTCCATAAATCTGACAAGTAACATATTACATGATCCCCTAATTAGCTTATAATATCACCCATTATATCTAAACCCATTTGGCCTTACCTCTTTATATAGTATGAGATGTTGTCTATACCTGCCAAACTGTTTTCCAGTTTTTCTAGCAATTTTTGTCAAATAGCGAGTTCTTGTATCAAAATCTTGAATCTTTAGGTTTGTGAAACACTAGATTACTGTGGCCATTTACTACTGTGTATTATGTACCTAATACATTCCACAGATCCAACACTCTATTTCTCAGCCTGTACCAGATTGTTTTGAAGATCACCACTTTGTAATACAGTTTGATCTCTGGTACTGTTAAGCCACCTTTCTTCACTTTTTTTTTTCATTGAATCCCCTGATATTCTTGATCTTTTGGTCTTCCAAATGGATTTTTTTGTTTTCTTTTTCTAGCTCATTAATTTCTTTTGTAATTTGATTGGTATGGCACTAAATAAGTAAATTAATTTAGGTGGAATTTTCATTATTATTATATTGGCTTGGCCTGCCCATAAGCAATTAATATTTCTCTAATTGTTTAGATCTGATTTGTTTATGTGAAAAGTATTTTGTAATTACTGAGTTTGTCTTGGCAGGTAGACTCCTAAGTATTTTATATTATCTGTAGTTATTTTAAATGGAATCGCTTTCCTAGTGCTGCTGGGCATTGTTAGTACTATATAAAAATGCTGATGATTTGTGTGGGTTTGTTTTATATCTTGCAAATTTGCTGAAGTTCTTAATTATTTCAACTAGTGTTTTGTTGATTCTCAAGGATTTTCTAAGTATACCATGATATGGTCAGCAAAGAGTGATAGTTTTGTCTCCTCATTACCTACTCTAATTCCTTCGACTTCCTTTTTCATATCTTACTGCTATAGCTACCATTTCTAGAGCAATATTGAATAATAGTGGTGCTAATGGGTATCCTTGCTTTATCTGTGATCTTATTGGAAAGGCTTCTAACATCCTCATTATGGATAATATTTGCTGTTGGTTTTAAATAATACTTATCAGTTTAAGGAAAGCTCAATTTATTCCTATGACTTCCAGTGTTTTTAATAGGAGTGAATATTATATTTTGTCAAAAGCTTTTTGTGCGTCTCTTGAGGTAATTATATGATTTCTGTCAGTTTTGTTATTGCTGTGGTGAATTTTGCTGACAGTTTTCCTAATGTTGAACCAGCCCTGCATTCCTGGCATAAATTCCACCTAGTCATAGTGTATGATCTTTGTGATATATTGCTATAATCTCCTTGCTATTTTATTTAAATTTTGCATTAATATTCATTACGGAAATTGGTCTATAGTTTTCTTTCTCTGTTTTTGCACTTCCTGGTTTAAATATCAATACCATATTTGTGTACTAAAAGGAATTTGGTAGTACTCCTTCTTTGCTTATTTTCCCAAATTGTTTACATAGCATTGGAATTAATTGTTTTTTAAATGTTTTGCAGAATTCACTTATAAATCCATCTGGTCCGGGCAAAATTTAACTTTTAGAATTTTTATGCTATGCTTTTTGGTGCATATATGTTTAGTATTAGTATTACTTCATTGTGTATGGCACCTTTTAGTAAAATGTAGTTACTCTACTTATGATCTTAATTAAATCTATTTTGCTGTGTTTTGTCTGAAATCACAATTGGTGTTTCTGCTTTTTTTACTTCAGCTGAAGCATAATAGTTTTTGCTCCAGCCTCTTATTTTACTCTATGTGTGTGTGTCTGTTTCAGGTGTGTTTCTTGTAAACAACATATTGTTAAATTCTGGTTTTCGATTCATTCTGCTATCCATTTACATTGTAGTTCATCTTATTCACATTCACAGTTATGATTATTAACTGTGTATTTCTCTCTCTCTCTCTCTCTCTCTCTCTCTCTCTCTCTCTCTCTCTCTCTCTCTCTCTCTCTCTCTCTCTCTCTCTCTCTCTCCCCTCCTCAAAAGTCTGTTTTGCTTCTGACCACTATTTCTCTTCATTTGCCCTTCCTTCTATCAGCCCTTATCCCTTCCCCCTAATTCCCAGTAGGGTAAAACAGATTTTTTGTTCCCAACTGTTGCTGTTGTTTTTATTCAGTTATGTCTGACTCTTCATGACCCAATTTGGGGTTTTCTTGGCAAAGATTAAGTGGTTTGCCATTTTCTTCTCCAATTCATTTTACAGATGAGGAAATTGAGGCAAACAGGTTAAGTGATTTGCCCAGAGTCACATAGCTGATAAGCATTTGAAGCCAGATTTAAACTCAGAAGATGAGTCTTCCTGACTCCAAAGCCCAGCACTCCAGCAAACTGTGCCACTTAGCTGCTGGTCTCCAGCTGAATGGGTATGTTATTCTTTCTTGATCCAATTGCAGTGAGAATAAGGTTCAAACATTACCTGCCATCATTTCCATCTTTCCCTCCACTGTAAAAGCTCTTCCTTGCCAGCCTCTTTTATGTGAGAAAAATTTCCCTATTCTTTCTCTCCCTTCCTTATTTTCCCAAAGCATCCCTTTTTCTCATTCTTTTATTTTTTTGAAATCATCCCATCATAGTCATCTCACACCCATACCCACTGTCTACATATATGCTCTCTAATTGCCCTAACTATAATAAAATCCTTAGGAGTTATAGTTATCATCTGTCCACATAGGAATGTAAACATTTTAACCTTATAGATTTCATTATTAATTCTCTTTCATATTTGCTCTTTTATGCTTGTTTTGAGTCTTCTGTTTGAAAGTCAAATTTTCTATTCATCTCTGGTCTTTTCATCAGGAATGCTTGAAAATCCTATATTTCATTAAATATCCATTTTTTCCCCTGAAGAATTATACTCAGTTATGCAGGGTAGGTTATTCTTATTCACAGTCCTCGCTCCTTTCCCTTCTGTAATATATTCCAAACTTCCAGTCCTTTAATGTGGAAACTGCTAAGTAGTGTGTGATTCTGACTGTTGCCCCATGAAATCTGAATTGTTTCTTTCTGGCTACTTGCAATATTTTCTTCTTTACCTGAGACCTTTGGAATTTGGCTATAATATGCTTGGTGTTTTCATTTTGGGATCTCTTTCAGGTCATTGATGGATTCTTTCAGTTTCTATTTTGTCCTCTTAATCTAGGATATCAGGGCAGTTTTCCTTGATGATTTCTTGAAAGATGATCTCTAGGCTCTTCCTTTGATCACAGCTTTCCAGGTAGTCCAATAATTCTTAAATTATCTTTCATTGATATGTTTTCCAAGAAAATATTTCCCTTTTTCTTCTATTTTTTCATGCTTTTGCTTTTGTTTTATTGTTTCTTGGTGTTTCATGGAGTCATTAGCTTCCACTGCTCAATTCTAATTTTTAAGGAATCATTTTCTTCAATGAGCTTTTGTACCTCTTTTTCCATTTGATCAACTCTGCTTTTTCAAGTATTCTTCTCTTCAGTGCATTTTTGTGCCTATTTTATCATTTGGCCAATCCTGTGTTTTGGTTTTTTTTTAAGATGCTATTTTCTTTAGTATTCCTTGGGCCTCTTTTACCAAATTGTTGACTCTGTTTTCATAATTTCCTTGTATTACTCTCATTTCCTTTCCCAATTTTCCTCCACCTCTCTTACTTGATTTTTAAAATTCTTTTTGAGCTCTTTAAGGAGTTCTTTTGAGCCTGTGACCAATTCACATTTTTCTTAGAAGCTTTGCATGTAGTTATTTTGACTTTGTTGTCTTCTGAGTTTGTGATTTGATCTCCTCTGTCATCATAGTTCTTTTTTTGTTCATTTTTGTTGTTTGCTCATTTTTCCACCCTTTTTCTTGACTTTTAACCTTATGTTAAAGTTGTGCTCTGCTCCTTTGGTCCAAAGGTCACTTTCCCAAGCTGCAGGCCTTTCTTGATGCTGTTTTTAGCTCTGGGAGTCTGTAGGTTTTTAGTGCTGTCAAGGTGAGGTGTGGTCCCTGTTCTTCTGACCTGTGCGCTGATATCTACCCAGGAAGGGATCTCATTCCTCTGTAGCCACCAGTGCTATTATTTCTCCTGGCCCTGGTACTGTGCCCAGGTCCTTGCTTTCCTGTAGCCACAAGTGCTAATATTCCCCTCTGTCTTGGAATTGGGCACAGAGTCCCTACTAGTGACCACAAAACTCCTCTCTACCCTTGAACCAAGACCAGAGCCCCTTCTCCCCTGCAGCCATGAGAGCTATCATTCCTCTTAGGACTGCTACACAGAACTGAGAATGGACAATGCAATGAGGTGCTGAACCCAGCCCTAGCAAAGGGACCCATGCAATCTTCCAATGAGTTGTCTGATACACCATAGGTGTGCTGAGAGCTCTTAAAACTGCTGCTGTCATCAACACAGTCACATCCAAGACACAACCTGTACTGTCTGTGCTGTGGTCATAAGACATGTAAAAATAATTTGCTTTTTAAAAAAGTGCTTAGCATATTGCATGGTACATAGTAGGTACTATACACATGTTTATTTCTTTCTCATTCCCTTTCCGCTGTGAAATTACAGATGCAAACCCCCACCACCACCACCAAAAAAAAAGAAAAAATTTTATGTAAATATTGGTTCCCCTGATTAAAAAAAAAATAAGCTCCTTGAGGGCAGACAGTGCTTCATTTTTCTGTCTTTGAATCCTTGGCACCTTGATCCATTTCCAGGCACATACTAGACATGTAATAAGTTCTATTATGGTTTGACTTAAACTCATCAGAGGTACCTAGGTGTTCTCCAGTCAACAACTGGGCAAAAAAAAAAAAAAAGAAAGAAAGAAAAGAAAGCAACCGTCTTTCTCTCAAAATGGGGGAGGGGGTGAAGAAGAGCCAATATATAAATATCTATCTATCTATCTATCTATCTATCTATCTATCTATCTATCTTCTATCTATCTATCTATCTTCTATCTATCTATCTATCTCTATCTATCTATCTATCTATCTATCTATCTATCTTCTATCTGTCTGTCTTCTATCTATCTATCTATCTATCTATCTATCTATCTATCTATCTTCTATCTATCTATCTATCTATCTCTATCTATCTATCTATCTATCTATCTTCTATCTATCTATCTTCTATCTATCTATCTATCTTTCTATCTATCTATCTATCTTCTATCTATCTATCTTCTATCTATCTATCTATCTATCTATCTTCTATCTATCTATCTATCTATCTGTCTGTCTGTCTGTCTGTCTATCTATCTATCTATCTTCTATCTATCTATCTATCTATCTTCTATCTATCTATCTTCTATCTATCTATCTATCTATCTATCTATGACATATACATATATGAAGGAAATCTGAAACAGAAATATTTTAAGATCTAGGGGTGAAGGGAAGAGACCAGGAAAGGCCTCCTGCAGAAGGTGGGATTGGAGACGTATCTTGAAGGAAACCAATGAGTCTAAGAGGAAGAGGTGAGAGGACAGAGCAATCCAGAGATAGAGATCAAAGATAGAGTCACATTCAAGGAACTGCGAGTAGGCCCATGTGTACCTGTGTCATATCATGCAGATCAATACAGTATGACACACTAGGAAGACTGGAAGGGATCAAGTTATAAAGCGCTTTAAACGCTAAACAGAGAAGTTTCTATTTGATCCCAGAGGTAATAAGGAGCCACTGGAGCTTCCTGGGCCATGGGTTACAATGATCAGATCTTTAGAAAAATCACCACTGCAGAATGGACTGGAATGGGATGAGACTGAGTCAGGAAGACCAACTAGAAGACTATTAGCTTAGTCCAAGTGAAAGGTCATGAGGGCCTGAACTAGACAATGAGAGCCAGATTAGAGACGATTTAGAAGATGTGAGGAGGAAAGAAGTGGAAACATCTATAAAGGGATTTCTCAAGGAGTTCAGTCTAAAACAGAAGGAGAGATATAGAAGCATAACTAGCAGAGAAGATAAGATCAAGTGAAAGAGGTTTTTGGTTTGTTTTTTCTTGATGTTGGGTTTTTAAGGATGGCAAAGATATAGCCATATTTGTAAGGTACAAGGAAGGACCCAGTAGACAGGAATGGAATGAATATAAGAGAGCGGGGATGATGGTGAAGTCTGCTTGAGAAGTCATTTGTCCTTCGTTTTTGAAAAAGACCAATGACGTCATGAGGGTGATGTCTTACTTGCAATACGAACTGAATCGAAGTGAAGCAGAGATGCACAAAGTCGTCAGCCTCGCTCTCTCTTCCTGCATCATCAAAGTCTAGTGGCAGGACAAGAGTCAAGATGACTGGCAATGCAGTGGATGACCTTGGTGTCTTTGATGCCTGACCCAGCTCTAAGCACTCCACAGAGCCTGCTTCAGTCACCTTCATGGCCATTGTATCAAATTGTTTTGCCCATTTCACCAGAGGAAGTCTTCACATGTTTGTGGTAGACGTTCTCCTAACTCACCAACAGGACTGAGGTCCATTGGTTACCCTGAACCTGGTTTAGCCCATCTGCTGAGATGGTTTACTGGGGTGGGGCCACTATGCGTGCTATAGCTTCTTGGAGCCACAGGTGAGAGCCGAGTGCTAGGAGGCCACCAAAGGTGGGTGAGCAGCCCTGGAAAGGGCTCAGCAAGCCCTCCCACTAGAAATGCTAATTCTCCTGGACATCCCATACACCCCTACTGGAAAAGTAAGGAGAGAAATGAATGGCTTTGTCAAGAAGGGCCAGCTTTTCATCTGTGCTTCTGTGATCCTATGATCTTGGTCCTAGAGTAAGATTGTCAAATGACATTACCTTCTATCCTCTTCACAAAGAGTGTTGTGTTTAAAGAAACAATCAAACACATAAAGGCAATTCTTGTAAAGACTGATTCCCCAGAGACTACTACTTAAAACCAGCCTGACAAATAGAATGTTCACAATTTAAAAAAAAATCCTCACTGGTGACTTCCGCAGGTCTCCCTTCTCCAAGTTTATTTAGGAATTGGCTCTCAGCCTTCGTTTGTGGGCATTTATAAAGGACAACAATGATCTCTAAGAAGCAGCACAACTAGGCCATGCCACACCAGCTTCATTTCCTTTTTGGTCAGAATTACTTAAGTGGTAGAAATGGAGAATGCTGTATGCCTGAATATGAGCTTAGAGTTTGACAAAAACTATAATAATATTCTTGTGGTCTAGTTTCTTGTGGGGAAATGTGGATTAGACATTGGTATGTAGTTAGATTAAATTACTGGACCCAAAAGAATAGTCTCTAGCAGAGAGGGTGCTCCAGGGATCTGACCTTGAATCTATGCTTTTTGACATTTTTATCAAAGACTTTTAGGATGACATACATGGTATGATTACCAAATTTTTCAGATGACACAAAGCAAGAAAAGATAACTAACACACTGAATAACAGGATCCCAAAAAATTTTTGACAGGTTAGAATAATGGGCAGAATTTAGTAAGTTGATGGAATTTTATAAGGATTACTATAAAATTATATTAATATAAAATTAATATAAAACATTTAGATGTTTAAAATTCTTCAAAAACACAATATAGCTTGACGACAATTTCTCTGAAAAAAAATATAGTGTTTTTAGTAGAATGCAAATCTAACGTAAGTCAATAAGTCATGGTAGCCAAGAAAATTAATACAATCTTAGGCTGCTTTGAGAGTGTGAAGAATAAGGGTATATAGTCTTTCCTGGTCCTACCACATCTGAAGTATTATGTTCAGTTCTGAGTGACATATTTTAGGAAGTATATTAAACTGCATCATGTCCATAAGAGGGCAACCAGCATGATAAAGAGACCAGAGAAACTTGAAAGATATGGGAATGTTTAACCTGGAAAAGAGAAGACCAGGACGGGGTGATAAGACGTAAGTAGTCGTCACATTTTTAAAGGGCTCTCATGTGGAAGAGTGATTACACTTGTTCTTAGCCCTGGAAGAGCGGGAACCAATAAGTGGAAGTCAGAAAGAGGTAGACTTGGGCTTAAAGTAAGGAAAAACTTCTGTAGCTTTAAAAATCAGGTATCCTTATCCCAACTACCATTCAGTGAATCAATGAATCAGATTCTCAGAGCAAGACTATATCTCTCCCTCCTTGAGGAACTGAGGTGATTCTTCTCTAACGTTATTGGTGCAAGCCCCCGTTCTGATGTGTCCTCCCCAGAATCAATCACCAGGTATAGTTATTATCTTCCTTGTAATATTGATAGCCATCAGTGGTAATAATAATAGTAGGTACTTATACATTGCTTTAAGGTCTACCAAGCACTTTACCAATATTATCTCATTTTATCTTCAACAGCCCTAGGAAGTAGGTGCTATTACTATTCCAATTGCACAAATGAAGAAACTGAGTAACAGAAAGTTTCAATTACTTGTCCAGAATCATACAGCTAATAAGGTGACAGCATAACCTTTGCTAGTGTGTGGGACAGCGACTCTAAATCAATTAAACTCAGAGACTTCTCAAGGTGGAAGCAGAAGTTACTTTTTATTACAATCTCGGGAGAAGGGGCATCTGCTCCTCTGGTTACACATCCAGGCGGAGAAAGGTGAGGCACAGAAAGCAAAATGAGATTATATACCCTAATGCAAACAAGCCTCCACCCACCACTATCCCTTACTCCCACTGGCTCGGAGGTGGGCTTACATTCTAGGCGCAAAAATTCAAAGACAAAAGAACAAGGAAACAGGGCATAGCCAATCCAAACATACATGTCCTTATTTAGTAAACCCAATGCTGATATGGCAGTGGTGTGGCAAATAGGAGGGGGTTTAGAGCCAAATTCCTATAGGTTTATGTAATTTCTAGGAAACTGAAACTTACTGCAATTTCCCCTCCCTAACCCCCTTCTCCTTATCCCAGAGACAAGAAAAGGTGGGAAGCTTTTCAAGGGCAATCAGTTCAGGTTGGGGCAGGGCTATTCTTTCTGCTAAGCATTTAAAAACAGGTCTGAAAAGGGGAGGGTTTTGAAAGCAACAGTCAAGGAATATTAACAAGAACCACTGATCCCCTGAGGAGGCTTCACTTCTGAGAGATCATCTCTCACACTAGTAGCAAAATTTGATCTGGAATTCCCATCACCAGATATATTCTGGTTTGTATTCCAATATTTCAAAGCTACAAAGTTCTAGCATTCTCCAACACCATTTACCTATAATATAGGCCTGTATTCATAGCATGTATAGCCCCAAGTGGAGACACTAAAACCTAAAGCCTATTTCTCTACTCAGAAGCCTAAAACAGCATGTGTTCCCTAATGCTCCATTTAGTAAAGAGTAATATATATTTTATAATCATAAGCTTATTTTTCTAAATACCCCTGATTGAACTAATTCAGCATAAAGAACAATCTTTTTTTTAACATGAAACAGTTTTGGCAATCTCATTGTAATTATTTCAAGTTACATATAACTGCATATATCCAAATAAACTGATTGTCAGTTAGCTATGACTGTTATTATGATTATCGTTGTTGTCATTACTATTCCTATGAAATAATTAAATAAAGGAGTTACTAAATCTGATGAGGCAAAAGTTGAAGAAACTTGGGCTGTTGAAAATCTTCAATGAAAAAAAAAAGAAAAAATTTAAAAAAAAAAAGAAAATCTTCAACGAATTCAAACTCTAGAAGTTCCACTTCAAATGGAATAGATAACAAAAATAATATTGACATTTCAAATTATTTTGAAAAAAAGATGCATATCTTTAAATTGAAATTTCAAAACCCCTTTTTGAGTTTGATGTCATGAATCCAACTAACAAAACTGGACAATTCAAAAGAGCTGGCATTTGCTGTAACTACCATGATCAATTGATTACTCAATAAATAAACATTTATTAATCTCATGAATGAGGAAGGAGTTAAAACATGTTAGAAATAGCACACAACTTTAGTAACAACACTACTAAAGACATATGTTCAATCCCATCATGGCAAAAGCAACTTTGGAGAGCTACTGAAGAGCTACAGAAAAACATTGAATGTTTATATCATTATGTAGCTGGTACACACAATAGAAAATTTGTGCACCCCATTATCCAATTAAAGGTAACAAAAATAAAAACAAGCTGAATGGAATCTATGCAATGAAAGCCTATCAGCCATGCTAATTTCCTAAATCATCAACTGAAATGAAAAGCAAAAAGGTTAATGGGATACAAAGACTCAAAGCTAGGCAAAGAACAAAATAAACAGTTCAGGGGGAAAAGTGACTGATCCTGTGATTTCACTGATTTAAGGAAATGTTGGATAGCCTACTGGTTGGAGGGGCTGCCTGCCTCCAGTCTATCCTCCATTCAGTCGCTAAAGTGATTTTCCCAAAGCATGTTTGTGATCACGTCAGCTTCTCTTCCCCTCACTCCCAATAAATTCCAGTAGATTTTATACTGCTTGATTGATTGTCAGAAAGCCTTTGACTCTGTTTTACATTCACGGCTCATTGTTGTACACAATAGAGTAAAGTTATGGTGAGAATCAATCCCTCAATGAGGGATTACCTACTATATGTCATACGCTGTGCTAGGTGTGGAAACAGTAGTCAGTAAGGCAATAAGCATTTAAACTCCTACTACATGCCAGGCATACCTGAGGTACAAAAAAGTGAAAGTGGAAGGAAACCGTCACTTATAGAGTGCCTACTATATGCCAGGCACTGTACTAAGAGCTTTACAAATATTACTCATTTGATCCCCACAAAAATCCTGCAAAACAGATGCTGTTATTATCCCAATTTTACACCTGAGGAAACTATAAATTATCGCCCAGGGTAACACAGCTAGTAAGTGTCTTAGGCTATATTTGAACTCAGATCTTCCTGACTCCTGGCACTCCATCCCTGTACCACCTAACTGTCTCTAAAAAAGGCAAAAGAACAGTTTTCACCTTTAAGGATCTTACGCTGTAATGGGGGAGATGATACAAACAACTCAATATAAATATAGATATATGTATATATGTATGAATGTATATAGACAAACACACACATACATACACACACATATATACACACACATATATGATATATATAGTATAAATGAAAGGTAATACAAATGTAATAACAAAATACAAAGAACACATATTTGATGTCAGCATGGAAAACTGTCTCTATTTAAAACATGCCATCATCAAAATAATTAAATATAATTGCTATTAAATGTGGTATTTTGGGGGGGGTTATAATTTAAGCCCATTATGGTTCTGCCTAGCCTTTTATCCATTATCATCTCTCTTAAATACTAGTATGGCATCCACATTAAAAAAAAAAGGGAGTTGGAACAAAATATCTTATTAATCACTTGATGCAATAACTAATATTAAACAACATGGGTCCACTAGAAAAATCTCTTTAAACAGCTGCTCACTTCATCATACAGAATATCCAGTGATGTCAAAATAACATCTGGACTTGATGAGTGTAAAATTCTAAATATATGAATAAAGACAGAGAGTTAAGGTTTAGAGCTTGAATCTGCAGATAAAATTGAACCAATTGACAAAGTAATACTTACAGATACCTTGGTCTTCTCCACATGGGATACATCAGACATAAAACTATCAAGAAAACAAATGGCAGAATATGGATCTAACAGCAACCTGAAATTAACACTTAATGGGAAGAACAATTTAAAGTAATTATTGACTTGCAATAGCTATCTTGAGTTACATATTCAGAACTATCAATTGGCCCGTAACAAATTGGAAATTATCTTGACAAAAATCTACATCGTATTCATGAACTCCAGGCTTCCTCACACTACAGAAGTTATAGAAAGATAAACATTTCCTTGCCAAAGAGGAGGAAGAAGAATGATAGACTCTTTTGTCACATGATTAATATGCCAAAAACTTACAGAAATTCTTTTGGAACAAGTAGATGTCACCTCACTGAATGATAGTAAAGGCTAACATCAGGTACATGCCATTGGATTCCTTAAATGTAAGCAAAAGTGTTTTATCTCTGAATGGAACTCTGCAACTACAAAAATCCATTATAAATAGAAATTATAAGTTATAAAAATCCACTATTTTATCCATAGTCACTATTCTGGATTATCATTGTCACTTAACCCTGCTTGCCTTGTTTTCCTTATCTCTAAAATGAGCTAAAGAAGGAACTGTCAAACCACTCTGGTATCTTTGCCAAGGAAATCCTAAATGGGGTCATGAAGAGTTGGACACCATTTAAACAACTGTACACCAATAATAACAGCACATAAAAGTATATTCCCTTGGAATTTGGAGTAGGGGTCTCTCCTCTTACATCCCTTCATATATGAGGGAACATGATACAATCAGAACACTGATTCTAGAGTTAAAGGACCTAAGTTCAAATTCTTCCTCCTCAAATTCTGCAATTTCTCTCTGTGTGACCTTGGACAAATCAATTAACCTCTTTAGACCTGTTTCCTCATCTAAAAATGTTAGTGAGTTCAGCCTGATGGATTCTGAGACCCCTCCCTCTCCAGATCTATGATCCTTTATGTATACAGTTATCCCTTCCATATCATAGGGAGTGCGGGTGGCACCCCTGCAATCTGCATAAAATGTTTTGGCCCTTCCTTCATAACAGAGAAGAAGGCTGAGTTATGGTATTAAAAGATAAACTATATTCATATTATTTCTGAGTTTCTAAACTTTTTCTGTGTTATCTTCTGGCCTTTGTGTGTTGTCTGCAGCTTCCACAAGACTCCCCAAAAAATCCCATTTAATTTCTTATGCCAACCTGCAATATATTGAAACCCTGATGGGAAAAGTTGTGATGTAGATGGGATAACTGTGTTCAATCTTTGGCTTGAATCTCTTCATTCATATGTCCACCACCCTAATTAAGACCTGGACTATAGAAATACCTTTCAATTAAACACCCTGCTTTTTTCCCCACTCCAATCCATCTTCTGCTCTGCTTCTAACATGATTTTCCATGATGCAATAAACTGTTGAGAAGTCCAGTATTCACTTTCCTTGTATGGCAAAAAAAAACCCAAAAAAAACCAAAAAACCAACCACCTAACAAAAACAATAACCAAAAAAAAAAAAACAAACCACTGTTCCAGTTATATGCTTTCAGAATAGTGCTAATTGGCTGTCTAACCTAAACTCTTCCCTGTTATACAGCTGCATAACCAGCAACCATTTTCTGGGAAGGCTGGAGTTGCTACCAGTAAAGATCCTTAGTTCATTAATAAATCTCCTTTCCTTTAATAAAAAAAAAAAAAGATTTTCATGAAGTGTAGATTTGATCATGGAACCCCACCCCCATTCAATAAACCCCACTAGCTCCCTGTTATTTCTAGAATCAAATCCAAACTCCTCTGTATGGTATTTAAAGTTTTTCATAATCTGGTCCCTTTCTACCTTTCTAGTCTTTTAATACATTACTTCCCTCCCTACACTCAACAGTCCAACCATTCTGGCCTATTTTCTGCTCCTCACACACAACATTGCATCTCTTGTCTCCATGCCTTTTGCACTGGTTCTCTGTCCCTCATGCCTAGAACACTCCCCCTTTCAATCACAGATTCTTTGATTTCCCTGACTTCTTTCAAGACTCATCAAGAAACATCACCTCCTCCAGCAGACTTTTCTGAATCTCAAGAGCGGTTAATGCCTTCCCTACCAAAGCAACCATCCACCTACCCTGTATTTATCTTGAATGTTGTCTTCCTCATTAGAATGTAAGCTCCTTGAGGACAGGAAAGTTTTTTTCTTTGACTCCCCAATGCTTAGCACTATGCCTGGAGCTTAGGATTTGTTGGTTGATTGGTTATCCAAATAAAATAGATAGAGATAGATAGATAGATAGATAGATAGATAGATAGATAGATAGATAGATGGATGATGGATGGATGGATGGATGGATGGATGGATGGATGGATGGATAGATAGATAGATAGATAGATAGATAGATAGATAGATAGATAGATAGATAGATAGATAAATAGATGGGTGGATGGATGGGTGGATAGATGGGTGGAGAGACAGAGAGGGGGAAAGAGAGAGAGGAGAAGAGAGAGAGAGAGAGAGAGAGAGAGAGAAGAGAGAGAGAGAGAGAGAGAGAGAGAGATAATGAGATTTCAGGGAGAGTTTTTCATATAATTCAGAATCCAAAACAATGATGGATCTTGTGTGGTGTGGTTAGGTCTGTGAATTCACATGAATTCCCTCCCTGTAAGCAGCATTCAGACTTTGAGCTATTTCTGGTCCTTAAAATACTTAGGGACATGTGAATGGCAAATGTGAGGGATATTTATGCACAAGCGCAAATGAATTAAACATTTCCAAAGAGCCAACTTCCCTGCCTTCCAACACTGACCATGGCTCTGTTCCATACCCAGAGGAGCACTTAAATGATGAGAGGTCAGCACACTCACTTAGACTGGCTTCAATTTATCAGCAGTGCAATAAGGGCTAAGCAGGAGTTGACTGGCTGTCATACCATTATACAATCATCTGGAAATCTAATTTGTGGAACCAGTAGCCATCTGTTCAATGGGTAATGTGCCAAGGTACCTGCCAACTACTGAACAAGCTTTCTACTGTTGGGTAACTAATTGCTTCTGTGGGACTGACACAGCATGAGGCCCAAGTCACAGAACATGATCTTCCACTAAATTACCATTGCTACTCAGGTTTCTCTCCGAGTATGCAGACCCACACTGTGGTATCTGTTGCACATAAAAAACTGGATGACAGGGACTAGGGAGAGCGCTGTGTCCGATAGGTATGGTGGGTCAGTGGCTACAGGGGAGTCTCTCTCCTGCGTCTGCTGGGTTGATTACAGAAATGGGAAAGCCACGCTCAGAAAAGAGCTGGCAGAAGTGAGGGGCTAGAAGAGAGAAAAGAAGACCACTCCCACTGCGTTCTCTAGAGTCCCTTTTTTGGTCTGCATAAGAAATGGTGCTTGGAGGAGTAGAACATGTGTGAGAGATAGGAAATGTCTCCCTGGTCACCTGTGGATTAGTGCTACTGAAAAAGGACCTGGAAATTCTGCTAAAGATGGCAATTGCCTAGACCAGATGTTCTCAATTTTTTTTTTTTTTTGCTCTCAGGATTCCTTTACACTCTTAAAAATTATTAAGTGCCTCTCCCTGGAAGAGCTTTTGTGTATATGGTTCATACCTTTGGGGGAGGGGAAATCATTTTAATTGATTCATTTTATTTTATTTTTTTAAATTACTAAGGACCTCTCCCTGGAAGAGCTTTTGTGTATATGGTTCATACCTTTGGGGGAGGGGAAATCATTTTAATTGGTTCACTTTATTTTATTTTTTTAAATTTTCAGTTCCAAATTCTCTCTCTCCTGCCAACACCCCCACACCCATTGAGAAGGCAAGAAATATGATACCTATTATAGATATGAAGTCATGCAAAATATTTTATATGGTTTCTATCTTCATATTTACCATATCCAAAATTAAAATGTCTTAGTATTATTATGAAAATAGTCTTGACCTCGTGGACTCTCTGAAAGGGTCCCAAGGACATTCATGGGTTCCCAGACCCCACTTTGAGAACTGCTGCCCTTAACTATAGAAGGAAAGCCCCTGATGTGAATAGAAGGCTGGCTAAGAGAAGAGGAAGAAAGAAACACCTTTTCGGAGTCCATTACTGATGCATCACAGCTGGCCTCACCTTCTGGGTTCCCCTACTATACTTATTACCTTCCCTTTGGAGCAGCAGCTTAAAGGTGAATGAAGGTATCTTCAGAGTGAGGGACTCCTTAGAGTCCCCTTACCGAGCCCCTGTCACTGGGATTTTATATTGAAGGTGAAGGCTACCTCACATGTGCTTATTACTAGTTTCTCCCAAGGGTGCCACTCCATTCAAAAATTACATGCAATAGGCCAAGTTCAAGACTATCCGCTCTACTTCTCCCCATATCAGGAGGTAATTACTATTTACTTACATGTGAGGCCCTTCCCTCTGGTTCATATTACAAGTGGGAGGCTAGCCCTTATTCATTATAAGAGATAATGCATGAAAGAGGTACCAAAAATGTTATGAGAATTAAGAATGGGGAGAGATAAGTTATTGGGGGGTGGCAGTAAAGTTGATGTGAAAGGACGCATTTGAACTGAGCCTTAGTACAGGTAGAATTCCACCAAGTAGAGATGGGGAGGAGGGAATCCTAGGCAAGAGACTTTCAACAGGCTGTTGGAATTGTGGGCCTGGAGCGAAGGTAAGAGAGGAGACCTGGGTTCATAGACTGTGAAGTTTCCCATATAGATGATGGCCACGAAAATAAATGAGTTTGTCAAGAGAAAGAGTATAGAAAAAGGGCAGTCAGCAGTGTCAGACGCTGCCAGGAGGTCAAGGCAGATAAGGACTGGAGAGCAAAAGAAGAAAAAAACACCTAAACACTGAATTTCACAATTAGGTGGTCATGGTTTTCCTCCCAGAGAATGTTTCCAGTAGAATGGCTAGAGGGAGAGGAAGATTGCAAAGGGTTGAGAACTGAATGGGAAATGAAGATCTAGAAGCTTCAAGGGTTAGAATTCTCTTTTGAGAAAGAGCAGTGAAAGGCAGGAGAGAAATTAGACAGCGGCTCCAGGGCTTAGTATGCACAGAGTAGTACCATGCATAGAGTGCTAGGCATGGAGTCAGGAAGACCTGAGTTCAAATCCAGCTGCAGATGCATATCAGCTGTGTGACCTTGAGCGAGTCATTTAACCTCCGTTTGCCTCTATTTCTTCTACATTGGTATTGTGTTAAAATTGTATCTTGTTCTGGACCCCCTGATCACCACCACCCCTTCTAGTTAGTATGGCAAGTAAGTTTATAAGTAACCTATATAAAGGGGTAATAGGAAATAAGACAGCAAAGAAAAACCTAGAAGTCATGTATAAATCATCCCAAAGATCAAAGGAATATAAATTACAAATTGTATTATATATTAGGAGCAGTCAGAAAACTCATCTTCCTAAGTTCAAATCTGGCCTCAGATATTTACTAGCTGTGTGACCCTAGATACTTTACTCTGTTTGCCTCACTTTCCTCATCTGTAAAATGAGCTGGAGAAGGAAATGTCAAATTGCTTCAGTATCTTTGCCAATACAACCCCAAATAGGGCCCAACAGAATTGGGCATGACAGAAATGACTCCAGAAAAACAACAAAATCATATAGTAACCAAAAGTCACATCCTGGCAATATGTGCCGAATCAGGGCATTTGGGAACCATGATATATAAATCCCAAACAAATTCCAGACCTCCACAGGTGCAGACCTGCAGAGCTTCAAAAGGCACTGATAACTTGGGAATGATGTAGATCTGTCAACTTTGAAGGTTTACTGATAACTGGGATAAGTTAATGCTCTAGCCCCCAGGTGGCACAGATAAGAGTTGGATTCTTTCCCCCTAAAAAAAAAAAATCTTTAAAAATGGCCTCGAACTGCTGCCCCCCACCCAGCCCTCTTCCACCTCCTAAGGGTCCATCCATGCTGCCTCGTGCTCCCAACTCTAATTCATACTGCCATGAGTGGTTGTCTGTGCTTCTCCCCCTCCCCTTCCCCTTCCCCATGCTACCTGCCTCCCCCTCCCACCCCTTTCTCTGTCTCCACGCACTTGTCATCACTTATTTCTGTATTTTCTGTGCTATTTGCCCTGACACCCTTTGCGGTTATTAATAGTGTGATTGCCACCCCATTTCCCTGCTGCCAATTGCGGTCTTTCCTGGCAAGCACCCAAAGAACCAGGTGTGCCTGCCTCCATTTCATAAATTAACAATCAATTCAGGGATAAAAATCATACCTACCTCTCAAGGTTGCTAAGAGGATAAAATCAGATAGTATTTTCAAACCATCAAGTACATATAAATGCTAGCCATTATTATTATTATTAATATCATTAAGGGCTATGAACTACAGCAGTATGACCTTGGGCAAGTCACTTAAACTCTGTCTAGAGCTTAGAGACATCGCTGCAAGGCTAGTAGAATTGAGCACGGGGTGAACCAGGAGAAGGCCAGAAAGCAAAAAGGATTTGGGGTTAGGAGAGATGTGTTTAAATCCAACCCCTGATATTTATAGTTATCTGTAACCTTGGGCAAGTCAGTTAGCCTCAACTATCTCCTATGGGAAATGCAGATAATCATATTTTTATTCCCTGCCTCACAGGGCTGCGGTGAAAGAAATACTTTTACAAACCTTAAAGAGCTCTATAAGTGAAAATTTTTAGTATTTTGCTTCCCCCCCCCCCATCCACCCATAGAGATTTGGGAATCAGGTCCTGTACACCCAAGATACTCTGAAACCATTTGCCCCTTTATGGAAAGGAAATTTTCCCCCAGCCTGCCACCCTCCCCATTGCTCCCCACCCCCACATGCTCCTAGAGGAAGGAGGTGAAGAAATGGTTCCTCCTATCTAGCAGATTCCGGGGGTGTCACTGGGACTGGCAACAGGGGAAGGTCAGGCAGGGGGAAAAATGTAGTTTTCAACTTCCCAAATGCCACCGTGATATTTACAGGAGCAATCATGCAAATGTTATTTACTGTGACAAATGCATTTCCAAAACAGATGCCTCCCACAATCTATCCACTTGGCTGCTTCGAAATGAAACAATTAATTTTTTTTTTCCGGGCTCCCGGGAGGGGTGCTATTGTTTCAGAGGCCGGGGATGGAGGTTTAGCAGCCAGAAGGCAAGATCAGCTGAGATCCCCACCCTCTGCTGCAGAAAATCCTAGGGAGTCCGCTTTGCCTGAACTAGAGACGCGAAAGGACAGAGGTCAAACACCCTCATTTGGTCGGTTTTGTCTCTTGACTCAGAAAAGAAGCAAAACAGTTGGTCAAAAGCTGGATTTCTCCACGATCGCAGATTGAAGCAACTGTAGCATATGCCCAAGCAAGTGGGGATAAAAGAAAAAGAAAGTCCATGCGTGAAGTACTCAGCCCCCAGGCAGGATTCAGCAAACAGCCACATTCGAGAAGGTGAAAGCCAGCTGTTCAGCGGCACTGTTTAATTTGCTACGCACTTGCTTACCTTGCCAGCAGATTTCAGGGCTGCGGGTTATCTGGACAACCACTACTTGCTTGGCCCCAGAGACTAGCGAAGACCTTGGGGGTTGGGGGGCGAGGCCCTTGTTTAAACACAGCTGGAGCTGGTGTAATGATTCCCCTCCGCTTTCACCCACATTTGAACGAGGCAGGCCCAAGGCTCAAGAGCAGAGCTGGTGGAGGAGTCAAACCGTTCGATCTTTGGTGATGTTTACTGGGTGGCATATGGGCAAATAGAGCAGCAACAAACCAGATAAGCTATGGGAGAGGTGGTGTATTTTCCCACGGTAATCTTATGGGGAGTGTTTCTGGCTACCAACACAAGTAGCTGCTTATGAACCCAAGGCTCACATGTGCCCAAGGTCAAGTTGGATGCTGCCCCGTAACCCAGGAATTTTATTGTTATTCAGTCGCTAAAACTGTGGTCATTCTGACCATGTATCTGACTCTTTGTGACTCCATTTGGGGTTTTCTTGGCCAAGATACTGGAGTGGTTTATCGTTTCCTTCTCCAGCTCATTTTATAGATGAGGAAACTGAGACAAATAGGGTTAAGAGATTTGCCCAGGGTCACACAGCTAGGAAGTGTCTGAGGTCAGATTTGGACTCAGGTCTCCCTGACTCCAAGCCCAGCACTCTATCTGCTGTACCACCCGCACATCTAGGGGGCACACACTACATAGTAGGTACTGGGCTAAACCCTGGGAATACAATAAAAAGCAAAAACACTGGCTCTCCCCTCAAGGAGCTCATTATATAAATACAATATATTAATAGTATTGGGGAAGACAACATGTAAAGTATTAAGTACACACCATATGTATACAGCATAGAGGGTGGATTGGTATTGCTTGTCCTTTGTTTTCAAAGATGACTGATGACATCACAATATTGGAGCCACGGTGTGGTGCATTCAGCTGATCGGTCCAATATGAGTTCAGTTTGGAAGGCACAATCACAGATTGGGCACAAGTGGTTGGTCCATTAGAACATTTAAGGTGGAGGCTTCTGGATTCATGCAGCTCATGTTTCCTTCACGTTTCTACGATTCTGCTTTGCTCATGGGGTATAGCACCTTCTTGGGTGCTGGCACACCACGTTGGACAGTCTGTGCTAGTGTCTGCCATGCCTCACAAACAATACTAAAGTTCTTCGGAGGTACCTTGAGAGTGTGCTTAGAACACTTTTTCTGACCACAGTGTGAGCGCTTACCTTGTGGGAGTTCTCATAATCTCAGACAGAAGGTACTGGGGAGGGGTAGGAGTTGTAGAGAGGAGGGAGGTGGGCAATGACCAGGTCTCACCTGCAGAAGGCGAGATTTGTGCTGAGTCTTGAAGGAAGCCTGGAAAGCCAAGAAGCAGAGTTGAGGAGAAAGAGCATTTGGGGTATGATGGGCAACCAGTGCAAAAGCACAGGGATAAAAGATGGCGGCCACGTCCAAGGAAATGCAAGCAGAAGAGCCTAGCTGCATTTTAGAGGACATGGAGGAGAGTAAAGAGTCTGACTGTGCTGGAGAGGTTATATTTGACCCTGGGGGTAATAGGGAGCAGCTGTAGTTTGTGGAATGAGAGAAGGGAAGGTGACCTGGTCAGACCTACTCCATGAAAATCACATTAGGAGCTGCATGAAAGACTTGGAATGAAGTCAGAAGAGACTTGAAGCTGAGAGCCCAATTCGAAGGCTATCACAGGACAGCCAGGTGGAGCAGTACATAGAGCCCCTGCCTTGGAGTCAGGAGGACCTGAGTTCAAATCTGGCCTCAGACACTTGACACTTACTATCTGTGTGATCCTGGGCAAGTCACTTAACCCCAATTGCCTCACACACACACACACACACAAAAGGCTATTGCAATAATTCAAGTGACAAATGAGAGCTGTCATTGTGAGCGCAGAGAAGAGGATATGTAAGAGAGATGCTGTAAAGCTATATATGACAAAATGTGATAACAGATTGGGTACGTGTAATGAGTATAAGTGAGAATGGAAAGATTACGCAGAATCTTCAAGCCTGAGTCACTGGGAGGATGGTGATACCCTTGACAATAATAGACAATGGGAATGAGAGAGAAAGAGTTTTGTTAAGGTCATGATGAGCTTGAGATGCCCATAGGACATCATTCTGGCATGTCCAAAATGCAGTTGGTGATGCAGGACTGGTTCTCAGGAGAGAGATCAGGGGCAGATGTGAAGATCTGGGAATCACTTGCATGGCCGTGATAATTGAATGCATGGGAGTTGATGACATCACCAAGTGAAATAGTTTAGAAGGAATAGAGAAGGTGAACCAGAACAGACCCTTGGGGGATCCTTGTGGTTAGTGGGCATGACAGGAATGAAGATCCATCAAAGGAGACTGAAAAGGACGGGTCAGACAGGTAGCAGGAGAACAGTGTCACAAATACCTGGAGAGGAAATAGAAGATGATCAGCATTGTCAACAGTGGTCAAAAGGTCTGGAAGCATGAGAAGTGAAACAAACAAACAAACAAACAAACATGGTGTCGTTACTAATTTTGGAGAGGGGCTCTGGGTGTTGAATGATGAGGTCAGACTTGGACTGTGGAGGTTTTAGAAGAGAATGAGAGGAAAGGAAATGAAGGCACAGAGCTGTAGAAGTATATTAAAAAGCATCCTTTTTAGTTTCTCTAGAAATATCAGGAAATATTTCCCTGGCATAAAAGCCCTTTCCAGACCTAGATGCTCTAGGACAAGAACAAAGGTCTTTTCCTAAGGAAACAGATTAAGTTTGGTGGAAACTGAACTTTTCCACCTCTTATCTGATTAAGATCCTTGCCTTCTCCATCCCCTGAAGAAATTGAGTTGTGCCTCCTCTTCTCCATTCAGGACTGATAGGTTGATCTTTGAGAGGAGACCTTAGTGACCCTTAAGGGGAGTAACTAAGGAAGGAATTGAGTAGTAGCTGAAATGTTAACCCAAGAGCTAGGCAGCTAGGTAGTGCAGTGGAGACATTACTGGTCCTAGCATTAAGAAGACCCGAGTTCAAATATGGCCTCATACACTACCTGTGTGACCTTGAACAAGTCACTTAACCTCTGACTACCTCTGTTTCCCCTACTATAAAATGAGGACAATAATAGCAAAAGTGGTGAGGATCAAATAAGATAACATTTATAAAGCACAGTTCCTGGAACAGGCAATTAATAGTAATTAATAGTAGGCAATTAATAAATGAGTAAATTCTTATCCCTTTTCTTCCTTCTACAAGATTCTTATAAATGTTACCTTAACTGGTCTTGGGATAGAGACATGTCCAAGGGGACAGAGACCATTTAAAAGGAAGACCAAATCTATCAGACACACAGGGAGAAGTATTTGTGCATGTCTGTGTTTGTAGCTACTTCATATGTACCAGCAGAAGCCCTTCTATTAAGCCACCTACTAGTTCTGGAACTAAGTCAATTATACCAGACCATCAAAAGAGAAAGCGAGGGAAGCTGAGCCTAACTCAGTGCCCCAGTGGCAGGGATACTTCCCTTACCCTCTTCTTGATATTAGATAGTACATTTTGCCTGACATTTGTGCCCCCACTGCATGAGGAAGAATCTCATTGCTCCCAAGTACTCTGACAGTTACACAGCCTAGTGGCTGTCTGCCCTGGGACTTTCAGCTGGTTAAAAGTAACAAGTTTGTCAACTCTAATTTCTTTAGTGTATGTGAATCTGCTCTGTATTCAGAGATATAAAGGCCTAAGGAGTGCCTAGCCTTTCATAGTAAAAGGGTCTATGATCACAATATCACAAGGACACTCCTCAGAAGCCTCTGACTGATGACTCAAGAAATTCTTCTGCTCCTTTGAGAGTGCTTGACCAAAACTGGTCAGTGGACCATCCTGCCTGAGAGTGGCTGAATTCAATATGAATAGATCCTCAGCAATGGGAAATGAGGTTAATGCCTCTGTGCCCAGAAAAAGGATGATTTTTCTTTGTTATAGGGTTGGATCTAGATTCAGTCTATGAGTCAGTGAATTCTGAGAACAGATCTTCCTTGATGCAGGTGAGGTCAGAATTGACGGTCCAGCTTGTGAAAAGTTAGGAAAACCTCAGAAGGAGGGACAGAGCATTTTTAAATGTCTGTCCTAGGAAAAGACAGCATTTGTAAGTATCTCACTCAGATGAAATGTGCAAATTCTTAAACAAAATGGTTTCATATCTCACTCGGTAGAGTAATGAAATGTGCGGATTCTCAGACAAAGTGTTTTAGCTGGTTTAATTTCAAATATGATGCTTTGGTCTAAATTAAGAGTATACTCAATAGATTTTTGGTTGTCAATGAAAGATTACTAGCAACAGAAATGTTTGTTTTTATCTTTTCTGTGTGTTTGTGTCAATATTTGTTCAAGAAAAAGGTGCTCAGAATGAAAGCTAGTTTTAAAATTTGACTTGTTTAAACAGTGTTTGAAAGCCCATTTCTATATGATTCTCCTCATAGACATATTCTATGGCTGCATGAGGGGTGGAGTTAGCTAGAGCTTGAGAAATTAGAAATGTTGACTTTTGGCTTATAGTTTTGAGAGAAGACACACTTCTGGCTTCTAGCTTTGAGAGCAGACATACAGTTGCAGGTTTTTGTCAGGGAACAATTCTGAAGGGAGAGAGACTCTGGAAAGAAGCAAACATGATAAAAGTGCAGGCTCCTAGAATATATGTTGTCTTCTTTCCAGAGCCTTTTCCTTCAGAGACTTCTCCCTAAAGAGACTCTACAACCACTTGCTTCTCTCTCAAAGGTGGAAGCCAGTAGCCAAGGATCTCTCTTCTCCCAAGCTCATCCTTCATGAAAGTGTGAAATATCATGTCACCCGTCTCTACCAGTGAGAAAAGGTTTTTTGCAAATTAACTTTAAGCCATGGGTTATAGTGATGATTCCAAAAAGTAGAGGAAAAAAAGCTCCTAAAGCGTTTTCAGCTTATCTGGTTCTTAAGAATCCTACTCTACAGTTGCCATTCTCTTACATTTTCTTGTCAGGTTGGAAAGGAAGCTTGTTTAAATTGATGTGAGGAAAGGAGTTGCCTCAGGAAAAAAAAACAAGTAAAAATACTCTTAAGGGGAAAAGGCAATTAATTCAGAAAAGGCTAAATTTCATTTTGAGAGTTTGTTTTGCCTGGCCACAGTGGGCTTCTGAATGTTTTTGGCTGAATTTAATTGCCTGGTAATTAATAGTAAAGTCATTAAAAAGAATTAGCATTGACCATGCATTTTTAAGTTTTAAGTGAAAAAGCTAATTTGGAAATGTATTATGTAGCAAAAAAAAATGATGTCAAAATTGTCTGTAAACCTGGAAGTTTCAGATAAACTGAAAAGGCAAAGTTCACCTAAAAACAAGAGTTTTGCAATGAATTTTAGGTACCTAAGAAAATTGATTTGAGGGGAGGGAGTAGACAAATTCCATAGAGAAAAAAAGGAAATTAACTCTAAACACAATTTGAAACATGATTTGGAAACAAAGAAATTAACAATATCAGGCAGAAATAGAAATACTGAATCAGTGCAAAGAGGAATGCAAGTTTATAATTGGCAAGAATCAGTTAATCAGAATCAGAAAAGAAAAATAAATAAATTAGATTTAGTTTATACTCCCACAGAGAATAGACTGGAAGCTCAATAAAGGTCAATAAGAAACATAAAAAGATGCTCTTAAAAGCAGAAAAAATTGTAATGCAACATATATGTGGTACTGTTAACTCAACTAGTGGCCAGACTGAATGATTTCAATTTCAGATTCCCCAGCAGCAGAGAGAAAAGCTGAAGATTGCAAAAAGTGGTGATACAAGTTTAAACAAGTTTCAGACATCATTGAGATGAGAAGAAAGTAACTTGACTGCCTCGCCTCTAGAACTTCCAGACTCCATTTGGATAAATGCTTATTTCCTCCCCAGAGAGTTGGAGGTTAATTTTAAGATTTCTAATGATTAAATTTTTCCAAGCTCAGGGGCATTTTGGTGGCTCTGTGGATAGAGTGCTCGGCCTGGAGTTAGGAACACTTGAGTTCAAATCCAGCCTCAGATACTTACTACCTGTGTGACCCTAGGCAAGTCACTTAACCCTGTTTGCCTCAGTTTCCTCATCTGTAAAATGAGCTGGAGAAGAAAATGGCAAACCACTCCAGTATCTTGCCAAGAAAACCTCAAATGCTGTCATCAGGAGTCAGACATGACTGAAATGACTCAACACCAACAAGAAGTTTAACTTGAGACCCTAAAATAACTGGAATCATGAGACGACCTTTAAAATCGAGTGATTTAAAATTTAGATTTATATTTGGTTTGATAAGTTAATTGGGAACATTATTTTTCATTGCACAGTTAATCTGTGCTCTAAATAATGACTGCTGGTGCCACAACTTTGTAGCTACAAAAAGTGACGAATAGTCTTTACTGGTTTCTGAAGGCAACCAGTATAGAATGCCCACAATGTCTGGGGTTTTGTTGGATGTGTGTGTGTGTGTGTGTGTGTGTGTGTGTGTGTGTGTGTGTGTGTGTGTCACAAACAACC
Organism: Phascolarctos cinereus; assembly: GCF_003287225.1. Lineage (NCBI taxonomy): Eukaryota > Metazoa > Chordata > Mammalia > Diprotodontia > Phascolarctidae > Phascolarctos > Phascolarctos cinereus. The sequence goes on along the minus strand of NW_027555736.1, from coordinate 246,373,868 downwards.
ATCAGTCTAATGTCATTAGACTGGCAGTAAGTTTGTTTTTGTCTCAAATCCATGAGACCATTTCACACTGGTATTGTATTTATAAGGTTCTTGAGTTATAATTTTGGAAATGATGATAAAGACATACTGTCGAATTTTGGAACCACACCTAGAGTATCATACATTTGTAACTTGAGGATAGATACTCTCTGATCAGAATGCTGTGATTGATTTATGAATTGGAGCTATTTACATCGACCATTTTGTCTAGAAGACAAAATATTCTGGTTAATGACTTACTTAAGTATTCAAATGAGTGTACTCTGGTTTGTCAAAGAGTACATTCAGGTTTGGTAAATGGTATATTAGACTTTAGGAAGGAAGTTGGAAATGCTATTTAAGAGCATGGTTTGAAAACAGTTAAGCTCTCAAGAACCAGCAGTCTTTCGAAGACTGTCTTCATTATTTTTCAGCGATAAATTTGGAGATTGTTCCTCAGACATGCAAACCATTCTACTTATTTGTGTCTCTCTTCCCTTCCCTTCCTTTCCCTTCCCTTCAAATGACCTTCTTATCAGGTTTGTTAAGCTTGTATCAATGGGTATTGGTGAATGGGCAATTTAAAACCCTAGGCAACCACCTGCAGGATTCATCTCCTTGATGTGATACGTGTCCAGTATACCTTTCCCTGAATGGATGTGAACCTGAATGATTAAGTGCATAGTTCAGGAAAGTGAAAATGTTTTTTAAATAGAAAAATTCAGCCCACAAACAAATTTGGAATCTTTACTCTTGTGGACTGCATGAAGCTTGCACAAATGGCTTGTCCACCCTCGGATACTAGTTTTGACTTTACACAAGGAGCATGAAAAGATTCCCTCACTTAGAAGGTGTTTGGTTTGAGTGACACGATTGACAATTCTGATGCATGGGGCAAATTTAATTGATCAAGAATGGGTAGGCAGCAGTACACCCTAGTCAATCCCAATTAGGAAAATTTATAGTATTAAGATAAAGGTCTGGCCCTCTGCCCTAATTTGAACTTTTGCTCATCTCTAGATAACCCAAGACCTCTTTATGTTTGAGGCAAAAAAAAAAATGAAGATACAGGAAACTTCTAGGTAAAGGAAGCGAGCAAAATATCATCTGTTCCTGGAGAATGACAGAGAAGGACTTTTGGAGAAAGAAAAAAAGGAAAGAACATTTTGTGGGGAAATTCTCTCAGTTCCTAAATATGTGAATACCACTGATAGGATAGCTTCAGTCAGAGACCTCTGTTCCAAATAGTTGCAGAGCCCAAAGGCTCACGTCAACATTTCCCTTCTCTACAAGAGCTCTACTCTCCTTTCAGTTTTTCTTTTTTCCTACTGAAAATTGTTTCTGATACTTTTCATCTCTGCTCATTAAATCCGGGGTCCTTGGGAGTTGCCCCACTGCTTCTGCTGTTCATCTTTTATAGTCCCCATTCCTTTGTCTCAATCTACTCTCTTACAGATTGTGTACCCCTTTAAGAACTCCTGACAAGTCCATCTTGCAGCTCAAAGATTTCAATCCTTACAAACTGATTTAAGGGCTGAGAGGAAATGCTCGTCTTTTTAAACAACAAGGAGCACCTGTCAAATCTCAAACTTTTGTTGCATACCTCCCCAAGGTTTGGACCTTTGCAATTCCTTGTAAAATTTACTGTGGTACACTTGATATATGGAATTAGATAATACAACCTCAAATCACATCTGTATTTAACAGGAAAAAAAGATGATTAAACCAGTGGCCCAGGTAATCAAATTATGGTGCCATATTTAGCAAACATATCTAAATAATACATGCAACAAAGTATGGAGAGGCCATGCAAGATGATAGAGTAGAATGATTTGGTTCATCCACGTTCTCCCCCTAAAACTATTGCACAAAGAGCTAAAAAATGCAATAGACTGAGTATTGAATTAGAAATTTTTTTTTAATCAAAGTGAGTCATTTTACCAGCTCAAGTTGGCATATTCATATAATGCAAACATATATAATTTGTATATTAGTAAAGGCAAATAAAATAATAATAATAATGGTATGCTATAAAATAGTAAGATTACACACACAACTAGCAAAACTAAGCATAGTTAAGAAACATGGATGTCACTAGAACAAATAAACAGAGAGAAATAATAAAACCTGTTGCACATTCAGCCATCAGCACATGTTTAATGAACATACCATTATATGTAAAATGCACATTGCATGGAAAAACATTTAACATTATCATTCAACCACATTTCATCAGCTTTATCTTAGATAATACAAGTTAATCTGGTCATTGGTTGAACAATCCTTGTGCCTCTGTGACCCAATGACCAACTTACCCCAAATACCACTGCCAGTTGACAATGATTAGGCTGATCCTAATTCTCCCTACAACTGTAGTCCTACTTTCCTACACCTGAGCTTATAGAGATTCCAGGCTGGTTAGCAGTGTTACTATGCTCTGTGGGGCATATCTATACTTAGGAGTCTCTGTGCCTGAAATACTTAGAAAAATAAGTGTTATCTCTAGATTCAGTTCTCTCCCCTTATTTGGGATAGTTGTTGGAGTATAGTTGACAAAGTTTTCCCCACTTGAAATGTCTATTTCTGGGTCGTTGCCTGTGTTAGGCAGACTTTGCATGAATGGCAGGTAATCTCTCTTGCCTGGAGTCTGCTGAGATGAAGGTCCATCAATCTTCATTTATCTATCGGTGATTACCAATATTCTAAGACCCATTCATCTATTAAGGATTACTGTGGATTATCTTTTTAGGGCCCTCTCCAGCTTCTGAGACTATAGTACTATTAAGTGCTGTATAATATATAGTGTATACTATCTTAACAGCCAGGTCACCCAGTCTCCCCACAATTAAACACAAGTACCTTTCCATCAATCTGCTGAGACATGTGTCCCACAAACATCATGACTTCTCAGCAGAACTCTTGTTTTCTTATTGAAACTTTCTATCTAGGCCACGTTGCCCTCCACCTGCTCCTCACCTTGACCAGCACTCTATGCATAGAGCCTGGACCAATGCAACCTGGGCCTTTTGAATCCATACCCCCACCCCTCAGAAGTTAGTCCACTCATCTTTGGAACACCAGCCCTGGGACCTAACCATCTTGATCGGTGATTGAGTGAGTGCAAACTAGTTCACTTAGCCAGCTATATCCAGCTGCACCTAGATCCCAAAGCATTCTCTACCTTCACATCCCATGTAGTCATCCACTCAGGTCATCTTTCCATTTGCCTGCCAACACACATGTACTTCCTCTAATACCTGCTTCCCATTCTTACTCTGGGCTCAGTAATCAAATAAATTATACTATTACTTCTGGAAATCGTGTGTCATCTGACTGCACTATACACCAACTTACTATCCCCAAGACTCTTCAGATCAAAATTCTCTTCCTTGGACACCAGTCTCATATATACGTGTCTCCCCCTATTAGATTATAAGCCCCTTGACAGAAGGAAATCTCTGTGTTTGTATCCTCAGTGCTTAGCAAAGCACCTAGAATATAGTATATTCTTAAGAAGTACTTTTTAACCTATTAATTCATTTATTAATTCATCCATTCATTCATTAGACATAGAAAGGACCTTTGAGGTCATCTTGTCCAACACGCCATCTCCTCACCCTTACTATCACTCAGCTGAGAAAATTGAGTGAAGGTTAAGTGACTTGCCCAAAGTTACACAAATAGTAAATGGCAAAACAGAACTCGGGTCCCCTAACTCTAAACTCTTAGTTACAGCTCTCTGCCCTGTGACAAGTAGTAAGAGTAGAAGTTGAGTGATGCTGCTCATTTGTGGCCACCTGTATGGTACAATTGACCTAGAAGTCAGAACACCTACATTCTAGTCCTGCGACTGTGGGCAAATCATTTCACTTTAGTGTGCCTTAGTTTTCTTATTTATAAAATAAAGGGTTACAACTATGTTATCCCTAAGATCCCTCCTAGTCTAAAGTTTTATGATTCTTTGATTTCCTCTGAACTTTATTCATTTTCATGGCTCAATTCTGGACTGCTTTCAAATTTCTGCAGCATCAATCCTGTTTTTGAAGGATTTTTCTCCAGTCTGCCTTGCATTCTTTAGGGAAAGATTAGCTACCCAAAATGCCAGTCCTAAGAAAGTCACTTAAAATCACGCCCAAATTTTCCACCTCCTTAGTAGAGGGTCTCTGACCAGTAGCTATCCCCAATGCTCTCCTCCTGGAGTAGTTTTAAAGCAATAGAAGTTGGGGACTGCTAATACTTCTTGGTATTTATCTATCCATATGGAAAATCTCAAGTCCTGCACCATCAAACAAACCAGAGACAAGCAGATGCATGCTTCAGTGGTATGAGTTAGCTTCATGTAACATTCCACAGCTAGACTTTAAGCTGTTTATTTTTCAGCTCTTTTGTGGTTTGACAGTACTGAGGTCACAAAAAGAAGTAGGACTTTGCTAGCCAAGTCTTAAGTACTGCAGAAAATGGTTTTGGTGGGTTACTGAAAGAAGCCCTTCCCTGTAAGCATTTCTAAGCCCAGTGCCCCATCCAAAATAGTTGAGACAATCTATTGGATTGCGATCAGAAGAACTTTAATGAATATGTCATGGTTAGCATTAGCTTGCGATATTAGCTTTTTGACGGTGGAAAAAAATCATTTAATCTCTCAGTGCCCCAGAAAAAGGCTCTACAGCAGATTAATTGCTAATCTACCCATCAGTCACAATGACAATAGCTAGTATGTACATAATAGCTAGTATATACATTAGCACAAATTGAGATTTACAAAATGCTTCACAATTATCTTGTACCATCAGGGAGGGGCGAGAGATTGGGACCTTCTTCTCCCCACGGTTACAGACAGACAAAACTTGGGACAACCCCAATGCACAAAAAAGAAATACTCACAGAATGATTCTGACCAAGGGTAAATTTTTATGTAAATTTCACTGTATCCCCAAGTATCTGAAGATTTATTGAAAGGGTGCTCAAAAAGTTTGCTCTCTTCTTCTCTGTGTTGTCATGAACATGCTATCTATGTCCACCTGAAGGACACTCTGGGCAGAGGTCCCTTAAAGCTCTGTTTGATTTCCTCTCCTCTTCCACTCCACTGTTTTGCACTGTCCAGAATGCCATCAGCAGGAAACTCATCATCATGGAGACTGCTTCAGCTTTGCTACTCACACCTCAACAGTACCTCTAGTTCCTTCTGCTCTTCTGACTGGAGGGCAGAGCCAAAAAAATCCTCCCATATCTCCTTTGATAGGGGATTCAAAATCCCAGGCATCTCTTCATTTGTCTCTAGTTTATCTGCTTGGTTTCAACTCCACCACCACCATCATCATCATCATCATCATGCCCTGGGGCACCCCTCCCCAAGCTTTTCAGCTTCTTTTTGTGTACTGTCTTCCCCCATTAGACTGTAAATTCCTTAAGGGCAGGAACTCTTTTTCTGTATTTGTACACTCAGTGCTTAGCAAAGTGCCTGGCATATGGTAATCATTTAAAATATATTTATCATATCATATTTATCCTTATGACAACCCTGAGAGTCAAATGCTATTATTACCCCCCTTTTTACAGAAGAAGGAACTGAGGCAGAGAGAAGCTAAATGACTTGCCCAGGGTCACACAGCAAATAAGTATCTGAAGGTGGATTTGAACTCAGGTCTTCTTAATTCCAGTTGCAGAGTTCTATCTGCTATATCACGTAGTTGCCTCTATTGATAGAATGACAGATTCAATAAAAATACTTGGGGGTTTTTATATATATTTTACTTAACTTGTTAAATATTTACCAATTAGATTTTTATAAAAGTTTATTCTAAACTTAAGAAATAAAACAAGCATTTCTATAACAAGAATAGAAAAAAAAGAGAATTGCACCCAAACTTCAGATCTATTATGTACAACTTGCTATTCCTTTCAAATATACAACAAACTTATCACGTAACTTTCTTTTTTTGCCCTTCCTTCCAACACCCTCATCCTAGAGATGGATACCATTAGACACAAATGTATGTGTATGTGTATACACACACACACACACACACATATCAATTCCTCCTCTGGAGGCAGATAGCATCTTTTTTCATATGTTCTTTTGAGTTAATTTGGGTTTTTATAATAGTCAAAAGGACTTATTTGCTCAAATTCATTCTTAAAACAGTATTGTTGTTACAATATACAACATTCTCTTAATTCTGCTCATTTCATTCTTCATCATTTCCTGCAAGTCTTTCCATGTTTTTCTAAAATGATTGAGCTCATCATTTCTTATAGCAGAGTAACATTCCATCACAAATATACACCACAATTTGTTTAGCTTTTCCCTGTTGTTGGGCATCCCCACAAATTTCCAGTTCTTTGCCACCACCAAGAGAGCTGCTAAAAATATTTTAGAATATATAGGTTCTCTTCCTTTTTGCCTAATCTTGGGTAACAGACTAAACAGTGGTATTGCTGGGTCAAAAGGTATAGGCAGTTTAATAACTCTCTGGGCATAATTCCAGATTGCTCTCCAAAATGGTTTGATCAGCACGTAGATCCACCAACAATGAATTAAAGTCCTGATTGATCCACATCCTCTCCAACGTTTCTCACTTTCTTCCCATTCTATTATTTTAGCTAATCTGATAGATGTAAAATTATTTCTTTGGGTTGTTTTAATTTGCATTAATCTAATCAATAATGATTTAGAGCATTTTTCCCATATGACTATATCAGAAAACTGCCTGTTCATATCCTTTGACCATTTATCAATTGGAGAATGACTCATTTTCTTATAGATTTGACAAAGTTCTTTATAAATTTGAGGTATGAGAACTTTATCTGAGGAATTGGCTATAAAATTTTTCCCCATTTTCTGCTTTCCTTCTGATCTTAGCTACATTTTTTTATTTATACAAAACTTTTAATGTACTGTAATCAAAATTCTGTTTTATATCTCACAATGCTCTCTATCTCTTGTTTGTTCAAATATTGTTTACCTATACATAAGTCAAACAGGTAATATGTTTCATATTCTTCAAATTTTCTTGTAATATTTCCCTTTATATCTAGGTCATATATCTAGTTTGACCTTGTCTTGTTAAATGGTATAAGATATTGGTCTATGCCCAATTTCTGCCAGACAGCTTTCCAGCTTTCCCAATAATTTTTTACCAAATAATGAATTATTGTCCTGAAAACTTAAGTCTTTGAAGTTCATTTATGGATTCTTCAGTTTCTTTTTCCAAGATAGGGTTATTTAATTATTCTAGTTCCTATTTTGTTAATCTGGGCAATTTATATTTTTGAAAATATTCATCCATTTCACTGGTATTGTCAGCTTTACTGGCATATAGTTTGGCAAAATAACTCCAAATAATTGCTTTAATTTCATCTTCATTGGTGGTGTAATCACCATTTTCATTTTTGATACTAGTAATTTGGTTATCTTCTTTCCTTTTTTTAAATCAAATTAACCAATGGTTTATCTACTTCATTGATTTTTTTCATATAACCAGCTGCTAGTTTTATTTATTAGTTCAACAGTTTGTTTTTGTTTTTGTTTTTGTTTTTGTACTTTTAATTTTGATTTTCAGGATTTCCATTTTGGTGTTTAAATTGGGAATTTTTGATTTGTTATTTTTCTAGGCTTTTTTTTTTTACTTGCAAACCCAATTTACTGATCTACAATTTCTCTCTCTCTTATTGATATATGAATTTAGAAATACAAATTTTCCCCTAAGTACTGCTTTGGCAGCATCCCATAAATTTTGGAATGTTGTCTCATTATCATTCCCTTTAATGAAATTATTGATTGTTTCTTTCTGTTAATGTAAAGGGCTGGAACAGAATCTAATATGCTTCAGCTGAAGTAAAAAAGGCAAGGGTAACAGTCATGATTTCAGACAATACAAATGCAAAAATAGACCTAATTAAAAGACATAATCAGGACAACTACTTCTTGCTAAATGGCACCATAAAAAATGAAGTTATATAAATACTAAGCAAATATTGACCAAATAGCATAGCATCCAAATTCTTTTTTAAAAAAAATAATATTTTATTTTTCCAATTACATGTAAAGACAAAATCTGACATTCATTTTTTAAAAAATTTGAGTTCTAAATTTGCTCCCTCCCTCCCATCTTCCCTTCCTAAGATGGTAAACAATTTTATATAGGTTATATATGTGCAATAATGTAAACCACATTTTTATATTAATCATGTTGTAAAAGAAGAGACAGACCAAAAGAAAAAAACACATAACAAATAAAGAAGGTGAAAATAGTATGATTTGATCTGAATTCAGACTTCATTAGTTTTTTTCTGGATATGAATAGCATTTTTCTTCCTCATGAGTTCTTTGAAACTGTCTTGGATCATTGTATTGCTGAGAATAGCCAAGTCATTAATAGCTGATCATCATACAATGTTGCTATTACTGCCCACAGTGTTTTCCTGGTCCTGCTCACTTCACTTTGTATCAGTTCACTGTAAGTCTTTCCAGGTTTTTCTGAAATCTACCTGCTCATAATTTCTTATAGCAAACTAGTATTCCATCAATGTCAGATACAACAGCTTGGCAAGCCATTCCCCAATTGATGGGCATCTCCTGAATTTCCAATTTTTTTGCCTCCACAAAAATCTCTGCTACAAATATTTTTGTACAAGTAGGTCCTTTCCCCACTTTTAAAAATATCTTTGAGATACAAGCCCAGTAGTGGTATTGCTGGATCAAAAAAATCACAGTTAGGTTGCCCAGAATGGTTGGATCAGTTCACAACTTCACCGACAGCATATCAGTGTCCCAATTTTCCCACATCTGCCAACATTTATTATTTTCCTTTTCTGTCATATTAGCCAATCAGCATCCAAATTCATTCTTAAAATTTTATTTATTTTTAGTTTTCAATACTCACTACCTTCCTTTATCCAGCCTCTCTTTCATCAAATCTATTTTGATCTATTTTCTCTCATCTCCTTCCTCTTCTACTTCCCTGTTAGGTAAAATAGATTTCTATACCTGATTGGACAGGTACATATGTTTTTCTCCCTTTGAACCAATTTAGATGAGAATGAGGTTTGCATGTTGCCCAACCACCCCACTATTTTCCCCTCGACTATAAAAGCTCTTCCTTGTGTGCCTCTTTTATGTGAGATAATTTTCCCCATTCTATCTCATCCTTCCCCTCCTCTCCAGTGTATCTTCCTTTCTCACTCATCTATTTCATTAGATCATCCCAACATAATCAACTCACTGTCATGCCTTCTATCTATGTACAGTCTTTCTAGCTTCTCTCATAATGATAAAGTTCTTAGGAGTTACATTTATCATCTTCCTATATAGGAATGTAAACAGTTTAATCTTATTGAGTCTCTTATGATTTCTCTTTCATGTTTACCCTTTTATGTTTTTCTTAGTCTTGTATTTGAAAGTAAAATATTTTATTCAGTTCTGGTCTTTTCATCTGGAATGTTTGGAAGCCCTCTATTTCATTAAATATCCATTTCTCCCCTGAAGGATTGTACTGTTTTGCTGGGCAGATTATTCATAGTTCTAATCCTAGTTCTTTTGCCTTCTGGAATGCCATACTCCAAGACCTCTGCTCCTTTAATATGGTAACTGTTAAATCTTGTGTGATCTTAACTGTGGCTCCATGCTATTTGAAGGGTTTCTTTCTGACTACCTTAAGCATTTTCTCTTTTGTCTGGGAGCTCTGGAATTTGGCTATGATATTCCTGAGAGTTTTCATTAAGGGATCTCTTTTAAGTGGTGATAAGTGGATTCTTTCCATTTCTGTTTTACCCTCTAGTTCTAAGGTTTGGGGGCAGTTTTCCTTTATAATCTCTTGAAATAAGATGTTAGACTTTTACTTTGATCACAGCTTTCAGATAGTCCAATAATTCTTAAATTTTCTCTTCTCAATCTGTTTTCCAGGGCAGTTGTTTTTCCAATGAGATATTTCACATTTTCTTCTACTTTTTTTTATTTTTTCAACTTTTTATTGTTTCTTGCCTGTTTAATAGAGTCATTAACTTCCACTTGCCAATTCTAGTTTTTAGGGAATTATTTTCTTCAGTGAGATTTTGGACCTTTTTTTTCTATTTAGCAAATTCTATTTTTAAAGTGTTATTTTTTTTCAGTATTTTTTGCCTCTTTTACCAAGCTATTAATTGTCCTGTATTAATTTTCTTCCTTTGCTCTCGTTGCTTTACCCAATTTTTCCTTTTAATTGAGTTTGAAAATCAAAGTCAGCACTTCCAGGAATTCTTGTTTGGCTTGCATCCAATTCACAGTTTTCTTTGAGACTTTGCTTGTAGCTGTGAATCAATATACTTTTGTGTACGTGTTAATCACAGCATGCTAGGGATGTTCCACCTTTTGCTTCTCTAAATTTTCCTTAGCATTCTTCAGCCTCTCTACCCTCAAATGGCAATTACTGATCTCTCATATTAATTCTTCTGGTTCTGGTCCTTGCTAGTACTTGTGGTAATAGATGGTGTTATTATAGAGGCAAACACAGGTTTGGGGGGGGGGATTCTCTTAATTTAACTTTTTCAAAAACATTTTTTCTTATTTAATATAATGGTTTCCTCCTTGGACATTTTTTATTAGTGATTCCAGGATATCATGTATTCACTTTAAGAAAAGGAAGGATTGCAAAAGAAGGTGGTCTAGCCATACCAGACCTCAGACTGCATTATAAAGTGATAATTATCAAAAACAATCTAATACTGGCTAAGAAATAGAGTGGTGGGCCAGTGGAACAGATTAGGTACAAATTACATCACAGTAAATGACCATAGTAATCTAGTATATGATAAACCAGAAGATCCAAGCTTTTGGAACAAAAATTCATTATTTAGGGGCAGCTAGGTGGCGCAGTGGATAGAGCACTGGTCCTGGAGTCAGGAGGACCTGAATTCAAATCTGGCCTCAGATACATAACATTTACTAGCTGTGTGACCCTGGGCAAGTCACTTAACCTCATTGCCTAGCCAAAAACAAAAAGCAAGAACTAAAAAAAACGCCTCATTATTTGAAAAAACTGCTGGAAAAACTGGAAAACAGTATGGCAAAACCTAGGTACAGACCAACATCTTAACACCACATACAGGTCAAAATGGGTACATGACTTACACATAAAGGGTGATACCATAAGCAAATTAAGGTAGTATGGAATAGTTTATCTGTCAGATTTATGGATAAGGGAAGAATACAGGACCAAAGAAGATATAGAGAACATTACAAAATGTAAAATAGATAACTTTGATTATATAAATTTTTTTTTAAATTTTGAACCAAAATTATAATGGAAACAAAACTAGAGGAGGGGTTGCAACAAGTATATCTGATAAAGGCTCATTTCTCAAGTATATAGAGAACTAAATCAAATTTGTAAAAATACAAGTCATTCCCCAATTGATAAATGGTCAAAGGATATGAACAGACTGTTTTCAGACAAAGAAATAAAAACTATAGTCATACGAAAAAAAATGCTCTAAATCACTATTGATCAGAGAACTGCAAATTAAAATAACTTTGAGGTACCACTTCACACTTAGCAGAGTGGCTAATATGACAAAAAAAAAAGGAAAATGTTGGATATTGGAGGGGATGTGAGAAAACTGGGACACTAATGCACTGTTGGTGGAGTTATGAATTGATATCACCATTCTGGAGAGCAATTTGGAACTATGCCCAAAGGCTATAAAACCGTGCATACCCTTTGATCCAGCAGTACCACCACTAGATCTATATATCGACATCCAAAAAAGGGAAAAGGACCTATTTGTACAAAAATATTTATAGGAGCTCTTTGTGGTGGCTAAGAATTAGAAATCAAAGGATGCCTATCAATTGGGGAATGGCTAAACAAGCTGTGGTATATGATTATAATGGAATATATATTGTGTGTTATGAGAAATGACAAGCAGGATGATTTCAGAAAAAGCTGGAAAGACTTACATGAACTGATGCATAGTGAAGTGAACAGAACCACGACAGTGTATACAGTAACAGCAATATTGTTTGACAAACTGTGAATGACTTACCTATTCTCAGCAATACAATGATCTAAAATAATTCCAAAGGACAAATGATGAAGCATACCACGTGCCCTCCGAGAAATAACTGATATTGATGGAATACAGACTGAAGCAAGCTATTTTTTACTTTCTTTTATTTTTTTCTTTTAATCAAGTCTTCTTGTACTAAATTACTAATATGGAAATGTTTTACATAATTGCACATGTATAACTATATCTGATTGCTTACCATCTCAGGGAGTGAAGAGGGTCAGGAAGGAGAGAGAGAATTTGGAACTCAAAACTTTAAATAAAAATGTTAAATAATTTTTAAATTAAAAACAAAAAGGGAGGATTTCAGTGGAAAATTTTTGTGCTGTTCAGTAGAAATTACAAGTGAAAATTCAGATTTCACCTCCAGGTTATAAAGAGTTTGAGGAGTGGGGAAAAGAGCAACCAGTTTTAGAAATAACTTCCAGAAATGTGAATCCCATAGAGAAAAATCAGATTTCAATTAAGTGAGGAAATAAGGGAACAGATCCTGAATGAAGAGGAGGGGGTTTTTTTCTTTTTGTTTTGTTTTTTAATAATGGAATGTGGATTCCAAAGGAACCATCCTGGTGCAAGCCCTCTTTACCTTACATCTGGACTATTGCAATAGCCTACTGGTTGGTATGCCTGCCACAAGTTTCTTTTCATTGCAGTCCATCCTCCTTTCAGTTATCAAAGTGATCTTCCTAAAGAGCTGGTCTGACCATGTTACCTCTATTTTCAATAAACTCCAGCAGCTCCCTATCACCTCCAGGATCAAATAAAAAAATTTTCTCTTTGTCATTCAAAACCCTTCATAATTTGCCTCCTCCCCAACCTTTCCAGTCTCCTTACACATTATGCTCCATCCCATCCCTTACACGTTCTGTGATGTGATTCTGTCCTCCTTGCTGTTTCTCAAACAAGACACTTCTCCTCACTCAGGTATATTCACTGGGTACCTGAAATATTCTCCTTCATCATCACCACCTCTTGGCTTCCATGGCTTTCTTCAAGTCCTAACTAAAATCCCACCTTCTACAAGAAGCCTTAATTTTCATGCCTTCCTTCTGTTGATGATACCAAATTTAACTTGTACATAACACTGATTGATTGATTGATTGGGGCAAATAGAGTCAGGATGAATAACAGTATGAGTGAATACAGGTAGCAGCAGCAGGATGAGTCTTATGCCTAGAGAAACACACCAAGATGGAAAAAATTAGAGGAGCAGAGAGTAGGGAATCGAGCTAGAAGGACGTGTTAATCACAGGAGAAAGGAAACATTGAGTAAGCAGAGATGGTTAGAAAAGGGAGAGATAGTGAGTTGTCTTATACTTCCATTGGCAGGGTCTGGGAACCTCCTCCAAGGGCATTTGTTCCCTTAATTTCCTGTGTGCATTCATTGGAATAGTGCTGTGGAGGCGCACGGCTAGAATCCGAGAGATGATTTCCAGTCTAAGTCCCTCCAGATTCAAATCTTATGAACTTATGAATGAAAGACCAATAAGGTAAGTCATACCTGTCAAGTCTTTAAGACCAAGGGGCCCAGGAAAGAAAACTACGGCAGATTCTATGGTGCCTCTGATACTGAAATACTAGGATAGATGGACCTTAATATCAGTATCTCTAAGCAGATAAGGGAAAATAATAATTATAGTAATAGCTAGTGTCACAAAGCACTTCATATACATTGTCTCAGAAAATAAAATGTAATAACAAAAGGAACTTCGCTCAAATTAATCTTCAAAAACAAACAAATCTCTGCTCTTCATTCGACTTCACAATTTCAATTAATGGCATTCTCCCAATCTCTTGAGTTTAACACCTCAAACTATCTTTGACTCCTCCCTCTCCCTCACTTCTCACAACCAATAAGTCACTGAGTCCTTTTTCATTCTGCCCTTGTAATATCTTCAAACTCATTCTCTTCTTACCACACACACACACACACACACACACACACACACACACACACACACACAACACATCCCACCACCCACCATGGGCCCTCATGGCCTCTTCCCTACAGTACTGAAGCAATTTCATAATAAGACACCTTGTCTTTTCCTGTTTCAGTACCTCCTAAACACCCAGATAAATCTTTCTAATATACAATTCTGACAATGTAGCCCACCCTGTTAAAAAATCTTCAGTGCTTCCTCATTTTTTTTTTTTTACATAAAAGTCTAACTTTCTAAAGTTGACATTCAAGCACCTCCATGATCTCAGGTCAATACACCTTTCCAACTTTATCTCACACTATTCTTTTTCACATATTGGCTACTCCCGACAAATTTTCACCGTTTTCTGAATGGGTCCCACATTTTCCCAACTTCATATTTTACTTAAACTTTCCCATCCATTCCATCTAGTGGATGAAGTCCCCCACCCATTTTCAAGACTTAGCTTCAAATATCATCTTTTTCATAAGTCTTTTCAGATGCTTTCACTCATAAGTGATATCTCCCTCTTCTGAACTCTCCTAGCATTTTCTTTTGTTCTTCTTCATAAAATATTTATTTTGTATATCATATCCCTTATTAAATTGTAAATACCTTGAGAATAGGGCCTATTTCTCATTCCCCTCTACTATAGTCAGTGCCAATCACACACAGTAGGTGCTTAATAAATATTTGCTAAACAGATGGATGTATTAAAGTTGTAAGACTTTAGAGCTTACAACCTTGCAGTGTTAAGATCATTTAGGTAAGAGAAGCCTTAATCTTGGGGCCTGGATAGTTTTCCAGGTCTGGTCTGTTGGCGAAACACTGAGGAAATGTCTTTCAGTGAAAAGCTGTTCCTTTGAATTCTGGGAAGTATAAAACTATTCAGGTCTCATTCTCTATGGGCTTTGAATGATTTCCCCTCTGGAGCTATAGAGGACAATAAAAGACAATGTAGGCATACACTTTTGAAGGTTTTCCCCTACTTCAAGCTGTAGAAGGCACTAGAGAACTAGACAACCTTCTTTTCCAGGTATTTTTTACCCATAACAGGGGATTCTCCTTTCTTACAAATGACTCATTAAAACAGCAGAGTTTTCCTCCAATCAGATCAGCTCCCAGCATCAGCAGCAGATCTTCTCTATCAGTTGTGTCCAGCTCTTGTCAGCCTCTCACACTGGTTCCAGCTCCATAGGCTTTTGACATCTATCTTTTGTTTCCTTTAACTTCTGTTCACTTCTTTAATCTCCCTCCTGCAATTAGCTTATTTGGTTCCTGTCTTCTAATCTCTGGCTTCTAGTGCTTCAAATCAGTGCCTTCTAGTGAGTAGCAACAAATCTCTAACTTAGGGTGAGAAATCCAAAATTCGTATTTCTTTCAGATACTATACAAATAACTCACATGTTATAGTCCTATAGTCTCCAAACAGCTCTTTGATTCACTTTTCCAACTCCAAAGCCCTCAAAAAAAGTCATATTTAGGGGCAGCTAGGTGGTGCAGTGGATAGACAAATGGCCCTGAAGTCAGGAGTACCTGAGTTCAAATCTGGCCTCAGACCAAATACTTGACACTAGCTGTGTGACCCTGGGCAAGTCACTTAACCCCAACTGCCTTAAAAAAAAGTCATATTTAAATTAACTGCTGAGGGAAAATACATTGTAGCCCTCAGTCAGTAGTTTTGCCTCACTGGGAAGTTGTTTTTTCTCAGGTCTGCTCATTTTCTTCATCTGAGGGGATTCTTTATCTCAGTTTCTCAGAATTTTTGTTTCTCCTCAAACTTTTTCTGTTTCTCACACAAATTATCTTTTTTTGCCTCTTTCAGAAAATAAATGCACACATAAGGAATTGTCAATACTTATACATATCCTCAGTGTGTAAGAGAACAAAGGTCTCACTCCTAGCAAACATCCACAGGACAGGACACACACCATCAAAAGTGATATTTTTGTTATCTATAGCATATGTTATAAGCAATAATCTAAATTCTCTCTACTTACCTTACTCTTTTATGTGGGCAGTAATATGAACTCATGTTATAGAAGTGATGTACTCAGGAAAGCAGACTTACATATTTGCTGAATTTACACATCAAATATTTGAGGAGTGGATGAGTTAATGTTGCATTAAAACTCTGACTTTTGCATTTCCTGGCCGTGAAATTTGCATCCCTATTACACTGATGTATGGCTTTGCCTTTGCTTATCTGATACATTGCTTCAGGTGCTCAAGGCTAGGAGGGAGACAGGCTCTAGGGAGATGCCAGTAATGCATTGGTACTCTTCTTGAGAGAAGAAAGAAGAGCCTTCCAGCCACTTTCCTGGCATGTGGTCACAATTTCCTGGGCTTTGAAGATCAGAGCAGTGATTTTATTCATGGCCAGCCTGAAGTACATGCATCTCCATTTAAATCCTTAAACCAAAGAAGCAGCTTGCAGAGAATCAGCAATGAAATTCCTGGCCAAACCTTTAAATGGAAACTATGTCCTGAGACCCAGGAGTCTGCTGGAAGAATGGATGGTGGCCAGCAGCCTATGCTTCCCTAATCTAAGTAGAGCTGATCTTGGTGCATGGTACTGGAGCTGTTCCTGTCAATTCTTGCCCATCTGCAGAATTTCCATCTCATAGTGTCCTAAGAGTAAAGTCTGTCATTTTCCTCTCATTGAGGTGATGGATAAAGATTTATAGCTGGCCAAATTGAGGCTTGAGTTTCCCATAGAACTGTGATAAATTGATGTGTGTATCTATGCAAGTAAGTCAGTTTAAGTCCAAGTATATATACTAGAAGCTAAACCATAGCTAGTGTTCCTTAGTGATCGACAAATTGTGCCTGTTAACATTCTCATTCTTAATTTAATGACCTATTTAACTGGTGCTGTTCTCTTCAGAGGCTCTTAGCACATCAAAATGGGTAATTTAAAAACAAGCAGCAGTGATTATTTTTAGAAGGAAATTCAGTAAGCAGAAATATGATTTATCACATTACCAAATTCAGCAAACATGCTCCTTATGAGCTAACTGTTCCAACAGGTAGAAAATTCTAGTTACAGCACTACCAGCACTATCTCTTTCACTATTTCTCATAGTGAAGAGACTTCAGAGACTTCAGTTATCAATATACCAATATTCCTCTAGAGGCAGCTGGGATTGGCTTTCTCTGTATACGTCCAGACACTATAAAATGGTTAAAAAGACTAGCAACTAGGTGTTACAGTGGATAGAATGGGCTGGGCCTGGAATCAGCTTTAAATCTGGCCTCAGACACTTATTAGCTGTGTGACCCTGGCCAAGTCACTTAACCTCTATCTGACTTAGTTTCCTGAAATATAAAATAAGGATAATAGCACCTCCCTTACAGGCTTCTTGTAAGGATCAAACTAACTATGTGTAAAGCATTTAGTATGGGCACATAGTCGGTACTTAATAAATGCTTGTTTCCTTCCTTCCTCCCCACTAACAATAAAGGGGCACAGTTACAGAATATCCACGTGGCAGTAGGTACTCTCTCTTGCTACATTCATCCTCACAACCCTTAAACCACTCATCATTCTTAGAGCATCTGAAGGTTTCGAAGGGAGAAAGGGAGTAATTGATTGTCCCTCATATTTTGGAGAAAAGAAGGTCTACAGAGTAAGAAATGGCAAAGTTGGAAGCCGAATGGTGTAACAAAAAACATAGCCTTAAAGCAGAAAGAGCACTGAACTAGGAATAGGAGAATTTAAGTTTGAACCCTAGCTCTGTTCACTTTTCTCTTTGTTTCACATTAGCTGTGCAACCTTAGGCAAACTAGGATATCACCAAGTATTTATTAAGCACCACTGTTTGCTGAAGACTGTGTTACAGGTACAAAGAAAGAAACGATACCTACCCACAGTGAGCTAAATTCTCATAGTGGGGACAAGTCCATATCACAATATGTACAACAGAAACGCAAAGTTTATAAATACAAATGTGAGCAATCATAACTATGATAACATATGTTAAATATAACATCATTTAAGGGATAACACAAGCAGTTGGGGGATCAAGAAAGGCTTCATGAAGAAGATGTAAGGATTAAATGATGTAATATTTCTAAAAAGCCCTTAGCATAATGCTTAGCACATAGTAGGTGTTGCATAAGTGTATATTCCTTCCCCCTCTATATTCCTGCCTGCCCCACCACCACCCATGAACAGAGAGAAGGTCAATTTGGCTAGATTACAAAGTGTGGGAAAGGAAGAAATTTAAAATGAAGATGGAAAGGGGTAGAGGCATTTATTACCTCTAAGCTTCATTTTCCTGGATATAATATTAGTACTATCTACCTCATGGAGTTATTATGACTATCAATTATTTCTATCAAATGTAAACATTTAAAGTGTGAATTGCTATCTCTTTATCATCCCTGGAAGCTCCTGAAATTCAATTCAATAAGCACTTATTAAGTGCCTATGGTATGCACGGCAATGTGCTAGATTCTGGGGTAAAAAGATAAAAACAAAGCAGTCTTTCTGTTCAAGGCTCCTATATTACATTGTACCATCTGTCTACAGTATGGTTTTTCTTAGTTTCTCAAATGCAAGAGTACCCGGCACATAATTTCCCTTTCCACTCCAAACCTTTTCCTTATACTTGGGTGTTTTGATTCACAAATTGATGCTCTTTTCTACACCCAGACCCCCTAATTCATCAACTGAGAGGCTTCACGGTACAGTGAATGGAGCACTGGACTTGGAGTCGAGAAGACTTACATTCAAATCCCGATTCAGGTGCTTATTAGCAATATCGCCCTGTGTGTAACTTCTCTGACTTCAGTTTTTCCATCTGTAAAATGAGGGGGTTGGATTTCGTGATCTCTAAGTTCCCTTCTAGTTCTGAATCTATGACCCTATGACTTTTACTCCATTCTGAAACACCAGCAGGGATGGTCATACCCTGGATTTTCTCACCATCGTTAAGTGTTTCAGTTCTATTATCAAGACCTCCTGTAATTACCTCCTGTAATAATCTCTCCCTGTACCTCATTCTCCTAAACCTAATTTTGACCCTAGAATTAAACAGTTCTATTCTTCACTGTCTGCTATTCTTAAATCTCTTGCCCCTTTGCCCTATTGCCACTTATGCCTTGCCAGTCCTCTAACTTACCATCCAGCTCCTACATATCCACTTACATTCTAGAGAAATGTCACCCAACTCATCCATGCTAATTGAATCCACTGTGAATTTTATGTTCTCTACTTTCAAGTGGGCCCTTGCTTCCATAAAGCAATCTTTTATCTCTTCTATAACTAACTAGATTTCACTCCTCACAACAGCTATTCCATCTCTTCCAAGACTAGCACACCACACTTTCCCCTCCATTTCAAAAGAGGATATTATTTAGTCCTTTACTCAGGAAAACAGAAGACATTCACAGTGAGCTTCTTCTTCACCTCTTCTATAATCTTATATCCCTTTGACATCATCTTCCAATAACCTCTCCTTTACTCTAGTATCTGATGAAAAGGTGGCCTTTCCCCTTGCCAAGCCAGCACTTCTACTTCTTCGATTGATCCCATCCTCTTCTATTTTGTCTAGCAGAGTGCTCCTGCAAATTTCATCTTTTTCTCCAATCTTCAATTGCTTCCTACTAACTGCCTTCTCCCCTGATGCCAGCAAAAGCATCTAGGTCTCTTCCATTCCTAAAAAACAAAAATACCTTAACTTGACCCTACCATCCTATCAAGCTATTGTGCTGCATCTCTCCTCCCTTTCACATTCAAACTCCTAGTAAAAGCTCCCAACACTCCTTATCTCCATTTCTTTTTTCTCTCACTCCTCAGACCCTTGCATTCTAGCTTCTGACTCCCTTAGTCAACTGAAACTGCCTTCTTCAAAGTGGCCAATGATTTCTTAATTGCCATATCAAAGGCTTTTTCTCATTCCTTATCCTTCTGGACCTCTCTGTAACATTTAATACTGTTGACCACCTTCCCCCCACCCCCATATACTCCCTTCTCCCTGGGATTTCATAACATTGCTCACTCTTGGGTCTCTTGCTACTTGTCAGACTTCCATCTTAGTCTCTTTTCCTGGTTCCTTTAACTGTGGTATACAATACATCTCTATCCTGGACCTTCTTTTCTTTATATACACTTTCTACAATATATATGTTACACACACACACACACACACACACACACAACCACAACCACACCACCATGGACTCTGCCATCCAGTAACACTGTCCTCCTTGCTCTTCCTTGAATGAGACACTTGGCTCCAAGACTTGGCTCCATTTTTATTGGGATGCTCTCCTCACCTTTGCTTCCTGGCTTCCCTGGCTTCCTTCAAGTCCCAGCTAAAATGCTACTTTGTACAGGCAGCCTTTCCCAATCCTTCTCAATTCTGTAGCCTGCCCTCTGTTGCCTCCTATTTGTCCTGCACCCAGCTTGTCTGTACATAGGTACTCACATGTACCTCCATTAGATTGTGTGCTTCTCCAGGGCAAGGTCTGTCTTTTGCTTTTCTTTGTATACCCTGAACTTAGCACAGAGCCTTTGTAGCCTTTGTAACATTGTAGGTTAGGCACTTAATAAATTTTGATTGACTGGCTGATCTCATTAGCGTCCATGGATTCCATTATCTAAGCCATCTATTCAGACCCTAATTTCTTCCTATACTTCCATCCTGCCTGATGGACATTTCCATCTACAATACACTGCAGGCATCTCAAATTTAAGATGTCCAAAACAACTCCTTATTTTATTATTAGGGGCAGCTGGTTGAATAGTAGATAGAGTGGAGGGCCTACAGTCAGGAAGACCTGAATTCAGATCCAGTTGTAGACACTTACTAGCTGTGTGACCCTGGATAAGTCAGTTAACCTCTATTTGCCTCAGTTTCCCAATCTGCAAAATTATCTGTAATAATAGCACCTACCTCCCAAGCTGATTGTGAGGATCAGATGAGAAAATTATAAAGTACTTAGCACAGTGCCTGGCACATAGTAAGCACTATGTAAAAATTATTATTATTATTATTATTGTTATTATTTTGCTCTATCCTTACTTCCCCTTTTGTCCAGGACACCACCACTTTTCCAGATCCACAGATTCACAACCTTAGAGTTATCCACAATTCTTCATTCTCCTTCACTCCCCACATCCACAGCTGCTAAGTCTTATCAATTCCACCTCCACAGCGTCTTTAAACCCAACTACTTTTCTCTCTTCTCACACAGCTGTCACCCTAGTTCAGGCCCTCATGACCATTTGGCTAGATTACTGCAATCGCCTCCTAATTGGTCACCCTGCCTCACATCTCTCCCTTCTCTAATTCATCCTGCACACAGCTGTCAGTGATATTCCTAAAGCAGAAGTCTGACTTTGTCATTCTCCTGCTTAATAAACTCTAGTGACTTCCAATTACCCCCTAGGATCAAAAACAAATTTCTCTTTAGCATTTAAAGACCTTCACCTACTTTCCTGGGTTTTTTTTTTGTATGTTCCACACTCTCCATTCCAATAAAACTGCTCTATACCTACCAATTGTTCCTTCTATATGGCAGCCTATATCTAGCCTCCATGACTTTGTAATTGGCTATCTCTCATGCCTGAAATACTCTTCCTGCTCACCTCCACCTCTTAGAACATCTCACTTCAAGTGTCAACTCATAAATGAAACTTTCGTTGACCCCCCCCCGCTGGTAGTACCCCCCAGCTTATTTTGCATATATTTTGTACATATATATGCATATAAATGTCATTCTTCCCAATTTAATGTATGCTCCTCAAAGACAGGGAATATTTTGTTTATGTCTCCATGTTCTCAGCATCTGGTGGCGTTTGATAAAGGTTTGTTGAATGAATGAATGAATTCCCATTGCCCTTTGAAGTCTCTTGATACAGGGTCTTCCTGGAGTTACTGGGCTGAATTCAGGTCAACAAGAATGCATTCAGGCATTGTAACAGCAAATAAAACCAAGACAGCCAGCATAATAAAACTTTTCTCTTGGGCTTTGCAATCTCAAAACAGAGCTAAGACTTGAATACAGATATGCAGCAATATCCTTAAAACCTGTAGTTCCATAAGGCTAACAATGGAACTAACAAATATGAATTGTACCCAGGAATGTGATCCTCATGCAATAGCATACCTGAGCTGCTGAGCAACAGCGGCGGGTCATCATCTCATAGAATAGTGAAGGAGATGGCATTTAAATGTTTCCCTTCCCCCCCCACACACACACCTCAGCTGCAGGGTAGCAGAATGTAAAGTGGTTTAAATGTCTCATCTTTGCACTTTTAACTATTTTGACTCAGTTTTGTTAAAGCAGCAATGACCTTGAAAGCCTACCTAGAATACCTAATACTAATATTGGGTGGTTATCAGAGTTTTTGCTTCTTTGTAGTGCATTTTTGAAACCTACTGTTTAGGAGATACCAATTCCCAAATATACC
Organism: Phascolarctos cinereus; assembly: GCF_003287225.1. Lineage (NCBI taxonomy): Eukaryota > Metazoa > Chordata > Mammalia > Diprotodontia > Phascolarctidae > Phascolarctos > Phascolarctos cinereus. Next base: position 246,351,464 of record NW_027555736.1, on the reverse strand, counting down.
AAGCTCTCAGAAGCTTAGCAGTGGAGCAGAAACGTTCTACTAAGGCAGGTACAATTTTCAGAGTCCTATCCCATCCAAGCCTAAATGGGGCAGGGTTTTTCTACTGATTTGCCCCTTCCAATTAATAATTATCTTCCCACTTAGGTTTTACATATAGGCATCACCTTGTTTCTCGCTCTATTGTAGTTAT